>NC_030381.2:7734495-8401772 GCF_001625215.2 Daucus carota subsp. sativus
TGGTTTTTAGTTTTTAGGCTAATTTGGTTTCTATTGGAGTAGGACTCTCTCTCTCTCTCTCTCTCTCTATATATATATATATATATATATATATATATATATATATTAGAAACCAACCCTTAAATAAAAACTGAAAACCAATTTAATTTAGTGATATTCTCAATATAATTTAGTGATATTCTCTTTAGAATTTAGTGATTTGTGTTGCAAAACTTGGTGAAAACTTCCAGAATTCGGGGAAAATCTGCAGATATGTTCTTGTACTTTATTCTGGTTGTGGTGGCGATGGTGGAGGTGAGGGTGGAGCTGAAGGTGGTGGACATGGAAGGGTTAAAGGAGCAACAATTTCAGCGGATTCAATAGGTTGCTATGTTCTATAGTTGTTGATAAATAGACAGTAGTAGGTTTTAAAATTAGCTTGTAAACCGGGGAAGATGATAGAGGTGCAGACGACGGAGGTGGAGGTCCCGCGATGTGATGGAGGAGGAGAAGATGATAGTGTTTCTGATTTAACCACCATCACCACCTCTGCCACCTGCTGCTAAAATGTTTACATAAATCAGTGATACTATGATGTGCGATTTAGTGATATCAGTTGTACATTTTAGTGATATTCGCTTTATAAATTAGTGATATTCGCTGTAGAAATTAGTATTATTCGTAAAAATCCCCAGAACTTGATGCAAACCTCTAGATCTATTCTTGTTTGTTGATTTTGGTAGTGATAACGGTGGTGGACATGGAGGGGGCAAGGCATGAGGATGCGGGGGTGGGGGTTAAGATGGCGGTGGTGGAGGTTGAGGTTGAGTCATGACAAGGCTGGGGCTGAGATAACACGCAGAGGTGAAGGTGGTGTTGGTGGTGGTAGAAGTCGAGATGGAGGTGATGATGACAGAGGTCGAGATGAAGGTGGTAGAAGAGGTGGAGGTGGGATGGACGTTGGTGGTAGATATGGTAGAGGAGGAATGGAGGGATGGCGAACGTGAACGGGGCGGCAGGGGGTGACAAAGGTGGAAGGAGCGGCGAATATGGTGTTGCCGGAAGTGGAGGCGGAGTTTGGGAAGATGTAGGTGGAAGTGGGGTTGTTTAAAGATTTAGTGATATAGTGTTTAGAATTTAGTGATATTACAGTTGGGTTTTTGGTTTGTAGAATATGAGGGTTTGTATTGGAGTAGTACTATATATAGGGGCTGTTTGGGAAGCAGAAGTCATTTCTGCTTCTGGCTTCTGCTTTTCTTGACCCGTTTGTGTAAAGAAGTAGAAGCACTTTTAAAAAGCTGAGAATGCTAGCTTCTCTCTCACAGCTTCTGCTTCTTTTCCAAACACTTTATTAACTTATTTACTTCTCACTTTTACTCCACTTCTTTACTTTAAGCATGGAATCACTTTTTTTAAGCTTGGCCAAACGGCCCCATATTATAGGGTCGCGCTTAAGAAGGAACCAATTCTTAAAATAGAACCATGGAACCACTAAGGTTTTGCTGCAGAATCCTATTTTTTACATAGATTTTCAGGATCTAAATCCAAATATATGTTTTTTTGCATCGTTGTGTGTTCAAAAATAATTTAAAAATACAATACATATTCGGTCCAGACCGGATAGACCGAATTTAAGAAAATTTGGACCAAACCGAACCAATTTTGCACATTTTGGTTCGGTTTTTTAGTTCCGTTTCGGTTTTGCTCACCCTTACTCAAGATCATTTTCACAACCTCAAAGCACTCGGTCAATCGTATGTATACAACACATACAACTCTTACATTCTTATGTATGTCAATTTCAACATGATTTGCACACACTGACAGTATATAATTTTAATTTCCTGCCGGATTCTAGTCTAGTCAAACTCAGTTCACGCAACCTGGAATATATACGTTGTGTTTCAAATAAAATGGTATATAAGGAACTCATTTTTTGAAATTCAAGTCAAAACAAGTTCATAAGACGTGACATATATATTTGCTGCTTAAATGTTTGATATTTTTATGTAAATAATTCGATTTCTTAGATCGAAAAAGTATTGAGAGCTATAGTATTTGTATAGTCAACATAATCACCCATGTTTGGCGTGATAATTTATATGTTTGATCTCAGTGGAACTAACAATCGCAGCAGGAGGAATAAGTGGAGGTAGTGGAAGAAAAAGAATATGTTGAAACGTCGACGAGTAGATCTATAGGAGGAAGCATAATGATGTTTAGAGCGCCTCCAAAAAAACAGACGGTGACTAGAGGGTGCACAGACCAACTAATCCTTTCTTATTAAACATGAGTAAAGTGCATTTTGTGTTTCCGCATTTTAAGCGAGACATCACTTACAATACCGCACTTCTAAAACCACCACATGCAATATCACAGTCCATAACCCAATACAATTTATGCACTCCCGTCTAAAATTCTTGACGCTGTAAACAGATAAAGGGTTATTTGTGTAATTTCAGCTCTGTAATGGATCTTTTGTGCTTCTTTTTGCTATTTAACGAAGCTGCAACCCCTCCAGATCATTCTACAGCCTCACACAACCCTAGTTTTCCAACAGTTGTCTCATATGCTAACTGGAAAATTAAGGTTGCGTGAGGCTGTAGAATGATTTAGGAGGTTGCAACTTCGTTAAATAGCAAAAAGAAGCACCAAAGAGTCGTTACAGAGGTGAAATCACACAAATACCCTTTTGTCTGTTAACAGCGTTAAAAATTATAGGCGGAACTTTAAAAATTGTATCGAGTTATGAACTGCGATATTGCATGTGGTGGTTTTAGAAGTGCAGTATTACAAGTGGTGTCTCGCTTAAAGTGCAGGTACACAAAATGCACTTTACTCATTAAAGATTCCCAAAACGAATACGGTGATAAGACTTTATACGATTCTCAGTTACGTGAAAAAAGTCGAATGGTTTGTATAATAATCGACGGAACATTAATACATCTTTAGTTTTTCCTTGTATAATATACTAGTAGAATAAATATCGGATATGCTGGGGAGGATCGCAGTACATGTATATGTATGTGTGTTATTTCTAGCTTCATCTTCTTATTTGGTTTGTTCTTATCTATTTCTAAAAATGAATCTGATGACCTATAATAAATGACAAACAGCGGCACCATTTGAACTAATGCATGTACAAAAATGTATTTTTACTATTTTTTCGGGGAAAAAAGCATTAAGCAATATCTTGTAAATAGTGTTTTGTGAGTTGTAACTGTCAGGCGTGCATCTGCTGCTCCACAAGCTGCAAATGGTTCCTGTATTTGGCCATCTTTCTACTATTTGGCCATCTTCATCGGTAAAAGTAGTTTTTGACCTAAATTTTAATGTAAATTTAGATTGAACCATCTTTTTACTCCAATAATTTGGATATAATACACTAGTAACATGTTAGGTCCAGATACGATTGTAGAAGAGGGAGTTGAATACAATCGATACCAAATTATCGCGGAAGTGAATCTGATTGGAATATAACTTGTTAATCAGATTATAATTAATTAATATAACAATGTTTTAAGTCGTTATATAATTAATATGGTTCAGTTTTAATGTCCACTAAAGTTCGTAGAATAAATTCGACAGGGTATATTCTAAATTTTGTGATTAAAACAACCGGGTTATCAAAGCACAGAAAACTGTGGATATAACGATCAAGCAAGTGACGAACAACTTGAAAGCTTTACAAATGCTTTGAATTACAAAGTGATGAACACTTAGAATTGAAGAAACTAAGCCATATTTATAGGCAAAGCTTTGTACATGGGAGACAATCACTAGACAAGACAATTACAAGCTAGGAAAGACAAATGCAAAGAAGGTATGACAAACTAGGCTTGGGCAAGATAATACAAGGCAAGGTAAGACAATTTTACATTGTCTACCTAGCTTTAACCTTGCCAGCAAGACAATTACTTAAAGGAAAAGACAATTCAAAGGGAAGGAAAGACAATTCGTATGGCAGAAAGACAATCAAGATTGTCTTGATCATCTTAGTACATTCGGCAAGACAAACAGATTGTCTTACAGCCCTTCAAACATTCGGCAAGACAAACAGATTGTCTTGCAGTGGTGAGATCTTCGCTGCTTCATTAATCCATTCGGCAAGACAATTCATTTGAATTGTCTTGCACACCACTTTCATCCCTTGTAGCAGGTTCAGTAAGACAATCATGGATTGTCTTGCTGAGCTTGTTTTGGTGATTATAAATGGAATATAATAGTATATATAAAATAGAAAATTATTCACTTAATTAAGTTAATCATATAAATTCATAAATTAAATTAATTTGAGAGTGAATTAATTTAATAAATAAATTACATAATTAATATAATTATTTGAGAAGTGAAATAATAGTCTATTAAATATTTAATCACCCAATCTTCAGTAGAACTGCTTTCTGTCTTCTTTAAACTTTAATAACTTTTTCTTGATTTGTCGAACGAACGAACTACCACTTCTGCTTGACTTCAAATATTTAATTTGAATAACTGATACACAAATGTACTGTCTGGTTCATCCGTATCTAGTTAAATCAAGTATTCTTCGTCAAATAAACAATAAGAATTTGGTTTGTTCGTCGAGTCTTTGTCTTGTAAGTACTTCTTCATTTAAATGGAATCTTCTGATAAAATAAAGTATAGAAACTTCATATCTTTTGAACTCCTGGACGTGCCACAAAAGATTATTTGTGCACTGAGGCTTGAACATATTAATGAACTTCTTTCAGTGGTGTGCAGCAGCATCCTGGAACTTATCTGACATATAATTCCCATAAATCATATGACGTTCTTCGTACGGATTCCGATGACTTGCTATTTACTGAGCTTTCTTATCTGAGTTGAGTTGTACTTCTTTAAATACAAATAGGCTGAACATAGCCTTTCAATCTCCCCCTATTTGTTGGTTAACATAACATGCAAATTTCGTAGAGGATAACTCAACTAACAGATAAGACAAAGATTTAAACATTGGAATGTAAATAGCAAAAGTTTATGGTTTTGCATTAAACATTAAACCATGATCATTAATAGATTACAAAAGGATGTTCCTCGAACATATCTAACAAATATCCTAATCAATCTATTTCACTCAGAACGAGTGACTTCTCCTTCTTCTATATCTGAGACATGAATGATTGGAGTAGAAGGTTCATTCTGAGAAGGCTTTTCAGCAGGAGTGGATTCTCCACGCTTCTTTCTTTCACGAGCCAGAGCCAGCTGGTGAAGTACTTCCAATTCCACAGGGTCTTCTCGGAAGTCAGATGGCTGAGATTTTGTTACACCCTTCATCCTCCGAAAGTATTGAGAAATATTTCTTCGGGTGCAGTAGGATGAGATTACATCATCAGCATCAGACTTGGCTTTAGAAGCGAAGCCCTTGGTCCTTAGTAAAGTGGATGCTAGAGCCAGACGTTTGGCAGGGTACTTTGGCAAAGCCTCTTCGTTTAGATAGACAGTGCAGAAGATTTCCTTATGAACGAACTTGACACGGTATGGGTTCTTGACAACCTGAGGACTGTTGAAAACAGCACAATCCAACAGTTTGTCGCGAAGAAGTTCATTCAAATTGGAGCAACGCTTGACTTTGTTGCGAAGTACCCAGAGCTCAGATACAAAGAATGATTTGAGAAATTCAACAGATAGTCTGAATGAACCATTCCTCTGTGTATAGACAATCAGCTCCCACTCTTCTAGCAAACCCTTAACAGCAACAGTTACATATTCTAGCTCTAAAGCAAAGGCATGCATAAAAACATCATCATCAGGGTTTACCTCTCGGAGATCATAGATCAGAGATAAGAACTTTCTGTCATCGAAAGTTTCCCTTTGAGGTCCATTGAATATTCTTCTTGCAATGTCCAAGCTTTTTCCTTCCTTTCTTTTAATCTCAAGATTTTTCTGCTTGATCGCAGCATCATAGATTTTCTGTTTTTCAATCTTGATTTGTTCCTCTGTGATCAATTTGTCCTCCAGAAGTTTCTGATAATCACGAAGCTTACGCTTCCTTGCTTCATTTTCTGCTTTGAACTTACGGACATTCTCCTCGTGTTCAAGATCAACAGGTTCTTCCTGAAACAAATAACTTTCATCAAATTTACCTTCTTCTTCAGCCTGACGATAGGTAGCATCGAAGACGTCATCATCATCCATGTCTTTCGGATAATCATCATAATTGTCAATGTTGAAGACATTATCAGATTGATGTACTGGTTCTTTGCCTTTAGACCTTTCATAACTTCTATCAGCTTCAGAAGAGTCTTTACCACTTGCTCCTTCTCCACCCATATCACTCTTATCAGCATCTCCACCCTTATCACTCCTATTAGCAGCATCAGCATTACTGTTATCATCTTTGTCTTCCTTATCCTTCTCCCCCTTAGTTGAGGGATCCTCTGGAGTAGACTGAGATGTAGACGGATTAATCTTCAAGTGTTGAACAACTTGAGCCAAAGTTTGCTCCAAGTTGTCAAGTTTTGTCATACAGAGCTCCTGGTTTTTGTCAAACTTGTCCATCCTAGAGTGAATACCCTTGATATGATCATCCAATTCCTTTTTCAGAGAAGTAAAGGAAGTATCAGCAACTTTCTCCTGTAGAGTCACCAGCTCTCTACTTCTGAAACTAGCATTCTCAGAATTCAACCTTGCAATTTCAGCTTTCAGAGCAGCCATTTGTTCCTGTAACAGATCTGTATTGGTGTGTGCACTCACCTCACGAACACTCAAAGATTTGTCACTATCCTCTCGTGCATGTGTTTCGCTCGGTGTTTGCTTGAGTTCACTCGTGTTTGTCACACCGTCACCAGTACCTGTATAGACAACCATAGTTCCCTGAGATGGAACTGTAGGATGTGAAGGAACAAATTGTCCTTCTGATGCTTGTGAAGGCAGATGTACTTGCAGGTTGCCAAGTAGATCCTGATCCAAAAAGAAAGAGTGATCAAAATTTTTTTCATATGACATGTTTTGAAAATCTGTGCTCTTTTTAAGTGAAGAATCAAAAGACAAAGGTTCAGTGTTTACTAGCGTGAGTGCTAGTTGTGTGCTTGACTCTTTATAGGATACCGCGGTCGGACGGCCAATTTCAATAAACGCATTCTGTGGAGAGAATGAATCTAGAGACTGTATATTTACCATTTCAGTGTCCAAATCCTTTTGGGAGGAAATGGATGCGGCTGCAGTTGTCTCTGGTTCTGCCACCCTTTGCTTCTTATGAGACAGAGCTGCGGGATCTCTCAGAATTGCACTCCCACTCCGTTTCCGGGCTACCTTTCGAACAACTGGTGTAGTAGTAGTGTTGGTTGATGTGTTTGATGAAGAATCAGTTGTTGAAATGGAAACGTCAGCTTGGTTATGAACCTGGGTGTTTTCAGGTTAATTGCTGGGAGTCTGGAAATCAAATCCAATTTCACAATCAAAATCTGCATTATCAATATTAAAAGTATCAGTGAGATTAGAAAGTACCTGAGCTACCTGTAAATCAGTCCTGAAGTCCTGTAGCTCTGGATTGATAGCAGAATCAGCAGGCAGGGGCTGAGAGGTAGATTGAGGTTGGGGAATGTTATGTGTATGTGTAGGTGAAGGTGTTGGTTCAGACTGAGAGGGAAAGATGGAGGCTTGTTGGTCAGGGAAGAAGTTGTAATGAGGAGGGGATTGATTTTGAGCTTGGTGAGGAGAGTTATATGATGATTGGTGAGGTGATTGATAAGGTGAGTTGTAAGGAGGGTTGTAGGGAGAGTAATGTGAGGATTGACTGGAGGATTGATAGTCTTGGAGGAGTTGAAGTGGTTGGAGGTTTTGTGTAGGTGATTATTGTTTTTGTTCTTGGATTTCTGGTTGAGCCGGTTGCTGTTGTTCAGGATGATATTGTTGTTGTTGTAGAGGTTCAGGAACTTGAACAGGTTGAAGGGGAACATTAAACTGTTCCAGCATGAAGGGTGTCACAACAAGAGGCACATTCTCATGCTTCTTCTGATTAGCAAGCCTGGATTGAATCTTGGTGCAAGTCCTTAGAATAGGCACCACAGCCGAGTCAACGTACATGCCCCTATCAGCATCATTCATCTTGTCATTTAAGAACAGCATTAAGAACCTTGGATAGTGGCACTCAACTTTTTCATTTTCATGAATGGATCTCTGAGTGACAGAACCCATTTTCTGATAATCTCCTTGAGTAATATATTCCCAAAGTTGATTCGACGATTATAAGCTACAGAGAATCCAAAGATTTGTAGCATGGAAGATATGTTGTGAAAATTCTGCCTTGTTGTCGGAGCAAACACCTTAGCCAAGGTATCGAAGAAGACATCCCATTTAGCCTTCAATTTATTCTTAGACATTTTGGGAAGAAAAATCTGTCCCTGATAGTGGATGTCTTGGAAGAACTGAGTAATCTCTTTACTGGTAGGTTACACTTGAAAGTTGTCCCTTGGAAACCCTAGAATCCGGTTAACATCATCAACAGTGATGACAATCCTTCGTCCATTTGGCAGATCACCAGTCAACATATAGTTCTCGAGAGTGGTAGAGTTGACGGCATTGGAATAGAAGTCGTACAAGGGTTGCACTTGGATTGGAATATCAGCACTTAGTGCAGTACTGACGAGACTTTGTTGAGTAAGGAATCTGATCCACTTCTTGAATCTATGAGAGCAATCCTCAGGATTCAGATTAGCACAATAATTGGTCTCAGCAATCTCAAATTCTCCGGCCATTTTTTTAATAATTAACAATTGAATTAAGCGAGAATTTTTCAAATAAAATGTTAATTCTCAAATGTCTCGCAAAGTTCAATTAATAATTAAAATTTGATTAATTAATTAATAATTCGAAATATTAGAATAATATCGAATTAAAATTTAATTAATTTAAATGGCACTTCCAAATCAAATACTCCAAACACGCCTTTAACTTTAACTCCTCAAAATATCAAGTATAAGCTAGCCAAACGTGTCCTTAGGTTCAAAATAACCCAACTCCAAATGTCATAAACCAAACGAGCCCTTAAATCAGTCCAAAACCCTAACCCCAAATCTGATCAATTCAAGTCGCAGGAAAATGCAGGCAGAGCAGAGTAATCGAACCCAAAACAAACCACAGCAAGCAATGGCGAGTAACTCCAAGCAAACCCAGTCGAAAAGCTTGAAAACCCGACGAAAATCCGACAGAGATTCGACTTATTTTCATCGATTTGAACCAAACCAGCAAGCGTATAGCTTGAATACACAGAAACCAGCAAGTTTTTAACTCTAAAACTTGAAAAAACGAGAGGTCGAGTTCGTGTGTGTGAAGATGATCGCAGTATGCAGATGATGAACATGAAGAAGACAACTGGCAAGACAATTAGATTGTCTTGCTGGAATGTCTAAGGGTTATTTATAAATGAGTGTGTCTCGGTAAGACAATTTGAAATTGTCTTGCCGAGACGAGGCGATGCGTGCGTGTGAAGTCAGTAAGACAATTCCATTGTCTTACCGAGATGTGCAAAAGTTAACTGAGAAAGACAATTTTCAATAAGACAAACTGAGTTTGTCTTACCGAAACTACACAGACAAAAAAATTGTCATACCGTGCGTATAAAAACCAAGAAAAAGGGCAAGACAATTTTGAAAAATTGTCTTGCCGAGATTGATAGAATAAAACCGGTTCAATAAGACAAATAAATTGTCTTACCGAGCCAAACAGAAGACAAAGACATTGTCTTGCAGAAATAAAGTAAAAAATAATATGATTTTTGATTAATTTTAAAAGATAAAACATTTTGCACTAAAAATCAAAAATCTATTATAAAATAATAATATATATTACACAAATATTTTGTAAATCCCAACTTTAATTAAATGTAAATATTTATGATTTTAACTTTAATTCAATAAAATGAATTAACTTAAAATCAAATATTTATGCTTAATTAATTTTGAAATATACAAAATAAATACAAATAATTATCTAAATGCTTAGAGAATATTACAGGGGAGTAAATGAGCACTTAGAAAATTACAGACTAATATACAAGCATGCATAACTACTCAGAATATTATCAGATAATATACAAAATATCATATAAAATCCATTAATATAGATGTAATTACACAGAAAATTCACAAAATTATACAAAAACATATAATACATATGAAAAATATATACAAGAGAACTATGTCATATTTAACATCCCTAACTCACAAACCAGCTTAGAGAAACTGGATTCATCCAGTGGTTTCATGAAGATGTCAGCAATTTGCTCAGTCGTGGGTACAAAATGTAACACCACTGTACCATTCATGACATGTTCTCGAATGAAATGATACCTGATATCAATGTGCTTGGTTCTTGAATGTTGAACCGGATTGTTGGAAATGGCTATGGCACTTGTATTATCACAAAATATGGGAATTTTGTTTACTACAACACCATAATCATTCAGTTGATTCTTGATCCACAAGATCTGAGCACAGCAGCTTCCAGCAGCTATATACTCAGCTTCAGCAGTAGAAGTAGACACGGAGTGCTGCTTCTTGCTATACCAGGAAACCAACCGACGTCCTAGAAATTGACAGCTTCCAGACGTACTCTTCCTATCAATCCTGCATCCTGCATAATCAGAATCTGTATAGCCGGTTAAGTCAAAACCAGTATTCTTAGGGTACCAAATACCTAAACCAGGTGTACCCTTAAGATATCTAAAGATTCTTTTGACGGCTATAAGATGTGATTCCTTAGGATCAGCTTGGAACCTAGCACACAAACATGTTGCAAACATGATATCTGGTCTACTTGCAGTAAGATAAAGTAAGGAGCCAATCATACCTCGATAGCTTGTGATATCAACTTTCTTACCAGATTTATCCTGGTCAAGCTTTGTTGCAGTGGCTATGGGTGTCTTTGCCGGTGAATACTCTTCTAGATTGTACTTTCGAAGAAGATCTCCAACATACTTGGATTGGCAAATGACTATTCCATCTTCCTTTTGGCTTACTTGAAGACCAAGGAAATATGACAGCTCACCCATCATACTCATCTCATAGTTACTCTGCATCAACTTAGCAAATCTCTTGCACAAGTGCACAAGTTATCGTTAGTAGAAGCAAATATAATATCATCAACATATATTTGTACAAATATCATATCCTTATCATGCAATTTGTAAAAGAGAGTTTTGTCTATGACACCTCTAGTAAAATTGTTTTCAATTAAAAACTCAGAGAGAGTGTCATACCATGTCCTTGGTGACTGCTTGAGTCCATAGACAGCTTTGAATAGGAAGTATACAAAAATCAGCAAACTCTGGATTTTCAAAGCCAGGAGGCTGTTCCAGATATACTTCTTCTTCCAGCTTTCCATTCAGAAATACACTTTTCACATCCATTTGATAAACCTTGAAGTTGGAGTGTGCAGCAAATGCAAGAAATATTCTGATGGCTTCAAGACGAGCAACTGGAGCATAGGTTTCATCGTAATCAATTCCCTCTTCTTGTGAATATCCTTTTGCGACCAGTCTGGCTTTGTTTCTCACAACAATGCCATCACCATCTAACTTGTTACGGAAGACCCATCTAGCTCCAATGGTAGATTTTCCTTTTGGTCTTGGAACCAGGGCCCAGACTTCTTGTCTCTCAAATTGATTGAGTTCTTCTTGCATGGCAAGAACCCAATCAGGATCAGCAAGTGCTTCTTCTATTTTCTTTGGTTCTATTTGAGATAGAAACCCAGAGAATAGGCATTCATTTGTTGTAGTACTTCTAGTCTTGACACCAGCATCAGGATCACCAATAATTAAATCAAAGGGATGATCTCTGCTCCAAATCCTTTCCCTTGGAAGATGTGTCCTTGATGATTCAGCAGTATTATCATTAAGCTGAAATTTGTGACTAGTTGATCAACAGCTCCCCCTGAGTTGTTGCCAGGTTGACTTGATGATCCACCACTAGCATTAGTGGAATCTCCAGTGTTTCCACCATTTCCTCCACCATTGCCTGGATCATCACCATCATTGTTGTCATCTCCTGTTGCAACCTCAGGTGGCATATCATCATCTGAATCAGAATATGGATAGTTGTCAAACTTCAGAGACTCAGATGGATCAGCAGATTGTAGACTAGGAAGTTTAGTGTCATCAAAAGTAACATTGAAACTAACTTTCACTGACAGGGTGTCAATCACAAAAACTCTATAAGCAATTTTGGTATAACCAACAAAGATTGCTTCATATGCCTTTGGCTCAAACTTACTTAAATTCTCTTCACCATCTTTAAGAACAAAGCATTTGGATCCAAAGACATGAAGATGTTTGACATATGGCTTCTTGTTGTTATACAGCTGAAAGGGAGTTTTCATGTGATCCTTATTGATCAAAGTTCTATTCTGGGTGTAACAAGCAGTGCTCACAGCTTCAACCCAAAAGTACAGAGGTAGCTTTGCTTTAGCAATCATTGTTCTAGCAGCTTCAATCAGTGTACGATTCTTTCTTTCGACGACTCCATTCAGTTGTGGAGTCCTTGGAGCTGAGTACTGTCTGTTTATTCCCTTGTCAGAGTAAAAGTTGATTAAGGTTTGATTCTTGAACTCAGTTCCATTATCTGACCTTATTGCTTTTACAGGAACACCCTTTTCCAATTCAACTTTCTTGATATGATCAATTACTGTCAGGGGAGTTTCATCCTTGGAAGCTAGGAAGTAAACCCTAGTAAATTTTGAGAAGTCATCCACAATGACCAAAGCATATCTTCCTCCATCAATTGACGTAATATTCATTGGGCCAAATAAATCCATGTGTAACAGGTGCAATGGTTCAGTGATACTATTGATGGTCTTGCTTTTGTGAGATGCTCTCTTCGCTTTTCCTTTCTGACAAGCTTCACAGAGATCATCAGATGTAAATTCCAAGGAAGGCAAACCTCTCACCAAATCTCTCTTGACCAGAGAGTTTATAGTTTTGAAGTTGAGGTGTGAGAGTTTCTTATGCCATAACTGACTATCTTCAGAAGATGCTTTTGCATAGAAACAGTGATATTCATTTCCTGGTCCAGTAGATAAATCAGCTAAGAATATGTTGCCTTTCCTGATGCCACATAGTGAAGGACGTTTATCCTTGGTATGTTTGATTATACATATTTCCTTTTCAAAGTGAACATAATAACCTTTGTCACAAAACTGGCTGACACTAAGGAGATTATGTTGTAATCCTTCAACTAGTGCAATTTCTTCTATGATGATCCTTCCAACTTTGTACTTGCCATATCCAACAGTACGACCCTTGCTATTATCAGCAAAAGTAACTGTAGGTCCAGTTGTCTCTCTAACTTCTGTCAGCAGGGATCTATTGCCAGTCATGTGCCTTGACGCTCCACTGTCAAGCACCCAAACAACTCGAACAACTCCACTGGCACCCTGCAAAAGACAACTTGATTAAACATTCTTTGGGACCCACACTTGATTGGGTCCAGCAAACTTAAAGAACTGATTTCTATCAGGTGTAACAACAGAGCCTCTTGGACTGATACTTGGTTCAGACTTGACTGAACTTACTTCCTTAACAACAACCTTATAAACCTTAGTTTTAGGCTTTGGAACATAAGTCTCCTTCCTAACACGAGGAGGACTAGCAGTCTTTGCCCTAGCATACTTTTTGTTTGTGTGTTGTCTTGGTGACGTGTTTTCATTTTTAGCATGCAAATTCTTGAAATAAGCAGACATAGTATTGAAAGCACAAAGCATACAATTATCAACACCACAAAATTTATGGCATGCATCAAATATAGGAGCAACAGGAGTATCAGTCACAATAGTAGGAACATCAACAGATTCTACTCTAACATTATTAACAGTTTTAAAATTCTCAGTAGAATGGCATCTATTGTCTTTGTTCTTACTATTCACAAAGTTATTAGGCTTGTTGAACTTGGTTCTTTCTGAGTTGACACCTAAACCATCTTTAGGCAACCTAACATTGCCTTTCACTTTGATTGGTTTAAGGTTTGTCAGAATCTCATCTCTCTTCTCATTACTCTCTTTCAGTTTAAGGTCTTCCTGTTTGAGTTCATATTTAATGACAATAGCAGTTTCTAAAAGAGGTTCAACTACTGATGATTTAAACAAAGGATGAGGGGAATCTTTCAAAACAAAAGGAATTCCTCTCTCCTCAGCACTCTTTTTAAAGGGAGTAATGTTACTAGCCTTACCTACAGATTTGTTATAGTCAAAGCCTATTCCAACAGTTCTCTTGATCTCTTGTTTATCATTAAGCTCTTTGACTATAGTGGAAGCATCCTTAAAGGCTTTACATTTCACTTTCTCTTCGTCTAGCTGAAGTCTTAAAGCAATCTCACCTTTCTCTAGAATTCTGACTTTAGCACATTGCAATCCTAAATCCATAGTCAGTTGTTCAATTTTAGGTTTTAATACTTTTATCTCATTCATTTTATAAGCATGAATATCTAAGACTAAAGTATCAATTCTAAGATTGGCAGCTTTCAACTTCTTAATAGCATCATCTCTTTCAAGTCCTAATTGCATAAAAAGTTTAGGGCATGTAGGATCTACCTGAAAGCTTCCAGCAGGAGGAGGTGAAGATGATCCAGTATTAGCCATGAAAGCAACATTTCCTAGATGCTCCTCTTCATCACTATCTGTATCATCCCAGCTTTTGCCTTCTGCCAGATAAGATTTGCTTTTAAAGCTTTGACCTCCAGAAGTACCCTGATGCTTTCTCACTAAGGCATCATACTTCTATTTCAGCTCATCGTACGAATCCTTTCTCTTTCCTTGAACCTTGGGCTGCTTGCACTCAGTTGCAAAGTGTCCCGGTTCACCACAGTTGAAACATTTAAACTTGCTTCGATCCACCATCCCAGTCTTGTATCCTCCTTTGCTTGTAGAAGATGAATAACCTCCCTTCTGAAACTTACTAGCAGTAGGTTTGTATTTGTAGGAAGGGTTCTTCCGGAATCTCATGTTTCCAAACGTCTTGGCAAACAGTGATAGAGATTGATATTTGTTCGGTGAAATCTACACGCAAGCGCACGTGATCACAAGTAATATATTAAGTTCGATCCCACAGAGACTGGTGAATTAAGAATACGCACCTATGCAACAATGTATGATCAATTATCACTGCTAAGACAATTAACAAGGATTGGTTTCTTTTATACTAATAACTAAATTTACTAATCAAATTCAGAATAGGAAAACACATGGGATTCTAACTTCATTATCGACTTCATCTAGAATTGAAATTACTGATTAACATGCGACTGTTGATCCTAATCAGACAACACGAAAGTAATACATGCCATCTCTCGTTGCACACGTATCATACCAATCAAAATCCACAATTAAGATAGAAATCTCATGGACACCAACAAAGCTCAGACCCTATATCTCTATAGCGGTAGTGTAAGCAGAGAGGTTTAAATAACAAGTCGTCTATCGTGATTACACAGGGTGATAAAAATAGTTCAAGTCTACCACAAATTATGCTTCATTCACATAATCCTATGTTTACATGGCAGAGTTCTAAATTCAATCATCCACTCTCGCTTCAGAAAGAATTAACAAACAACTTAGAAGTTAGCTACTCTCCTAAGAAGAATAAGTACGGCTCATGCAAAGAAATCAACGTACGTCACACAATCAAGTAATTAATATTCGATACTAGATTACATCGATAAATCCATTAGAATCCCATGAAGGCGGTTAGTTCATAATCGAACCAATCGACATCATGGGTTCTAATGAAAACATGATAGAATAAAGACAAGAATTAACGGAATAAAAATGCTTGAATTAATAATAAAGATCACACGTTACAGATTGAAGTTCACGATCTCGCTCGAAACTGTCACTTCCTCGCGAAGAACGATCTAATACAACTGATAATGTGCTTGATTACAAGAAAAACTAACTATTTTTCGATATTCTAACTACTTGGAGGCTAGGGTTTTACACATGAGAATTTAAAATGCATTGACCAAGTCAACCGGGCCTCGACCGCTGCGAAAATCCATCAGAAAAGCTGTAAAAATCGGCCCGGGACACTTCTGCTGGGCGCGGCCGCGCTAAACTAGCGCAGGCGCGCTAGTTGCAGCAGACTGTAGCGCGGGCGCGCTAGAAGTTAGCGCGGGCGCGCTACTGTCTGTCATGGCAGCCTCGTTTCTTCGTTTCTCGCTCGTTCTCGCGTGCATGTCCTTCCTCTCTTCTAGTACCACTTCCGTAGGTGATCACGGTTGCATTTAGCATATGCAACAAGCCCTTTAAACCCCTAGATAGCTCTAGTGGACGAGTGTGCTCTCGTGAGGGTTTGTAGAAGATGTACCCACAAAATCCCAAGTCGCGGTGAATCAACAATTCTCTATTCTTGCAAATAATGCACCAAAACCAACCTAAAATGATAGAAAATCACTTCATCACCTCAACTCGTGACCTGCACAGAAAAACAATAAAAACACATCAAAAGACACTAAACACTTAAGTACAACCAACCAATTTAAGCGGAAATGAAGGCCTATAAGTGTGTATAAATACCACTTATCACACCCCCAAACTTAAACTGATGCTTGTCCTCAAGCGTCAAAGACACTAACAATAATACAATGCAATGCATGAATGCAACTACGTGATGAATGAGTGAACTATGAAGTAATTTCCTTGCCAAATATAATACCTCAGATTGTGCTAATGTTCTCAAATTTCATCTCTCTCGCTACTAAGTCAATCACTCTTCTATTTACAAGTGTGGAGTGCCCGTGTGTGCAAGCATGCTCTTTTATTGAGACAAGACAAAACTACTACTCCCACAGAATCCCAATCAAGAATCGTAAAAGTTTAAAACTAACACCCCGTCACTCAAGTCCAACTAAAAGCCAAGGTCCCAAAGAATGTCCACACCCTTCTATTTTATTCCTTATATTTTTTTCTTTTTATTGGTGATTAATTGCTCGGTCTAAGGTCAGAGCGCTTCGCAGTGTAAATGCGTTACGAACACCACAAGACTTCACACACCAATTATTCACTTTATTCTAGTGGTTTATTTAACTGTGCAATGGTTGAGATCCCTAAAGATTTATACACTAGTACCCATGTAGCGAGTGTTGGGTCAACAATCCCAAACCACGAAGGGCTTTAGGTTGTTAGGCACAAAGTCCCCTCAGACTTAATTACTCGAGTACTAATGAGCTCAACCTAGTTAATTCTACCACTTATTTTTCTAGTGAATTTATTTACTACTATATTTTTTTTTTTTTCTATATTTTTTTTTTCTTTTTCTTTTAGAAAGGTATATCTACTCCTCAGTTCCCCCAAACTTAAGATTTACAGACCTAAGCTGAAGGGTGTTCAATTCAATCCTAGAATTCATGGAATTTCGTCTAAATCCTATCTCAAGAACATATGTGAATTACAATTTCCAACACAAGCAATTTCCAAGTACTAACCTAGCATTGCAATTGAAATTACTAATCAAGAACTACGCACATAACTCATCATAGGCAATTAACTTGGCTTAACTTCATAATTCATGCAAATGCTCGTGATACTAACTACGACAATTACTACTAAACATGTAAAAATAAAGAAAATATGAGAAAAATAGAAAGAAAACGTGAGAAAATAAAAAAAAATCAATCAAATAAACGTGAACTACATGAACTAACTAACACATGCAATAAAATCAATCAAATAAACGTGAACTACATGAACTAATTAACACATGCAATAAAATATAATATATGCTCTTCCTTAGATTACCACCCCCAACCTAAAATTTTCAATGTCCCCATTGAAAGTGATAAAAAGGCTAGAGCACCCACGTACCTACTCGGTGTCCGAGTTCTCCCCCTCCTCTGCAGGAAGTGAATCAGGTGGCGGATACTGCATCCCCGCTCCGAATACTGGCCACTGAACTGTGACCCCCTGTGCCTGGAAAGCACTACCTAGAGCCTGTGTCAAATCAAACGCAAACCTCTGGTGGATGTCATGCATGGTGTCCATCCGTCTCGCTAGGCGGCGATAATGAGCATCTCCCATCGGTTCGGAGCTCCTCTCCGTCTGTGAAGTACCAGCTCCAGAAGCTCTAGGCTGCTCCCTCCTCACAAATGCTGGACGTCCCCCTGGCACCTCATCATATATGTACCCGAGGCCTCGAGGGTGGGGAACTCCTCCATCCCACTCCGTCATCCGACTGATCGCCGAATGGTCAATAGGTGTTCCCGGCAACTGTAGTTGCTCGTTGGCTGGCCAACGAACACCGCTTGATCGACAGAGCTTCGTAACAATTGTGCCATATGGAATGGCACCAGTGGTTCCTCCCCGTAAGAACCTCAGCATCCCCTGATGAATAACATGTCCCAGATCAATATACTTGCCTGAGACAATCCCAAAGAGCAGAATCGCTCTATCCACTGTCACCTCATGCCCATGAGAAGATGGCATGATGTTAGCACAGATGAAGGCATTCCACGCCTTCGCATACCGGTTCAAAGCGGCTGCAGGAAAAGAAACATGTGCCGGCAAGGGAGGTGCAGTCATCTTCCAATGCGTGTCCGGTACACACATGTCATACACCAACCGCTCAAGATCAATCGGATCATCATCAAACCGGCGTTTGGCACGCCCAATCCTCTCAACAACCCAATCTTCTTCATTACGGCGCTTGGCACGCCCCCCAATCACCCTACGGATCGCCTCCGCACTATAATCAACTCGGATTCCCCGCACCACCGTGAATCCATCGCGATTCTCCTTGGCATTAGCATAAAACTCTCGAATAATAGCCAAGGGAACCGCCTCCGGAGCCTCGCAAAAAGACTCCCATCCCCGCTCTTGAACCATGTTCAAAAGCTCACCATCTTCCGCCGTGGGTAAGAATCCCCTCTCCTTGACTAACGACTTATTCATAAGCCGTTGAAACTCGGTTCGTGCTCCATCGGAAGTGAACTCAACCTCACCCATCGAGGAAGAATCGCTAGATGTAGGGGCTTGGGTGCTTGTTCCTTGTGATCTTCGGGCTCTTTTGGGTGCCATTGGTAGAGATTTAGAGTTGCAAGAGATTTGTGTGTAGTGGGTTTGAGAGATTGGATGAAGGTTGTGTGTATGGATGTGTATATATAATTAGGGTTTAAAGAATTATAATGGGATTTGGAGATGGGTTTTGTGTTTATATAAGGATTGGAGAGCTGAGTTAGGGTTTAATAAGATGTATTTCGGGCTAGGCATGCAAAATTAGGATTGTGGGCTTTTAAAAACGAAAAGAAAATATTTTTGGGAGAAAAATCGCCTGGCTCGGCAGTCAGTAGCGCGGCCGCGCTAAGTATAGCGCGGGCGCGCTGTGCAACTTAGCGCGGGCGCGCTGTGCAACTTAGCGCGGGCGCGCTGACACTAGCGCGGGCGCGCTAGTGTCTGACACCCGGGGGCTGAATTTTTCGATTTTTGTGTTTTTGAGGTTTACAATGGTACAATGTGGTTCCAATGCGTGGGTTGCCTCCCACGAAGCGCTTGTTTAACGTCGTTAGCTCGACGTGAAGTCCAGAATTAATCCGATTCTGATTGAAGTATCCTGTGGAGGATACCTCGTTCCATAGCCAAACGAATCCCAAGTAACAGTAACATCTAGTGCCAAGAATGCTTCAGCAAGAGAGTCCGTTAATATATCAGCAAAACGACCAATTCGTTCTTCCACCGCGTCAATACGCCTGATTATCCTTCGGTACTGTGCTTCGTTCAATGTTGAATCAGCAGATGATTGAATTACTGATTGGTTACTTGCATTGGCTGAGAGTAGAGGACAAGTGTCTCCACATGCATTAGAATTTGAGTCTGAATGAGCTCTAATTCTGTGCCAATTAGTCATCTGATTTTCCTGAGTGACTTCGACTGCTTCATCCTCCTCTGATTCTTCCTCTTTTGGAATTTTCCACTTTAGGTCTCTGTGCTCAGCAGCGGCCAGGTTCTCTATCAGCTCGTAAGCCTCATCAAAGCTCTTGCTCCAAAGAGTTCCTCCAGCTGCAACGTCTAACACTGCTCTACATTGACTATTAAGACCTCTGTAGAAGTAATGAATTGCCATTCCAGGAGGCATGTCATCTTCATTGAGATTTTCGAGAATCTTCTTGAATCGGTCCCAAGCTAGACAAAGATATTCTCCCGAGAATTGAGAGAATTTACCTTCAGTGTTTTTGATAGCTGATACTTTAATTAGAGGATAAAACCTTGTACAGAATATTTTCTCCAACTTGTTCCAGCTATTAATAGTGTTTGCCGAGAGAGAGATAAACCACGATCTTGCTACATCACGCAGCGTGAATGGGAAGAGTCTCAGCTTCACCAGATCCTTAGGTCCGATATTAAAATCCAAATCAGTAATGAATTTCTCGAAATTCCTGAGATGCAGGTTTGGGTCCTCAAGAACTGACCCCCCAAATTGAATAGTATCTTGCAGCTTGAGAATGATTGATGGCTTGATGCGAATGCCACTGGCTGATATCGCTGGCTCAATTATGTCAGCCTTATTATCATTGATGTTCAAACGAGAAAATTCACGTGCTGCCACACCAACTGCTGTCCTTGCATAATTCATTGGTTCAGAATCAGAAGAAGAAGATGAAGATGAATCAATTGCTTTTCTTTTACGGGTTTGAGAACGTGTTTGCATAAACGCGATCCAAGTACCTGAAATAAAGAAAAGAAGAAAAGTGAGAAGAGAATAGAATCCTAGTCAGTGAATTTTAATGCACACTGATGACAAGTACATAAACTAATTAATTAACACCGAGTCCCCGGCAGCGGCGCCAAAAACTTGTTCGGTGAAATCTACACGCAAGCGCACGTGATCACAAGTAATATATTAAGTTCGATCCCACAGAGACTGGTGAATTAAGAATACGCACCTATGCAACAATGTATGATCAATTATCACTGCTAAGACAATTAACAAGGATTGGTTTCTTTTATACTAATAACTAAATTTACTAATCAAATTCAGAATAGGAAAACACATGGGATTCTAACTTCATTATCGACTTCATCTAGAATTGAAATTACTGATTAACATGCGACTGTTGATCCTAATCAGACAACACGAAAGTAATACATGCCATCTCTCGTTGCACACGTATCATACCAATCAAAATCCACAATTAAGATAGAAATCTCATGGACACCAACAAAGCTCAGACCCTATATCTCTATAGCGGTAGTGTAAGCAGAGAGGTTTAAATAACAAGTCGTCTATCGTGATTACACAGGGTGATAAAAATAGTTCAAGTCTACCACAAATTATGCTTCATTCACATAATCCTATGTTTACATGGCAGAGTTCTAAATTCAATCATCCACTCTCGCTTCAGAAAGAATTAACAAACAACTTAGAAGTTAGCTACTCTCCTAAGAAGAATAAGTACGGCTCATGCAAAGAAATCAACGTACGTCACACAATCAAGTAATTAATATTCGATACTAGATTACATCGATAAATCCATTAGAATCCCATGAAGGCGGTTAGTTCATAATCGAACCAATCGACATCATGGGTTCTAATGAAAACATGATAGAATAAAGACAAGAATTAACGGAATAAAAATGCTTGAATTAATAATAAAGATCACACGTTACAGATTGAAGTTCACGATCTCGCTCGAAACTGTCACTTCCTCGCGAAGAACGATCTAATACAACTGATAATGTGCTTGATTACAAGAAAAACTAACTATTTTTCGATATTCTAACTACTTGGAGGCTAGGGTTTTACACATGAGAATTTAAAATGCATTGACCAAGTCAACCGGGCCTCGACCGCTGCGAAAATCCATCAGAAAAGCTGTAAAAATCGGCCCGGGACACTTCTGCTGGGCGCGGCCGCGCTAAACTAGCGCAGGCGCGCTAGTTGCAGCAGACTGTAGCGCGGGCGCGCTAGAAGTTAGCGCGGGCGCGCTACTGTCTGTCATGGCAGCCTCGTTTCTTCGTTTCTCGCTCGTTCTCGCGTGCATGTCCTTCCTCTCTTCTAGTACCACTTCCGTAGGTGATCACGGTTGCATTTAGCATATGCAACAAGCCCTTTAAACCCCTAGATAGCTCTAGTGGACGAGTGTGCTCTCATGAGGGTTTGTAGAAGATGTACCCACAAAATCCCAAGTCGCGGTGAATCAACAATTCTCTATTCTTGCAAATAATGCACCAAAACCAACCTAAAATGATAGAAAATCACTTCATCACCTCAACTCGTGACCTGCACAGAAAAACAATAAAAACACATCAAAAGACACTAAACACTTAAGTACAACCAACCAATTTAAGTGGAAATGAAGGCCTATAAGTGTGTATAAATACCACTTATCAATATTCTAACAGTTCTAGCTCTTCCATTGTATTGAACTCATCATCACCACTGGAAGAAGCAGTCTGACCCATCTCAGGTACAACAAAATCCTGAGTGGTTTTAGAAGGAACAACAACATCCTTCTTTTCTTCCGGTGTAGGTGATTCAACAACTAGAGCTCTTGAGTGGTTCTGTGTTTTACCCCATCCATATCTCTGCTTAGTCTGAACCTGTTCCAGTTCATAAGTTTTCAGAACTCCGTAGAGTCTTTCCAGAGATATCTCATTTAGATCTCTGCTTTCCCTGATTGTAGTGATTCTGTGTTCCAGATGTTCAGGAAGGGTCAGGAGAAACTTCATGTTGACCTCTTCATTGTCGTAGTATTTCCCATTCAGATTTAAGTTGTTAATCAGATTATTAAGTCTGATAAATACATCTGAAATCCCTTCTCCGGGATTGGAACCAAACTGTTCATACTGAGCCATCAGTATTTCTTTCTTGTTCTCTCTTACTTCTTCTGAGCCTTCGTTGATAATCTCTAACGTATCCCAGATTTGCTTCGCATTCGTACAATTAACAACAGCATTGTACATGACGGGATCTAGGGATTCAACTAAGATCAGTTGAAGAGTATCATCTAGGTTCATCTGTTCACTCTCTTCATCTGTGTACTCAGAAAGTTCTTTCGGAACAGTTTTATGAGGCATTAACACACCATCCTCTTCATCTGTACATGACGAGATCTAGGGATTCAACTAAGATCAGTTGAAGAGTATCATTTAGGTTCATCTGTTCACTCTCTTCATCTGTGTACTCAGAAAGTTCTTTCGGAACAGTTTTATGAGGCATTAACACACCATCCTCTTCGTGTGCAATTATAAGCTTCATCGAAGTAGAAACACCCTTGTTTAATATCCCGATATATTTCCTGTTCGCAGTGCGGAGGAATAGTAACATGTGCCACTTCCATAGGCCGAAATGTTCTTTGCTGAACGGTGGGATTTTAATGCTACTAATCTTTTGTGTACTCATTTTTAAGGATTTAAAGAGAATAGTGTTTGGATGAGATTTGGATTACTGAAAGAAAAATATTTTAAATTAGAATTAATTTTTGGAATAAAATTAATTCGAATAAAAAATATTTGAAACGTTACAGAGTGTGTATAGGATCTAATACGGTGTATTCGTATTAACCGCTCTTGATGCCAATTGTTAGGTCCAGATATGATTGTAGAAGGGGGGGTTGAATACAATCGATACCAAATTATCGCGGAAGTGAATCTGATTGAAATATAACTTGTTAATCAGATTATAATTAATTAATATAACAATGTTTTAAGTCGTTATATAATTAATATGGTTCAGTTTTAATGTCCACTAAAGTTCGTAGAATAAATTCGACAGTGTATATTCTAGATTTAGTGATTAAAACAACCGGGTTATCAAAGCACAGAAAACTGTGGATATAACGATCAAGCAAGTTACGAACAACTTGAAAGCTTTACAAATGCTTTGAATTACAAAGTGATGAACACTTAAAAATGAAGAAACTAAGCCATATTTATAGGCAAAGCTTTGTACATGAAAGAAAATCACTAGACAAGACAATTGCAAACTAGGAAAGACAAATGCAAAGAAGGTATGACAAACTAGGCTTGGGCAAGACAATACAAGGCAAGGTAAGACAATTTTACATTGTCTACCAAGCTTTAACCTTGCCAACAAGACAATTACTTAAAGGGAAAGACAATTCAAAGGGAAGGAAAGACAATTCGTATGGCAGAAAGACAATCAAGATTGTCTTGATCATCTTAGTACATTCGGCAAGACAAACAGATTGTCTTACAGCCCTTCAAACATTCGCCAAGACAAACAGATTGTCTTGCAGTGGTGAGATCTTCGGCAAGACAATTCATTTGAATTGTCTTGCTGCTTCATTAATCCATTCGGCAAGACAATTCATTTGAATTGTCTTGCACACCACTTTCATCCCTTGTAGCAGGTTCAATAAGACAATCATGGATTGTCTTGCTGAGCTTGTTTTGGTGATTATAAATGGAATATAATAGTATATATAAAATAGAAAATTATTCACTTAATTAAGTTAATCATATAAATTCATAAATTAAATTAATTCGAGAGTGAATTAATTTAATAAATAAATTACATAATTAATATAATTATTTGAGAAGTAAAATAATAGTCTATTAAATATTTAATCACCCAATCTTCAGTAGATCTGCTTTCTAGTCTTCTTTAAGCTTTAATAACTTCTTCTTGATTTGTCGAACGAACGAACTACCACTTCTGCTTGACTTCAAATATTTAATTTGAATAACTGATACACAGATGTACAGTCTGGTTCATCTGTATCTAGTTAAATCAAGTATTCTTCGTCAAATAAACAATAAGAATTTGGTTTGTTTGTCGAGTCTTTGTCTTGTAAGTACTTCTTCATTTAAATGGAATCTTCTGATAAAATAAAGTATAGAAACTTTATATCTTCTGAACTCCTGGACGTGCCACAAAAGATTATTTGTGCACTGAGGCTTGAACATATTAATGAACTTCTTTCTGTGGTGTGCAGCAACATCCTGGAACTTATCTGACATATAATTCCCATAAATCATTTGACGTTCTTCGTACGGATTCCGATGACTTACTATTTACTGAGCTTTCTTATCTGAGTTGAGTTGTACTTTCTTAAATACAAATAGGCTGAACATATGCCTTTCGTAACACTTTAAAAATAAACAAGGAAAGCACCTTCTTTATTTAAAGATTACGGTAAATTATCTCACTCAAATACCTTAATTAATAATATTCGAAAAACACAATTAAATAATTTCTTGTAAACTACATAACATATTTATAATTATCAAATTAAATTAAATTTATTATAAAAATGCCCATTCATCTGAGATAATATTATACAAATTTTCAAAAAAAATATAAAGACATATGTCATATATATATATATATATATATGTATGTATGTATGTATATATATTCTACTATATATATTTCCAGTATTTTTTCGGATTTCGGGTTCGAATTTAGTTTGAATCATATCCCGGATAAGATATTGGATCGGTAAACACTAAATTTAAATCCAAAATAAAAAAATGTCAAATCTGAAAATCAAATCCAAATCCAATTTGAAATCCAAAAATCGGGTTCGATATATCTAAATTTTCGGATTTCGAAGCGGGTATCCATCGGATCAGATTATTTTATTATCCCTTTATTTATGGGTCACTGCCTACGAGCGGGATTGGTCTGATGATTGTAGTATTTCTAGCGAGTAAAAATGCATACCTTTGTTAGCTAATGATGTCAATCAATAATTGTCGATTGCTATACAAAAGATCTTATATTATTTAAGAGAATAGCAATCAACATAGATCGTGAAATGCATAGTTTATTTATTTATCAAGATGTGCATACATAAACTTTATCTTCCTGCACATACAGTTATTCTCATCGACACATACACACATTTAACAGGTCAAGTTTGCAGTGGTGGTGGTTTGAGGTTCGGGACAACAACGTTCATACCAGCTAGGCGAAGGGTGCGTTGGCAGCAGTCAGGATCATAGAAACAACAAGGCGGGGTACTTCCAAATGCTCCTTCTATGTAAAACATCAGGGCCATTAGTAACAAACTTACTAGCTTCAAGACATAATATTTCATTGTCATATTCTTGGCTTTTATGAATAAGTTAATCGGCACACTGCATTGAGATCCCTATATATACCAGAGCATGGTATATGATAACTAAACATCCAAGAGTGGTGAGATTTTTTCGGATATCAAAAATATGTGAATATATAATTCGAATATTAATAAATTTATTTGAATCAATTTATTACCATATATATGTTGATAAGCAATCAAGATCTTAAGTTATTTTTAAAAATATGATACTATTCAAGATTTATAATATTTTCTATGATTTTCAATAAAATCATTAAAATCTGAAGATATTTTATAAAGATTTTAAACTATTTTAACAAATATATAATGATACCCGGGATTTAATAAATTTATGAAATTCTTGGAAAAATCCACTTGATAAAATCCAAGTTCATCGTCTTTTTTTTCTGGAGTTTTTTGATCTTTTGAGATAGAAGTTATATTTGAGTACATCTAACTACAGGCCCAAAAGTGGTGAGATATTTTTGGATATCAAAAATATGTGAATATTTAATTCGGATATTAATAAAGTTATTACAATCAATTTATCACCATATATATGTTGATATGCAATCAAGATCTTAACTTATTTTTAAAAATATGATACTATTTAAGATTTATAACATTTTCTATAATTATCAATAAATTCATTAAAATCTGAAGATATTCGATCAAGATTTTAAATTATTTTAAGAAATATATAATGATACTCGAGATTTAATAAAAAATTTACGAAATTCTCAGAATAATCCACTTAATAAACTCCAATTTCTTCGTCATTTTTTGTGTGGAGTTTCTTCATATTTTGAAACAGGAGTTATATTTGCGTACGTTTAACTACAGACCCAATAGTGATGAGATTTTTTCAAAAATAAAAAATATTTGAATATTTAATTCGGATATTAATAAAGTTATTACAATCAATTTATTACCATATATGTTGATATGCAATTAAGATCATAAGTTATTTTGATATGATACTATTTAAGATTTATAACATTTTCTACGACTTTCAATACATTCATTAAAATCTGATGATATTTAATCAAAAAATTATTTTGACAAATATATAACGATACTCGAGATTTAATGAAAAAAATTATGAAATTCTCGGAGGAATCCACTTGATAAAATCCAATTTCTTCGTCTTTTTTTCGCTGGAGTTTCTTGGTATTTTGAAACAAAAGTTATATTTGCGTACGTCTAACTACAAATCCAATACTGGTAAGATTTTTTCGGGTACCAAAAATATTTGAATATTTAATTCAGATCTTAATAAATTTATTACAATCAATTTATTACCACATATATGATGATATGTAATCAAGATCTTAAGTTATTTTTAAAAATATGATACTATTTAAGACTTTATTACATTTCCAATG
Source organism: Daucus carota subsp. sativus (assembly GCF_001625215.2). Classification (NCBI taxonomy): domain Eukaryota; kingdom Viridiplantae; phylum Streptophyta; class Magnoliopsida; order Apiales; family Apiaceae; genus Daucus; species Daucus carota. The sequence continues at coordinate 7,761,863 of NC_030381.2, forward strand.
ATTTTCAATAAATTCAATAAAAACTAATGATATTCTATATATTAAGATTTTAAATTATATTAACAAATATATAATGATACTCGAGATTTAATAAAAAAAATATGAAATTCTTGGAAGAATCCACTAGATAAAATCCAATTTCTTCGTCTTTTTTTTTCCTAGAGTTTCTTGGTCTTTTGAAACAGAAGTTATATTTGCGTACGTCTTACATACATTGGCAGAGATGTCAATCGGGTCGGATATAACATAAACCATATCTTAAAACGAAAATTTTCTTCATATCCTAACTTGATCCGTATCGGAAAAATATTTGAAAATTAATATCCGAATTCGATCCCCATATTTCAGATTAGATTCGAATAAATCCGAAACCCGATATTTCTTGATCGAAATCCAAAATACCGAAAATCAATATCTTTTGAAAAACCTGAAAATTAAAATTTAATACACCAGTAGCACTTTAGCAATGAAAAAGGAAAATAAGCACCTGATTTTAAAGATTATGGTAAATATCTCGCTCAAAATACATCAATTAAAAATTTTCAAAAAAGACAAGGAGATAATTTCTAGTATTCTATAGAATATATTTATATTTGTTATATTAAAAAATATATTATAATCGGATGATATTTAATCAAAATTTTAAATTGTCTTAAAAAAATATGATAGTATTTAAGATTTTATAACATTGTCTACGATTTTCAATAAATTCATAGAATTATGATGATATTCGATATAGATTTTATCTTAATAAAATATAATAAATATTCTAGATTTAATAAAATTTTATATGAAATTCTCGGAGCAATCGGCTTGATTAAATCCAATTTGTTCGTCATTTTTGTCGGAATTTCTTGATCTTTTGGCACATAATTTATATTTTGGGTTTTTTACATTCATCGATGGCAATCCGGTCAAGTTAGGAATAACATAATTCTTATTCAAACTCGAGTTTTTTTAATCAATACTCATACCCGATTTGAATTCGAAAAATATTTAAAAATGAATATCTGAATCCGATCTGACGAATTTCGGATTAGATTCGAATATACTCGAAATCAGAATTTTTTAGATTAAAATATCTGAAACATCGAAAACTGATTGGTTCTGAAACTCGAAACCCAAAATTAAAATTTAATGCACCGGTGGCACTGTAACAATAAACAAAAAAAATAAGCAATTTATTTAATTAAAGATTACGGTACATCATCTTACTCAAATACATTGATTTATAATTTTCGAAAAACACAATTACATATTTCTAGTAAACTACATAACATATTCATTATTATTGAATTACAATAAATATATTGTAAAAGTGACCATTCAATTGGGAAAATATAATACAAATTTTTAAATAATATAAAAGACATATGACATACATATACTGCTATATATATTTCAGGTTTTTTTTGGATTTCGAGTTCGAATTGAGTTTAAATCATATTTTGGATAATATAAGACAAGATCTTATATTATTTAAGAGAATTGCAATCAACATAGCCCGTAAAATCCAAAGTTTATTTATTTATCAAGATGTGCATACATAATGTTTTATCTTCCTGCATAGACAGTCAATCACATCAACACATACACATTTTAAGTGGTTAGGTTTGCGATAGTGGTGGTTTGACGTTCGGGACAACATCTTTCATACTAGCTAGGCGAAGGGAGCGTTGGCAGCAGTCGGGATCATCAAGTCACTACAGAATAATTGAAATCATACCTCCAAATATGGAAGCAAGAACATACCTCTAGTAAGTAAACATGTTGTTGGGTCGTCAGTTGTATCCCACAGGTCATCCAATGCAAAAGCAAAGTAATAGAAGGTAGGAATTTGGTCTTTCATCTTGAAAATAGGGTAAACTTTGAACTCCAAGTATGAAGACACGTTGTCAGTAATTTTCATCACTTCATAGAAGTATCCAGGCTTGTATCCCAACTCCTTAAGTAAGTATGGCAGGCATGTAATCCTTGTCATCGTTGCCTCCTTCAAAAAACCTCACTAGCTTCCCAGTCTTGGAGATGTTTTTTCCCTCCTTAATATTTAATGCAAGACTAGAATGTTTTACGTTCCGGTCCACCCATAGTTCACGATTGTTCTAATATATAGACATATTCTTCCAAACTGAGTCAAACAACTGCAAATCAGCTTGTGTGTTATTTTACACCAACTATGAGAAAGATTGTAGAAGGGGGGGGGTTGAATACAATCTTTTACAAATTTAAAAGATTCAAGAACAATACACTAAGAACACAATAAACAGAAAAACACCAAGTATTAAAAATACGGGTGGATTGAATGATCCACCCGTGAGATTTTATATAGAAGAATCTGTGGATTGTTTTACAATTCGCACAGCTGCTGGTTCATCACTCAAAACAAGTTCTAACTCTCAGATTTTTCTCTCAAGTAATTTGAACAAGTTCAACTGATGCTACTAACTTGGTTATATACTCCAAGTTTTACAAAGCTTTTAGCTAGATTACAAAATGCACTCTAATCTAAAAACAATGCTGCACAACTTTGTCTTATGCATGCTTTCTGAGATGTCTTCATCTTTGACCATCATCTTGATTTGATCCAGATTGCACTGCATGAGATAAGTATGTTTCTGCTTCTTCTTTATTTTCCTAATTAGGCTTCCATGTCTATTTTAGTGTAATTCGATCCATGTGATTTGTCAGACTTAAGCTCTAGTCACTTTCAACTGCTCTTTGCTTCATCAGTTGAAGGTTCTGGTTGCTTTCAACTGCTATTGACTTTATCAGTTGAATGCCTGGCTCATCAGTTGAATGAATTACAAACTCCATCAGTTGAATGCTGTTCCAGTCTCATCAGTTGAATTCCTCAGCATTATCCGTTGAACACTTTGTCTTCAGTTGAATGCTTGATTTTCATCAGTTGAAACATCATCCAGTCTTTATCAGTTGAACAGTTACATCTCATCAGTTGAATATCCTTCACTTAAATAAAATTACATGGCATTGGATATTTACAATTAGCCATCCTATTCTACCCATCCGTTGATAATTCCCAAAGACAAGAAATGTAACAATTACAACTGAAATTTGATAAAGATTCTAAGTAAGACATGTTACATAAATGTTTATGTTATCATCAAAAATTATTGATTCCTAACAATCTCCCCCAATTTATGACTGGAGAAGATGCAGACATAAATTCTACACTTGATGATAACAAAACATTAATAAAATAAAATGCAGAATTTAAATACTAGAGTTAGAAAAGATTACAGATGATTATGCTCCTCTAGACTGAGCAGTTACTTGTTCCTAGAAGATCTTCTTCTTCTGGACTTAAGTTTTTCTTCAAGAATATTGATCTGTTTCTGAAAGATCCTGTAGAACCATTCTTCATCACTGTCTTGTCTGTTGAGCTTGGATTGGAGAGTCTTCAGAGTATTCAAGCTAGCAACCTTGAGTTGATCTTTAGGTCTGAAAAATCTCCTAACACCTTGATTGTCCCTAAATTCCATGACTGGAGTAGGTTCATGATGAATTTTCTTTCCAGTGTAGGGAATTTTCAGCCTTCTTTGTAGACTAGCATCTGAGTTCCATTCCTTCCTGATCTCAAGGATTCTCTTTAGTACCATTTGCTTTGCAGGTGGTGTAAATCCTCCAGTCCTCTTCATAGATCCATATATTTTTGTTAGAGAACTGAATCCCTCAGAATTCAGAACTCTGTGAAGAGGCCAGATGACATCACCCTTGTTTTTGTAAGAGAATACCAATCTTTCAGGTAACTTTGAAGTTGCTTCTATTCCTCTTACTTCTTGAAGATCATCCAGCTCCAGATCCAACTCAGAAATTTCTTCAATGTTAGCAATGATGAGATAGTCATCAGGGTTCTCAGGTTCTTTTGGAGGTTTAGGAGGGTTAGCTATCCTCTTAGCCACAGACTTGACTTTCTTCTTTGGCTTGGAAGATTCTTGGACAAGAAAAGCTGGAATTGGAATATCTTCCAAGTCAATTGGCTCCTCCTTTGGCATTATTGGCTCATCATGGAAGTTGACATCTGGATGTACTACTGTGGTATCCTTGATTGGAGAAGAAGGCTTTGAGATAGGCTTTTCTGGCACTTCTTCTCTTCTCTTGGCTGCCTCAGGCATCTTAGTTTTAGATTTGACTCTCTTTTTCTTTGTAGAAGATTCAAGAGGCAATCCTTTCTCATTTAAAAGCTCAGCTGCCAACTCCTCTTCCAGCTCAATAGCATACCTTTCATCCACCTCTATTTGGTTCAAAGAGAGTTGGGATTCAAACTCCTCTTTTTCACATTCTCTGGCCACCTCTTCAGCTTTTGCAAATGAGTAATGAGGATGGCCAGTTCCAATAAACAGCTTCTGGCCTTCTCTGTAGATGATGGCAAAATGAGCCTTTAAGGCCACATCTGCACAATCATTATAACTTTTGATTTCTTGGCCCAAAAGCTTGTATTCATTTTTGTCAGGCCTGGCTAGTGGAAAGTAGATTGAGCTTGAGTCTTTTCCAGGCCTGGAGTAACCACAATTGTTTGGAAACAGAATTGGCTTGAACTCATTCAGAAATGATGGCTCACCCTTTTCTGTCTTGGAGGGAATAACAATCTCAGGTGTAATTACCCTGAGAATTGTGGTTGTGGTTGGAAAAGAGATTTGAGCTGTGGTGGCTGTAGAAGATGTAGATGATTTCTTGCCCAGTTGAGCCACTCTCTTTGCAATGGAGTCCAGTTCTTTCATCCTTGCAATCTTCTGCTTTTCCCTTTCAGTGTGGAAAGGGGGAGGAATTTGACTGATCAATTCTGCAGGAGTTGGTAATTCTTTCTCCCCCTTTTTGTTAGCAGCAAGTGTAGGGGATGAACTAGGAAGTGAAACACCAGAGGCAAGAAGAAGATGTTCAAGCAGTCCAGTCTGAATTCTTTGATGCTGCAACATCTCATCCATTCTAGAGTTTAAGGTGTAGACATTTCCTTCCAGAGCTTCCACTTGCTTCTCCAATTGTAGTTGTTTTTGCTCAGATGCAGAAAGAGCTGATTTGACCTGAGCTGGAAGCTTTTCATCAATTTGCTTGGTCAGATCAGTCTTAACAGAGGCAATAAGAGAATTGAGATGCTCTATCTCATGCTGAAAATGGAGAGATTGAAACTTGTGAAGCTTGAGATTGTCTAGTGCTTGACTGGCAATGGTGGCAGAGATGACTGGAGAAGAGGATGAGCTTCCAGGTTGTGATTGAAGAATGGTGGAGGCTTGCCTTTCCAGCTCCATGCTAACAACAGTTGCATTGGCAGACTGCATGGAGAGCCATGAAGGTAGAGAAGTTGTAGGTTGTTCAACAAGGGATTCCTCAAGAGCATCATTGAGGTCTTCATCACTATCATCATAATGAAAATCATCTCCAGCATTGGCAGGCAGAGCTGTAAATGCCTCCTTTGCTCTAAGCATTGAAGATGTAGTGTGAATCAGATTGAGGTGCCTCTCAGCTGCTTGATTGTCCAATCTGGCAAAGTCTTGAATGGAGGACATCCCATGAGTAAAAGTCTCAGGGTCTAGTGAAACACCATCCAATATGGATCTGTATTCAGCTTGAAACTCTTGTTCACTAAACCCTTCATTGACACCTGCATTTCTCTCAATTTCTCTCTGTTCTTGCATCAAGGGCTCCCCTTGGCTCACCACACCACTCACCTCTCCCTCACTTACCCTTACTAAAGGGTCACTCTTATCCTCTCCTTTTTCCTGGCTAGAAGAAAATGCCAGACTCTCCACACCCTCTCCTTTTGCCAGCTCACTAGGCTGCCTCTCCACTCCATAGCTCACTCCACTCAATCCTAGAAGTGTTTGTGCTACCATGTGATCAACTGCTGTAGAAAGAGGTAAATTAATTGAAGTAGCAGCAGTTGTCAACTGATGAGAGACATCAGTTGAAACATGAGTAGAAGAGGCATTCAACTGATGAGAGCTGTTAAGCAGATCAGTTGAAGGACAAACACTTGTCAACTGATGAGGGAGATCAGTTGAAGAAAATGAAGAAATAGGTTTAGAGGCTGTGACAGTTGAGTCTGTGGTGATTGATTTTAAAGGAAAATCCACAGAACACATTGTCACAGAAGAAGGAAATGGAAGAGAAAGATCCAACAAATCATCAAAATGATGATGATCAATCTCAGATGGGGGCTTCTCCATGAAATCCAAAGATGGAGAATTTACAAGTGTGGTGTGAATTAATTCCACATCCACAGAAGAGGTTGGAGATTGTGTTTGAGTTGTAGAGATGGTAAGATCATAAATATGGGTGATTGGTTGAGATGAAGAAGGGGGCTGTGACTCCACATTTATTGGAGTCACATCAATCTGACTTTGAGAAGTTAAAAGCATAAAATCCAGAATGGATGCCTGTGTGTGTGCAGAGTGCTTCAGTTTTTCACTTCTTAGCTTCTTTCTCCCATAAGCTTTTACTGGTGAAGAAGTGGTGTCCCTCCCCCTTTTTAACTGTGTCCCTGGTTGAGGACTATTTTCAATAGCAACATCCTTTTGGGAGGATGCTGCTAGGGATGAGTTTAATTCCATATTAACATCTACAGTCTTTTGGGAGACTGCAGAGTGGCTTGGCTGGTTAACACACATCTCTCCATCCTTATTCTTAGGGCTTCTTTTATGTTCACCCTTTCCCTCCCCCTCACAACCTCCAATCACACTCCCCTCAGGTTTGTGTTTCTTGGATTTTACAACAGATGTCTTTCGGGAGGCATCTGAGGTTGGTTTAGAGGACTTGTTTTTAGAAGGTTTTGCCACTTGTGTGGACTGTTGATGGGCCTCTTCAACAGCCCTGATGGCAGAAAGCAAAGAAGGTGAGGGTTGAGAAAGAGTAGTAGGAAAGCCATGTACCTCTTTGTGCTTTCCAGCCTCCATTGTTGGCAGGTACACCACCTCCAAGGAGGGATATAAATTCATCCTAAAGAGGTCTTTAAAGACTCTCTTTTCCTGCACAAAACTGGGAAGCTTGGCTTCCTTGTTAGTAATAACTAGCTTTTTGTTGAGATGATTAGCTAGCATCGTGAGAAATCTGACATAATAAATATTCCTAGGTCTACCAATTTTATCACCTAGTTTCTCCCCAATTTCTTGGATCATCAAACCACCAAAGTTGAAATATTCATTAGTCAGGTACATGTAAAGCATTTGTAAAATCTGGGAAGTGAGAGCATTGAAATTACTAATCTTACCAGAAAATGCCTTAATAAAAGCATCACATAAATAACTCCATTCTCTCCTAAGACCCCTTCTTTCTATTTTACCTAAGGCATCGGTTGGCAAAACATAATTCATGGCATAAAGTAAATTAACCAACTGATTATCACTAGGCAAAGATAAAACAGTATCTTCAGGAATCTTAAAGCATGCTTTCATAACATCAGCATTGACAGAATGAATTTCATTATTGACAGAGAAAGTTAGAGTTTCATGCTCACTATTAAACTCTGCAGAGGTCCACATCTCCTCCACTATTTCATGGTAGATGGTAGGAGCTTCAAGCATAGCATAAGAGAGCTGGCTTGACTTGATGAACTCCATCATCCTGTGATACTCCTTCTCCTCCACAGCCTTGATATCCACAAATGACGCGAAGTTGTTCTTCTCATAAATAAACCCACTTGGTGCAGTATACTTCTTCATTGGTGCCATTGTAGTTACAGAGAAAGCTTGAGGAAAAATTAGAGTTTGCTTTTGCACAGAGAGAGAAGAGAACTTGAAGAATTCGAAAGAGTGAGATGAAAAGAAATGAAAATAAATTAAAACACTTAAATACTTTCTCAGAAAATTGCTGTGATTGGCTGAGAAATTACCGTTGAGAAGAAATTACTCTTATTTATCTCTACAAAAATTACACACACGATCGTGTGTATAAAGTAGGTGAGAGACAAAAGAAATTTCAACGGCTCAGATCTGATAATACTTTCAACGGATGAAATAAGCGCCTCTTTAAACTTCCTATTCAACTGATGAAGATCAGTTGAAGGCGTCTTCAACTGGTGTCATCAGTTGAATGAAAAACAACGCAAGAGGATATTGTTTCAAGCATCAGTTGAAACAATTTCACTAGTTCATCAGTTGAAATACTATAGACTTTATCCAGAATTATAATTAATTCAATTTTGATAAATCAAAATTAATCAAATTCTGGCTGCCAAATTACAGAAAAATTCACTCTAAATTAGGAGAAATTTAACATACCTAATTTACTTACCAACCTTGTGAATGTGAATTCATCAAGAGGCTTTGTGAAAATATCTGCAATCTGTTCTTCACTTGGAACAAAATGCATTTCAACAGTACCAGCCATCACATGTTCTCTTATGAAGTGGTATTTGATGTCAATGTGCTTGGTTCTTGAGTGTTGTACTGGATTTTCAGTTATAGCAATAGCACTGGTGTTGTCACAAAATATTGGGATTTTTGAGAGATTTAATCCATAATCAAGTAATTGATTTCTCATCCACAATAATTGTGCACAACAGCTTCCAGCTGCAATGTACTCAGCCTCAGCTGTAGAGGTTGATACAGAATTTTGCTTTTTGCTAAACCAAGAAATCAATCTGTCACCAAGAAATTGACAGGTGCCTGTTGTACTTTTTCTATCAATTTTGCATCCTGCAAAATCAGCATCTGAATATCCAATTAGATCAAATCCAGAGTCTTTAGGGTACCAAATACCAAGATTTGGTGTTCCCTTAAGATATCTGAATATTCTTTTTATAGCAATAAGATGTGATTCTTTAGGATCAGATTGAAATCTAGCACAGAGACATGTAGAAAACATAATATCTGGTCTACTAGCTGTCAAATATAAAAGAGAACCAACCATGCCTCTATAATTAGAGATGTCCACAGATTTCTCATTAGGACTTAATTCTAATTTAGTGGCTGTTGGCATGGGAGTCTTAGCTTCTTTGCAATCCAATAAATCAAACTTTTTAAGTAGATCATAAATGTACTTAGTTTGATTTATGAATATACCTTCCTTTACTTGTTTAACTTGTAAACCAAGAAAGTAGGTGAGCTCTCCCATCATGCTCATCTCATACTGACTTTTCATTAGATTAGCAAACTTCTTGCAAAGTTTCTCATCTGTAGAACCAAAGATTATATCATCTACATAAATTTGAACCAGAATAAAGGCACCATTTACATTTCTGTAAAATAGTGTTTTATCCACAGTTCCTCTGGAAAAATGATTATCTAACAAGAATTGAGACAGAGTGTCATACCATGCCCTAGGTGCTTGCTTTAGTCCATAGAGAGCTTTTAATAAAAAGTAAACATACTCTGGAAATTCTGGATCTTCAAAACCAGGAGGCTGACTGACATATACCTCCTCTTCCAGTTCACCATTTAGAAAAGCACTCTTGACATCCATTTGATAAACTTTAAAGTTTGCATGAGCAGCATAGGCCAGGAAGATTCTTATTGCTTCCAGTCTTGCAACTGGTGCAAAGGTCTCATCAAAATCAATTCCTTCAGATTGAGAGTATCCTTTAGCAACAAGCCTTGCCTTGTTTCTGGTGACAACTCCATTCTCATCCACCTTGTTTCTGAATACCCACCTTGTTCCTACAATTGTTCTGTTTTTAGGTTTGGGTACCAGCTTCCATATATTGTTTCTCTCAAATTGATTTAATTCTTCTTGCATAGCAAGAACCCAATCAGCATCTTTGAGAGCATCTTCTATGACTTTAGGTTCATCCTGTGAAAGGAATGCACTATACAAACACTCATCTTGAGTTGCTCTTCTTGTTTGTACAGATGCATTTGCATCTCCAATAATTAGCTCAAAAGGATGATCCCTTGTCCACTTTCTTTGTGGTGGAAGTGATTGTCTTGATGATGTGGCTTCATTATTGAAGTTCAGGTTTCCATGTTGGAAAGCTCCCCCTAAATTTGACATCTCATTATTTCTAGACTGATTGAAACTTTGAGACATTCTTTCAACTGATGATCCTTGAGATGTTTCAACTGATCCTTCCAATGTAGTTTCAACTGATGCTTCAGTTGAGTTTCCAATAGCAGTTGTTTCTTGCACCAGAGAGTCATCAGTTGGAATATTAATTCCAGGATTAATTCCAACATTTTGAATAATGTCATCATCATCATCACTGTCATACAGATCACCTTCACCTTCATTCTCAAATCTGAGATTATCATGAAATCCTTCATCTGAGAATCCTTGAATCTTCTTATCATCAAAAACTACATGGATTGATTCCATAACAATGTTGGTTCTCAGATTATATACTCTAAATGATTTTCCATCAGAGTATCCAACAAAAATAGCTTCATCTGCCTTGGCCTCAAATTTTCCAAGATTTTCACCTTGATTTCTTAGAACATAACACTTGCATCCAAATACATGAAGAAAGCTAATTGTTGGCTTCTTTCCTTTGAAGAGTTGAAAGGGAGTTAGATTATGAGGTTTGGTAATTAGTGAGATGTTTTGAGTGAAACAAGCAGTGTTCACAGCTTCAGCCCAAAAATAGGTTGGAAGTTGAGCTTCATTAATCATGGTTCTTGCAGCCTCAATAAGAGTTCTATTCTTCCTTTCAACAACACCATTTTGTTGTGGAGTTCTTGGTGCAGAGAACTCATGAATAATTCCCTCTTCTTCACAAAATTCTTTCATCACAGAGTTCTTGAATTCTGTTCCATTGTCACTTCTTATCCTTCCAACTTTGACATCTGGATTGTTGTTTAATGCCTTGATATGATTGATGATGATTTTCCCAGCTTCATCCTTAGAATGTAGGAAGAAAGTCCAAGTAAATTTTGAAAAATCATCAACAATCACTAAGCAATATTTCTTCTTTGAAATGGACATTATGTTGACTGGTCCAAATAAATCCATATGCAAGAGCTGAAGGGGCTTCACAATTGATGAAAGAGTCTTGCTTTTGAAAGAGCTTCTCTTTTGCTTTCCTAGCTGACAGGCTCCACAAAGTCCATCTTTTGAGAATTCCAGCTTTGGTAGACCTCTTACCAAGTCCTTCTTTACTAACTCATTCAAGGTTTTGAAATTTAGATGAGACAATCTCTTATGCCATAGCCAACTGTCATCTGAGCTTGCTTTGCTGAGAAGGCAAGTGATAGATTCAGACTTGACAGAATTGAAGTCAGCTACATACACATTTCCTTTTCTTTGTCCAATTAGAACCACATTGTTGTCATCTCCTTTGGTGACAACACAGGCTGCAGAAGTGAAATTGACTTTGTAACCTTTGTCACAGAGCTGACTGATGCTAAGCAAGTTGTTCTTAAGACCAGACACCAATGCAACTTCATCAATGATGACATTCTCTTTTGCAATCAAGCCATATCCCATAGTATATCCTTTGCTGTCATCTCCAAAGGTAATGCTAGGGCCAGCTTTCTCCACAAACTTTGTGAGCAGGGAGGAATCACCAGTCATGTGCCTGGAGCATCCACTATCCAAGTACCACAAATTCTTCTTGTGGTTTCCCTGCACACATTTTACAAACAGATCAAGTTGATTTTGGTACCCAAATTGCTTTGGGTCCAGATTTGTTAGTCTTAGCAGCCTTTTCCACTTTCTCAACCTTTGGGTCCAAATTGTTTCAATCTTTGGTTTTGGTTGAGAAATTGGAACATCAACTCTGTTTTCAAACACAGGCCTTTGAGACATGCATAAATTGTTCATTCCATGCAAGTTTGAATGAAATTGAGGCATGTTAAAGGCATTGAAATAAGGATTGAACATATATGGCATGTTAGGCTGAGAATAAGGATTGTGAGGCAATAAACCAGGCATCATATTCATAGCAGATAAATTCATGTGAGGAACAGATGTCATAGGAATAGGCAAGGATAAATTAGGAGCAACCACAGTTTTACAATTAGCAGATAAATGATTTACACTACCACACTTACTGCAGGTTTTCCTAAGAGCACTAGCATTGGGAGTGTAATTGGTGTGCTTGTTAACTCCTATTTTGCCATTTCTATTTCCTTTCTTCTTTTTAGTCTCCTCAGATTTATGCTCACTAGTATCCAACTTCTTCTTGTTCTTGTTACTGGAATGAAGAGTGTTATTAACACTATCACTGGTCTCAGAAGAACTATTCTCACCTTTAACAAAATTCTTTTTAACAGGACCATATTTCTTGTTAAGCTTCTTGAGAACACTCTTGTCAACTGATGAGTTTTTGTTCAACTGATGACTCTCATCAGTTGAGACTTTGTTCTTCAACTGATGATCATCATCAGTATTCTCATCACCTGAACTGTTCCCAGATATCTCAAGCACTTTCTTATTCCTCTTCCACTCATTCTCTACAAAGGTCTCTCTACCTTGCATGTTGATGATATTGGTGGAAACATCCCTACCAGATTTCCATTTGGCAATAATCTCTTGTTCCTTATCAAGCTGCTTTCTTATGATCTCTTCTCTTTTCAGAACAACCAAGAGATCATCCTTGGCTGTCTGACACTCAATTTTCAGCTTCTCAAACTCAATAAATTGAGCTTCTAAGGCACTGTTTCTATCACTTAGAAAGGTGTTAGCTTCCTTAATTCTACTATTTTCCTTAGTAAGAGATTTTAAAGAAACATGCAAATGATATAATTCTGTAGACATTTCATTAATAGTAGCATTGCATTCATCTTTAGTTAACTCAACTAAGTTTGTAGTGAATACCTGACTACTGCTTCCAGTGTTTTCTTCTTGATCTGTGGAGTTGGCCATTAGAGCTAGATTGACAAACTCCTCCTCTTCATCAGAATCATCTCCAGCTGCCCAATCATCCTTTGTGATGAATGCTCTTTCCTTTTGTTTGAGAAGTTCATAATATTTCTTTTTGTAGTCAATGTTTTCATTTGACTTTTTCTCAACTTTAGGCTTTCTGCACTCATTTGCAAAGTGACCTGCATTCCCACAGTTGAAGCACTTGAATTTTGATCTGTCTACCATGCTTCTATCAGACTTGGGATTGCCTTTAAAAGATTTTGCAGAATTAAAATTCTTTTTGAATTTCAGTTTGGAGAATCTTCTTGACAGGAAGGCTAGATGTTCATCAATTCCATCACTTTCTTCACCAGAATCAGCTACTTCTTTCTCCTTTCTTCTTCCTTTGCTTGACTCTGAGCTCTCCTCTTTGACCAACTTCTCAGTTTCTTCAACTTGAGACTTTCCCTTGTCCTTGACAGTATCCTCCAGAGATGCAACTAGAGCCACAGATGAATGCCCTTTCTTTTGGCTTTTCTCAATTTCTTCATCTTGCTCCATTTCAAGCTCATAAGTTTTTAAGGTTCCATACAGTCTCTCTAGAGTATAGTCTTTAAACTCTTGTGTATTTCTGAGAGAGACTGTCATGGGCTTCCATTCTTTAGGAAGAGCTCTTAAGAATTTCAAGTTTGAATCCTTAACTTGATATACTCTTCCAAAGAGCTTTAGACCATTTAACAGTTTTTGAAATCTGTTAAATGTATCACTCAAACTTTCACCAGCCTTGAAATGGAATGACTCATATTGTTGAATCAGAAGCTGCATCTTGTTCTCTCTCACTTGCTCATTCCCTTCACAGATGGTCCTGATGGTGTCCCAAACTTCTTTGGCACTTGTGCAGCTAATAACACTATCAATCATTTCTTGATCCAAACCATTGAACAGAAGATTCATGGTTTTCTTGTCCTTGTGCACTTCTTCAGTATCTTCTTGAGAATATTCATGGATAGGTTTTGGAATCATCTTACCTACCATGTCTTCACCATCAGCTCCCATACTTGTGCAGACCTTCATGGGGACATGAGGTCCTTTTTCAATACAGTTCACATAGCTTTCATCAATGGACAACAGATGCAGATGCATTCTCACTTTCCAGTGAAAATAGTTGTCTTTGTCAAGAACAGGAATCTTCACTCCAGCATCCTTCTTTCCCATCTTTCTCTAGCAGTGTTGATCTTTTTCCCTGTTTGTTGGGAACCTGGCTCTGATACCAATTGTTATTTTACACCAACTATGAGAAAGATTGTAGAAGGGGGGGGGTTGAATACAATCTTTTACAAATTTAAAAGATTCAAGAACAATACACTAAGAACACAATAAACAGAAAAACACCAAGTATTAAAAATACGGGTGGATTGAATGATCCACCCGTGAGATTTTATATAGAAGAATCTGTGGATTGTTTTACAATTCGCACAGCTGCTGGTTCATCACTCAAAACAAGTTCTAACTCTCAGATTTTTCTCTCAAGTAATTTGAACAAGTTCAACTGATGCTACTAACTTGGTTATATACTCCAAGTTTTACAAAGCTTTTAGCTAGATTACAAAATGCACTCTAATCTAAAAACAATGCTGCACAACTTTGTCTTATGCATGCTTTCTGAGATGTCTTCATCTTTGACCATCATCTTGATTTGATCCAGATTGCACTGCATGAGATAAGTATGTTTCTGCTTCTTCTTTATTTTCCTAATTAGGCTTCCATGTCTATTTTAGTGTAATTCGATCCATGTGATTTGTCAGACTTAAGCTCTAGTCACTTTCAACTGCTCTTTGCTTCATCAGTTGAAGGTTCTGGTTGCTTTCAACTGCTATTGACTTTATCAGTTGAATGCCTGGCTCATCAGTTGAATGAATTACAAACTCCATCAGTTGAATGCTGTTCCAGTCTCATCAGTTGAATTCCTCAGCATTATCCGTTGAACACTTTGTCTTCAGTTGAATGCTTGATTTTCATCAGTTGAAACATCATCCAGTCTTTATCAGTTGAACAGTTACATCTCATCAGTTGAATATCCTTCACTTAGATAAAATTACATGGCATTGGATATTTACAATTAGCCATCCTATTCTACCCATCCGTTGATAATTCCCAAAGACAAGAAATGTAACAATTACAACTGAAATTTGATAAAGATTCTAAGTAAGACATGTTACAAAAATGTTTATGTTATCATCAAAAATTATTGATTCCTAACATTGTGATATCTTGTTCTGCTGCGTACTCCCGGATGCTCCTTCTATGTAAAACATCATGGCCATCAGTAACAAACTTACTAGCTTCAAGACAAAGTATTTCATTGTCACATTCTTGGCTTTTTTGAATAAGTTAATCGTCACACTACATTGAGATCCCTATTTAAACTGGATCATGGTATATGATAAGTACACACCCATGAGTTGTGAGATTTGTTCGGATATCAGAAATATATGAATATTTAATTCGGATTTTAATAAATTTATTACAGTTAGTTTATTACCGTGTATATATATATATATATATATATATATGTTAGATATAATTGATGATTACTAATGTTCTTAAAGTTTGTTTTAGAACAGGAGTGATCAGAGTTTAAGCTGGAAGCTGATCAGAGTTTAATAAAGTCTGACCAGAGTTTGATAAAGTCTGATCAGAGTTTACATAGTCAAGACTCGTCAGAGTTTACACGTGGAAAGAGCTCAGAAGCGGATATACTTCAAGGAAGGATAGAAGCGGAGGAGTAATTTGCTGACTATGGAAACTAAACAGAAAACTGTAGCAATCTTTGATTGATAGAATACATAGCTGATTTATAGGATATCAAATCAGAGATTGATTTTGTAACTGTGTCTATATAAACACAGATTAGGGTTACTCTATAGGAGTTAAGTTATCGAGTACATTGTTAAGAACCCTAGCAGCTCTTAGTGATAATATATAAATCACTGAGAGAGTTTTTGTAACCATTCAAGCTTAGTGAATAAGAGTTTACTGCTTTCAATCTCTTATATTGTCATTCTGCTTTATTGATTGTGTTCACTATATTAACTTATATAGTGAGTTCATAGGACCTAACAAGTGGTATCAGAGCCAGCTCTGTTAAGATAACTACAGTGAGATCTTAATCACAATCATGTCTGAAAAATCACAAGCTTCATCTTTTAGAGTTCCAATCCTTAAGGCATCTGAATATCCAGTCTGGAAAGAGAGAATGATCATATTCCTAGACTCTGTTGATCCAGAATACCTTGACAGGATCTATGATGGACCACATATGCCCACCAAGCTCTCTGTTGGGCTTGCAGATGAACCTCAATAGATGGTTCCAAAAGAAAAGAAAGATTATACCCCTGAGGACATCTTGTCAATTGGTAAAGACTCTAAGGTGAAACACCTTCTGCACAGTGCCCTTGATAATGCAATGTCAAATAGGGTGATTGGGTGCAAAACTGCTAAACAAATCTGGGATGCTCTGGAAACCAGATGTCAGGGAACTCAGGCCATAAAGAAAAACAGAAAAACAATCCTTACACAGGAGTATGAGCACTTTGACTCAAAATCTGGTGAGTCCTTGACAGATCTGTATGACAGATTTGTCAAACTGTTGAATGACTTATCTCTGGTGAACAAGGAATATGATCTTGAAGACTCAAACCTCAAATTCCTTCTGGCTCTTCCTGAAAAATGGGATTTGAAAGTCACTACAATAAGAGACAATCTTGATCTTGGAGAAATGTCTCTTGATGATGTTTATGGAAGACTGAAGACTCATGAACTTGAGATGGAGCAGAGGAGCAACGTCATGGAGGAAAATCAAAGTCTGTTGCTCTGAAAGTTCAAGAGGAAGCTGCTAAGAGCAAAGGAAAAGCTCATGTCACAAAGTCTGACATTGAGTCATCAAACTCTGATGACTCAAACTCTGATATTCCCTCAGACTCTGAAGAAAGTGATGATGAGATGATGCAGTTAGCAGCATTGATGGTGAAAAGCTTCAAGAAGTTGGCCTACAAAAAGTTCAACAAAGGCGAAAGTTTTTCAAGGAAAGACGGAAACTCTGACAGAGTTTATGATAAGAAGAACTTTAGGAAGAATGAGAGCAAGGAAGGGAAAGCTGGAAAAGCTGACAAGTATACCTGTTTCAACTGTGGTGAAAAGGGTCACTTTGCATCTGAATGCAAGAAAGCCAAGAAAGAAAAAGAAAAAGCCTTTATCACCAAGAAAGGAAACTGGACAGATACATCTGATTCAGAAGAAGAAGTCAATTATGCTCTGATGGCAAACACTGACAACAACTCTGAATCTACTGCTAAGGTACCTCATTCTACTCTTGCCTTTGATACTGAAGATATAACTGAGTTAAGATTGTTCCTTAAAACTTTGCATATCAGCTTTAGAGATCAGACTTTAGAGAATGAAAGATTAAAATCTGAAACTCTAAGTATAAAGAAAAGGAATGATTATCTAGAAAAAGAATTAGTTCAGATGCTAGAAGTTCAGAAAGAAAGAGATGATGCTGTCATTATCAAAGAGGAATTATTAAAGAGGTATGCATCTCTTCAATCAGAACTTGCTAAGGAAAGAGATATTATTAAGACATGGACTAATTCAGGCAAAACTACTCAGGATATCTCAGGTAGTGGAAACTGGAAGAAGGGACTAGGTTACACTGATAACTCAGAAGCTGAGTCATCAAAATCAGAGTTTGTTAAAACTCAAAAACCTAGGGTTAAACCTGTTAAATTTGTTGCTGAATCCTCTAAGTCTAAACAGATTAGACCAAAATCAGAGATTAACAACAATTTAAAATCTGATAAGCCCAAACAGGTCAACATAGGACTGATGACTCAGAAACAGCTTAAACATAAGCTTAAAGAGGTAAAGTCTGATGACAAAAACAAGGAGCCTAGGAAATATAGAAATGGCAAGGTTGGAATAGACAAGAGTAATAACTACATGCCTATTCCAAATGCACCTAGGAAGAAATGCCATAACTGTGGAAATACTAATCATCTTGCTAATTTTTGCAGGAAGAACAAGGACATTAACTCCTTACCTAAAAAGTCTGGAGTTAGAAAAAGTAGTATTAGATATAAACCACAAGATCCATGTTTTCATTGTGGTAGTTTATGGCATTCTATTTATACTTGCAAAGAATATCATAGTTTGTATTATGATTATTATCAATTGAAACCTTCTTTGAAAAAGGTTAATAAAAACTCTGCAAGTACAAAATCTGTTTCTAGTACAAACTCTGTTCCAAAGTCTGTTAGCTCAAACTCTGATAATGATAGTTCCGCTGCAAAAGCTAACAAACTTAATAAGGCCAAGGGATCCAAGCAAGTCTGGGTCCTTAAAACTAACAATTAGTGGTCTTTGTGATTGCAGGGCAACAGGAAGAATATCCTAGTCTTGGACAGTGGATGTTCAGGACACATGACTGGAAATAAGGCCCTGCTGTCAGAGTTTGTGGAGAAAGCTGGCCCAAGTGTTTCTTATGGAGATGGCAACATAGGAAGGACTCTGGGATATGGCAACATCAATCTTGGAAATGTCATCATATCAAATGTAGCTCTTGTTAAAGGGCTAAAACACAACTTACTCTCTGTCAGTCAGATCTGTGACAGAGGATATCATGTTGATTTCTATGAAGAACACAGTGAGATAGTAAGCAAGTCAACAGGCAAGGTGGCAGTGATTGCTCACAGACATGGAAATATTTATGAAATCCACTTGCCTACAAACTCTGAAGGAAAAGCAATTTGCTTATCTACAAGAATCTCTGCAGAAGAAAGTTGGAAGTGGCACAAGAAGCTCTCACATCTCAATTTCAACTCCATAAATGAGCTTATAAAGAAAAAGCTTGTGAGAGGACTCCCTGAATCTCTACTCACTTCAGATGGTCTATGTGATTCATGTCAAAAGGCCAAGCAGAGAAAGACATCCTTCAAGAGTAAGACTGAATTCTCAATAAAGAAACCATTTCATCTTCTACATGTTGATCTATTTGGACCAGTTAATGTACCATCCATTTCAAGGAAGAAATATGCTCTTGTCATTGTTGATGAGTATACTAGATACACTTGGGTATATTTTCTTCACTCCAAAGATGAAACAGCTTTGCATCTGATGGATCATGTGAAGCAACTGGACCATGGATCTGAAGACAAAGTAAAGATCATTAGAAGTGATAATGGAACTGAGTTCAGAAATTCAACAATGGAAGAGTTCTGCAAAGAAAGAGGTGTAGTGCAACAATTTTCTGCACCTGGTACACCACAGCAAAATGGTGTAGTTGAAAGGAAAAACAGGACTCTAATAGAAGCTGCCAGAACTATGCTTGATGAGGCTAAATTATCTACTTATTTCTGGGCAGAAGCTGTTCAAACAGCTTGTTTCACTCAAAATGCAACACTGATTAATAAGCATGGCAAGACCCCATATGAGATGGTGAAGAAAAAGAAGCCAAATCTGAAGTACTTTCATGTATTTGGGTGCAAATGCTTTGTATTGAAGACTCATCCAGAACAGCTTACCAAGTTTGATTTAAAAGCTGATGAAGGCATTTTTGTAGGTTATCCTCTGACAACAAAGGCCTTCAGAGTCTACAATCTAAGAACCAAGGTGATCATGGAATCCATACATGTGTCATTTGATGACAAGAGAATTATGGGTTTAGCAGACATGGATGATCATGAAGAACTGCATTTTGAAAATGAAGAAATATTCTCTGATTCGACAAACTCTGATGAACAACCAAACTCTGACTGTGAACAAAACACAGCAAACTCTGGTGAAAATTTACAGGTTCATGATGATGAAGCAAATGTTGAGGGGGAGCATCAGAATGTTTCAGACTCTACCCAAGACTCAAACTCATCAGAGAATGCTGACTCAAACTCATCAGAGAATACTGATTCAAACTCTGATAGCACAAATTTAGGGGGTGCTACAGAGAATGATCAACAGAATCAAGAGAGCATGGATCAAGGGGGAGGATCCAATGATGAAAATAGCCAACTTCCACATGCTAGGAAGTGGACAAAATCCCACACACCTGATTTGATAATTGGAAATCCAGAAGCAGGTGTGCAAACAAGGACAGCTACAGCAAATGAGTGTTTACATCATTGCTTTCTGTCACAAACAGAACCTAAAAAGGTGAAGGAAGCTCTTAAAGATGCTGACTGGATTCAAGCAATGCAAGAAGAGCTAAATGAGTTTGAGAGAAACAAAGTTTGGACCCTAGTATCAAGACCTAAAGATAGATCTATAGTTGGTACAAAATGGGTTTTCAGAAACAAAACAGATAGTGAAGGTGTAATTACAAGGAATAAAGCAAGACTTGTGGCAAAAGGATACTCACAACAGGAAGGTATTGATTATGATGAGACATTTGCTCCAGTTGCAAGATTGGAGGCAATTAGAATCTTTCTGGCCTATGCTGCACACAAGAAATTCAAGGTATTTCAGATGGATGTCAAGAGTGCTTTTCTTAATGGGAAACTGGATGAAGAGGTATATGTTGAACAACCTCCAGGCTTTGTGGATCCAAAGAATCCAAACTATGTCTACAGACTGGACAAAGCACTTTATGGACTAAAGCAGGCTCCAAGGGCATGGTATGAAACTCTGGCTCAATTTCTTCTTAAAAGTGGATTTACTGGAGGTACCATAGATAAAACCCTGTTTTACTTGAATCATGGTAATGATCTGCTTTTAGTTCAAATCTATGTTGATGATATCATTTTTGGTTCCACTAATGCTAAACTCTGTCAAAGATTTGCCAAGCTCATGCAATCTAGGTATCAAATGAGCATGATGGGGGAACTCAGTTACTTCCTGGGTTTACAAGTTAAACAGAGTGAAGATGGGATTTTTATAAATCAAGCCAAGTATACCAGAAATCTTTTGAAGAAATTTGGTATGCAAGACAGTTCAGCTGCAACTACTCCTATGGCAACAGCAACCAAGCTAGACAAAGATACTGGTGCATCAGTGGATATCACAAACTATAGAGGAATGATTGGATCTTTGCTTTATCTGACTGCAAGTAGACCAGACATAATGTATGCCACATGTCTATGTGCAAGATTTCAGGCAGATCCAAGAGAGCCTCATCTGATTGCAGTAAAGAGGATATTCAGATATCTCAAGGGAACCACATCATTGGGATTATGGTATCCTAGAGAATCAGATTTTAGTCTAATTGGATACTCTGATGCAGATTTTGCAGGTTGCAAAATTGACAGGAAAAGCACAAGTGGGAGTTGTCAATTTCTGGGTGGAAGACTTGTTTCTTGGTACAGCAGGAAGCAAAAGTCAATTTCAACATCAACAGCAGAGTCAGAGTATATAGCTGCAGGCAGATGCTGTGCTCAAATTCTTTGGATGAAGAATCAATTGTTGGACTATGGGTTATCCTTTTCTAAAATTCCTATTTATTGTGATAACCAAAGTGCTATTGCTATGACAGGAAACCCAGTTCAACATTCTCTGACAAAGCACATCAGTATAAGATATCATTTTATAAGGGAGCATGTGCTGGAAGGAACCATTGAACTTCACTTTGTTCCCACAGAACAGCAGCTAGCAGACATATTCACCAAACCACTAAGTGAAGCAACCTTTACAAGGCTGGTGAATGAGCTAGGAATGATATCAGGAACTGAGTAAACATAATGGTCAGAACTTTCAAGTTTAAATTGTCAAATTACCATATGTATTGCTCACAAACTTGCCATGATATACTCTGATTGTTAAACTCTGATGACATTCTCTGATGATATACTCTGTTTGTTATTCTCTGACGTCATTCTCTGACGATATTCTCTGATGTTTGTAAACTCTGAATCTTGATAAATGATCTCATTTTATTTCTCTGAGACAAATAACCTGTGAAGATACTATGAAGCATGATATGATTTAGTAATCATGAATCTCAGTTAAGTTCTTTAATCTTGATCTCAATTTTGTGCTACTATTTTACACTATATGCATGTTGATATCATTGAGACTCCTTTACTTCACATATCTTAATTATAAGTGAGACTGATTAATTTGCATTTTCTCTCAGTAAATTAGATAGTGATTATAAACTCTGATGCTATACACACCCTTGCAAATAAGCATAGTACTCCTTTGAGATCTTAGATGTCTATATGACAGTGACTGGGAAGACCCAAACATTTGCTGGTATTAAGTAATTGCCAAGATTTTATAATCTATGGTGACCAGTCACAATCTCTGATTACTGGAGAAATACTGTTGCAAAATTATATTTAAAGGTCGTAATTCATTTACACTGAAAAGCGTCCTCTGACAAAAAAAAAAAAAAAGGGTTAGTTTATTCTATATATTTCTTCATCAGAGTATGTCTGTTGTCTATGTCTTGAGAGTTTAAATAAATTATGTTTGTCTACCTTATAATTACGAAATTGTGAAATTCTTTAGTCTCTGATTTAATATGTTAAATCACACACATAATTTCACAAGCACATTATTGAGCTATGGATTTTATGACAAACTCTGATTTTTTTGATGAATTTTCTAAACATTATGTCTTATTCTGAGGTACTTAGAAATTTATTTTCTTTGTTTTAAATCTCAGAGTTTAAAATTCGAGGGATTTGATCTTGATTTTTTTTTAAATCTTATACATTTCAGGAGTTCAAATATTCAGAGAATGTGAAGAGAGTGTTCCAAACGGATGTATTGTTAGTGGGTTTACATGAAAAGCATTTTAAATAGTAGAACGTGTAATCAACATTTATAACTGCACATGTTTTACTGCGCTCATGATTATTACTCTCTTTTCTCCATGCCACTAACTCTCATCTACCAGTTAAAATCTGACAGGTGTACAGCTGAACAAAAGCTCAAGCGTGAACAGCTAAACAAAATCTGAAGAGTTTATCACATCAGATTTTATTGCTTATTATTCACTTATACACCTCATTTTAACTCTTCATCTTTTCTCTCTGCAATTCAAATCTTCTCGTACACACTTTCTCAAACACCTTCCTCCTTTACAAACTCTGATCTAATGGCTACTTCAGCTTTTACCTTTGCAGGTGTGGAATTTGTACCAAACAATCATGCAGCCATTCTTGACAACACTGATGTTCCAAGGGATTATCATCCCCTTCAGCAATTCTTGGCACAGAGTGCCCTGGCCACTGCCCTTACAGCGCCTGCCAGACTCTCAGGAAGCCAAATCATCACTTTCTGGAGAACAGGGCATTATGACAATGGTGGTGAAGCTGGGTCACCATCCATTGTATTTGAGTATGACGGAGCGGAGTATGCTGTCACTCCAGCCACCGTCCGAGCAGCACTCAACCTGCCAGAGCATGCTGCTTACATTACCAATGGAGATGCAAATCTCAGAACCATGATGATTGATTTGGGCTACTACGATTCTCTAGATAAATTGGGTCAATTAAAGCGTCCAGGACTCAGGAAGGAGTGGAGCTTTTTCTTTGACTGCATTACCAGGGCCTTCCAGAAGAAATCTACAAACTGGGATGCCATACCAATGGACATGCTGCAGATTGGGTATTCTCTGATCTATTCTACTAATTTTGATTTTGGTAGATTAGTTATTAGAAATATTGGTGAAAGAATGCATGAAAATCGTCAGATTATATATTTTTCACGATTCTGCCAATTGCTGTTTAATGCCACTGTTGGAGAAGTGGCTTTTGATGCTGCAGATGAGATCAAACCTTTTAAACTTCATAAAAGGGTTTTCAAAGATCTCATATCTAAAGATGAGAAGAGACCAGTTCTCAGGCCTCTACAAATTCCAGCTCCATTAAGAGCTAGACTGAATCTGCCTCAAGCACCACAACAACAGCCTCAACCCCAACCACACCATCCAGTCTCTCCTACAGCCACCAGACAACCCAGATCATCAACACCAAAAACATCAAGGGCTACAAAGTCTGATGCCCCTTCCACTAAGAAGACCAGAACCTCTGTTGCTACACAAGTTCTGAAGTCAAACTCTGATGTGCCAGCAAACTCTGACAGAGTTCCTCCTGTAAACTCTGATACAGTCTCTAAGACTTTAAACACTGAAGCTGCTTCTCCACCAAAGCAGAAAAGAAGGAGACTGGTTGCAGCTTATGATTATGATGATCTTGAACCTTCACATGCAACAAACTCTGAACCTTCCCAGGCCAGTCCTAAAACAAAGACAGCAAGATTTAAGAGAAGGGCACACAAGCCTAAGAGGGCAAAGGTACCCATAACTGAGATCACAGATTTTACTCTTGAGGAAGAGCAAGCACCATCTACTACACTTCCAGAATCTTTTCAAGCTCTGATGGTGCATCCCCTTCAAGCTGTTCCAATCTCTGCTGCTACAGCATCCTCTACTTCATCTGAAGTAGATGAGGAAATAATATGCAAGGAACAAGCTGAAGCTGAGACAACAGTGTCTGATTCTCAAAATCCAATATCTGATCATGGACCCTCCACTCCAATTCCTCACTCTACATTGAAGTTTCCTGAGGGTGCCATTATTCATGATACAGCTCCAGAAAACTACAAGTTAGATGCTGTAGTTGAAGAATCTGACAAGGTAGCATTGGAAGCACTGCAGTCCCTTGCTAAGGCTGGTGAAGAGCCTAGCAAATTAAAGTCTGAAGCTCAAGAAAAATCTGTTTCAGATCCTGTTAAGAATGTTGAAGATCCTGCATCTGATGATGATGAGGATGATGAAAGTTCAGATGATGAAAATGATGATGAAGTCCCTTTGTCTCATCAACAACAAAAGTGGGAGTCTACCAGCCAATATAATGCCAGGCTGCAAACTCTGAACACAAACTCTGAGCCACTTCCCAGGGATCTTCAGGTTGATCCACCAAATGAAGTATGGGATAAACTCTGGCTGAGCCACCAGCATTCTCTGGAGCTAGCAAAAGCTGAAGATTTCCTATCTATGGCAGAGAATAAAATCACAAACTCTGATGTTATGTAAAGCCTCAAAGCTACAGTTCTTTATCTGAAGACATTTCATCCTGCTCATGCTCAGACATCTAAGTCTATAGATGGTCTCAGAACAGAGGTAGCCAGTTTCAAGGAAACTCAAAATATGGACAAGAAAAGGCACTTGTTACCTCTAAAGGAAGACATGAAGAAGCTGGTGTCTGCCAATCAATCTCTGGAACAGAGAATGTCAACCATTGAATCTACTCAATCCCAAATGTCCAAACAGCTTGAAGCCATCCAATCTTCACTTTCTCTGATAACTTCAATACTGATTCCTGATGAGGATGATGTCAAAAAGGGGGAGAGAGTAGCACAAGTCAAATGCAAGTCTACTTCTCAAACTCTGAAGAGAAAGAAAAATGATGATGATGATGATGTGGATGACTTTACAAAGAACAAAAGATTTCAAGCTGCAACTGGTGGAGGAGTTTCAAACTCTGACAGTTCAAGGTCTAAGCAAAGCTCAAAATCTGCTCCAGCTCCAACACATAATATCACATCTGGATCAAAACAAAGACCAGTGGCTGGATCAGATAAACCTATGACTGATGAAGAACTTGCTAGACTGATATTTGAACAAGAAAATCCAGAAGCCAAATTGGATTTGGAGTTGATTGCTGCAGAGGAAGCAGAACTGAAGAAAGAACATGTTGAAGCTATAACCTCAGGCAAAATTCAGAAACCTGCAAAATCAACTGCCAGACCAAAGGAGAAAGGGATACTGATCAAGGAAGCTACTGTTGCTGATCAGAGTTTACCAGTCAAAAAGATATACTCTGAAGATGAGTATACATCCAAGGGAAAAAGCAAAGTAGATGAACACCTAGAAAAAGGGTTGACTCAGAAGAAGCCTACAACCTCTGACAAAGATCAAGTTGTAAAAGGAAAGAAATCAGAAGCTGCAATCTCTGATAAAGCTCATGTTGCAGAATCACAACAAGAAAAATTAACCTCTGACACAGCTCAAGTTAATAAGGAAACAAAGAAAGACACAACCTCTGACAAGGCTCAAGCTGTGTTCAAACCAACAACAACTCCATTACCAGGATTTGCAAAGCCAAGTCTGATGACTGAGATAAATTTTGAAAAGGGCTCAATTCAACCAATCTCTCATCGAAAAGCAGGAAGAGATAAAGGAGGACTGGGATCTAAATATGAAAAATTTGATCAGAGTATAGGATCAATATCAACAGACCCCTCATCTCTCTGTGCTCCCAAGACTGGAGCATTGCAAGAAAGAATGGACAAACTTGATTCAGTCCAACTGGTGAAGAATGACAAAGGTGATAACATTCTTATCTACTTCATGTCTGATGGAACAGTGTTTAGAGTAATTGAAGCTGATCTCTATGCTAAACACTGGGAGGAATTGAGATATGTCTCACACATATTTCAAGTGAAGAACAAGTCATGTCAACACATCTCTAATCTGCTCAAAGATCAAATCAGAAGAAAGATGGGTATTACAGGAAACAAGAATGCTGGACCTTTTATTCCTAAATACTTCAATCATCAAGGGCAGCTGGTTGAGATGAAGAAGAATTCAGCAAAAATAGTAACAATAGCTGGAATCAGTACTCTTGCATTCAATGAAGAGTCTGATAAAGCTTACAATATCAGGCTGGATAGAGACATGAGAAGAAACAAGATCTATGATCTCAGAGCTGCAATTTATCAAACTGGAGTTTCTGATCCAGAACTAAGGGAGATCAAGAGACAGATGATCACAGCACTTACAGAAGCTGAAAGAGAACTCCTCAGAGAATATCTAAAGACAGCAAATGGTGTCTATGAAGCTAAGGAGTAAAGTATCTGTAAGTTTTAAAAGTTTTCTGTTATATAGCTAAACTCTGTTGCATTTGACTTATCTGTTTTGACATCATCAATTATCTGTTAACTTGCACATAACATATTTATGCACAAGTTGGGGGAGATTGTTAGATATAATTGATGATTACTAATGTTCTTAAAGTTTGTTTTAGAACAGGAGTGATCAGAGTTTAAGTTGGAAGCTGATCAGAGTTTAATAAAGTCTGACCAGAGTTTGATAAATTCTGATCAGAGTTTACATAGTCAAGACTCGTCAGAGTTTACACGTGGAAAGAGCTCAGAAGCGGATATACTTCAAGGAAGGATAGAAGCGGAGGAGTAATTTGCTGACTATGGAAACTAAACAGAAAACTGTAGCAATCTTTGATTGATAGAATACATAGCTGATTTATAGGATATCAAATCAGAGATTGATTTTGTAACTGTGTCTATATAAACACAGATTAGGGTTACTCTATAGGAGTTAAGTTATCGAGTACATTGTTAAGAACCCTAGCAGCTCTTAGTGATAATATATAAATCACTGAGAGAGTTTTTGTAACCATTCAAGCTTAGTGAATAAGAGTTTACTGCTTTCAATCTCTTATATTGTCATTCTGCTTTATTGATTGTGTTCACTATATTAACTTATATAGTGAGTTCATAGGACCTAACAATATATATATAGGGGGAGGTTCAAAAGAGACGGGGCATAAGCGAGAGACGTGAGAGACGTGGATGCTGACCGTTGTATCAGTCTTGATCTTGTAATCTAAGCAAATACTATACGTACTGTATAAATACAATTAAAAAATGATTAAGGGCAGTATACGGAAGATTTTAAAACAAAAAAAATCTTTATACGTATATTTGTTTGCATCGATTTAAGATTCATTACAAACTTACCAAATAACACTCTCCTTGATTGATTCTTATCTCTAATTAATCTGTTTCCTTTTTTTGTCGATACAGTTGTCTCTTTGCTTGCCCTCGAACGGGAGCTCTATGCGATGGAGAACACTAGCAGGAAAACTGAAGTGCATTCGAATTCTGGTTTGATTTCTTTTTCGCGAAAGTTTTGAACTATGTATCTTAATAATATATTACTTTCTTCTGAATTCTTGTTTACGAGATTAGACCATTATGTTTCATTCTTTTTATTGTTTACAGATGCTTGTAGCAATACTGTGTTTGATCACCATAGGTTTGATGAAAATTTTGATGTTGATATGCAAGATCTTGGTAAAGATTGGATCCCTGAATGTTCTGAGGGATTGAAACCATACATTGATCAGCGTTTTAGTGATCTTGATCAAGCTTTTATTTTCTACAAGGATCCCTGACTGTTCCTGAACTTGTTCTAGCATACAACTTGTTCTAGTTGTATATACGCATACAACTGTAAGATCTTTGTCGATTAATTCTAACATGTTTTATGCTTGTATGCGTGTTCTTACTTTGTTGTTGTGAAAGATCTTATTCATCTTATACAACTTACACTACAATGGTCCTCTGGTTAAAGCCTCCCCCTTATATTGAAGACAAATGTTGGTGGCTACTGCAATAACAATATCAATTTGTCTTCTATTGGTTGTGTTATGAGGAGAAGATAGGTCATTGTTTTGTGGTTATTATGGTATAGATTCTTCTGGAGATCAAGTGTATATTGTTTTGTGTATATTGATCTATTGGCTATATATGAAGAAGAAGCTGCTGGATTTAATCTCGTTAATTCTCCCATTGCGAATTCTTATATATGTATTGTTCTCATAAGTGTTCTTATAAGTGTTCTTATAGGTGTTCTTATAGAACCAGAAAATTTAAGAATAACATGTTTAATCTAAACCACAAAAATTCAAAAATTTTATTATTTAAAATTCATGACTTTGATTGCTATCATACTAACTCAAATCATATGTGATAGTTTTAGAAATTTGATCTCTAAAAGATTTATTATGATATTCCTCCAAATAGATTTCCATTTATTTTATATTGTAGAATTTAATAATAAATTCTTCACTAGGAGACGTTAATAAAAGCTGAAGAATCCACGAACACCTATGATAATAAAGAATGGAAAACACTTTAAAGAACACCTATAAGATTAAAGAATCAAAAACACTTTAAAGAATCATAAATTATAAAAAAAATTCATTTGACATGAACAATATATTTATAACTAAAAAATATTATTATAAATTATTTTGATAATTTATAGAAGTCATATATTAAATTATCCTCCAAATTACATCATCATATTTTAAAATTTTTGATTTCATAATGTATTTTATTTTTTAAATGAGATTCTTTAAAGTGTTTTATTCATATTTTATATCTCTTTCATAATAACATTTTCTTGGAAAAGTAGTTGAAATATAGAATTTTCTAAAAATTGTATGTTAAAATTTTGAAGTTCCTTCAATATAAACTTTAGCAAGTGTTACCTTAATATTATCAAAAATATAATAGTTATTTCACTAGTATCATATTTCGACTATATTATTATTGAATATATTTATTCTATATTAAGTTCAGTTATATTTTTTTTGATAAAATTAAAATTCTAATAGAATATACAATACAATACAATTATGTTTATTTTTAAATTCAATTTAAATTTTTTGTTAGAATATATTTTATTGATATATTATTCTTAATGTTGGAGAAGCGAGTGTTAAGAATTAGGCATTTTTGTTTAATTTAAGTTGAACTCCTACTTTGAATAATTTTCAAATACATAGTAAAATCAATAATGTCCCTTTACTATCCATTACAAGTAGATATTTTTTTAAATTTTTTTTAAATATTGACGTTATTATTTTAAAAATTAAATATTTCAATAGATATTCAAATTGATCTTTCATTAATTTATTATTATTTAAAATGTGAGAAACTTTATGTTGACTTTTGGTAAGGTGAACAGAGATTCGAAAAAAAATTGTATTAAGGATTTAACTGTTTAAATTCCATAACGTGTTCATAAAAAATGATAATAATAATTATATTGTAATATTAAAATAAATTTTATTTAAAATTATAATAATATCAATAAAGTTCCAAGGTCTTAGACAGTTATATATTTTAAGGTGTTCCTGAGACAATTAGATATTTTTACAAGATTATATAACGTGTTCGTGAAAGTGATAAAAATAATTATATATTTTAATATTAAAATTAAAAAAAAATTAAAATCAAAACAATATTAATAAGGTCTACTTTTAATATCTGCAAAATCTATTGTATTTATTACTATTATGAGTTGAAGGAGAAATCCTCATTCTTTCTTAACCCTTGTAGTATATTTTTCCTACTAATTTATATCTTTTTAATATTAAATTACTAACTTATTTTTACTAGATTCTTTCCGTTGTTCCTTAGACACAAGATAATAATTCAACAATCATAAATAATTTGTTTTATTAAAATTTAGATAATAAGGTATATATATTTTAAATTATTTAAATAAGAATTATATTAATCGATGGGTTCTTCACCAATGTAACATATATTATCGAATAATTTATATTTTCAAATTTTTTCCTATTGATTTCATAGATATTCTTTAAGATGTTACTTACGAATACGTTAAAAATTGTACCATTTTGTTTTATTTAATTTAGATGATTAATCTAAAAAAAATTAATCCATTAAGTGTCCTACTAATTTAAAATTTTCATATATTAATTCAATATTTCTTGGAGATTCCTTAAAGTGTTACGTAGCCATACAATAAATATATATGGTTGTGTTTTTATAAAATTTACTAATAGAGATTTATTATTTGATTAATATGAAGATTCATTAAGGTGTTCTCAAAAATACTAAGGTTCTAATGAGAGATCTAACAACATTTTTTTCTCGGAATATTTAGGTTTTTGCATAATATATAAATTGTTCTAATATAAAATTTAATATAATTTTTGTGAGTAAATATTGTGAATTATCAATTTTATACCATTTTTATATTTGTTTATATTTCACTTATCTTATCATTGATCCATTTTAGTGTTCCAATAAGATTCAATAGTATAAGATTAAATATTTTATTTTTTCAGAACAAAAATTCTATTAAGCTGTTGTTTCTTTATTTGTTAAAATATAACATTAGCTTTGGAAGTAAGAATCCAAGAGAATCCTGAAAGAATGGAAAGGATTTCATCCGTAGCAAGCAAATCGTAGAAACATAAATAAGGAAACTAGTAAAGAAAATTTAAATTTCAAAATCATTAAATACAATGCATATATCATGGGATTGTAAATGTATGCATTAATGTACACATTTAATATTAATGTGGTAAAACTTTAATACTTGATATGATAAAACTTTAATACAAATCTCTTAATAATATTAGAATCTCTATAAGAAATAAACAAGCCTAACACACACACTTTCCAGATATAGTTCTCCTTCTTAATTTTTTGGATGTCCGTTTCTTGCTCTTCAGCATCTGGTCGTCCTGATCTACTCCCCAGAGAGGAAAACCCATGCATAATTTCATGTACATCCTCCTCCGCTATCTCAAATTTTTTTTTTAATTAATTCTTAAAAATGCAGGATTTTGTTCAAAAGATGATAGCAAACATTCAGAAAGCTTCACGGGGTACTCGTTTAGTTCGAAACTTATTATGGAACCAAACCCGGTAGAAGAAATCCATGATTTTTGATCATCAAACAGTGACGACAAATTCATTAAAAAGCATACGAGGTTAATTCTAACGATCGGCTTCTCTTTCCTGAACAAAAAACATCAACAACAAAGAAGAATCATTGTTCTTTATACTTTTCTTTAAACGAAATTGTCTACAAACATGATTCAGAGAAATAAAGAATAACCACGAACCTTGAGAAAACAATGTTAGGATCAATCGACGCTGACCTTACTAAATTCTGCGACTCTTCCCCACGGTTCTTATCCCTGAACAAGAACATCAAAAAACCATGAACAATTAAGGTTCCTTGCAGTGTTCTGTACGAAAATCGTATATAAACTGTCATTCAATCAGATCAAAATCAAGAACAAACCCTGCGTCACCTGAGGATTTGGTTCAAAAGATGATAACAGAAATTCAGAAAGCTTCACGGGGTACTCGTTAAGTCCGAAACTTATTATAGAATCAAAGCCGGTTGAAGAAATCCATGATTTTTGATCATCAGACAACGACGACAACACACGAACAAGCATACTAGGTTTGATTCTAACAATCGGCATGTCGTGGCTGAGGCAAAAACATCAAGAACAAAAAATTGTTGGTGTTCTACTTCATATTCTCAGAAAAATAACAACTATATACTTAGTTGATTCTGAAAAAGAGTTTAAGAAGCACAACTAACCTTGAGATGTGAACTTCAGGATGAATTGACATGGACCTTACAGTGTTCTGCAACTGTTCGCTATCGTTCGGATGCCTGAACCAGATAAAGAATCAAGAGTTAGGGTTCTATAGAGTGTTCTATTAAAAATTCCTTAAAAAACTGTGAATCGATGAGATCAAAATCAAGAACAGAACCTTAGTTCGTCCATGCTAGCTTCCATTGACACTGATATTACAAAACCTCTGCAAAATCTTTTCAACGCTTCTGTTCTTGATTATGAGTTATATATGTATCATATATTAAGACGTACAAAGCTTCCAAAATTACAAAATCCATGATTGAATCTCTAAATCAGTAGCATATTCACGTTGCCTTATAAGTGACGTATACAGCTCGTATGTTTCCATATTACATCAGCGTATAATTTTTTTTCCCCAGCGTGCCCCTGTATTGGTTGCAAGTATACTGATGGAAATCAACGGCTGGTGTTGCGTCTCTCTCGTCTCTTGACCCTATATATATATATATATATATATATATATATATATATATATATATATGATGTTATGCAATTGAGATGTAAATTATTTTTAAAACTATGATACTATTTAAGATTTTATAACATTTTCTATGATTTTCAATAAATTTATTAAAATATGATAATATTCGATCAAAATTTTAAATTGGTTAAAATATAAAATTATACTTGATATCTAATAAAAAAATTTATGAAATTCTCGGAAGAATCCACTTGATAAAATCCAATTTCTTCGTCCTTTCTTTCTCGAGTTTCTTGGTCATTTGAAACCGAAGTCATATTTGCGTACGTCTTACATTAATTGGCAGGAATGACAATCAGGTTGAATATACCATAATCCATATCTTAAGTCAAAATTTTTATTCATACCACTACTCAATCCGAATCGGAAAAATATTTGAATACGAATATACTAATATGATCCCACATATTCCAATCAGATTCGAATAAATCCGAAACCCAATATTTTTGGATCGAATATCCGAAATACCGAAATACTAAAAACCAGTATCTCTTGAAAAACCTTAAAATTAAAATTTAATACACCAGTAGCACTGTAGTAGTAAACAAGAAAAATAAGAGGAAAATAAGCAACTGATTTTAGAGATTACGATACATATCTCACTCAAAATACATCAATTAAAATTTTTCAAAAAACATAATGAGATGATTTCTGGTAATCTACAAAATATATTTCTAATTACAGAATTAAGAAATATATTATAATCTAATGATATTCAATCAAGAATTTAAATTATTTTTAAAAAAATATAATATTATTTAAGATTTTATAACATGACTTTCAATAAATTCATTGAAATATGATGATATTCGATAAAGATTTTATCTTAACAAAACGAAATGATATTCAAGAATTAAAAAAAAATTATATAAAATTCTCAGAGGAATCTACTCGATAAAATCCAATTTCTCCGGCTTTTATTGTTGGGAGTTTCTTAGTCTTTTAAAACAGAAGTTGTATTTTAGGTATTCTTACATTCATCGATTGTCGTCGGGTCGGGTATAACATAATTCATATTCAAACTTGATTTTTTTTATCTATACTCAAACCTAATTCGAATCCAAAAAATAATTAAAAAATGAATATCTTAATCTGATCTGATGAATTTCGGATCGGTTCGAGTATACCCGAAATAAAAAAAATTTGGATATTGAATCGGTAAACACTAAATTTAAATCCAAAATCAAAAAATTTCAAGTCTAACAATCAAATCCATATCCAAATTGAAATACAAAAAATCGGGTTCGATATATCTAAATTTTCGGATTTTGGATCGGGTATCCATCAGATCAGATTATTTTGTTATCCCAGTTCACGGGTCACTGCTTTCGAGCGGGATTGGTCTGATAATTGCAGTATTTCTAGCGAGTAAAAATGCATACCTCTCTGTTAGGTAGTGATGCCGATCAATAATGTCGATTCCTATACAATAGATCGTGATGAATAAGTAAATAAAGCAAAGTGATCAGCTACAGACTACTACGGTTACCGAACAAGATCTTTTATTATTTAAGAGAATGGCAATCAACACAGTCCGTGAAATGCAAAGTTTATTTACTTATCAACATGTGCATACATAAAGTTTTATCTTCCTGCACAGTCAATCACATCAACATATAAGGGAACGTTCGCAGCAGTAAGGATCATAGAAACAACAAGCCGGGGTACTCGCGGATACTCCTTCTATGTAAAGCATAAGGACTATCAGTAACAAACTGACGAGCTTTGTAATACAATACTTGAGTGTTTTATTTCCCATTTGCATAGTCAACTTATAGACACTCTATATTTCTCCGGGTGCCTCTGTTTATACCAGACGAGGGCAGAGGATCCCTGCATGAGTTCTCTCGAATTCAATCTGTTTAATGATTCAGCTGTTTCGGTTGAAGAGATGAGTTCTTAAATGCACAAAGTATTTTTAGATATGTTACGACTTGATTACTGCATCGAAGTTATGAAACAGATGAGTTTGTATTTGTTTTCCAGCATTTAACTCTGGTTTCATATGGCGACCTAATTCGTCCAGTTCGACATTTGACTTGTGTTATACTCATCACACAACAGAGGAAATGCTAGATAAAAACAAAGTCGACGACACGAGAACTACTACCAGAATCGGATTTAAGTGTCTTACACAAAATATATTTCCAAATTAAAGGCCTCATTAGACAAAGACGGATTAAGGATCATAAAACACAATACACAGCAATAGGCACATATCGATGCACATCGCTGTCTTAATTAGTTACAATGTTCTAGTCTAGGAAATGCAGAGTACAATCTCAATTGTCTTTATGCTATTTGCTTTAAAACTGGTCCCTTTCTTATTGCATGTAAAATCATCTTTCTGCACGGCCCTTTTCCGTTTTCCCCCTTGTTTTCATTTGCTACACTTTCTATTCTCATTAACTAGTGGCATCTTGAAGACTAATTGTTGTCTGGGTCTGTTCCGGAAACATCACTGATTTTCAAAATCTATTTACGGCTAAAGTAAAAGTTGCTAAATTTTGAAGGGAGCTTCAATGATGCCGAAACTTAGAGGGGTGTATTGAATTGGGATTTTAAAGCATTTTTTTGCATTCATGAAATCCGAGGGTATTCGATTGCGATTGTTTGAAATCCATTAAAATCTTGAGGTATTCAATTGGGATTTTAAATTATGCTACAAAATCTGGTGGTATTCAATTGGGATTTTAAATTATGCTTTAAAATCCGATGGTATTCAATTGAGATTGTTTAAAATCCATTAAAATCTGATGGTATTCAAATGCTGATGGATTTTTTTTCATTTCATAAAATGATGGATTTTATGGCATTATTCAGTGTATTTTAAGTTTTTTAAAATCCCATCAAAATCAATGGGATTTTGAAGCATTGTACCTAAATCCCATCAACTCTGCGACATTTTATCAAGAATCCGCACAAAATCAAAATCCCATACAATCCATTAAAATTCATAGACTAAAAACAATCCATTAAAATCTCAATCGAATACACCTCCGGTTAACATCCTCAGATTCCGTCATTAGGATTGCCCTTGTGTTAATTAAAACATTGGCAAGTTTCGCCACCCGGACAACACTGCTATACTGTACTGTACTTTCATTTTATAATATCTCAGCAAATCAGTTTCAAGAACTCAAATCTTAGCGTCATTGCAAATATTTATAATAAATAAAAATATTGGTACCAGTAAATACCAATTAAATTTCTGAATTGGAAAAATGATTTGAATTATCTCAAAATAGTAAAATCATGATTTCAATTAAAATCAACAATAATGGTTCTAAATCCAAAAATACCATAAATGTATAATACACACTCAACAAATAATCACATAATTGAAATAATCAACAAAAATTTTGAATAGTATAACTATGCACATGCATAAATTTTTAAATATAAACTGCACATCATAATATTATCCACATAGTATTTCAAATAACATAAATCCTCATATCTCGCTGCAATGATAATTAATAATTGCTTTAGAAAATCTATTAAAC
Organism: Daucus carota subsp. sativus; assembly: GCF_001625215.2. Lineage (NCBI taxonomy): Eukaryota > Viridiplantae > Streptophyta > Magnoliopsida > Apiales > Apiaceae > Daucus > Daucus carota. Next base: position 7,797,820 of record NC_030381.2, read on the forward strand.
TAACATAAAATATAAATTTTTTATTACTCCTCTTCTAATAAAATTAGTAACGGATAATAAATTATTGCAAAAAATTTGGGGTTATATTTAAAGTAAGTATCATCCTTTCGACAAATCGATCTCATTAAACTAATAAATAAATTTCTCATTTTTTTAGAAATAGGTAAAAAATTTAAATCATCGACTGCTATATTAAGAGGAGATATTTTATTTATATCTCTTGAAATATTAACAATAATATATATATAAATTTATAAGCGATTAGATTATATTATGAGCGATAAGTATATGAAAATTTGTAATTTATTAAAATGCTTGAAGTGTTCATATAATTTTATTTAAAATATTTGATAGTTTAGAAAAAATAGAATGTTACTAAAAAAAAGAAAAAATAGAGATAGAATATAAAAATACTAGTTTTCTTCGCTTCCCAATTCTTGCCGCAAGTCCAAGAGATGCCTTATGTTATGTCTTAGCTCATAATTTAAGGTATTTAGTAAAAAAAACTTAATCCAATAATATCTTATAAGTGATGTCTTATATCATTAGGACAAACTTCTAAGCCTTATTTTTTAGGCGCATCTTTGATTGCCATATCCTAGATTTTATAGTAAAATATTACCCACAGTCTCTTTCTCCCTCTTCCTTATATGAACAAAAACTTTTAATAATAAAATATTAGATATGTAATGAGGATAAGGTACATTGTTGGAGTTGAAGTTAGTCTAGGACTTTATTTTTTATATTATATTTAAGGCTACAACTAGGATACTCTTGGACTTGCTCTTAACTTACTTAAAAATGGCTACTTGTTAATAGGAAGAGCGAGAGAGAGAGGAGGAGATGGAATAAAGAAGAGTGAGAGTGAAGGTGCTTATCAGTCTTCTTCTTTTTCTTGCTGGAGAAAGCTATGGAATATATCAGAAGCAATCATTAAAAGATTCTAGACTCTCATTAGCTACATGGGCTTTGTTTCACAGTCTCAAGATCATCATGCACAACCTCAAAGCACTCAGTCATCGTAGTATACACACACAACTCTTCTATTCTTCTGTATTTCAGTTTCAATATGAGTTGCACACACAGACACACTATATACTTTAAATTTCATTCCTGCGACTGCGAGATCCTAGTCAAAATCAGTTCACACAGCCTGAAATATTACATCGTGTTCTAAATAAAAAATTCGATTTTTTTTGGATCATTTAATCTCTGGTACTTTTATGATTTAAGTACGAGAGATTAAAATAAAAATCAGTTCATAAGACCTAACATGTATATGTTGCTAAAGTGTTCGTTATTTTTATGTAAAGAATTCGATTTATTGGATCGTATAAGTTTTGAGAGCTATAGGTGCTTGTATAGTCAACAGAATCACCATTCACCCATGTTTTACGTGATAATTAATATGTTTGATCTCAGTGGAACTAACAATTGCAGCAGGAGGAGGAAGTGGAGGTAGTGGAAGAAGAAGAATATGTTGAAATGACGACGTCGACGAGTAGATCAATAGGAGGAACTTCCTCCGAGGAAGCATAATGATGTTTAGAGCGCCACCAAGAAGACGTACACTACGCCATAAGTGCTCATATGCAACGCGTATTCCTAGTGTTGCATGGAAAGTATTGCAATAGACCTTTGATTTTCTATCTTCTGCAACAGAACTCAAACGGCGTTGCATTATAGGAGTTTGTAGTGTTGCATTATAGCAGTAGACATTGCTAGACCCATTTTTGCTGACGTGGCAGTGGGTCCCACGTGCTGACGTGGCAGTGGGGCCCACCGCTGGACCCATTTTTGCTGACGTGGCTGTGGGTCCCACGTGCTGACGTGGCAGTGGGACCCCTGCTGGACCCACTTTGGTGACGTGGCAGTGGGTCCCACGTGCTGACGTGGCAGTGGTCCCCGCTGCTGGACCCACTTTGGTGACGTGGCAGTGGGTCCCACGTGCTGACGTGGCAGTGGGCCCCACTGCTGGACCCAGTTTGGTGACGTGGCAGTGGGTCCCACGTGCTGATGTGGCAGTGGTCCCCACTGCTGGACCCAGTTCGGTGACGTGGCAGTGGGTCCCACGTGCTGACGTGGCAGTGGTCCCCACTGTTGGACCCATTTCGGTGACGTGGCAGTGGGTCCCACGTGCTGACGTGGCAGTGGGGCCCACCTCCGGACCCATTTCGGTGACGTGGCAGTGGGTCCCACGTGCTGACGTGGCAGTGGGGCCCACCTCCGGACCCATTTTGCTGACGTGGCAGTGGGTCCTACTGACCCATTTTGATATAAAAATCTTTGAAAATTTTTGAAGTCCAAGGGAATTGAACCCCTGACCTCTCATGTATCAAAACATGTCACACACCACTCCACCAACCTTTCATTTATGTTGTGTTTTGCATAACTAAAATATAATAGTTATATGTGGTCAAAGTGGGTAGTCCAATTAACCTACGTAGTCCCGAACACGAATTCTATTTTTTTTAAATTTGTTTTCGACGATCCAACCGTACGGATGTTAATATCTATCAAATTTAATAATATGAAATTTTTTTCAAAAATTTTCATATTTAGAAGGTGTGAGTTTATAATAGTAAAAACGGTCCAAGAAGGTAGTCCAATTAACTAGTGTTGTCTCGAAAGTGAATTCTTTTTTTTTTAAATTCATTTTCGACGATCCAACCGTACGGATTTTAATATCTATCAAATTTAGCTATAAGAAATTTTTTTCAAAAATTTCCATATTTAGAAGGTGTGAGTTTATAATAGTCAAAGCGGTCCAAGAAGGTAGTCAATTAAGCAATGTTGTCCCGAATACAAATTCTATTTTTTAAAAATTCAATCTTGACGATCCAACCGTACGGATGTTAATATCTATCAAATTTAGCAATAAGAATTTTTTTCAAAAATTTCCATATTTAGAAGGTGTGAGTTTATAATAGTCAAAGCGGTCCAAGAAGGTAGTCAATTAAGCAATGTTGTCCCGAATACAAATTCTATTTTTTTAAAATTCAATCTTGACGATCCAACCGTACGGATGTTAATATCTATCAAATTTAGCAATAAGAATTTTTTTTCAAAAATTTCCATATTTAGAAGGTGTGAGTTTATAATAGTCAAAGCGGTCCAAAAAGGTAGTCAATTAAGCAGTGTTGTCCCGAATACAAATTCTATTTTTTTTAAAATTCAATCTTGATGATCCAACCGTACGGATGTTAATATCTATCAAATTTAGTAATATGAAACTTTTTTCAAAAATTTCCATATTTAGAAAGTGTGAGTTTATAATAGTCAAAGCGGTCCAAGAAGGTAGTTCAATTAATCAGTGTTGTCCTGAATACGAATTATAAGATGTGAATTATTGTATTAATTTTTAATTTAATTTAAAGTAAGTATTTCTCACCTATATCATTTAATTTAAATTAAAAATCTAAAATAAAATATATAAATAATAAATATATAAAATAAAATAAAACAAATTATAATCCACGTCAGCTGAAATCTTAAGCGGGTAAAACTCCCCCCAAATATTTTCAGACAAATTAACTCCATATCAAACAAACACTCTCACCTCCATTTCCCGACCTCGCCACTCTCACCTCCATTTCCCGACCTCGCCGCGCCACAGTCCCGACCTCGCCGCTCTCACAGTCCCGACCTCGCCTCTCTCAACTTCCTCACCTCACAATCTCGACCTTCATTCTCACCTCACTGCAGTCTCGACCTCAATATCAAATTAGGGTTTCGGTGTTCACGATTTGGGGATTTTGCTCAGTTCTCAGTTCTTCATCCCAGTTCTCCCTCACGGTGCTCAATTTGGGGATTCTGGTGTTCTCAGCTCTCGATTTGTGGATTTGGGCATCTGCAATTAGGGTTTCGGTGTTCTCGATTTAGGGATTTCAACTTCTCGGTTGTGGTTTTAGTTGTGGGTTCAAGTTCTCCATTCTTCAGTTAGCTCTGGTAATTCCTCTTTTTTATTTAAGATATAGATTTTGCATATAGGGCTTTTTGTGATTAAGATTTTGTTTTTTTAGTTGCTATCTGCTTGTAATTTGTATTTTTAATTGATATTAGCTAGGTTGGGTGTTGCATGCTTGTAATTCATGCTGAGTTGTTTTGTTTTTTTAGTCTAAGAGAGAGAGTGACAGAGAGAGAGAGTAGGGAGGGAGAGAGTGGGAGAGAGAGAGAGAGAGAGAAGGGAGGGAGAGAGAGACAGGGAGGGAGGGGGAGAGAGACAGGGAGAGAAGGAGGGAGAGAGTGACAGAGAGGGGGGACAGAGAGAGAGAGAGTAGGGAGGGAGAGAGTGTGATTTTATTATCTTATAGAAGCTCTAGACTAAATGCCTCTGCTAGCTGAAGGCAAACAGAATTGGTTGGGTCTTATTTTTGTTGTTTTTTTCATTTAAAAAAAGCACATGTAAGTGAAGTTGCAAATTTGTAAGTTTATTCACTAAAATGAGTAATCTCTTGAGACAACGGATCTTTCACCCAAAATAGCGTAACTTGCTGAATCCTTATATCATAACGCCTTTTGAGCTCAGTGTGCAAGGAACCATGTTATTTTTTTTTAATAGTCAATTTTAGACCTCTAGTAACTTCTGAACTTCTCTTACCAGAGACTTCTTCCAGTGTTTTATATCTTTTACCTAAAAAGTTTAGCAGGGAAACTCTGAACATTTGTTTTATACTGTAGTGTCTTAATTTCTGTCAAAACTCTCTTCATCTTAATTTTCATTTCTGATTTAAATGGAAATCACTTGTACCATATTGTTCTAGTACAAAATTATTAAGGAAGTGTCAAGCATACCGAATGACATAATTAATAATATATAATATATAATTGATGGTCAGGCTTTTGCCGAAAGGAAGCATGGTGATTGGTGAGTAACAAAGTGTTGTCTGTAGTCTATTTATGTCATTACTCAGTTGGCATTTTTAATAGGTGGCATTTGTCCATTAGATGTGATGTGGATAGAAGTTTAGTTTTTTGTTTTGACCATCTCCCAAATCTTTGATTGCTCTTTTATGGCTACATTTGGTGATTATGTTGCATATTTAGTTATAATGAAACTCAGTATATTATTTCACATCAACATAATATACTGAGTTTCATTATAACTAAATATTGAAGACATGATTTAAGTTTTCTTTTTCCCGTAAACACCGAATACTTGCTTTTTAAACATAATGAATTTTTCTAGTGCTTCATCCTTATGTTTAAGCAAATAAACATAACAATATCTACTATAATCATCTATAAAGGTAACTGAAGATATGGCATTAATTACAATTAATATTCTGACTTAAGGCATTTTATTTTAATTGAATATACTTCAGTACATTCACCACTCAGGGGCACGTACATTCACCACTCAGGGGCACGTACATTCACCACTCAGGGGCACGTACATTCACCACTCAGGGGCACGTACATTCACCACTCTGGGGCACGTACATTCAGCACTCAGGGGCACGTACATTCACCGCTCAGGGGCACGTACATTCAGCACCCTGGGGCACGTACATTCAGCACCCTGGGGCACGTACATTCACCGCTCAGGGGCACGTACATTCAGCACCCTGGGGCACGTACATTCAGCACCCTGGGGCACGTACATTCACCGCTCAGGGGCACGTACATTCAGCACCCTGGGGCACGTACATTCAGCTCAAAATAAAATTATAAGTACATTCACCACTCAGGGGCACGTACATTCACCACTCAGGGGCATTAATTACAATTAATATTCTGACTTAAGGCATTTTATTTTAATTGAATATACTTCAGTACATTCACCACTCAGGGGCACGTATATTCACCACTCAGGGGCACGTACATTCACCACTTAGGGGCACGTACATTCACCACTCTGGGGCACGTACATTCAGCACTCAGGGGCACGTACATTCACCGCTCAGGGGCACGTACATTCAGCACCCTGGGGCACGTACATTCAGCACCCTGGGGCACGTACATTCAGCACCCTGGGGCACGTACATTCACCGCTCAGGGGCACGTACATTCAGCTCAAAATAAAATTATAAGTCAGGATTTATTTAATTAATTAATTCAAGCTACTAACTTCAACTCAATTTATTTATGGATTACACTAAGAAAATGTCTTAGATCCTAACATGAAAGTTTAAGTCCTCATTACAAGGAACAACCTCCAACAATTAGATTAAGGTAATTCCATCAAGAACCCATACAAAATGAGTCTTAAACTTACCATTTTCTAACAGTAGTATCATTTCAGAAGTTAAGTAGGAATAATCATTGACTTTATATATGAATTAAGTAGTAGTATCATTTCAGAAGTTAAGTAGGGATATATGAATTAAGGAATATGTGTTTTGTATGCTGCTATGTTAACTTATTAGAATTTTGTTTTTATTTCAACCACTGATTTTATATATTTATACTATATTTCAGTATAACTGCGGCATTGCGGTGAAGAGGGCCACATAAGACAAGCTGAGATACAGGGCTGCATTCACACAAGAAGTTGTTAGAATTTTGTGCTTTATAAGGTATATCACATGCCTCCAAATACAACTCTCATTTTTTTTGTCTCGATTATTTACTTGCTTAGTTGATGTGATTGTATGGTTAAGGAATATAATTTACATACATACATATATATATCTCGATTATTTACTTGCTTAGTTGATGTGATTGTATGCTTAAGGAATATAATTTACATACATACATATATATATCTCGATTATTTACTTGCTTAGTTGATGTGATTGTATGCTTAAGGAATATAATTTACATACATACATATATATATCTCGATTATTTACTTGCTTAGTTGATGTGATTGTATGCTTAAGGAATATAATTTACATACATACATACATACATACATACATACATATATATATATATATATATATATATATATATATATATATATATATGTCTTTAAATTAGGAGAAAGCGATTGGAAGGCATGCCATCGCTATGTTTTGTTTAATTCTGGTAATGAGGAAGTAGAGAATCTAATCAAGTAAGCTTCTTATATTACCCATATTTCATTCTACTTTTTTCTATAATGTTTCAATATTTGTCTTCCTTATCAGCTTTTTTGAACTTGGTGTTTATTTAGGGAGCATCGAGCTTTACTAGACAGTTGTGGCACTTCAAAAAAATTTAAAAGGGAACGAGCACACACTGAAGAATTCTGGAAATGGTTAACCGAACAGATTGTAACAAAAGATCTGAGTTCAACAGATTTGGAGATGTTTTCATTAGGTCCTAACAGAAGAGCTAGGAAATTCAGTGGCTACGTTATAAATGGATATAGATTTCATACGAAATCTAGGGATTCCCAATGTGTCACACAAAACAGCGGTGTTTTTTTAACAGCTGAAACAACTAGTTTTGCAAGTTCGCGAGATGAAAACCCCATAGTTGGCAATGTCAACTATTTTGGTTCAATTGAAGAAATATTTGAACTAGATTATTGGGGGGCTTTTACCGTGGTACTTTTTAAATGTAGTTGGTATCAAGAAGGCAAAGACTTATATGGCCTTACTCAAGTAAACTTCAGCAGGTTGTGCCATAAGGCCGACCCTTATGTCATGGCTTCACAAGTTAGACAAGTGTTTTATGTCGAGGATCCGATTGAAAAGAATGTTCACTATGTCATTAAAAAATTACCGAGAGATTGGTGTGATGCTGATAACCAAAATGCAGTTGAAGATTACAAAAATGCAACTTTTGATGATATTGACTACAATTGCAGAATACAAAGTGAAGTTGGTCATGAGAGCTGCTTTAGAGATGACATCCCGACAACTCATATTCCTTTTCCATCTTAATATTTAAATAGTTGTAAAATCAGACTTTTGAGTGCATTTGTGTAACTTGGTGTTTATTTAGTTAATATATGGATCATTATCACTGTTTTTTCATTTATTCTTTATTTTTCATTCAAACTGCTGTAATATTCCTTGCACTGTTGCTTCATTTATACTTTATTTTTCATTCAAACTGCTGTAATATTCCTTGCACTGTTGCTTCATTTATACTTTATTTTTCATTCAAACTGCTGTAATATTCTTTATTTCTCACTTTTATTTATTTATTCTGATATATTCTTTAAGTTTGTGTATTTTTGTGCAAATATGGTTGTACTAATGTTTGTGTTTTTTGTACAGGATGGAAGATAAGGAGATCAATATTAGGTTCAATTACAATGGCCGATTTCAGAAAAGTACTTATGTCGGTGGACAAACTTTCGTTGTAACACGGGTTGAGGTGGACCTATTTTCTTATACAGTGCTTATGGAATATGTGAGAGACTACCTCCGTTACACTGAAGTTGGAGGAGTGTATATGAGCAAAGGAAAGGCTGGTTGGGAGCTTTTGACAGATGACAAAGACTTAATCGGACTCTTAGAAGCCTGCAAAGATGGTGAAGAAATTGAGTTTTTTGTTGACACTATTGTCGACAAGGAAATTGAGCCAATGACTCAGATGCAACCACATGTAGTGGTGCGGCCAAGAAAAAATATAATTGGAGGTATACATATACATATACATATATATATATATATATATATATTTATATATATTTATATTTATATATAATGTTTCACCTTCCCTGGCATATATAATGTACATATTATCTTTTTGATTTTACAGTGTCTCCAAAGAAGCTTGTGTCTCCGAAGAAGCCCGTAAAGCGTACATTTGTCACAAGACAACAACTCCAGCAGCATAATCAATTACTTAGGAGGTCACCTAGGGGGAGCAAGCGAAATAAGGAAGAACAACTAGAGAAGGAGGAAGAATGAACAACAGTGAGAAGGAAATTAAATCTTCAAAAGGATACAAGCAGATGCGAAACTACTGGAGAAACCGAGGCTGTTGTACAGGTTTCATTTAAAATTAAGAATTTTTCCTCATTTTCTTAATTTCTAAACATAGTCAAGCTTTGTTAGTTGGATCTATTTTTTGCTGCAGAATCCACCATTGACAAACTATGAGAAAGAAAGACTCGATCGTATGAAACGAAATGAAGGCGTTCTTCAAGCTTATGGGGTTCGTAGACTAGCTGCTAGTCTTAAAGAGGGTGCTGGACAGAATAGCACGACAGAACCCCGTCATTCTAAGGATCCTGATGAGGACGATGAGTACGTTCCTGAAAAAGAGCCTCAAGTTGAGAGTGATGAAGATATATCAGAGATGGAGGTACCATGTATTTGTTTAATTTTTTAATTATAGCAAAATACATTTCCATCTTTCTAAAATGATTTTCCTGATTTACAATAATGCTTCCACTCCACAAAAGGAATCTTACTTTGAATTTAGCCTGATTGGCCATCCCTTATAGTTTATTATTATAAATTACGAAAGTTCAGAATATAATAGCTGTTTGTATTTACAAATAAACCTTCTGTGTAGTCAGCTATACTTCAGATTTTGAATTTTACGATTTTGTGGGCACTTAAGGTATCAAAATTGGAGATAGAACAGGTGATAGATTGTTAAATACATATCTCTTAAAAAATGTAGTACTGTAAGCTGCCACTTAGAGCACCTACTTCTGAATAGTTATAAAATTCTCACGGAGTTATAAAAATGTATCTGAAAGTAGACACGGGGCCGAGGACTCAGGAATTAAGCTTAATGCGAGTAAAAGTTTATATAGACTGATTTATTTTACATTCATAAAAGTAGCGTCTATTGCACATAAATCACATACAATTAATTACATGTTATATTATAGTATAAAACTAATAAAATAACATCGAAACAAGTCAATCATGGACCTTGATCTCTATAAACAAGTTGCAAGACCTTAATGTTCATTTGATACAACTAATCACTTTGTATATTTTCAAATTTAGAGATAAAATGATAATAATGATACAATTGCATGATTACAGAGAAAAAGAGTTGCCAAGGCAAATAAGACAGGGGTGGGACGTAGGACTCGTGCACAAGCAAAAACACAAGAGCCTGCTGACATTGAAAGAGAATCGACACATGTCGCCACTCCCGTCAGGAACAAAGGGAAGAAAGCTGCAGTTGAGAAGGAGGTGACAAGTTCTTATCGTGCACCTACTGTAAAACCAACTTGTTCCAAATTGTTGAACAAGGCAGTCAATGGAGTACCTCCCGGTTCCATAAATGCTTATCTAGCACTGCGGGAACAACAAAAATTGAGTACTACACCTCAATTACAAGAGGATGATGTTCCTGAACTTAATGTGGACCAAGCTACAGATGAGGAGGAAGCTGTTAAAGGTACTGTGTACATGCATTTTTACTCTATTTAATTAGCCTGGGAATCTGGATTTATTGATCTACCTCGTGTTTTCATTTTTAATGCATTCTTTGTTTTTTGTTTCCTATTTCACTATGAGCCGTAGTGAATTAATATATATTAAATATAAATATGTTCCTCTGACAGTAATTAAGAAATTGACTTTATGCTCCATTTTTACTCTATTTAATTAGCCTGGCAATCTGGATTTATTGATCTACCTCGTGTTTCCATTTTTAATGCATTCTTTGTTTTTTGTTTCCTATTTCACTATGAGCCGTAGTGAATTAATTTTTTTTTTATTTGTTCTGTGCATGGAATATGATATGCTAGCTCCTAGAAAACCCAGGGGACCTACAAAAATGATTAAAGTTCATGCAAGGACGGCTGAAAATAAAGTTGTCATTACGTTGAATGAAGATCATCAACCCGTTTCGGATAATCAGAAAATTATCACAGAGCTCAGTAATTTTGTGGGAACACTAGCAAGGGATAACGTGTCACTTACGTACGTAAATTGGCATGTAGTTCCTGACAGCCTGAAGAAGCAATTGTGGGAACAAACTCTGGTACATTTTATTAGTTGATTGTCATGTAGTTCATACTTATGAATTATATTGTAATTGGTATGTAGTCCACACAATTGCATTAGTTCATACTTAATTTTGCATTATATCGTAACAGTATAAATAACTGATTTTATGTTCGATATTTACATTTTTAGGCTAAGTATGTCATTCCTGAACAAGGTAGAAAATGGGTGTACAACACACTCAATGCTGCTTGGAGGCTTCACAAAAGTCGTTTTAAGACCAAGTACTATACCAGCCTTGAAACTGACGCGGAGAGGTTGGAAAAAAGGCCTCAAGAAATTTCACTAGAGGACTTTAAACTGCTCCTGGCATACTGGGGAGATGATGAAGTTAAGGTATTATATCTACTATGTTGGATGCTAATTTAATTACATTTAATTAGCATGCTATTTAAAAAATTATGTAATCTGCATAATCTATGTTCTGCCTGATTTACAAGGATAACTACAAGATTAATGTAAATTTTATTATTTTTCTCCTTTATTTTCTAGAAACTGGCAAGGAACAATACTGCCCGTCGTAGTAATTTAACTGAGACACACACTATGGGCCCAAAAACACTAGCACAAGTTCGGGAGGAGATGGTATATATCCTTATCTTATAATATACTGTGAAAGTGAATTTTGGATAACAGTACATGTCCATTAATTGATCATTTTCAGATGCAATTGATGCCCATTAACTTCTACTGAATTCAAATTGAGCTAAATTGTTTTCCTTTTCTTCAATAATTGCAGAAAAAGAAAAGCCCCGACCTTGCCTCGCCAACAGATGCGGAAGTGTTTCTGGAAACCCGTAAGCGAAAACCCGGGCAAGAGTACAAGTCAAATACTGAAAAAGTGGAAAAAAGAATGGTAAGGACATTTCAAGTAGTATTAAATCTATCTTCATAATTCATTTTATAATCTGGTGTATCATTTTCTTGTAGACCGCGATCAAGAAACTAGTTACTTCTGGACAAGAAGTTGAAGCAAATTTAATGGTTAGCGGCGACAAGGAACATTCACGTGATTGGCTAGTAGGAAGAGCCGGTACAAAGGAAACTGGTCAATGCTCTGGTTCGGCAGCAATTCCTACGGAACAATATGTGCAGGAGTTGACCACAAAGATCAAGCATGACTTAGAAATTGAACTGGAAGCCAAAGTTAACCGCAAAGTGCAGGAAAATTTAACTTGGGTACTGAAAAAACTAGGGGATGCAAATCCTGATCTAAAATTAAATATCGGGGACTTTTGTGCTACGGTGTCCAGTGATCAAGATGACAACGGCACTCCTGTGACTCAAGGAGGGGCCACATCATAGTCCTGTTATTCTGCTATTATCTAGAACTATTAAGAGTTGGCTATTTTGAACTTAATCTATGTAGTATGGCAGATTTGTTATTGTCTTAAGCCATTGAAAGATTCAGTACTTAGCTATTTTGTTGGTTGTTGGGATTGGTAGTTAGTTGGATTTTGTGACTGTTGGTTTGGTAGAAGATTATGACAGGGTTGCTTTGTTGGTTGATGGCTTGTTTAATTAGGAAGGGATTTATGAATGTCCAAAACTGCTATTGCAAAATTTTTATAAAAAGTGTTGCATTTTACTTTTTCCAGTGTTGCAATTTTGAATTTATTTAGTGTTTCATATATCATTTATCAGTGTTGCCAGTGTTGCATATTACAATATTTAGTGTTGCAAAAGCTATGTGGGACCCACTAAAAATTCGGATCATGTGGGGCCCAACTATGACGTGGCAAGTGACTCATCAATGACATGGCAAGTGACTCATCAATGACGTGGCAGATGGACCCAGCTTACGTGCCAGGTGACGTGTCAGGAGGGACCCAGCTGACGTGGCAGATGAAGTGGGACCCACCTTTGTTGCGTGTCCATCTTTAGGGGCAACACCAATAAGTGTTGCCTTTATGAAATTGTGGTGTTGCATTATAGGTATAATGCAATGGATAGTCGTGTTGCATTAGATAGCCATAAGCGTTGCCTTATAGGTCAAAGGCAAGGCTCGCATATGCAACGCTCAGGAAGTGTTGCATATCTCGATTTCGTGCCTAAGGCAACACCATTTGGGGTATAAGGCAACACTCCTGAGCGTTGCATATGAGCACTTATGGCGTAGTGCGTATTAATCTTATCTAATTTAATAAATGACAAACAGGAAGTATTAATTTCTCACCAGCTCGATCGATACTATTTTAATTAATGCATGTACAAAAATGTATTTTTTTCCCGATATATAAAAAAGCATTAAGTAATGTCTTGTAAATAGTGTTCAGTGAGTTGTAACTGACAGGCGTGCACATCTGCTGCTCCACATGCTGCAAACGGTGTTTGTATTAGCTGGTAAATTTTTAGATTGTGTTTATTTATTCTTGTACTGGTGAACGACAAGAAATGTCGTGCATGACACTCGAAAACTGATAAGATAACATGATAGGAGAATTTCTTTATTGAATTTCTCGTCTTAATCCTCTTGAAATGGAGAGAGTAGTCATTTTTATCTTTAGTGATTAAGTAGATCATCACTTCCATTTATTCAGCTCGGATTTCAAATTGGACTGAAGTAGAATTTGATAGATATATAAGTTTCGAATAATAAACGAATAGAAATAAGATGAGCATGGACTGCAAAATACAAATTTATTCATTCCCTGCTCAAGATGTGCATACATTAGTGACTGGTCATGTTCTCAGCCGTTAAAATCTGGAATAGAACCTCCGAGACGAGGGGACTCAAGGGAGCGTTGGCAACAGAGTGGATCATGGCCACAGCAAGGCGGAGTATAACCGGAAGCAGCTCCTTCTAGGTAAAACATCAGGGCCATCAGTAACAAACTTACTAGCTTCATGACATAGTGTTTCATTGTCATATTCTTGACTTTTATGACTAAGTTAATCAGCACATTGCATTGAGATCCCTATTTATACCAGATCATGATATATGATAATTACACACACCCAATAGTAGTGAGATTTTTCCGGATATCAAAAATAATGTGAATATTAAATTCAGATTTTAATAAATTTATTACAATCAATTTATTGCTATATATACGATAATATGAATCAAGTTCTTAAGTTGTTTTTATAAATATGATACTATTTACAATTTTATAACATTTTCTATGATTTTCAATATATTCATTAAAAACTGAAGATATTCGATCAAGATTTTAAATTATCTTAACAAATATATAATGATACTCAAGATTTGATTAAAAAAATTAAATACTTCATAGAATCCAATTTCGTCGTCTTTTTTTTTTTTCTGGAGTTTCTTGGTCTTTTGAAACAAAAATTATATTAGCGCACGTCTTACATATACACTATATTTAATTTTCAAATCAAAACTTTTTGTTATAGATTCAAATTAATGGAGTCTTTTCTCATTCCATAATTTCAGCTCTTGATATATAAGGAAGTACTCATACACTAGGTTTTACAAATTTTCGATATATGGATCTGAACTGTAATAGCTTATATGCGAATAGGAAGTCAAACTTCATTTAATTTCCACAGATTTTGACATTTATTACTACAATACTTTTTCGTTTAATTTATACAGTTTTCATGTTCATTACATTCTATTTCCAGATCAAGAATTTTTGTTATAATTTCATTATTAATAGAGCATTTTTTTTCATACTCGTATTATACTTGTGTGTGTAGCACATGTCAAAATGCTTAAATAATTTTCATGTGGTAATAAATGAGCATATTTTTATTTAAATAAATTTACAATTAAATTTTTTACATGCGGTTTATTACAATTTTTTGTTATTCTATTCAAGATACGAGGTGTGGCCGTTAGGCGACACCGAGAAATTTTAATTATATAGTCATTACTATTTTCATGTCTTTTATAAAAAATTTTGAAAAAAAATTATTTTTTAATCATTTTAACTATACAATTAATGATTTAATAATAGATCCATAAACTTATATGTGTTTATTCCAAACATAAATTAGTATTACTATTATATTAAAATTTGGTTATATTAATGATTCTAATGAAAAATGTATTCCGTTATAAAATCGATACAGAATCTATTCCATTATTATTGATATTTATGACGTATATCTTCTTATTGTCAATTTCTAATATAGACAATAATTTGAGCATATAATTTTAGTAATGTAACTGAATTATGACTACATATGTATTTCCTTTTTCTTTTTAAATCACATATGTATTTCTTTATTGATGTATTCCTTCAAGGTTAATTATTTCTTAACATATTTATCAATTTTTATTAAGGACGGGAGGAAACTCTGTCATCAGCATATTCACCTTAATTAATGATACTAATGAAAAATGTATTACGTTGTCTTTCATAACTTATATCTCATATAATATTGTTTGTTAATAAAAAAATGTATAGCTTAACTGGAAAAGAAAACAAAAAAATCTTATCTGTGTACGTATCACGGGCCAGAATGCTATGAGCATTTTTTTATTTGGATTAAAATTTGATAGATGAGCATCTTTTTATTCAAATAACTTAACAATAAAATTCTTTGCATACAGTTTATTATTATTTTTTGCTATTTTATTTAAGGTATGAGGCATCGCCTTTAGGTGACGCCGAGAAACTTTAATTATATAATCATTACTATTTTCATGTTTTTTTATTGATAATTTAGATAAAATTACTTAATATTTTTTATTATTTTAACTATACAAATAATGATTTAATAATATATCCATAACTTATAGATTTTTATTCCAAACATGAAATACTATTATTATATTAAATATTTGATTATATTAATAATATGAATGAAAAATTTATTCCGTTATAAATATTTATCAATTTTTTATTAAGGACGGGAGGAAACTCTTTCAGCAACATATTCACCATAATTTTATAATTAAGGAATGGAAGGAAGCTTTATAACTTGCATAACTGGGTTAAGTTTATAGTTATTTATGTTTCAAAATACAAAGATTTATATTGTACACGTCGTTATAATTTCTGTTGCGTGACTTTATTTTTTTCATTAGACATTCGTATATATTACCTTTAAAATCTACAGCGTATTGATCGCCAATAACATAACTTGGGTATTTTGACTGTTACCTACGTTGCCTTTCAGAACTTAAATCTCATATTATACCGTTTGTTAATAAAAAAAATGTATAGGTTAACTAGATAAAAAAATCAAAAAATCATACCCGTGTGCATAGCACGGGCCACAATGCTATGAGCATATTTTTATTGAAATAAAAATTTGATAAATGAGCATATTTTTATTTAAATAACTTGACAATAAAAATTTTACATACAGTTTACTATAATTTTTGTTATTTTATTTAAGATTGGAGGCGTCGCCGAGAAATTTTAATTATATAGTCATTACTATTTTTATGTCTTTTATAAATATTTTAGAAACAATTAAAGAATATTTTTTATTATTTTAACTATACAAATAATGATTTGATCATAGATCCATGAACATATAAATTTCTATTCCAAACACGAAATATTATTATTATATTAAATATTTCATTATATTAATGATACTAATGAAAAATCTATTTCGTTATAAAATCAATGCAGAATCTATTCCATTATAAATATTTATGATGTATATCCTCTTATTATCAATTTTCAATAGGCAATAATTATAGCATATGTATAGTTTTAGTAATGTAACTGAATTATGATTACATATGTATTCTTTTATTGATGTATTACTTTAAGGCTAATTATTTCTTAACATATTTATCAATTTTAATTAAGGACGGGAGTAAACTTTATCATCGGCATATTTACCTTAATTTTATAATTAAGGAATGGATGGAAGTTTTATAATACGCATAATTAGGTTAATTTTATAATTATTTATGTTTCTAAGTACAAAGATTTATATAGTCCGCGTCGTCACAATTTCCGTTGTGTGATTTTATTTTTTCAATTGACATTCGTATATATTATTTTTAACATCTCCAACGTATTGATCGTCAATAACATAACTCGAGTATTTTGAATGTTACATACGTTACCTTTCATAACTTATATCTCATATCATACTGTTTGTTAATAAAAAATTTATAGTTTAACTAGACAGAAAAACAAAAAATCATACCCGTGTGCGTAGCACGGGCGAAAATGCTACATGTATATTTTTATTTAAATAAATTTTTCATAAATGAGCAAATTTTCATTTAAATAACTAAACAATAAAATTTTTACATATAGTTTATTATAGTTTTTGTTGTTTTCTTTAAGATTCGAGGCGTCGCCGAGAAATTATAATTATATAGTCATTACTATTTTTCATATCTTTTATAAATGTTTTAGAAACAATTATCGAATATTTTTTTATTATTTTAACTATACAAATAATGATTTGATCATAGATTCATGAACATATATATTTTTATTCCAAAATGAAATATTATTATTATATTATATATTTGGTTAATGTAATGATATTAATGAAAAATCTATTCCATTATAAAATCAATACAGAATCTATTCCATTATAGATATTTATCACGTATATTCTCTTAGTATCAATTTTCAATATAGGCAATAATTATAGCATTATATAATTTCAGTAATGTAACTGAATTATGAATACATATGTATTTCCTAATTGATGTATTGCTTTAAGGTTAATTATTTCTTATCATATTTATCAATTTTTATTAAGGACGGGAGGAAACTCTATCATCAGCATATTCACCTTAATTTTATAATTGTGGGATGGATGGAAGCTATATAATCTGCATAATCAGGTTAAGTTAATAATTATATATATTTCTAAATACAAAGATTTATATAGTCCGCGTCGTTATAATTTCTGTTGCGTGATTTTATTTTTTAAATCGACATTTGTATATATTATTTTTAACATCTACAACGTACTGATCGCCAATAACAAAACTCGAGTATTTTGACTCTTACGTACGTTGCTTTCGTAACTTATATCTCATATCATACTGTTTGTTAATAAAAATGTATAGGATAACTCGATAAAAAAAAATCATACACGTGTGCGTAGCACGAGACAAAATGCTAATAAACATTTAAAATTCTATAATTTAAAACTCATAATAAATAATTTTCTGCGCCGATTATCCGCCAGATTTGGGGTTAATCACAACATAAATTATAGATTAAGTTGATAAAAATTAAAGAATCAATACCCGTGTGCGTAGCACGGGCCAAAAAAGCTAGTTATATTAGCGCACGTCTTACATTCGGCGGCAGTGATGACAATCGGGTCGGATCGGGTCGGATATAACATAATCCATATCTTAAGCTCAAATTTCTATTCATATCCCAATTCAATCCGAATTTGAAAAATATTCAAATTAAATATCTGAATCCAATCCCGCAGATTTCAGATCAGATTCGAATAAATCCGAAACCTGATATTTTTGGATCAAATATCGGAAATCCCCAAAAACAACATCTTTTGAAATACATGAAAAATAAAATTTAATACACCACTTGCGTTGTAGCAGTAAACAAGGAAAATAAGCACCTGATTTTGATTTTATAGATTACGGTACATCATATCACTCAAAATACATCAATTAGAAATTTTCTAAAACCAAAATGAGATCATTTCTAGTAATCTATTGAAAATATTTATAATTCTTGAATTAAAAAAATATTATAATAGTGACCAATTGAATTGGAAAATATTATACAAATTTCGAAATATTATATATGTATATGACATATATAATACTATATATTAGTTTATTACTCGTGTCATGGGTACTTTTGAAAATATAAGTTTATTTTAGTAATTCTTATGATGATCGAATATCTTTTAAAATATGTATTCGTATTAAAATATTATATAATATATAATTATTCGATTTATTTTATAAATTATCTTAGTAATATTTCATTGTTGATTGATACACGATCAGCGTCAAGAATTTTATATGAGAGAAATGAAAAAGGATTTAGTGAGAATTTAATAATTATATTTGAATTAGAACAGAAAATTGAAAATCGAACAATAGTTAAGAATTTTATAATAAGAATCATATTATATTTACTAAACTTCCTCTTATTTGATTTTAAATATAAAAAAAGAATAAAAGTCATAGTTTATTTATAAAACCTTATTCTTTTTTATTTTACAAAATCTCAATATATCTATCTTGTTTAAAACCGGGGATCTATCTTGTTTAAACCGCGCCGGGAGGGGGGGGAGGTAATTCTATTTATGAAACTCTATTCTAATATTCTGATTGATTTAGATCATCAAAAGTATAAATTATTTTTATATATAAATATTATATATATAGTATATATCTTATGATTATGAATATAAATATTTAAAAAACAATAAAATCTAAAAATTCATATTTATACGGTGGTATTTAGAATATATAAAGAATAAAAGTCGTATTCAATTACAAAATTTTCATTTATATTTGAATTTTACAAAATCTACTTTTTTTTTTTTTTTTTTACAAAACCTACTCTAAACTTACTTCTATAAGAATTTTACAAAACCTACTTTTGTTTGATTTTATTAAACCTACATCTATTTTGTTTAGAACATAAAAAGAATAAGAAATATATTTTGTTTTTTTTATTAAGAAATATATTTTGTTGAGGAACATATTTTATTTACGAAACCTACTTCTATTTGACATAGAACTTCAATGTATAGTTTTTTTTCTATACTTAAATATCTAAACCGTTTATCAAACAATAATATTTAAAAGGTTACGGTAGTATACCACACAACCAAATCATCCTATTACAATAATGGGATAAATATCAAGTTGGTGACTCGTTTCGTTCAAATGTATCAATTGAGTGACTGGTTTCCAAATTGACTCAAATTAGACACTCATTAGAAAAATTTGTAGCAGAATATTACTCTATCGTTAGTCGAAATTTTGCAAATATTATATATTGAGTTTCACACATTTTTTATGAATGGTATTACATCCAAATGAAAGATTCCGAGTCTTACTATTTTTGCTAATAATTTTAGATTTTTAAAATTTTAATAACTATTTATTTTTAATTTTTTGATTGTTTTATTTGATTTAAATAAAAATAAATAAGAGATAAATTTTTAAAAATCTAAAAATATTACCTAAAATACTAGAACTCGGAATCTTTCATTTAGATGTAATACCATTCATAAAAAATATGCGAAACTCAATATATAGTACTTTCAAAATTTCGACTAACGATAGAGTGATATTTTTGATACAAATTTTTCTAATGAGTGGCTCATTTGAGTCAATTTAGGAATCAGTCACTCAATTGATACATTTGGACGAAACGAGTCACCAACTTGATATTTATCCCTTACAATAATATAATATTTAAGTTATTTTTTTATATTTTGGGCTCGGATCGATCGGTAAACATTAAATCCAAATCCAAAAAAAATTGGGTCTTAAACTCAAATCCAAATCAAAAAATCGGGTTCATTATATCTAAATTCTCGGATTTTGAATTAGTATCTGTGTGATCGGATTATTTTTGTCATCCCCGTCCATCGCTCACTGCCTGTGAGTCGGATTGGTTTTATAATCACAATATTTCTAGCGAGTAAAAATGCATACCTCTCTGTTAGCTAACGATGCCCATCATTGCTATACAAAAAATCGTGATGAATAAGTAAATAACGGAAAGTGATCAGCTACAAACTACGGTTCCCCGACAAAATCTTGTATTATTTAAGACACATGACAATGAGCATAGACTGCTAAATGCAAAGTTTATTCACTTATCAAGACGTGCATACATAAAGTTTTATCTTCCTGCATAGACAGTCAATCACATACACACATACACACATTTTAAGTGGTCAGGTTTGTGGGGATGGTGGTTTGAGGTTTGGGACAACATTAACGTCCATACCAGCAAGGTGAAGGGAGCGTTCGCAGCAGTCAGGATCATAGAAACAACAAGCCGGGGTACTCCCAGATGCTCCTTCTATGTAAAGCATAAGAGCTATCAGTAACAAACTTACGAGCTTGGTAATACAGTACTTGAGTGTCTTATTCCCCATTTGCATAAACTTAATAACACTGTATATTTCTCTGAGGACCTCTATTTATACCAGACCAGTGTAGAGGATCCCTGCACAGGTTCTCTCGAAAGTCAATCTATTTAATGATTCAACTGTTTCGGTTGAAGAGATGAGTTCTTAAATGCACAAAGTATATTTGTAGATATGTTACGACTTCATTCATGCATCGAAATTATGAAACAGATAAGTTTGTTATCCCAGCATTTAACTCTGGTTTCATATGCTGGTCTAATTACTCCAGTTCGACAATTGACTTATGTTATACTCATCACACAACAGAGGAAATGTTGGAAATTCTAGATAAAAACAAAGTCGATGACACGAGAAACTACTACGAGAATCAGATTTAAGTGTTTTACAAAATATATTTCCAAATTAAAGGCCTTATTAGACAAAGACGGATTAATTATCATAAAGCCGCGTTTAGCCTGTGGAGTTGGCACTCTGCATCAATAAAACACAATACACAGAAATAGGCACATCTCGAAGCACATCGCTGTCTTAATTAGTTACAATGTTCTAGTCTAGGAAATGCAGAGTACAATCTCAATTGTCTTTGTGCCTTTGAAATTGGTCCCTTTCCTGTTGCATGTAAAATTATCTTTCTATACGGCCCTTTTCCGTTTTCCCCCTTGTTTTGATTTGGTACACTTTCTATTCTCATTAACTAGTCGCATCCTGAAGACTAATTGTTGTCTGGGTCTGTTCCAGAAACATCACTGATTTTCAAAATCTATTTACGGCTAAAATAAAAGTTGCTAAATTTTGAAGGGAGGTTAAATGATGCCGAAACTTAGGAGGTGTTTGGATGACGGATGAGAATGATGGGTATCCCAAGGGGTGTGAAAGGAATGATTTACCCACCAAATGGGTATGTGGTTCCTGTTCCATATCACAAAATGGCTAATCCAAACACTAACACATGGTGGTTGAGATTCCGATTCTCGTTAATCGGGCTCATTATGAACCAAACGCCCATTCTGTTAGCATCCTTATATTGCCCTTGTGAGCATTAAGACCATCTCCAATCATAATTTTATAAATAAAGCAACTTCATCTTCATTTTCACCTTTTTCACTTTATATCTTTATTCCATCTCCAACCATTACTTCATTTTATAAATAAAGTAATTTGTGCTTTATCTTCAAGTTCAACTTCATATATAGAGTAGGATAGTGCATGACTTTATATTTAAAAATAGAGTAATGGATGATTGGAGATAAATTACTCTATTTATAAAGTTAAAAGTGAAGAAATATAAAGTTTAGAGTGATGGTTGGAGATGCCCTAACACATTGGCATGTTTCGCCACCAGGACAAACACTGCTATACTATAATTTACTGTACCACATATTTAAGCACTTATACTTTCACCCAGCTCATTTCTAAAAAAATTCGATCTCTTGATGATGGATAACGAATCTGGGAGATTTCAATCGACTTGGGGATCATAAGTAGCAACTAATATTGATTTATATTATTCGAGATGAATCTACATGACTAAAGCTAAGGGATGGATTGAGTGTAAATGTAGTCCTGGTTCTCGAATACATGTCTGGCTTCCTCTTCCCTTGCATCCCTTTTGTGCTTTCCTTTGCACTCAGTAGTGCTCTCTTTCCCACATAACTCATTAGCTTTCCCTGCCTTCACCTAATCCAAAACAAATCAAGCTTAGTATTGCACCTCTACATCGGCAAAAATTCAAAAAAGAATCATTTCTCCGCACACATGTCTGCAGTTTTTGTATGATTTATTCTAAAATTTTGGAAGTTAGAACTAAAAGATATTAATGTCAACACACTTCTAACAATACGGGCCTTTTGATCCAGCGGTATCTTCCTCGCTCCTTTTATGAGAAGTCGAGAGTTCAAAACTAGTCAAATTTATTCTAAAATTTTGGAAGTTAGAACTAAAAGATAATATTAATGTCAAGACTCTCCTAACAATACGGGCCATTTGATCCAACAGTATCTCCCTCGCTCCCTTTCCGAGAAGTCGATAGTTCAAAACTAGTCAAATCAGATAATTAATACACAAGAGGGTGAGAGACAAACCACATTAAGAGCACTATGAGAAGCTTCGAGTGGCCTTCCATTTGCCCTACCATTGCCATGAACCATAACCAGAGCTCCCAAAAAAAAGATCAAAACAAAAGAGAAAACACTAAACCTCATGCTACTTCTCTATCAATATATATAGACTATAGGTACAATAAAGTTTAGGAGATCAAGAACTCAAGAGGGTAGATATATAGGACTGCACAGATACATGTTCTCTAAAAATACACACATGGGTCTAAGCACTGATGAGTTCAGCTTATTTTGACCTGTCTGCTGATTCCTTGACATGAAGCTCAATGATCAAGAGACTGCCTTTGTATTTATCTTCCAATAATATAATCTGCATGTTTACTTGTGTAGGAGAGGTGTCAACTGTCAACTAGTACTTTGCTTCTTGTTTTTTTTTTCAGATTCCCATGATTTAAATACTTCAGTTGCTACAGTACTCAGTATTATTACAGTTTTTATTTTATTATATGCAGTTGTTTTTTGTGGAAAATATTAAAAAATAAGCTACCAGTTAAAAGTGTGTGATTATACGCTGTTTGGGGCACTAATTTTAAGTGCTTTGGGACCTCTTTTAGCATTTTAAGTTGCTTCTACTTTTGTATGTAGTGTTTGGCATAAGAACACAAGTGCTTCTTTGGGTTATTTTAGGTCAAGTCGTTAGAGTTTTTTGATTTTTTTAGTGATTTGCATTTATTATGAAGTTTTTAAAATTTTAATATTGAATAAATTTTATTTTTTAATAAAGTTTTTGTATTTTAATGATTTGAATTGTTTTTAGATTTATAAATTTAAATTAACAAACACTCAATTGACTTATAAATAAAGTTATTCAAACACTTTTATTAATTTATAAATCAAGTTCACTTATTGTTTTTATAATCATCTTATTTATTTTAAATAATAAGTCATTTTTTTAAAATTAAATCAAACGGCTCCTATATAATTTACAGAAAAGACTATACTGCAATTGAGAGATGCTACACAAGAAAAGCACATATTTTAAGTTGAAATCGGTAATGTTATCAGCAACGTGATGGCACACTGTATTGCTTTATGCCTCTATAAAAATTTTGTATAGTCAACCCAACCAATACCACATTGTGGAAATTGGATGCTGGTTCAGCTGCCTGCAAGACTTTGGCTTTTTAATTTTCTTGTTATGGCTTGTTAATTTCTGGGATCTAGTTTAGTACTGTTCGGATATATCTTTATGATTGGGTCTTATAGTTCAACAAATAAAATATTTAAATTTAAGACTATCGTGATATAATATCAAAAAATGAAAAATTCAGATTTAGAAACTACTATGATTATCAAGAAATGAAAATTTAAATTTAAAGATTAACCAGCTATTATATCATAATAATCGTGATATAATATTATGGGAGTTAATTTTTTTTTTAAGTTATAGTTCTATCGACGAAAAATTACTATAATATTACATAAAATCAATTATGGATAGCAAAGCATACTGCAAGACTTTGACTTTTTAATATTCCTGTTATGGCTTGTTAATTTCTTGGATCTAGTTTACTGTTCGGATATATCTTTATGATTGGGTTTTATAGTTCAAAAAATGAAATATTTAAATTTCAGACTATCGAGATATCATATCAAAAAATGAAAGATTTAGAAACCACTATGATTATCAAAAAAATGAAGATTTAAATTTAAAGATTAACCTGCTACTATATCATGATAATCGTGATATAATATTATGGGAGTTAGTTTGTTCTAAATTATAGTTCTATCGACGAAAAATCGCTATAATATTATATAAAATCAATTATAGATAGCAAAGCATACGAACTCATGCCTTTCTTTTTCCTATCAACAACCATATTTTCACAAATATCATCCACATGTCTTGTAGAAACAGGCCTTAATGGATCTGATTTGTAAATGGACGTATTAACTGCTTAACAACTAGATAAATATATTTAAAATTAAAAAATATTTTTATAGTGTCATAATAATTCTTAAATTGGTAGTTTAATTATTCAAAAATTTAAAATACCGCTATATCGGGATTAAAAACTTGCATATAAAACACACGGTGATATTGTTGGTGATTATATAAGAATTATAGAAAGCACATTGACAGAGAGCTTGAGAAGTTTTTAAAAATAATTGTAAAAATATTTGATGAAGAATATTAAAGAAGAGCAATGAATGAAAATGTGACTAAAGTATTTGTGGGAAATAAACGTCATAGTCTCATGAAAAAAAAAAGCACAATAACATTTATATTATTTTAAATTCAATAAATGAAAGATTTGACTTAGAGTACCCCACAATTCTCTCTTTGCTAATAAATTATGTGGCGCGGATATATGGATGTAGAAAAAATGTATTTCGATTCCCTACATATCCCCTCAATCATAACTACTTTGTTGCTTTATGAAATGTGCAATTGATATCATCATAGGATCGTAATTGATAAGAACCTACCTAAATGACCTACTAGAGCAGATTTCAATCTTGGACTTCAATCATATTTATCGAACGCTTTATTTCTTGAACACATACCATAAACGTTCTCTCTTTCAACAAAATTGCTTATTGTTCATCTAATTTTATTGGAGATGTCTCTTACATTCCAATTTAGTTAAGTTCACCTTCCTAACCTATTAGACATATTGACTAAAGCATCTTCCGTTCTTAATTTTATAAAAAGTCCCCCCATAAGACACGATTTGAAAACATGTTTAACTTATTTGTTAATGTAAGAGCTCGGTTTATCTATTCACTTGAGAGCTTTGGAGTAAGACATCGAGATTATTCTCTTTCTTCTCAGGATCCCATATGTTTCAAGATGATCATAATTCATCCAAATTTTTAATTATTGATCTAATTAAACCGCTATTCTAAATCTTAGTACATGACACAATATTTTTTTATTATTTGTCATTTCTTTGGAGATTGTCACAATATTCTTTGATCCTTGAGTGTAAGTTTTGCTTTTTAGTGAAAAGGTTTCATTCTTCCCTTCTTCATTTGATCAACTTCATCTTTGTTGGCAAAAAAATCATTCATTTCTACATTTTTTGTTTAATAGGTGGAGATTTCACCATTGTTTCCTTTTCATCATTGAAAACTTTTTCGCTTCTTACTTTTTCACCAATAGCACGATCGATTCAATAATAATTTTGAGTATATATCTCCTCCAAACACTTCACCCTCAGAAATATCATAATCTTTATAATCTTAGACAATACTTGATTAAAAGAGTGAAGTTATATAACTAGATTTTGATGGCTTAATATCTTCATATATGGCCAATATTGCAATGATTAACGTTTTTCACATTCCTTATAAATTTTACTATTTATATGTCAGCTTTATTTTCTAGCTATGAATTTCATATGGTTATAGATGTTGTTGCACTGAAATATATATATTTTTATTTAAAAATCTAACAGAATTACTAAAATAAATCTCATAAAAAGATATAAAGAAAAATTCATCACTCGTGACAAGACAAAACCTTTGTTTATAATATTACCAACCTCATAATATTGTCTATATATGATGAATATTTAGAGACCTTAATCATCCATTATCGTATTGATATAACATGTTAAATTATAACAATTTGGAACAATAATAAATTACTATTTTAACATATATTCAGTAATTATAGACAATTTTATTGAGTTTATTTTGTAACAAAATCTAGCCAAGTATTAATTTATAGCAATATAGCCAAGCAATTTAGTCAACATCGTTAAAAAAATTCTAAATTCAAAATTTTATCTAATCAATACAATATTTCATGTTACTTTTAGCTAAAAAATTTAGTAAACTCAATAAAATTATAGATAAAAATTAGATAACTTTAATTAATTATTATTATTTTATTTTCCCAAAGAGCAATTATAATAAATCACAATGAACATCTTCAAATATATATATATATATATATATATATATATATATATATATATATTTATATTTATACATATTGAAATTTCATCTAAAAAAATAATTAATACATGGTGAATGCACAGAGTACTTTATTAGTGTACATTATGAATTTTATTATGACATTCAAGTGAACATGAATGGGTTAGGTGTAAGTCACTCTCTATTTCTTTAGTTAATTTAAACTAGCGTAAAAGCTTTCACTTTTCTATTTGTGCTAATTAAAAGTGTTAGCTTATAACTTCTGCGATACACGGGCGGCTTTTAATCATAATTAATATACATATGGCGCTTACTCCAATACAATCCTTCTAAAAATATAAATTACAAACTAAAATAAAAAAATATATTAAATCACATCAAAAAGTAGGAAATATGTCATGCAAATTGACCTGGGAGGCCATAATCTAGACCACTGATTAAATATAATTTTTAGTTAATTCATTATACATGAAATAATGACATCACTGTAACTAAATTGAAAAAGACAGTGACATAGTATATGAATACGCAATATATTTCTATGTTAGGTCTACAACCGGGGGTTGGACATGGGATACAATCATGTCGAACTAAGAACACAATATATAAAGTAAAACTCAACTTTTATTCAATATATATATATATATATATATATATATATACACACACACACACTAATACAATAGAAGACGACTACTCTCTTAGTGATGTATATTTATCACTAAGAGCTGCTAAATTACAAAAAACGATATTGCTAATATACAAACAGTTATATGATAACTACTGATTGATATAATACTCATTTTTTCCCAAAGAGATATCAATCAGAGATTTAATATTGATCTTCCGCTCCTGATCTGTCTTCAGCTAACTCTGATTTCAGATTAAATTGATCAGTTCACCTGAAACTAATCAAAGTAGTTAAGTCTAATATCATCAAATATGTAGCATTCTAGAAATATGGCACCAACATTGATTTAGGGATCTTTTTGTATTCAAGAATATTCGCATTTTTGTTAATAAAATCAAGCCATCAATTATCATATAATACATTAGACTATATAAATTAATTTACAACACACTCATGTTATTGAGATCATTTAACCTAGGAGCTAGGGAGAGAAGAAGATATAACGAGGTTCTTAAGTTTCATTATACACTTCTTTATGTTCTAAATGTATGTTCAAAATGTCAATAAATGCTAAATTCTTTTAAGTGTTTTATACATGATGCTAATTATGTGTTTTGTATACAAATATGGTTTGACTTCTTATATAGATTTTATTCTATGATGAAATTTATTAGTCCGGAGTTCTATAGGGTTCTTGATAAGTTTATATTATTATTGATGGAAGAGTCCTAGGTTTATAACTAGATTTTTTGTTTAAATTGTTGATGACTATATCTTGTCGATATTTGGTATTTGTTTGTTAATTTCCTTTATATGTATGATTAAGATTATTTGGATTGAAGATTCTTGTTTTAATTTAGAGGTTTTCTTATTTAATTCTTCTATATATTTTTATAAAATAGATTACACGCACACATAAACACACAGACACATAGACACACACACATATATGCAAGTGATTAAATATTAAACCAACTCTTAAATACAAACTAAAAACCAGTTTTCGGACCAGTATTTATAATTACGGGAATCATTAATTTATACTGTATTAATCACTTTTTTATACAATTTAGAAACAACGATTTTTGTTATTCAAAATTGAGAAAATCTACTTACCCAAACTATTGGTGATCGATTATAGATGATCAATTTCGATCGTAGAAAGATTCATGACGGTAAGAAGCCATAAGAGAAGGTGTATGATGGTAGTAAGTAGTCACTAGTTTTGTCATAACTTTGTTCTTTTTTCTCTTAGCCTTCGTGGTAAGTTATAATAACAAGTGTCTGTGATTATTGGTAATGGTAGGCGATGGTGGCAAGTCATAGAAACGGTTAGTAATAGTGGTCGGAGGTCCATTATTACGATTTGGGTGAAGATGATGGTCATATACGATGCATATATATGTATGTATATATCTACATTTGAGAGATATTTTATATACAAAATAGTGATCAATGATATACAAAATAGTGATTTCTGTAGTTAAAGGTAGTGATTAAAAATTTGGTTTGTATATGTAGTGATAGACTCATAGTGATCTTATATTGTGTTTATGAATATAAGATCAATTAAAGATTATGTATAATTGTTTGTACATAAATTTTTAGTTTTTGGTAGGTAAGTTATATTCGTAAATGATCGTCATACATACATTAATTTAAAAAAAATTGATACAAAACAGTAACAAGAATCTAATATGTGTTTCTAAGAGTATTACGTATACTCATTGAATCAAGATTTTTAAAGAATAAAATGAAAACATATAAATTGGTAAGATTTCGAAGAACGATTCTTTACATTGTTTTTGCGGCTGCTTGAGATGGGGAGGGTGGCTGGTATCAATTCTTAGTGACAAAGCGGACCAAAATGCTTGAACCTCTAACTGAGCATGTTTTGTTATCAGTTATATAAAAATTTTAAGGTGATATTTAACATTTTATTCCAATTTAGAATGATTAATATTATTTTTAGTATAGCATATTAGTTTCAAATTAGAAATAATATTAAAATTAGAACTTTAAATTCATCTAAATTTATTAGATTATTGATTAAGCTGAGGGTCAAGACCAGATACTATATATAAAATTGATTATATACTACATTTTGATATTTGATTGTAGGCAATTATTACATGTATTAACTTAGATAATTATATGCAGTAAATTTAATATTACCTTCCAAAATTAAATTATACATATTAATTGATATAATTTTTCAAAATTTCGCAATAATATTGATATATTATTAAAAAAATATTAAGTAGAATATAAAACGTACTATAACACTATTAATATTATTTTACAACAATATTACACTATAAAGTTATTTTTTTCATAATATTAAAGTATCACGTAGATTATTATACATTTACACTTACGAAATTATATCATTTAAATTTGTTATGCAACTTATATGTATGGAAATAAAATATATAATACTTATATGTATGGAAATAAAATATATAATATGTGTTTAGTGTCTAAATTTTTATTCAGAAAAAAAAAATTTAGAAAAAAATTATAGAACTATGTTTTATAGGCTCATTAAAGTGTGTGTCAAGCAGTGAAATCGATGCGAGTCTTGTAGATCACCCAAAATATCATATATATCCTACTCATAAAAACTACTGAAACCCTTACCAAAACACACAAAGTTTCAAAACATAACATACTAACACCTGAAAAATCACGACTAACAACCTTGAAAACAAGGTACTCAACAAGATCTCACCTAAAAATATTAGATCTTGATTTTATTGAAAATCTGATAAATAGAAGAGAGGACCGGAGAGCGAAGGGGGCTTAATCGAAGACGGGGATGAAGACCTGGAAGTGGAGAAGTGGTGGATAAAACCCTAATCACGAGAGTCGACTATCAAAATAGAAGAGATAGAGAGAAAAACCTACGTTATGAAATGATTTAGTATTGATGCTATCAATTAATCAAATGACAAGCAGTCTATTTTTTGTGCAAATATCCCATTTTGTCTAAGCAGCTACCAACAAAGACTTATAAACATATTAGTATTGATCATCAATATTGGATCAGATCTGCTTTGCAATAATTTTTCATGATAATGTAGAAGCTTCAGGGATAGAGGCTTATCAGGTTTGTATTTCTAACTGGATTATTGTGATTTGTGCACATTGTCTGCATGTCATGTAATTCTGTAATGTTATCTCATCAAGCAGAAAATTCATTTACAAAATAAAAGACTAGCAAGGCAACACTTTGTAAGAAATAGTAATTCTGGATGATTTCATGATAGGCAGACCATCTTGTAAAAGGGCTCTCGATCAACTGATGCATTCAGTTAGAGAATCAAAACAGGTTTGTATGTTATTCATCTCCACATTAGCAAATCATATATATACTTTGGCTAATTTTTAGGGTTGCTATATGTTATATGATCATAATCATAATCATAATCATTGACATTTATCTATTTTTGATTTATTCGGAAAGTATAAAACGGGTTTTCAGGATAAGAAGATAATCTGACTAATAATGTGTGAATCAAAATTTTTGCAACCAGATTATATGTTTGGTGCTGGGGAGCTAAATAATACTGTTATACGGAGTTAACCAATAAATTATGTTACACGAACAAAGCCCAAATTGACATTTAAGATGTGAAGAATTTAATTATCATCATCAACAGCAAACAAATAATGTTGGCAAATGAGCACGAATTTGGCTTCTTATATTTTTTTTATAAGAAATGCTCCGTACATTTTTCTTGACAGGACTCATTAATTAATTCAGAAGTTGAAGTTAGAATTATGCACAAAGGACAAAGTATGGATGCCTTTTAATATCACTTGGATCTTCCTAAAAAATTATCTCACCGAAGCTGCAACTAAGAGAGGAAAGGCTGTTAATATGTTTTATGTATGAGGGTGTTATACGCAAAAATCACCATGAAGACCCGGCCCATAAAAGAAGATCATGATGGGCTCAAGATTGGACCAAACCCAAGCTAGCCATGTCAGTCAGAAGGGACCACTTCAAGAAGATAGGGCGCGCCTTATCTTCAGGACGCGCCAAGTTGTAGCTTACAAAGAAAGATCGTTATTTGAAAGGCAGAAGGAGACCTATTTTACCTAGGGGGACGCCCTTAGGTGTATATGGGCTCTACTGTTAACTTGTCGAAGACTCTACCTGGTAGTCTGAGGAGTTGCCTTCCTTGGGAGATAGAGAATGAAGATTAGAGGAGGCCTTACTCTGTAGTCTGGCGAGTTGCCCTTGTCGGGGAGCTTGTGGAACCTTCTCGAAGACGCGCCCTGGAAGGCTCTATCTCTGTAGTCTGGCAAGCTGTCCCTGTCGGGGAGTAGAGACGCGTCCTTGCATTTGTGGTAAGCCTTGGGTGCTCGAGAGTCTACAAGGCCCAAGGCTAAGCCTCATCGTATTGGGCCCCTTTCAGGAGGAAGACAACATAAGGGGAAGCCTAATCCAATTAGGTTGTTTAGGAGAAGGAACTACGTACCGGCTTGATCCCCTATAAATAGGGGTACGTAGGCACATCGTGGGCATAGGTAACTCTTGGGAACAAGAAGCCGATGAATGGACCCCTAGTTTTCTTCGCGATCTTGAACCCTATGCCTACGATCTCAGCCACATCCAAAAAACACATCATCACCACCCCCTATTCCGACGAACAACCGCCGTGACAAATCTTGATTGACGCCGACAACCTCATCTTTGTTAACAAACCAGATTTCTCCGTTAACAAATTGGCGTTGGAAGGAGGGGCTTTAAAAATTTTCCATCGAGGAGAAAGATGTCGAACCACGACGATACGACCCCTAGCGGTAGGCAACAACCCGATCCAAGGTTCAGAAGAGGCAACGTCGGAAAGACAAGCAACACCGGATGGACGGACAACACCACGGTCGGGAACACCCCCTGGAACAGGCAGTTGTGATAACAGATGGAGACAACGTCAGTCTACGACGGTCGATCGCTCAATCGCCGCAAATCATGGTGAGTAACAATGAATTATTTGAGAAGTCCGTTCAGAGGGGATAGATAATGGGATCGAAGGAAAAATCCGTTATGAATGAGAAGATGGCGGGATCAAAGGAGAAGTCCTTTATGAAGGAAAATAAGACGGCTTTGATGGAGAAGTATGTTCAGAGGGGAAAGACGACGGTAAGCATGGTTTTTTGTTATCGATATTGAACAAGGCAAGGTTGTGAGGGCGAAAGATGAAGGCAAGATTGGAGCGAAGGTTTCTAATTAATTTTTTATTATAAAAGTATTTTCACAACCCGGGCAGAGCTCGTTTTTGTGTCTAGCTGAATTAATAATTACACAGTGAGACTGACAGACTGTAAGACTGTGCTGCCCTCTCTTGGGTGACCCGAAACCGCCAATTTTAACCGATAATCTCTCTCCCTCTCTTCTCGCTCTCTCTCCCTGTCCATCCGCTGTAAACACACAGACACGTATATAATGAAATAACTAATACTCCACTTCATATAAACCCTGATTTTGTAGACCTTTTTATCTGTCAATCACACACTCTAATCCAACTCATCTTCCTTAATTAAAAAAACCCACTCCCCCTATTTCTCCTTCATCATCATCATCTTTCCTTCTCTTTCCTCTCTCATCTTTACCCCCCACCTCTCTCCCTCTCTCTCAAATTACATTCTCTCTCTCCCTTCCTACAATCTCTCTGACATAACATTTTCTCATCCACTTCCGATGCCCCTAACCTAGGGTTTCAAAACCTCCCTCTCTCTGTCAATGCTCCAAACTTAGTCTTCCAAATCCACACACATTGTGTTCAAAATGAGCACTCTCTCTCCGCTCTCGCTCCTCCTCCTCTTCTCTCTCATCTCCGCCTCCCTCGCCGTCGACTCCGATGAGCTCCGATCACTCCTCGAGTTCAAGAAAGGCGTAAAAACCGATCCTTTAAGCAAACTCGCCACTTGGAACATTCAAAACCCCAACTCAGATCCAACCGACGCCGTTTGCTCTTCTTTCTACGGCGTCTCCTGCGAATACAACTCAAATTCATCCGGTCTAGTCACCGGCATTGCGCTGGACCGGCTCAATTTAGGCGGAGACTTGCGGTTTTCGACACTAAATGGACTCAAAGGACTTAAAAATCTGAGTTTGGCAGGTAATTCACTAACCGGAAGACTTGTACCTACACTAGGTTTAATCACTAGTTTGCAGCATTTAGATCTAAGTGATAACTCGTTCTACGGGCCAATTCCTGGGAAATTGAATGATTTGTGGGATTTACGGTACTTGAATTTGTCGAGAAATAAGTTTGTTGGTGGTTTTCCGAGTGGAATGGAGAGGTTGCAGCAGTTGAAGGTTCTTGATTTGAGTGGGAATGGACTTTGGGGTGATGTTAGGGGGTTGTTTAATGGATTTAGGAATGTGGAGCATGTTGATTTGAGTGGAAATGAGTTTTTCGGGTCGGTTTTGGTAGATGCAGGCAATATTTCCGGGTGGGCTAATATTGTGGAATATGTGGATTTGAGTAGTAATAATATCAGTGGGGGATTCTTGAGTGGGGATGTTGTTTTGTTGTTTCGGAAGTTGAGAGTTTTGGATTTGGGGGATAATCAGTTGACTGGTGAGCTTCCTTCGCTTGGGGATTTGCCAAGTCTCCGTGTTTTGAGGTTAGGGAATAATCAGTTTTATGGGTCGATTCCAGAGGAGTTGTTGGGGAGCGCGGTCCCCGTAGAAGAGTTGGATCTCAGCCGCAATGGGTTTTCAGGTGAGAATGTGGCATCTGTACATATGACATTTACTGTATGTTATTTGTTCTGTTCAGTTTATAACTGAAATGGTATAAGAATCAAAGTATTTTTCTTCTTGTATTTGTTACTGTATATAACATCGAACAATGTATGGAATGACTATCAGCACTTTCAATATATTGCAGCTTGAGCTATATTATCTTTGAATCACCACCAAATTATACATACGCGCATACATGTGGTATTTGCTTGATCGTTCTGACTTCAAACTGACAAATATAGTACCCAGGTGCCACTTGTTAAAGAATAATAAAAGTAGGACTGCACCTTGTGCCTCTTTATTATGAGTGACTGTGTGCCTTTGTTTTTGTGTTTAAAAAATGTTAGCAGTATATGACATAGGCAAACAAAGGTCTTCCTTTGGTTGGCGTTGTGGTAACTTATTTTTCGTTTTTATGTGCGTTTTTTTTTTTGGATTGATGCTAATGCTATTAGTGGTTGTGTAATTAGTTTTATATGTAGATTCAGAATATAGTTCTACTGCTAGGTTTTATGCAGTAATCTAAGTTGTCAGATCATGATTGCAGGTTCGATCCCTAAAA
Organism: Daucus carota subsp. sativus; assembly: GCF_001625215.2. Lineage (NCBI taxonomy): Eukaryota > Viridiplantae > Streptophyta > Magnoliopsida > Apiales > Apiaceae > Daucus > Daucus carota. The sequence goes on from NC_030381.2 coordinate 7,832,642, forward strand.
TTAACTCAACTACTCTGAGTACATTGAATCTATCGGTGAATGCGCTCTCTGGTTTATTGCCACCTTCAGTTGGAAGTTGTAAAATTGTTGATTTGAGCAGAAATAGTCTATCTGATGAGATTTCAGTTGTGCAAAACTGGGAAGCGAATTTGGAAGTTCTTGATTTAAGTTCAAACAATTTGGGTGGAATCATTCCTAACTTTACTGCTCAATCGCAAAACTTGGCTATGCTGAACCTGCAAAACAATTCTCTAGTTGGTAGCCTACCTGCTGCGCTGGGAACCTACCCTAGACTATCCGCGGTTGACCTGAGTGTTAACAAACTTGATGGGTCTATTCCGCGTAGCTTCCTTACTTCAGTGACTCTGGTGAGCTTTAATGTATCAGGGAATCAGCTTTCAGGACCCATTCCTCTACAAGGATCCCATACCAGTGAATTATTGGTTTTACCTTCTTATCCGCTGATTGAGTCACTTGATCTTTCAGATAATTCCTTATCTGGACCATTGCAAGCAGAAATAGGAAACTTGGGAAGGCTTAAATTGCTGAATCTTGCAAAGAATAAGTTATCTGGAGAGTTACCAGATGAATTGAAAAAACTTGTTGGTCTGGAGTATCTGGATCTATCCAATAACAATTTCAGTGGTAAGATACCTGATAAGCTTCCATTAACTTTGAAGGGCTTTAATGTGTCTTATAATGATCTATCAGGAAGTGTTCCTGGAAACCTGAACAAGTTTCCAGATTCTTCATTTCATCCTGGAAATGTCTTGCTAAACGCCCCAGATGGTAGTCGATCTAATGGAGGGGCTCCTGTACAGCCTGGAGGGGCTCCTGTACAGGCTGCAGGGGGGAGAAAGAACCACAAATCAAAGACTAATATCAGGACAGCTATTGTTGTAGCTTCTGTTGTAGCTGCTGTAATGATAGCCTTCATTCTACTGGCTTATTATCGAGTACAACTTCAAGATTTCCGTGTAAGAAGTGGATTTAGTGCGCAAACTGCTGGGAGAGATGTTAAAGTTGGTAGATTCAGCCGCCCTTCAATATTTAAATTCCATTCAAGTGCTGAGCCACCTACTTCATTAAGCTTTTCTAATGATCTCTTGCTAGCATCAAAATCAATGTCACTATCAGGGCAGAAAGAATTTATTGAACCTGTTTTACCCTCAGGAAAGGCTGCTACCTCAGATCCAGTAATCTTAATCTGCTTGATAGTTACCCCGAAACATCAGGAAGAAAGTCATCTTCAGGTTCGCCCCGATTCATTGAGGCAATTGAACAACCTGTAACACTAGACGTGTATTCACCAGATCGGCTGGCTGGAGAACTTTTCTTTCTTGATAATTCACTGGCATTGACAGCTGAAGAGTTATCTCGAGCACCAGCAGAAGTTCTTGGTAGAAGTAGCCATGGCACATTGTATAAGGCTACCCTACGTAGTGGGCTTATGTTAACTGTGAAGTGGTTGCGAGTGGGATTGGTTAAACACAAAAAGGAGTTTGCGAAGGAAGTCAAAAGGATTGGTTCAATTAGGCATCCAAATATTGTTCCGTTACGAGCATACTATTGGGGTCCAAGAGAACAAGAAAGGCTTGTTTTGGCAGACTACATTGATGGAGATAGTGTGGCTCTACATCTGTATGGTAAGAGATAGCGAGTGATTATGTATTATGTGATAGTTTTACTCTATGCCTTTCTTGTATATATCCTGTTAGAATCACCCTTTTTTCCCTCATCCACCTAAATGCACAGTTCTACCCTCTTCTTTTAGCTTGAGCCTTGTAGTTTCAGTTTAAGATCTTGTATTAGCTTCTTGCGCACTGGATACCAGTAAGGATATATACACATATATTGTCATAGTTTTGGTGAGTTGGATCATGGATAACAGCGAATTGTGTTCTGGTTATTTGTCGAATTTTTGTGTTAAAACTTATAGGCATCATATTACTTGTAAGGTGTGGTTGTGACTGGGTTTCTTTTTACTCTGAGACTGGCACATGATTATCTGAGACCTAGTGAGTATAAATCTTTAAATTATTATTTTACTTTTGCCCAACATTTCTCGTCACCTGACCGAGCATCTAGTAATGGTTCTATGATAAGTGAGTTTGTGCAACACACAATGGGGCTAAGTGCTGTCATGTCTTTGATCTCTTTCCCCTCGTACATTTTAATAGCCTAGAAATATTTAGGGTGTTTGTTGGAATCTTATGAGTAACACACATCAAAGTTTCGGTTCAGGCATGTTGATACTAAGCTGTCTCTGTCTCTTAGATATCCAGTGTATCTTTTGTTCTAAAAAATTCAGGATACAGAGACATGCAAGTCAAACTCCATATGATCTTGTGGTAAACGAATTTATGTTTCTCTGAATGGGTTAATGTGCTTTATGTGACACGTTAACACCAAAATTCCAGGGTATTAGATCTAAAAAAACAACAAAGTCGAAGCCCCAAATCCAGATCTTATATATGTTGTTATCGGCTCTTATTTTAATGTCTTGCATATTGATTATGTACTCATTGTTATGCAGGCAGAAAATTATTCTACATAGTTTTGCTTTTAACAGTCTTTATCATGTGCAGAATCAACACCTCGGAGGTACTCACTGCTTTCATTGAACCAAAGGTTCAAGGTTGCTGTTGATGTTGCTCGTAGTCTTGTGTATCTTCATGAGAAAGGGATGCCTCACGGAAACTTGAAGCCAACAAATGTCATACTGGCAGGCTCTGATTATGATGCCCGCCTTACAGACTATGGTCTCCACCGACTCATGACACCAGCTGGCATTGCAGAACAAATATTGACCTTGGGAGCTCTTGGATACCGTGCCCCAGAACTAGCAACCATGAGTAAACCAGTCCCGACCTTTAAGGCTGACGTGTATGCATATGGAGTCATGTTAATGGAATTGTTGACTAGAAGAAGTGCCGGTGACATCATCTCAGGTCAATCGGGTGCAGTTGATCTTACAGATTGGGTTCGACTGTGTGATCAAGAAGGGCGAGGCATGGACTGTATAGACAGGGATATTGCTCGTGGTGAAGAACATTCGCAAGAAATGGATGAATTACTTTCAATATCAATAAGGTGCATTCTCCCTGTAAATGAAAGGCCTAACATGAGACAAGTTTATGAAGATATCTGTTCTATATCAGCCTAGTGTACGAAATTTCTTCCACGCCCTTCTTTCATAACTTCATTGCTGATTTCTCATTATTTCATCTTTCTCCTTTGTAATCAAAATTTTCCCCTTCAATTTTTTTGTGTAAAGGGACGAATGTCCATTACTTGATTGAGACGGTAGTATTTTTCTTTTGATCTTTTAGTGAAAAGGGTGTCCATTCTTTTGTTCTCCAATTTTCTTTTATTGGTCTTCTGCTAACAATTATGGCCAACGTTATGATTGACAGTAATTTTGTATCTTTACAAATTTGAGATTCCAGTGGTACGAGTATTTCTCTGGTACGTGCATTTGGTATAAAAAAACCATTACAGGACAATAGAACAACACACTTTGGCCAAAACTAAAAATGAAATTTAAACCGAAATATCATTTGAGACATAATAAACGTAATAAAATAATCGGATTTTATTTGAGCATTTAATTATCTTGAAAAGAAAAAAAAAAGTAACAATTCAACATTAAAAAAAATCCCTATTAAAAAATTATTCTTTTATAACTACAAGTATATTATAAGTGTGTATTTTCGGGAATCTAATTAATCAATACCTTTTATTAATAAGCGAAACCACGTTTCAGTCGAACATCGGTATCACCAAAATTTGATCATTTTCATATTGACTAGGATTTTATAGTCATTATTATACTATCATCAAAAGACTTCTATATTGAATAGAAATTTATATTAAAGACCTCAATTTTGGTCATTTTCATATTGACTAGGATTTTATAGTCATTATTATACTATCATCAAAAGACTTCTATATTGAATAGAAATTTATATTAAAGACCTCAATATTCATTAGGACAGTGAAAGACTTCTGTATTGATTAGAATTTTATTATTAAAAACTTCAATATTGATTAGGACAATGTTATATAAATTTTTTATTCAATAACAATAATCATTATAGAATTATGAAAAGATTTTCATATTGTTATATAGGATTTTATACTTATTATTATACATTTTTAGGATTTTATGATTATTATCATACAATTATGAAAAGACTTCTGTATTGATTCGGATTTTATTATTAAAAATTTCAATATTGGTTAAGATTATTATACGACTACAAAAAGACTTCTATGGTGTTTAGGATTTTGTAATATAACATTTCTTATTCTCACAGTTAAATCGCTAACAATTTAACTTATGAAACAGTTCTATAAAATTCATATCAAAATTTGGCTATCATCATGTTATTTTTTATTTAACAATTATTACTATTATCAAAAAACTTCTATATTTGACAGGATTTTGTATTATAACAATTATCTCACTAATAAAAATATATTACCAACAAAATAATTTATTTTAATTTTTTTAAACTCAAATAATTTAATATACGGAACAACTCTATAAATCTTTTATCATGCTTCAGAGTTCAAATAAATAAAGGTTCATATTGATATTAATATAATATCCTATCAATTGAATAATAATGTCAACGAAATTATTCGTTTTAATTTATAAAACTCATACAATTTAATTTATGAAATAAATTTATAAACTTTCTATAATATTTCAGAATTAAAATAAACAAGATTTAATATTGATAGCAAATTACCAAAAAACTTGGTCGTGTATTTTTTAATAATAATAATTTTATTATCATTTAGTGTTTTTCAAAAGAGTGCGATAAAGACGAATAAGGCGGTGGTAACACTGACTTGACAATAGAATCTCAAAGAAAATGAAATCATTGTCCATATTGAAACATATAATAAAAGAACCAAAACTCTAGACATACGTCAAATATTCGTTTTAATTATTAAAACTCATATAATTTAATTCACGAAACCGATCTATAAAATTTCTATCATATTTCAGAATTAAAACAAACAAGATTCAATATTGATACCAAAGTACCAAAAAACTTGGTCATATATTTTTTAATAATAAATAATTATTATCATTCAGTGTTTTTCAGAAGATTGCGATAAAGACGAATAAGGTAGTGGTAACACTGACTTGACAAATAGAAACTCAAAAAAAATGAAGTCAAGTGTACATATTGCAACATATAATAAAAGAACCGAAACTCTAGATATACGTCAAAATATTTGATATCAAATTATTTTTGGAAAGTTAATTAATATTGTCAAACTACAATATTAGTTTATCAAACAATCACAACAACTATTAGATCTACAAAAACTCCAACTAGAATTATATATAATGTTTTCCAATTAAATGAATAAAATAATTGCGACTTAAAATTTTGAATTTTTGTTCAAGATTAAAGACGCTATAAACGAACTTATATGTGTTGATCTTGAATATTATTTTCAAATTTTAAAAATCATCGAACAACATAGTAATTTTACTAAAATAAATTATAATGCTAGAGTTAAGTTCCATAAAGTCCGTATCTAAGCCGCCATAAGTACCATTCATAATATTTTAGTTTAATCATAAAAAATATTTTTAATTATTCAAATTATATATATATATATATATATATATATATATATTACCATCTTTAAGTGGTTTTAAATATATAATCTACTTCTATATATTAAAAAGGAACCAGGGGCAAATTGAGCCAGAAAATTGGCTGTGAAATGACGTATATAACCTCAGTTTATATTAAATTTCAAAATTGCCATTGGATATATTTTTACGGCCGTTCTTCACATATCCCTTCAATCGTCTTCAAGGGAGTCAGCGGTTACATGAACAGGCAGGCGGCAGTTCCTCCATTTTAATTGGATGATGGAGTCGCCGGTGACAGGAAAGCGTAAGCGAAGTAACTCTGTCACTCAATATCTGCACCTCTATATATGTATGCTGATATATTGCGGTTTTGATTTGTTTGTGATTGGATTGTTATATTAGGAAGCGAGTGTCTCCGGGGGGAGTGTTATGGATTCCGATGTGATTGAGAGGCCTCTGCCGACGCTGATTAATCGGAGTTCGAAATCAAAAACTCTTGTAGTTAAGGAGGTAAATTAATTTTTATTTTTTTTAAAATTTGATTGTTGAAACTGTGTGGCCATTTCACTTAGCCATTTTGGTTTATGGGCAATTGGGAGTGGCTGCAACTGAATTGGGTTGTTAGGATATTTTCATCAATTGAATGCTGCTGAAGAATTATTTCAATATCACTGATTCTTATATTGGCAATCTTGCTTATGATTTGAATTTATAAATTAGTGTCCTCAATTTTTATTTCTGCAGTGTATTTTTTGGAATCCGTAGAACCAATGGATGATTTTCATGCATGTTTCCAGTTTTGCTTTAAGGTAATTTTGTTTTAGTAATCCATCTATACTTTCTGGTTTCGAGTTTTTTTTTTTTTTTTTTTTTTTGTAATTCAAGGTTGTTTGCTGTCATTGTTTGATCTTCTCTGGACAGATTAATAAATTAACCCTTTCAATTATTATACATAAATAAATATATTTTTTTATGTTAGAAATTATTTCTTAGTAAAAATATATAGAAATATTATATAAGTAATAAATATGATAATATATTGTTCAGATCAAATCTTACAAGTCTTAGTCGCTTGATATCTGCGCAGTCCCATGAACATCTATCTTTTAAAATCTTTGTTGACGGCGACTTAACTTTTTTTCCTGGTCATTCCAACACTAGAGCATCTATATAATAATACTCAACAGAATATGGGTAGCGTATACATTTATGCGAGGGTTGTGTTTCTCTTCTCTTTTATTAAGTCTTGTTTGCTGTTTGTACTAATTAAGTTATAATGGTATGAATTTAGTGATCCCGCCCTTAAAAATTATGTCGCGCTCAGTGTGCAGGATCTGGATCTGGGGAAGTTCATACTGGTCTTAGATTGTCTCATGGTGGAATCGATCGAGGTAATCATATATTCCTCTTGTGTTTCCCCGTAATTATATAGTGTGTGTATATTTTGTATATGATTAACTGTGACTTCTCTCAAAAGATGCTTTAATTGTATCTTTGAGAAATCATTGGTCCGTAAACGTCTGTTTGCATATAATTATACCATGTTATTGTATGAGTAAAGTTGTGCTACATTTGATATTTCACGTTAATGATTTCTAGCGGAGAAAGCTTATTACCTCGTAATGTGTATTCATCTTTTATTGCGGTCATCAACCCTCGTATTTTACCAGTGTCCGTACATCTGTTTGAGTCTAAGATTCTTAATCTAGGCATTGAGTTCCTGACACCACCTACCTAACACAATTGCTAGATCTCAACTTTGAAAGATGTCCAAGAGAAGTACTTGCCAGCCTACAAGTCATCAACTTGCAGTGGCAAGAAGGATTTTTTTGGCACATGAGGTAATTAATTAGTGTTTTGCCAATACTTCTTCGGTCTATATTATTTTTATGCGGAACTAACCTTTCTTCATGTATATTGTCGTGGCTTAATGGGGGATTGTGCTTGGCAATGGGCTAATCATCTTTTGGTTAATTTTTCATGTGCTATGCTCTTAATCATCTGCATCTTATTTCCAGAAACATGGAACTTGCTCCTCTCTTGTTGTTCAAGAATTATTTAATTACGCTAATTAAATGATTTATTTATTGTAAATCTGTTCTTTTAATTTGGTAAAAGCACACCCCAGTTGTCTTGGTAAAGCTTTTTAGTAGTACTTGTAAGGAATAATGGGTTTCCGGTTGTTTTTTTTTTTTTTTTTCATTCTGGCATATTTGTCATCCTATTGATTTGGTTTTTATCTCTATTCTGACAGGAAAAAAATATGCCAACATGATCATTGTTTTAGGAAGAGGCGATTCTCAACAGATTGTAGTAGAAATAATATATAAAATTTTGCTAATTATATCCACAAAGGTAAGACAACTCTACTTTTTCTTTTAATTACTTTTCTTTTATAATCAACAATATGCATTTAATTTTGATAATTATGCACACAACCAAGAGGTATTGTATGAAGCTGGATATGTCCCTTCAAATTCTGAAAAGCGTCCTTTGGGGGTTATCATCTCTATTATTCAAATTGCTTTCCATGCAACTCCAGAGTTTACTTGCTCACAAGGTGCTGTAGAGGAACTTCAACTGTGCTTTTATGAGTATTTTAAGGTTCGGATCTTCCTTCCGTTCTAATATAAAGTCGACAAGATTTTATGCATGTTCCTCAAACAACAACCTGTATTACATTTTTTAGTTATATTTGAGAGCAAAGTCCTTAGATTAGCATTTGTGTTGCCTTTTTATCTCGATCGAGTAGAACCCCATGAACACATTCTTCTCTTTGTTCTTGCCCTTGTGTCCTTTGCTAAGCAAATATTGCTACACGTTTACCTTAGTTACATACTTATAGCAAACATTAAAGATGTAGTACTGAAAGACATCTAAGCATTACATTTGCACCTTAACTGTCCCTAATAATTATGTTAGCTCCTCTGTAAGTAACCTTGCTTATTAACTTTATACCATTATTTATAGTATTTGCCAAATTCATTTTAGGAGCTTTTATATGTTTCTTTTTCCACTTAACTTTTTCTTGATTTATGTATCTGAAATGCCTTAATGTTTATCTAACATAATTTAGTTGCCGGTTTCCTGTTCATATACCTAATTCAGCGGTCTGCCAATTATGGGTTGTGATGTGGGTAGGAAGTTATGAAATCAAGACACCATGTGGCAGACATAATTCTTGGCAATAACAGATTCAGATTTACTGATAAAATACTATAATTTAAATACAAATCTTATCTATTCAAACTAACACGAATTCAATAGCTCTGTTACAATACTAAGACAACTTTTCAAGCTACTTACTTTATCAGTGTTGTAATCATAATTTTTATTTGTTAACCTTATTTTTATTTTTAATACCTTTTAATGTTTTCAAAAAATATATAAATAAACAGCTGCATCCTACACTTAAACATTATCTAAATTAGATTGCGATAATTAAGAATTACAAGTTATTTGCAATTTTTATTTTTAAAAAATCTTTATAGTTACTTAAATATTTACTTGCAAATGCATGAGACTAGCTTAAATATGCTTGATATATTGTAACTGGTTTCTCGCTTTATTACAAGATTTAGTTTTTCCATAATATTTGACATGCTGACTTTCATCATCAAGAGTTACATCCCAACTTTGCTCTTTTTCATATTTATTGCTGCCTTTGATTTTCATCCTTTCTATGGTGCCCCCATTCTTTATTTGTTAGCCAATCTTTCTGTTTCAACTTTTGTGATGAATTTTCAGATGTTCATATGTGTGCTTATAAGTTTTTTAAAAATGTTGTGGGTGTTGGTCTGTAGATATGAATAGGGTGGCGGAAATGGGGAATATTGCTCTAGGCTTGGATTCTTAATAAGGAGAAAAAAGTTGATTCTAAGGCTCCCCAGGGTTCTCGGCAACTGCCAAGACACTCACTGCTTTTGACCTCATTGTTATTGGTACATTAATTTGTTTAGCTCCCTTATAACAGTATATTTTCTCGTTCAGACATATGGTTTTTTGTTTTACACCTTGTCAAATATATTGTGTTTACTTGTTGCAGAATGCAGATACATCAGTAAAATGTATTTTATGGTTAGTACTTTCTTGATGACTGGAAGGGGAGCCATCTTTTGTGCACCCCTTTGGTTTTGCCCAACGGTGTTATAATTATATTAGATTAATATAAAGTAATCACTATTGTATACGATATGGGAATAGCCATTGGTGCAAGTATCTACATTTCGGTTGGAACAATTACTAGAGGGCATGCAAAACCTATTTTTGATATCTGTTGTCTTATCGGTAGAATGTCAGCTGATTTCTTAACGTGAGCTGGCTTATCACTGCCCTATGGTCGTTTATGGTCGTAAGTGCTTACAGGAACGAAGGCACAGGGGACATTGATGACGACTGTTCCCCAATTTTTTTGATAATCATGTATATTTTCTCTTAAATTATGTATATCACATGTAAAAAAGAATTAATTTATGATCCTCAAATATTTTTATAATATTTTTTTGATAGAATTGATTCTCTTGAAAAAAAAAATTAATTATAGATATCAAAATAATAAATATTAAAATTTATTCATAACAAAGGCTATTATAGAATATGAAATAAACTAAATTGGTCAGGAGGAGAAAGACAAGCCATTGTTTAGACATAACGATAAGAAGCGATGTCAGGTTTAACATACTAAGCTAACAAGTCACATGTATCATGAGAAATTTTTGTTCAAAGCACAACTTGCTTAAATCAAAAAAATTCGGAAAAATTTCAGAATAAGGCAAGTTAGGTACTCCATACCAATGCCCAAAAAGTAAAATACTCATGTACCATAAGTTGACGGAAATCAAATGATTCCAAAACCTTATCCCGTATGTTACATCGGATTTTTTATATTTAGAACTTAAAACTTGACAAGCATTTAAGACTCGTATAAAAGATAGAATTCATAATTTATTAGTATAATAAAATTTTATTAAGGGAAAAAAATTAAAATTAATTTATAAGATTATACTTTACATAAATCTATAAATACGAATCAAACCTTTCATCCCAAATACAAGCGATTAGATAGGATGGGAAGAGTATTTTGCAATCTACTGTATACATAATAATATAGAATGATTATTTATCAAGAGACAAAACGAATGCTTTGCTGCTGAAAAAAAAAAAAAATAGAACATGCCCGTGCCTTGCACGGACTTCTACGCTAGGTATCAATTAATCATTAACATCTTTCAACAGTAACAATCATTAAGATCATTATTCTACTTATGAGTTATATTTTAGAACATATATAGTGTTTAGTGATTTATAAAATAATTTTTTTATTTTTTGATTGCAACGATTATATTGTAGAACATAACCTGCAAAGCGAATTGTCAGATGTTTACAAATATTGTAGACTAAAAAATTAAACTTGAAACGAGTAGATTATTTTAAAATAATTTTGGACTCCAATACTCTTATTTTGTGGACTCCATAGAACCGTGACCCATATTGTTATGAAATAAATTTAAAGTAGGATCAAGTTTTAATATATAGAAAGTCTTATATTAAATAACAATAATTTAAATATCATTTAAAAACAATAATTTAAATAGGTATAATAAAAATATGATAATGTAATTTAAAAAAACATTATTTTTTCAATAAATAACAAATTTTAAAATTTTATTCGGGTTATCAACTAGTATACATGAAGGCGACAAGATGGAGTAGCTGTGAGGTGATTAGCCCTTCTAACAACAAGACCAAACTCCTCAGTCATGTCCAACTCTGATGGCATCATTCCATCAGGAAGCTTCCAATCAAAACATTGCACAAGCGTCGCCACAATTAGGCGAACCATGAGGATCCCCAAATGCATCCCGGGGCACCCTCTCCTTCCAGCGCCAAATGGTAGAAGTTCAAAATCCTGTCCCCGGACATCTATATCAGTTCCAACAAATCGCTCTGGTAAAAATTCTTCTGCATCATTCCAGACCTTAGAGTCTCTCCCAATGGCATACACATTAACCATGACCGTCGTCTTTTTTGGTATGAAATAGCCTTCGACGTTGCAGTCGTCTATTGACTGATGAGGAAGTAACAATGGTGAAGGTGGATGCAGTCTAAAGACTTCTTTGATTACCATGTTTAGGTATACTAAACTCTCTAAATCCGACTCGTCGACTAGCCTGTCCATGCCAACTACTTCTGCTAACTCTTTTTGAACTTTTACCATGACTCGCGGATGTTTTAGAAGCTCAGACATTGCCCAATCCACTGTTGTTGACGCAGTGTCCACTGATGCAGCAAGCATGTCCTGTAATGCATTTTGTCACACAAATTATGTTGCACAATATGATTTTTAAAACATAATAGTTTAACGGTTTTTTTATGGTGTGCCTGTGGCATGTGCTAAGCATTAAATCCAATGCATTTAACTCATTTTGATTGGCTCTTAGTGGACCCCCTGCATGTACAACAACCACACCAATCAAAATGAGTCAAATGCATAGGATTTAGTTCTTAGCATGTGCCAATGGACACATACCAGACAAACCGACGATTAAAAGGAAAAAAGAAAGCTAGTCATTAGTGGTCTACCAGCAGAACAGCCTTGATGTGGGAACGATCCAAGTCGAACTCTGTTTCCCCTGATTTCATGATGTCTAACATGATATCGACGAAATCTTTAGTTTGCCCGGAGTCCTTGGGAATTTCATGTTCATTAAGGATCCTTTCCAAGAATCTATCGAACACTAAAGCAACAGCCTTCATTCTCTTTGTGAATCCCTGAAGATCAAGTTTCCCAAGAAAAGGGAAGAAATTAGCAATGTTAGGAACTGATGCCAACTTCATGCCCTCTTCAATCACACCCTTGAATCCGCGGCCATCAATGTCCTTATCCTCGTATTTCTTACCAAATATCATTCGGCAACTCACATTTGCACTCATCGACGACACTTTGGCGCTGAGATCAACTGCAGCATCTTCCCCTGCTGCATCTGCAATACTTTCCACCAATAGTCTAATCTCTTCCTTTCTCAAGGCTTGAAATGAGTTGATTTTGACGTTATTAAGCAACTCTAAGGTGCATAATTTACGCATGCTACGCCAGTAAGGACCGTATTCACCAAAAGACAAGTTCTTCTGATCATAAGAAGCGTGCTTAGCAGCATCATGAGACGGCCTACTAGCAAAGTTAAGATCGTGAACTTTTAGAAACTGCTTAGCTGCTTGTGGGGAGGACACAATGATGTTCGGAACAGATCCAAAACGGATATACATAATAGGGCCATGTTTGCGAGCTAGTTTTTGCAAGCCCTGGTGAGGATTTTTACCTATCAAATGTAAGTGTCCCAAGAGAGGTATGCTTTTCGGGCCTGGTGGGAGCTGTCTTTGTTCTTTCTTAGACCATGCTTGGAGAAGGTAAGCAATGAAAACTACTGCAAGAGTAATTAGAATCCAAGACATGGCCAGAATTGATAAGTTTTCAATTCCAAATTGTTCTATTTATAAGGGCTTATAAGGGCCAGGTGCAAAATTCCAAAATTCTCGATAACTTGAATTTGCAATATGGTATATATTGTTTGTTGAAGGGGTGTCAACCCAGGTCCCACATCGTAAAAAAAAAAATGATGATTTGTCTTGAATATAAGCAGTCAAATAACTCCACTAGTATAAGGCCTTTTGTGAGGAGTTTTTATATATTTAGGGGCTGTTTGGTAAGCAAAATCAATTTCTGCTTCTGGTTTCTGCTTTTTTGACCCGTTTGTGTAAAGAAGTAGAAGCACTTTTAAGAAGCTGAGAATGCTAGCTTCTGTCTCACAGCTTCTGCTTCTTTTCCAAACACTTTATTAACTTATTTACTTCTCATTTCTACTTCACTTCTTTACTTTAAGCATGGAATCACTTTTTTTAAGTTTGGCCAAACGGCCCCTTAGTCTGGTTTGAGTGTCACTTATTATCCGTAAAAAGTATGTTGCCACAATTATCTATCTCATTTTCACCCTCTTCAAGGATGATTTAGCTTGCGCAACACAATATAACTTTTACCTTTGAATGTATGTTGCTTCTATGATGTTCCTTGTTACTCCCTCCGTCCCTTTTTACATGTCCTTTTTGAAAAAAAAAATTGTCCCAAATTACTTGTCCACTTCTCTTTTCAAAGCAACTTTTTGTATGTTTTTTCAAAATGTAACAACTTCCAATGTTTGACTAGCATATATATATACACAACTCTATCTAATTCATTACATTTATTAAGGATATGTATGAAAACAAGATCTCCACCTAACATTTTCTTAAGATGCGTTATTTTTTCAAAAAGGACAAGTAAAAAGGGACGGAGGGAGTACCAATGTAGCCTCGGGAAGTTGTAAATGTAAGCCATCATCACACTTTACATGTTTGTTGTTAATTTCTACTGTTTCTCCGCTTAAGAAATAAATTTCGCTTCAGCATCAATGTCACACCAGTTGTGCTTGTAGTTTGTGATTACTTGTTCTCTGCTCAACTGGTGTACATACATTTCGGCACGAATCACATGGACAACATAACGTGATAAACTACTTGTTCAAGTTGGTGTTATAAAAAAGAAGTGCAGATGATGATGAAGAACTTTATTTGGTTCGGTTCTGTCAATTGAATCTGCAGTAACTTTTACTTGCATATCTGAGATTTTGTAGGTTTAGATCTTACTTTTGATGCCTTTGCACAACTATTAAAAGAATAATTCAGAATATCTCCAACTTTTTAATAATTATTAAAACATGCGAAACTTCAATGCAGTATCCTCTTATGGAGTACTCATAGGGGTATTGCACAGTGTTGAGTAAACCTTGTACTCCTGCCTACTTTTATTACAACAAGTAGAGAGGCTGTTTCCGAGGATCTAGTTTAACTGAAGGCGACACGAAGGATTAGCTTTTAGGTGACTAGCCCTTGTAACGACAAGTCCAAACTCTTCAGACATGTCTATCTCTGATGGCTTCATTCCATCAGGAAGTGTCCAATCAAAGCAATGCACAAGTTGTGCCACGACTAGGCGGACCATGATGAGCCCCAACTGAATCCCGGGGCAGCCTCTCCTTCCAGAGCCAAATGGAATAAGCTCAAAGTCGCGTCCCAGGAGATCTATATGACTCCCAACAAACCTCTCTGGTACGAACTTTTCTGCATCAGTCCAGACCTTAGGATCCCTGCCAATCGCGTAAATGTTGACCATGACTGTGGAGTTCTTGGGTATAAAAAAGCCATCGATTTCACAGTCTTCTATAGACCGATGAGGGATTAACAAAGGTGCCACTGGATGCAGTCTGAACACTTCTTTTATTACCATGTCTAGATATTCTAAACTCGTTAAATCTGACTCGTCGACCATCCTGTCCATGCCAACAACTTGTGCTAGCTCATTTTGAACTTTTCTCATGACTTGTGGATTTCTTAGGAGCTCAGCCATTGTCCAGTCTACAGTTGTCGCTGCAGTGTCCACTCCAGCAGCAAGCATGTCCTGTCAAGTTTATTGTTATATTATTAATAATAAAATAGCGTTTGGAAACGTGCATTTCATTTCAAAAGATGGATTTCAAATGACAGGACTGGAGTTGTCATTTCAAATTCTCAGGTTTATACTAATATTTGAATGTCCTCAATTTAAAATGAAATCCAAATCCATATTCCAAACCGGTTATCTGTTCAAATTTAGAATTTCAAATAAAATCCAGGTTCCCAAACAGACATGAATCAATTTGAAATTTTATAAAAGCCAAGTGGTTTACCAGTAGAACAGCCTTGATGTGGGTGCGATCAAACTCAAACTCAGCTACTCCTGATTTCATGATGTCTAACATTGTATCGACAAAGTCCTTGGTCTGCCCGGGCTCCTTAAGTACGTCGTGTTCATCAAGAATCTTCTGCAAAAATTTATCATAAACCTTAGCAACAGCCTTCATCCTCTTGGTGAGTCCTTGAAGATCAAGCAGACTAAGGTAAGGAAAGAAATTCCCGAGATTAGGCAGTGCTGCCAGCTGCATCCCCTCTTGGATCACAACTTTGAATCCGCGCTCATCAATCTCATTATCTTCGTATTTTTTACCAAATATCATCCGGCAACTGACATCTGCACTCAAAGAGCCAACTAGGTCGCTAAGATCAACGGTGTCATGTTCCCGAGCTGCATTTTCAATTCTGTCCACCAAGAATCTGATCTCTTCCTTTCTCATAGACTTAAATGAATTGATTTTAGTGCTACTAAGCAGCTCTAAGGTGCACAATTTACGCATGTTGCGCCAGTAAGGACCGTATGAGCCAAATGACAAGTTTCGCTGGTCATAAGAAATGTACTTGGCAGCCTCATGAGGCGGCCTATTAACAAAATTAAGATCATAATTCTTTAAAAACTGCTTAGCTGCTTGTGGAGATGAGACAATGATGTTACGAACAAACCCGAACCTCAAGTACATGACAGGGCCATGTTCCTCAGCTAGCTTTTGCATATCCTGGTGAGGATTTTTGCCTATCAGATGCAGGTGTCCCAGAACAGGAATGCTTTTCGGGCCAGGTGGTAGCCGTCTTTCGAATTTTTTCTTGGACCATGCTTGGAAAAGGTAAGCAAGAATAAGTAATGCAGGAGTTACTAATATCCAAGCCATAGCTAGAAGTCTTAAGTTTTCAAGTGCTCAAATTGTTCTACATATAAATACTACCTCCAGCATAGAACAAAATTCAACCTTGGTAGAATCGAAACTTAAGATAATTTTGATGCTTATTCCTTTTGTCCTCACTTTTACATTAGAATACATAGCTTGAATCAGTCTAGGCTTGTTAGAGAGCTACTGTACATATCTCTGTCTGAAATCACAGAAGCTTGAATTCAACTATTTAAGCCAATAGTATGAGAATCTAGCATCATTGTTCTGTGCAAAATGCTTGTCAGTGACATCGATAAATCCAAATTTAAAGTTTATTTACAGAATTGACTGACTTTACTATGTGACTTTCATGAAGGCATGCATATGTATTGTATTGTGAAAGTGAACTTTAAGTCTGGTTTTAGCAGATATGACGACTCTGCCTTCAATCACAAAGATACACTAAAAATATAGAAACGTAGCATGAACAACTGCCAGATGTGGAATATATAATTTACTACAAGAATTGACAGAGAGGCTTAGATTGTCACTTATAAAGAAATTTTTCAGATGAGGAAGACTTAAATCGGCTACTTGGCTTAATATGTGTTTGGCAAATACATGATCAAAAAGAGGTTTGAAATAATCTTTTAAAATATGATCTGAAAGTTTCTGTTATTTTGTTCGAATAATTTTAATGTCTGCTCAATATGAATGTGTTAATGTGATTCACATGCTTAACTAGGATTGAAATGGTTCAGACAATTGAAGGCTAGAAATTATGCTGAAAGATGGAGATCTGATTATGCCGATTATCTATATATGAAAAATTAAAGCGGTTCAGGATAGAGATAGATAATTAGTTCAAAAACATTTGCAAAAGGCTCCGGTGGTACTAAATCTACAGATAAGGTGCAGCTGGTGATTGGATGAGACAATCAGTGAGACAGAAGGCAACTAAGCTTGGCGTGTACACGAGTTTTAGCTGCTGATTGTAACTTAAATCAAAGTTTGTAGTAGTTGTACTAGTCTACTAGATACAGTTTAATTATAACAATGGCTCAGAAACAACATCTATGAAGCTTGAAGAGGATCTGACATCAAAATATGCTTAATGGTGAAATGATGTTTATTTGTGCCTTAATCATTAAAAGCACATAATAACTGCAATACATTCTTGAGTTGCTACTGCAAAAACAAATATTTTACTACAGGTCTGCAAGCATGAAATGATCAGATTATTTATCAACTTTTCGCTCAGTAAAATAGACTTGTCTATATTCAAGTATGCCCCCCTTGAATATACAGACTTCATCGCTTTTTAAGGCGACATGTAGGAATGACCATAAGATGAGTAGCCCTTCCAACAACAAGACTGAATTCCTCAGTCATGTCTAGTTCTGATCCCTGCATTCCATTAGGCAGATCCCAATCAAAACAATGCACCAGTTGGGCCACCACCAGGCGAACCATAGTGAGGCCTAATTGCATCCCAGGACACCCTCTTCTCCCAGTGCCAAAGGGAAGAAGTTCAAAATCCCTTCCTCGAAGGTCAATATTGCTACCAACAAATCTTTCTGGGATGAACTTCTCTGCATCAGTCCATACCTTTGGATCTCGGCCTATTGCCCATACATTAATGGAAACTCTTGAATTTTTAGGTATGAAAAAACCATCAACCGTGCAATCCTCTATAGACAGATGAGGGAGTAACAGGGCTGCCACAGGGTGCAGCCTCATGGCTTCTTTTATAACCATTTCTAAGTATTCCAACCTCTCCAAGTCCGATTCTTCCACCATTTTGTCCATTCCAACTACTTGTTCTAACTCTTCTTGAACTTTCTTTATTATTCTAGGATGTCGTAGAAGTTCAGAGAGTGTCCATTCAATAGCCGTTGCAGAAGTCTCCGCGGAAGCAGCTAACATGTCCTGCAAAAAACATTAAGGGTAAAACACAATTAGTGGCTTGTTATTGTATTTTTCTCTTGCAAGTGAGTACAGTGATAAATTTATATGATCATTTTGACTCCATACACTACCATGGTACTAGAAGAGTGGTTACCAGTAGAATAGCTTTGACATGGGTTCGATCAAACTCAAATTCTGAATCTCCAGATTTCATGATGCCCAACATGGTATCAACAAAGTCTTTGGTCTCCCCCTGCTCCTTTGGATGGTCATGCTCTTCGAGAATCTTTTCTAAAAATCGATCCCATACCTTGGAAATAGCCTTCATTTTCTTAGTCAATCCCTGAAGATCAAGTGCACCAATATAAGGAAAATAATCACCAACATTAAAGGCCACAGCCAGCTTCATTCCCTCCTGAATTACACCTTTGAATCCTCTTTCATCCAACTCCTTATCCTCAAATTTCTTTCCAAACACCATCTGGCAGCTGACATCTGAGCTCATACTTTGTATTCTGGTACTAATATCAACAGCAACCTGTTCTTGAGCTGCGTGCTTAAGAATTTTCACTAATTCGTTAAGCTCTCCATTTCTTATGCTTTGGAAAGAACTGATTTTAAGGTTACTGAGCAATTCCATGGTGCACAATTTGCGCATATCACGCCAATAAGGACCATATGTTGCAAATGTCAAACTTTTTTCCTCATAAGAAATGTGCTTAGCCGCTTCAAGAGAAGGCCTGCTAGCAAAATTAAGGTCATGGGTCTTGAGAAACTGCTTGGCTGCTTCTGGCGATGAGACAATAATGTTAGGGACAAATCCAAAGCGCATAGACATAATGGGGCCATGTTTCTCAGCTAGCTTCTGCAAATCTTGATGAGGGTTTTTACTTAACAAATGAAGGTGTCCAATGATGGGCAGGCCTTTTGGTCCTGGTGGTAAATTTCTGTGTGACGTTTTTTTCATCCATGGATGGAAAAGGTAAACGAGTGCTACTACTGCTACAAGTACGATCCAAGTCCATGCCATGAGTAGTTTCTGGTATGTTATAGACTCAATAAATTGCCCCTTATAAGAAATAGTCCTCAGAATGTATCATTGTATTAAAGATCAGTGATGAAAAGTCAGAAACAAGAAAAAAGACTTAGTTGAAATCGATGTCTGAATAAGATGATTTTATTATACTTAAATATTAAACATTTCCGATTTGCTAGTGGCATGACATTGAAAACACACCATATCATTATCAGTTTGTTTTCATGTTAATATATAAGTTGCTATCAGCTTAAGTAAAATATTACAGACTGTTGCATATGACCTTTTTTTTTTTTTTTTGCAAATCATAGTAGATCAGCGGATTATTATAAGCTTGGAAGTTGGACTTAATTATTTGTTCAACTCTTCTTAAGATATATCAAACGTGTATTATTGGTTCGAGGAATTAAACTTAGACTTCTCTTTCAGATGGATCAATTATTCACTTAACTGTTACTATGTATGTTGTGCAGAATCTTGATAATCGGCTGAATCATCAGTTATATCCTGATGTATGAGATTTTTAATATTGGCAGCACCTTCTTGGTTATGTGCTACTAGGAAGAATGCAAGAGAAAATGAACATCACAGGACACACAAGGGGTTTTGCCTATGTTTGACGCTAGTATAATTAAGAGCAAATGAACACCAGCTTATCACTACTTGATTCCCATGTTATTGTTATTATTTCTAGTGTAGTTATCTGCTCCTTACCATTATAGATCTAACATAAAAACACACAGACATTCTGTATTGTGAAAACTGGCCGAACCTGGATTTTTATCTTATTTATCTGCGTTAAAGAAGTTTACCAAGAATTCTAGTACCTGAGCAGGTTTTGATTAAATTCTATTTAGCCACTGCAGATGTGAAATTTTGAGCCATCATCATACAGTTTAGAACACTATGAATCGAATCCCTGTATACACTCTCAGGTCTCCTACCACATTACAGGTCCAGTTTAGTTGTGCCCTTATATATTATATAACTATTTGTTCTTCATCCCTTGGCTTTAATATATTCAGTAAATTCTTCCCTGTTCTTGTTTGGTTTTTACTGCTCGTCAGAACATTTTTCAAATAAACAAACTGATACACTCTATCCCTCATAAAATTGTGATCATTCCTTGAATGTCAAGTATAAGCAGATAGTCTATAATTACCAAAAACAAACAATTGAGTGCCAGTTTGCAAGCAGGAAAACCGACATCATCATTTCTTAAGGCGACAAGTGGATATGGCCATAATAAGATCGATAGCCTTTCCAACAAGACCAAATTCTTCAGTCATGTCAAGTTCTAATATCTGCATTTCGTTAGGGAGATCCCAATCAGACAATGCATCAGTTGTTACCCAACTGATGCATTGTCTGATTATGGAACTGGTGTTTATGACTCTACCGATCTTGGTAAATCCAAATTTTCTAATTTTAAAATGTTTCAGCTACAAAATCTTAAAAAAAGTAAAATTAGTTATATGATAAATTAGTTTTATGATATCGATGTTTGTATATGATTATTCCATTGATGGTCGATTATAAAACACACCATATGTTTATTAGTTTCTTCTCATGATATTATCTACATGTAATACCTGGATAATTCTCATTAAACTATAATAAGTTAATTAATTTTCTTCTTAATCTCTCCTTATTTTTCCCTGTGTAGTGTGGATTATGTTTCGTCTTGTTTTTTACTCTCCTAAGAAACATAATGCATGTTTAGTGGTTCTTTGATTTAAAACCTTAGAGTTTTCTTTTGAATTGATTGCTTTATTAGTTTATCAACGAACTGCTGTCATATGTTGTTCAGAATGTTGCTATCGGCTAATCATCAGTTATCATTAGGTAGGAGATATTCTTTTTTGACAACACGCAGTTGTTTTTCAGAGGAGCACACATAGTTTCAAGTTTTGGTTTGAAAACTACTGCAAGTTGCCCAATTTTTTGGAAAGATTTCTCTGTGATGGATCAGTAGCTGTTGTTGAAGAATTAATAGTTTGTTTGAACTTCACAAAGTGGACAACTTTACATATCACTTTTTTCTTTTATTTGTCTCACTGATTTAGTTTTGGTTTTAAATGTCAGTACTGAGAAAGTGTTTTCTGATAAAAAAAACACTTGAGATTTTTCTATGCACCATGGTGGAAGATGGGTGGTTCAATAGATGTTGTTTGTAATTACCATTATCTGAGTCCGGGATCAATTAAAACAGTTTTCAAGCATGAAACAGTAACGATCAATGAATTTATTAACATCGTTACATACTCAGTAAAAGACTAGTGAATTCACAAGTATATTTACTGGAAAATGCAGACATCATCATTTTTGAAGGCGACAAGTAGGAATGGCGATAAGATGTGTAGCCCTTCCAACAAGTATCCCAAATTCCTCAGTCATGTCAAGTTCTGACAGCTGCATTCCATTAGGGAGATCCCAGTTAAAACAATGCAATAGTTGAGCCACCACTAGGCGAACGATAGTGAGACCTAATTGCATCCCAGGACACCCTCTTCTCCCGGATCCAAAGGGAATAAGTTCAAAATCCCTTCCCCGAAGATCAATATTGCTGCCACCAAATCTTTCTGGGAGGAACTTCTCTGCATCAGTCCATACCTTAGGGTCTCGGCCTATTGCCCATACATTAATGATTACTCTTGAATTTTTGGGTATGAGAAATCCGTCAACCGTGCAATCTTCAAGAGAATGATGAGGGAGTAACAGTGGTGCCACTGGGTGCAGCCTCATGGCTTCTTTTATAACCATGTTTAAGTATTCCAAACTCTCCAAATCCGATTCTTCCACCATCTTGTCCATTCCAACCACTTGTTCCAACTCTTTTTGGACTTTCTTCATTGCTCTCGGATGTCTTATAAGCTCAGATAGAGTCCACTCAATAGTTGTTGAAGCAGTGTCAGCTGAAGCAGCAAACATGTCCTGAATAAAACAAAATTATTGGCTATAAAAACACACTGCTTTTGAGCTATTATTGTATGTTCTAATTTTATAAGTTCTAATATTCCCACTAAAATCCGGAAATCTACCTTTTCCTTGCATAAGTAGCAGCTAGAAGTTGTAAATAAACCTAAATCAGTAGATAATCTAGTAATCTACATTACATTTCTGGCAAATAACTTAATCTGTACTGTAATTGAATGTTTAAAATGGAGAATCTTAAAAATTGCATGATGCAATTAAATTCATCTACTAAGACCTTAAAGTTTTAGAAGGGTAGTTACCATTAAAATAGCTTTGACGTGGCAGCGATCAAACTCAAATTCTGAGTATCCAGATTTCATGATCCCCAACATGGTATGTACAAAGTCCTTGGCTTGACCATGCTCTTTGGGTTGCTCATGCTCGTCAAGAATCTTTTCTAAAAATTGATCCCATATGTTGGCTATAGCCTTCATTTTCCTTGTCAATCCCTGAAGATCAAGTCCACCAATATAAGGAAAATAATCACCAAGATTAAACGTCACTGCCAACTTCGTCCCCTCCTGAATCACGCCCTTAAAGCCTCTTTCACCAAACTCCTTGTCCTCAAACTTCTTTCCAAACACCATCTGGGAACTAAAATCTGAGGTCATGGATGTTATTCTGGTACTAATATCAACTGCAACATGTTCCTGAGCTGCATGCTCAAGAACATTTACTAATTCGCCAAGCACCTTTTTTCTCATGGCTTGAAAAGAATTGATTTTCACGTTACTGAGCAATTCCAAGGTGCACAATTTGCGCATGTTACGCCAATAAGGACCATATGTTGAGAATGACAAATTTCTTTGCTCATAACCAATGTGCTTAGCAACTTCAAGAGATGGCCTGCCAGCAAAATTAAGGTCATGGGTCTTGAGAAACTTTTCAGCTGCATCTGGCGACGAGACAATGATCTTGTGAACAAACCCGACGTGCATGGACATAATAGGGCCGTGCTTCTCAGCTAGCTTCTGCAAATCTTGATGAGGGTTTTTACCTAACAAATGAAGGTGTCCAATAATAGGTAGGCCTTTAGGCCCTGGCGGCAATTTTCTTTGTGCCTTTTTCTTCAGCCACGGCCACAGAATGCAAGTGAGTACTATTACAAGTATAATCCAAGTCCAAGCCATGAGGAGTATGCTATAGACTTATCAATGCCGCCTTATCAGGAGTGTTTAGTGTGTTTGTTACTTTACAGCTAACACATTAGAAACACCAGAAAAACTTGGTTTAAATAGATGCTTGGAAATAATTGTTCTATTAATAAATGATTATAATTATGGCAGGTTTAATTTTTTACAGGCCTGACATAGAAAGCACACAAATTGCCATCAGCTTACATATAACATAATAATATACCAGCTCAAAATACTGATAATTCACAGACGACTAATTGATCCCGCAAGTCCATTAATTAACTAAATCATCAAGTAATGAGTACTATGTATGCCGTACTGGATCTTAGAACTCAGCCGTATCCTAGGTATCTTTGTGTAGGAGAATGGAGATACCCAGTTTTGGCTGCATCTGGTTGGTTTTGTGTGTTTCATTGCGCATGCTGCAGATTTGGTTCAATTATTTTGCTTATATTGGTGCTTATTAATTAACACCAATCATCTACAAGTAGTTCCTGAGCTGGTTTGATAAAAAGTATTTTTAGCCAGTTCAGACTCTGTGATCAGTTACAGATATTGTTGCAACAATGAGATTTGTTACCTGATATTTACTTTTCAAGACTCCAACTAAATTTAAAAACCCGAATTTGAGCCTTGTTAATTATGATGGTCAGAGGATGAATAGAATAAAAAGTTCAAGTCTACTTGAATTAAATACTAGTTTTCTTTCTGTGACCAACATGGATGCTGTGTGTGATATGTTTAGTTCGTTTTACCAAGACAAAACATTGATTTAGTGTCTGTAGCACGGGTGTTAGCCTGCTAGCAGGACCGGAAGTTCAATTCAAATTCTCTTTTAGATGAATAACTATCCCTTTTAAACTTTCTGTTGAATTAGCCTGATGAGTGAGTAGTCAGATTTGTAGAGCGAATCCAATATAAATTTGAAGTTAATCTGATCCGAATGCAACCACTACAATATAAATTTCATCATACATATTTTTAAAGGAGTGGAAAGAAGGCATATGAGGCCTCAAGACACAAGGTATCGTCTCAGCTCAATGTGAGTCGAAGTGAAAACAAACAGCAGCTATGATTAATGAATTTCAAAAATAGAAAGGTCTAAGCACCTGCTAGGTACAGCGCCTCAAAGCACGGCTCTGAACCCCCTCCAATTCATAACCAAAACGTTAACACTTCTTTCTGGAAAACCCTACATGTCTTATCTCAAACCTGCTAGGTTTCTACAGTTTGCAGCCTCAAGGGAGTACAGATGGGCAAAAGTAAGGTCATAGCTCTAATGAAACTGCACGTCTGCTTGTGGTGATGTGACTATTAGCATATTGTGGCGCCTAGTTTCTTTGAATCTTGAAGAAAGTCTTTAATTACTTGGCAGATGATAGAGGTGTCCCTAAATAGACTCTCTTCCTTTTCTGTTTAAAGGAAGCGGAAATATCATTGGAAACATGTGAACAGGACTTACCTTTACGTTTTGGCTGCTTCAACTGTTTGTAGGAGTTCTTAGGCGCAAAAGATGCAGTCTTAATTTATTTGCATTCATCAACAACTTGTGTTCAGCCTTGAATCTATCATGCATGAAAAATCATTTCAAGAATTCTAATCTGGATCAACCAGTCTAACAGATAGAGCATTATTTAAGAGATAACAACTACACACTAAAACAATTAGCAAGCGTTATCTAACAAATAACAACTACACACTAAACATCGCGTCAAACACGCCAACAACACGAGTACATCCATCAAGGATTTGGACATGTTAGTGTTTTGTCTGGCTGAGGCCTAGTTAACTTTATGAACCTCCCCCCTCTTTTGGTGGTAAGGCTATGAACTTCACTAATACTGATTTTAAAATTTAAAATTAAGAAGCGCAAAACAACAAATTTGTGCATCAAATCTCACTGTACAAAAAAAATTAAAAGAAGAAGTATTCAGAAAAGTATATGAAATGGACAATAATTACCTAGATCTAAAGCAGTTTCTCAGTGCAGGACCTCTTTTAAAGCTTAGTTTTGAATCATCTTCCATTCATTTCCTCCTTATCCATAAAAAGTGTAATATATTTATAATAAATTCAGGCCCCTCTGGACTACCTGAGCTGCTGCTGCAAAGAAAAACAGTATAGTGCCAGTTCGCAAGCATGAAAACAGATTGATCAATGACTTTATTATCAGCATGTCATTATCAGTAATATAGATTGGCAATACACAAGTATAGTCCTTTCGGAAACACAGACAACATCATTTCTTAAGGCGACAGGTAGGAATGGCGATAAGAGGTTTAGCTCTCCCTACAAGTATCCCGAATTCCTCAGTCATGTCAAGTTCTGATAGCTGAATTCCATTAGGGAGATCCCAGTTGAAACAATGCAACAGTTGCGCCACCACTAGGCGAACCATAGTGAGACCTAATTGCATCCCAGGACACCCTCTTCTCCCAGAACCAAAGGGAAGAAGTTCAAAATCCCTTCCTCGAAGATCAATATTGCTACTAATAAATCTTTCGGGGAGGAAATTTTCTGCATCAATCCATGCCTTAGGGTCTCGGCCTATTGCCCATACATTAATGAGTACTCTTGAATTTTTAGGTATAAAAAAACCGTCAACCGTGCAATCTTCTACACACATATGAGGGAGTAGCAGTGGTGCCACAGGGTGAAGCCTCATGGCTTCTTTTACAACCATGTTCAAGTATTCCAAACTCTCCAAATCTGATTCTTCCACCATCTTGTCAAGTCCGACTACTTTTTCTAACTCTTTCTGGACTTTGTTCATTACTCTCGGATGTCTTAGAATTTCAGAGAGTGTCCACTCAATAGTTGTTGAAGGAGTGTCAGCTGAAGCAGCAAACATGTCCTGAAAAGACCATATATTAAGGAGTAAAACATTATTGACTACTTACTATTATCTATTTCTACGAGTTTGAAGATTACTAATAGAAATCTTGAATTATGTTTTTCCTAATACTTATTGCAATTAGAAGTTGTAAAAAACCAAAATTGGTCTATAGTTTAAATCTTTGACAACATACTTGGTACCATGACATAATCTTCAACATGGGATACCTTCAAATTGAATGATCAAACTAAGTTCCTCTTACCATTAGAATAGCTTTGACATGACCGCGATCAAACTCAAAATCTGAATCTCCAGATGCCATGATACCCAACATGGTATCAACAAAGTCCTTGGTCTGACTATATTCCTTTGGCTGGTCATGCTCATCAACAATCTTTTCCAAAAATTGATCCCATACTTTGGCTATAGCCTTCATCTTCCTAGTCAATCCCTGAAGATCAAGTGCACCAATGTAAGGATAATAGTCACCGAGGTTAAAAGCCACTGCCATCTGCATCCCCTCATGAAGCACCTCTTTAAACCCTCTTTCATCTAACTCCTTGTCCTCAAACTTCTTTCCAAATACCATCTGACAACTGATATCTTTGTTCATGGATGTTATTCTGGTACTGATATCAACAGCAATATGTTCTTCAGCTGCGTGCTCAAGAATATGTACTAATTCCTTAAGCTCTTTTTCCCTCAGGGCTCGAAAAGAATTGATTTTGAGGTTACTGAGCAGTTCCAGGGTGCACAATTTGCGCATGTTGCGCCAGTAAGGGCCGTATGTTGAGAATGACAAATTTCTGTTCTCATAAGAAATGTGCTTTGCAGCTTCAAGAGGGGGCCTGCTAGCAAAATTAAGGTCATGGGTCTTGAGAAATAGCTTGGCTGCATCTGGCGATGAGACAATGATGTTGGGGACAAATCCAAGGCGCATAGACATAATAGGGCCATGTTTCTCAGACAACTTCTGCAAATCTTGATGAGGGTTTTTCCCTAACAGATGAAGGTGTCCAATAATGGGTAGCCCTTTTGGTCCTGGCGGTAAATTTCTTTGCGTCCTTTTCTTCAGCCATAGCCACTGAAGGCAAGTGAATACTACTACTACCACTACAAGTGTAATCCAGGTCCAAGCCATAAGTAACATGCTATGGTGTTTATAAAATGCAACCTTAAAAGGAGGATTACTTAGTTGGTATTTTGGTAACGAGAGAATAAATTTGTTAAAACAGATGTTTGGAAATGATTTTTTTATTGATAAATGGTTATTTTTAGTCTGCTACTGGCTTGACATAGAAAACACAGTATAATACTGCAAGTCTGTGCTGATGAGAGAATAAGCTGCCAAGAGCAAGAGCTTCCATATAATATAATAGTAGTAATGGCTTAAAATACTAATAATTCACAAACTGATGTGTATCATGTATCGTAATTGCGTGGTATATGATATGGACTTTAATCTACTCTCCTTGAGATTTAAGAGTGACAGACATGTATCATATGCACTAGGACTTGAAACCTCATAATTTCTGCTGCAACTCTATTAATTAATCGACTAATCGTTATAATATATGTTGTATAGGATCTCAGTAATCGGCTGAATCATGGATAAGCTGGCAGGATATACCGTATTTTGTCTGCAACTGGTTAGTGCAACTCTGAGGAATGCAAAAGTATATCCGACAGATGGCAGGTTTGGCTCGGTTACTTGGCATTGGCTCAGTTACTTGTCATATTCTTAATTAGTGCTTTTAAATATTTGACATCAATATCTGAACCAGTAACTGAATCTACTCATCAATGGCATGACAGCTGATGATAGTTGGCAAGCTTCTAGGATAAATGTTTGTTACAGACTTAGTTACAAATAGCTGAACCAGTACTCTTTTCACATAACAATATTTTTTCATTCTTCATCTCTGTGCAAACAGTTTATCTTAATATGAGTTGAATATTATGTCTTCACCAATTCTGTCGGTTTTCCATGATATTGTTGTTGTTATATATTATATCAGTGTACTTATAATTCTGACATAAGAAAACAGGACACCTGGATTGTAGTCGCTTCTGACTAGCAGTTCTGTTCTGGTATAAAATACTAACTAGCTTTATAGCCCGTGCGAGGCACGGGCATGGTGTTTGTAAAAATTTGATTGTTTTTCTGAGAAATCAATTTGGTCTTGAGAAATGCGATGTCATTTTTTTGTTGTGAAGTGGGATATATCTTTGTTGTGTTGCTCTCATGTCCTCTACATCTCCTACTGAAGGGTGAGGTCTGGACGTTAAGCTGATTGACCGAGAACAGTCCATCGTTTTTGTGGTTGCAGTAGAGGCTTCCATGTTCGCTTTGTAATTATAGAAACGGAAGAGCTTAATTAGATGCCAGGTCCGATGGCTGCTGTGAGTTAGCATAGCCTCTTAGACGTGCAGATGAGACCGAAGGAATCCTGATGAGATGAATTAATATTATTCCTGACATGTATGTGTCATAGTGTTTGTTTGGGTGGAGTATGTGTTTAATATTGTTGCCCTTTTTTATATGTTGGTATAGTTGAAGGCAAGCTTTTATTGGGAATGACTGTTAATATGAAACTTGATATCCTAATGGATTCTTTATTAAACTATTAATATAGCCATAAAAGAAAATTCATCATTTTTAGTTTTTTGACTTAGTTGTTACTAAGGCAGCAGCAATGAAGTCATCAACTTTCTTGGCATAATTATTATTTTTGTTTCTTAATTTGATGCATAATACTTATTTATATATATATATATATATAAATGCAGGTAACCTGATAGTTTTGCTTGAAATATTAGTATGGAGAAATCTAAAATGTATTTATACAGAAGAAAGTGCTACCATGTTAGGACTCTCTTAACCGGATTAGTCAGCCAGGCGTTGATATGCTCATTCTCTAGGATGATAGGTCATGTTGGTTTTGGAGATGCCAAACAGGAAGATATATCAGAAGATACAGTAAAATATGTAGCTGAGACACTAAAGATTTCGCCCTATATAAAGATCTCTGAAGATATAGTGAGTGTTCATTTCATTGTTGTCATGCGTGTTTAGCCAGTTTTAAATTCTCGGGCTTGCATGTTTTTTGCTTAAATCTGTGTTTAATAAAATGCAGTAAATTTTAGGTCTCTAATATTGCATTGTAGGTCAGAGAGTTGTCAGGACAACAGAATTACGAAAACCAGAAGAGATTATTGAACATTTCCACTAGAGCACAATGGAGAGCTTGAAGATGTGGAGTCTTTCTTTGCTTAGTTTGCCAAGGTAGTCCGTGCTCTTTCCTAATTTACTCTCTCCAGACAAAAGTTGGTTGCCAATGTGATTGACTAATCTTTAATGTTCATGTGTATATTATTTATTTCATTAGTTTTCTCATTGTAGGATCCTTTGTTCGATCCAAAATTATAGTCTGTTCTCTTTATGAATGAAATTTACTACTTCTGTAAAAATCTAGGAATGTATCCTAAGGCTGTTTGAACTCATGAACTGTAACATTTTTGTTTGTGGCCTAAAGGTTTTCAAAAACAGGTCTCTTAGCTCATGGTTATTTTGCAGACTCAATTTATATACAGATGAGCACTAATACTATGTTCAGTAAGCAAGTTGCCTAAAACGTTACGTTGTTAAAGGAAGGCCCGAACAAAAGGACCTATATATTATTGAACAAGAACCACTGAATCTGACTAATCTAAATTCTACCTCTTCGTAGAAATCTTATAACCCCCACTGTTTTGAGCTGCTATGGGGTTGGAAGACCTGCAGTTAAATGTGCATCTCTACAGTGAATCTAATTTTCAGAATTTTAACCTGTTTATAGGAATATTAAAACTTTTACTGTTTCTAGCTTTCAAGGGGCAAAAGACTTGCAGACTAATGTGCATCCCTAAGAATTTAGTGTTTAGAAGGAGAATGATGATCTTCGTGTAACAGGTAATGGTGAACCACAAATCACAAATAAGAAATAGTCTTTAATCATATTTGCCCTCAAATGTAGTTAATTTCAAAGGGGCCTTTCACACATGACAACCATAGTCTCCAACGATTAAGCAAATAGTTTGTTCTAAGTGAGAAAA
The DNA here is from genome assembly GCF_001625215.2 of Daucus carota subsp. sativus. Taxonomy (NCBI): domain Eukaryota; kingdom Viridiplantae; phylum Streptophyta; class Magnoliopsida; order Apiales; family Apiaceae; genus Daucus; species Daucus carota. Next base: position 7,862,865 of record NC_030381.2, read on the forward strand.
GAAACGAAGTAGCGTACTTGTGGCATCACTAAACGACAGAAAACCAAAGGCATATATAAGCGATTAATTTCATAACCAGGAGGAGTCTTTTCCTAATTGTTCAGCAATGGCCATCTTTCATTTGGGTAAGGAAAGCCTCGCTTTCTTGCTCGGACCCACCTCATCGTGGTGTTCACCTCCTTTCACGTGTGATGATGAGCCAGGCATTTCTATTAGCCGTCCGACTGTGTATCCAGCACGTCCATCTCGATTGTAAGACGACACCCTGACCTCAAAAGCACATCGCCTGCCTATGATGTTGTTCATGACCGGTGGGATGTCCTGAGTGAGGTTGTCCTGCAGAATATTATCATTGTGGTAAGGTTTTAATTTGTTAGTAGTGTAAGTGCAATGCTTTCCTTGCATAAATGTGGTTCTTTGAAGGTGGTGGGAGAGTACCTGTCCCAGATTGCTTATAATGCTCCTGACCGGGACGCCTATAAGCTGTTCTGCATCATTGTTTAGCAGTGCAAAGGTTGTTCTTCAGAGTCATCTTGTACGCCAATAATGATCTTGTAGCTGCGAGGTAAATAAGAAGCCACGGTGTTCATTGGTGTAGCGATAAACATAAAATATTAATGATTTGAGTAAAGTTAAACCGTTGTGTGTAGCCGTCTGTCTCCTTCTTGCAAGCGTCGCAGTAAAATTTGTTGTCCTCTATTCTTATACCCTTTGGGCATTTGGGACAGCTATTGTAGTACCATCCATCATATTTTGAGACATTGATAATGTTTGCCTCACATATGAAGCGCATAATCTGCATGGGATGCAATGTCATGTTATCATATAACATGTTTATGAAGTCCAACGCACAAAAATTTATCACTTACCTCTCCCGCATTGGGAAGCTCAACCCCCAGGATGCCCTGTATTTTTACCACCTTTAACTCTTTAAGGCATTTTCTGCCGTTGAAACGAATATTTTTTTTCTTGGTGGAGGGATGGTTGTGCCTCTCTCCCTTGCGTTGCCTATCATACTCTGACTGAGTTCTTTGAGCGGGGCATAATCTATGTTGAAGTAAGTCCTTGTTGTATCCCCACTGGAGAGTACTATATTCTTCCCTGTATGTTTTTTGTTTCAGTTTTTGTTAGTTTATGGCGTTGTTTTGTTGTGGTTGCATCTAAAGGAATTAAAGGACATGAATTGCTGTAAAATGATTGTATATTCAGATAACAGGATTATGCAGTAGGAGGAAATGAATTATCTTTTATAGTGGACATAGCTAAAAGAATATGCATGCATAGGTGTCAACACCGAACTATAATGGTTTTAGAATTCACTGGGTTGTTTTTGCGCTTGGCAAGTGTCCAAGACATTTCTACAATATGGTTGTTTGCAGTTTGCTCTGCTTAAATACCACTGGTGAGAGAAGCGCACATATGCTGATGAAGCATCCTGTTTTTTCGAAGAAAAGTAGTGCTAATATATAAGTTTATTTTAGTAGTTTAGTGTAGCCTGTCCAGCCTGGGCGATTGTCGTAAAGATTTTGAAGTTCAAGTACCTTATTGCTCGACCAGAAATAGTTGACAGCTGGATTCTGTTAGAGTTAGTCAGTTAGTCCATATGCCTATATAACAACTAGACATTCATTTCTTGTAGCTTAAGATTTACAATTTAGTTTGTACTCGTTGTTTTCTCAAGTATGTAGAGATGTAATCACCATTGTTAACACCTTCAAGTTTACTGTATAAACTCTCCATAGATTAGTAGTTTTACATTGATTCTTCATATATTCCGCATCCATATCTGCAATTTATCAGAAATAACTATAGCTGGATTTTTAAAATCACATAAATTACGCCCTTGCGATAGTTATAAGATTTTCTATCCTTTGACCTAACTTTGCTGTAGGTAGTATTGGGTTTTCTTGTTAATTTATTTGTCCTAACATCTGGATTTGGATAATTTTAATGCATATACACTGGGAAAAATGATCACATGTATGCAGATAATGCAATATATAAGCTTATCTGACCTGAATATTTTTTTACGAGAAGTCCTGTTATGATCACAAATGCAGCTCCATCATCTGCAGCAGCCAAACCATTCTGAAACCCGTTGGCTTTCTCTTCCCACAATGTCACAATCATGTCTTTGTTGCTGCACGAGAATAAATTTTGATGTAATCTCCCTTAATATTCTAAGGACCCATTTGATGCAGTTTCCGGGTCTCCATAACCTCTGTGGAGTTGCATGGAGTGTATTTAGGTGTTTGTAAATTAATGTTACACAGTCAGTGGCAAATAGTTCATACCTATGAGGTTCTTAGTGTTCCAAAGAAGCCAAGGAACGTCTTCGAACTTTGTGAGTTCAAATTTGAATAATGGGATGCGTTCAGTTTCCTCCTTGGGTATCACTTTTGTATTGTGATCAAAACTTAAGGCGATCTCAGAATTGACGATTCTGTATCCTGTTGAGTTGGGGACAACTCTGAATTGAGAGTAGTCTTGTTTCTGGTTGTTCCAGACTGTCAGCATAATCTGGGATTGCTGCATTAGGCCCAGATGTTATCATTAGGAATCAAGAAAACCAACCTATGCGCATAATAAGGTTTTCAAATACAAGTTTGTAAGTTACCTCTTCATCAATGAAAACAACTTTGGTGTTCAGCTTTTCTTGTCAACGGTGAATGATTCCCATATGCGTGTTACACGAACATGAAGGAGAACGTCTTTCTTATTCAGGCTGAGAGAAGAAATGAGTGCTGATTGAGGAGCCATGAGTTGGTAGATAAAAAGCTGTGATGCTAGAGTTGAGGTTTTATAGCAAGGTGAGTTCCTGCAGTAATGGGCCTTCTTCAGGTTAGAATACCAGCAGCCGGCTTTTGAATACCATACTGTCAGTTAACCAAATTTATTAGGCCAACAATTTTTGCGTATATAAATCATCCATGTAGTTTTCTTTTATTTCTAAGCGCGGGATTAATTTTTTATTTTGTTCTGATTGTCTTGTGTAGTTGTGTAGGTAATAAATGTTTTGATCGAAGTTACAACAAAAACTATATTAATTTTTGATTGTATTAATAATTTATAAAGAAAAATATATTAATGAAATTCATTTTGAAACCTACTAAAGCCTAAGTAAATTATAAATATGTTTTGTTCTCACTTAATTTTAAGTAGAAGGAGTATTCCAATATTCATTGTGGATGTCCTCCAGACAAGATAGGTGCATTATATAAAAATTGTAAACACAAAATTAATAACGTTTATAAATAATATTGGGAATATATAAGTAACAGCACATAGTAGCACAATATTTTTGCGCCTAGATTAGAAAAACGATGAGGAAGAAACGAAGTACACATTGCAAACAAGAAAATCTCAGGTCCTTATCATTTGCAGCAAAAGTCTGAAGATTTTAAAGAAGCCAAAATTAATGTATTTTGTAAGATCGATCGAAAACCATTCTGGAATCCAGTATTCTTGTCGAGCTGAGCTAAAAAGTGTCTTGGCTTCCGCTTTCCAACCAGTTTTTCTGCCTCAACAATGGCAGTGATTATGATTTCCTCTGTGCTGTTTGTGCCACTATAAACCGGGGCTTCTACCTCAAACGTGCACAAGGCATCTTTAATGCGGTTGATTCTATTCTGGAAAGTCGCTCCATGCTTGGCCTAGGACATTTGTACCAAATTTTTTTGTTAAATTGCAGGAGGTCATGTGTTAATTTTATATGTAAGGTTGAACAGTTTGGAACTTTGGAGTACCGCATGGTTGGCAGAGCAATCTGTTATCAACTCGAGCATAGTCAGACCAGCTATTTGCTCCAAGTCATGTGCCTTCAATACTAATCTAGCATTTGTGGTAGAGTCAGCCACCAAAATCACCCTTCTCGACCTGTAACAATTTTGAGTGTTAAAAGTAGCCAAGAAGCAAGCCGAAATTCATGTATACATATTTTGGGTTGCCATGAGATCGAGATGTATATATTACCGTTTGTTGATTGGAACAAATGAGACATTACAACCAGCACAACGATATACCTTCTCCGATGTCTGAAGTCCCATTTCTCATGTAATAATATATCCACAATAGTAACTTTGCAGAAGAATGCTTGTTTCCTGAAAAGCTATTGAAGATGCATGCCAAAACACCATAATAATGAAGATAATGTGGTGAATGTGATAGGAAGAATGAAGGAAGTCAACATTGCAGCAGACCTTTGGCTGGACCCATTTGTTTGGGTCTTGCATTTCTTGAAGATTCAGATATATCCTCTGTACCGAAATAGGATATAAGTTTTCATAAATTTCTGTTATTGGCTGTCGACACAAGAATTCTCCATATCTTAATGCCACTAAATCTCCAAGGAGGCCTAGTTGTTTATACGACAGGTCAAAATATAGTTTTGTGGCCTTTGTTGTCGACAAATAAACACGCCCTGTATGAGAGACAATTGCAGATAGCGGAATATGGATATCCGTTCACTAAACTATGTAGATGCTTGAAATTTATGGTAAATGTTATGCCTAACCTAATATCATGTAGACATTATGATACGGTGTATACAGATGCATTACCAGGCTGCGCAAGCAGATTGATGAGACTTACCTTTGCCACGCTTAACCATTAAGTTGGAAATAGCCAACACGACGTTCCTCCTGCGGTATATGTTGAAATTATAGTCAAATTGTAATGTTAATTTAGGCCCCAGAAGCGAAATGGTAACAATTTCACCGCTACATGAAAAGGTCCAATAATTTTAGCTATAAGTATAGTACTGGAAAGCTGTTTTTCAAATTAGACACAGATCAAAGTACAAGCAATAAGTTAACCATGAGTTGTATGTATAGTTTTTGGATGTCGTAGGCATTATGTCCCCAACATTGCAGATAATGCCACTCACATCTGCCAAAGACTCAGTGAAATATATGGAGAAGGTGACGTATATATAAAGCACTAACCAATCAAGGCTGAATCTTTTTCTAAATGTGTTGAAATAGTTGGCAGTGGGCAGAATTCAAATTTATATCTAGCAATATAACAAGCATCATAGCATGCACGAACTTTTGTCCGCTGACCAAAGAGCAACGCCTTCTTTGTATGGATCGGCTTCCATTTTGGGGGGCCTGTTGGGTTTGTGGAGTCAGATTCAGAATAGGATTTGGTTAGAAATATTTGGACTCAGAGTTAGATATTTCAAAGTTAGACTCCTATTTTGGTTAGGCCAATTTCTTCTCTTATAAATACTCCCATGTAATTGTAAAATCACAACACAACAAAATTGTGAGAGATCAATAAAATTAGTGTGGCTTGTGCACGTAAAATCTTTGTCTTGTGTGATTGTCGTTTATTTTTCTTTATCTTGTTTATTCGCTTTTGGATTTTGCTTTCGTTGTTGAATACTCAACAGGGCCAGCAACAACCTTAAAATTGCTTATGTAGTAAATCATCCCCTCATCCATTTGGCCTAGGGAAGGAGTTTTTGTTGGTGATTGGGTAAGTGCAAGACTCTGTTTATCCTGTTCATATGAACAAAAATCATATATATGTACAGATGTGAAATCTAAAACGAACTGAATTGGTAAACAACCGGATTGATTACCTCTTCATCAAGGAGTATAAAATAGGTAGCCAGTTCATCTGGCGCTCGGTAAGATACATCATCCCACACTCGAATGATGCGTACCCTTATGATCTCTTCATGAAAACCGAAGTTGAGGTTAGGGACGAGAGCGACGTCGGGCATGAAATAGTAGTTTTTCTTTGCGGTCATGGTTTTCTGTTTTCCTAGGAGTGCACGAAGGTGATTAGTTGAAAGAAAATAGGTTATATGTAATAAATAATAACAGATGCTTAATGACACATTATGGAAGCCTTTACGAGCGCCCAAATAATCATGAACTCCTCAAAGCTGAAAAGTCAGGTAAACAATGATGATATAATTTTGATAAAAATCATTATTATTATTTAGTTGTCTATATGTCATTATGTCCCCTTCTATCACAAAGCTGATTGAAAAGTTGAAGCGCAGGCATCGTAGTAGCGTCGATATTATATGACAATGAGACGGAATACAAAATGATTCTAAAAAATAATAAATGTTCAGGATCTTGTGCTGATAAGGAAAAATAAAATGATTTTTAAAAATAGTAAATGTTTAAGCTGTTGTGCTGGTAAAGATAGCGAGAGAGATATTATTAGCAAAAAATTGATAATACAATATAATATTTATGGACAAAATTAACCAACCAAAGCCTTCTTAAGATTGTAATTTGGTACAGAACTTTGATAGCCCTATGAGGGAGGCTAGGAAGCTAGTTAGCTTCTAATAGCGGCCCCTGATAGTAAGTGGTGCCTCCAACGCCCCTTGTTGACACCTAGCATGCATGTCGCCGCTGCCTTGTGTAGTCTAAGTCCTGTAGCGCCGCTTTGTTCCACCTGTGCTTGGCTGCTACAGGTAAGTGGCGCTTTGGTGATGGGTCTAAGTGGCAGTTGGCCTTGGAGCAGCGCCTGGTTATATGCTAGTGGCGCCTCTGCCGTTGTATGATACCTACTGCACCAAAGCTAGGAGTTGCGCAAATGATACCTGGATTTATAAATCACATGTGCTAGTTTTATGAATTATGTCAATGAGTTTTGGAAAATCGCTCCAAGGAATGAAGGCAACCTTAAAACATACATGAAAAATGGTTTCCAGATGGCATTTGAGTAAATCTTTTGATGGCGAAGAACTCTTGCCATTTAGCGTGAGGCATCTAATCCAGCCTCCAATCCACTAAGTCTCAGGTGTTCTTATAAGACTTCATCACTACGTCTTCTGATGGCCTTTGCTACCTCATCAGGATAAATATTACTCCCTCCGTCCCATTTTAACTGCTTTTTTAGAATTTGATTGTTGTCCCAAAATATGTGACTTTCTCTTGTTTTCATACACTATTTGGTAGGTGAATTTCAATTTTGCCCCTCATTAAATGCAGCTTATATTTTCAATGCAATACAAATGGTATTTTAGTTTGACTTTTATTAGGGGTAGCTAGGTAAAAGTATTTAAATAAACATCACAATAAATGTAAAAATTGGTTCGTGTGCATTTCTCTAAAAAAGCAGTTAAAATGGGACAGAGGGAGTATAGAGTAATGCTAGGCGTACAGAAATCATTACAGAAATTTGCACCGAATGAGCTGGAATCCACTAGCGCTCTTCATTTTTAATGTTATAATCTATCCTTGTGTACCGGTGGCTCTTCTCAGTTTTCAGTTCCTATTATTTTATTTACAAGCTTTGCACCTCAATTTAGAATTTTATCATATAAAATATAAAATAAAAACAAACACACAATAAAATTATTTATTTCATATGAAATAATATATAAAAAAAGACGAAACAATATGTAAATTATCTTTTAAACTTTAATATTATTTTTTATGACTTGTCTTTTATAAATATAGTAGAAAATTAAATATTATTTCATATGATATACATTAAATATAATTTATATTTTTTACTATATTTTATTATATACATATTCAAAGTCATAAAAAAGTTATATTTTATGTATATCATAAAAAGTTTAATATTTTTTTATCTATAGCCTCTTTGGAGGGCTCTAACTATGCATGGTTCACTTGTATTATTTCTCTTAATATCATTTATATATAAAATGTTATAAAGTTTCAATTATTTTTCAACTATATTTTATGCAGATATTGTTTCTTTATAATATAATGATAGATGATAAATTATTTCCCAACAATTTTTTTTATCTGGATATTATATCTTTATAATATGGTGATAGATAATAGAAAATCAATCTTGTCCTTCAAATGTATACCTTAAAGTATATGATTTGATTGTTAAAATCTTTAAAGAATCATTAATGATAATCAACCCCGTACATGACCAAAGTTGGTAAACTCTAAATAAAAATATGGAGTAGATAGTGACTTTCTGACACACATATATCTGGTATTTCTTTTGCAACTTGAATAAAATGGATGTTTCCTCCATAAAAGGCAAAATTTTCAAGAAATTCTGAGGATTTGAGTAAGATAAGAAACATATATAATATGGCTGCTTAGAGTTCTGACTTTCATCTTGTATCATCAATATTTCTTCAGCAAGTAACAGAAACAGAGAAATATTTTTCTTCAGTGTACAGAGAGATGAATAGCTCAAAGACTTTCGCTTGGTTTGTTATTACGAGCACAACACCATATAATCTCTCAATTTAGAGTCAGAAACATGCATTATAATGATATATAATTAAGTAACATAAATAATACAAATGACTGGCATGATGGTAGTCTATAGAGCTGTTTGGAGAAAATATTGATGAAGACTAACTGAAGCGCAAAGTACTACCTGGCATTACACTTGGAGTAAGTGATGTATAATCCCATGTTCCATTGGCTCACTGACTTTTTTTGGTGATGCTTTATAAGGTAATGAAATAATAGAATTCGTGAAAACCAAGTATGCAAAGGCCTTAAATGTCTGCCAAGTAACATCATAAGTCAATGAGAAACATGATAAATGTATGAACTCATTTAAAGAATAAAGTAACAAGAAGTCTAGATTTTGTGAGCGGAGACTCGTCTACAGGTGCATGTTACAATTTACAGTATGTTGTAAGCCTCTAGTTAAAGGCGCCTGAGTCTTGCTACCCCAGCTCTCTAAACTCTCAAAGACATGAAGTATAGAGGTTAAAAAGATCATGTGCAGCCTAGTGCAATCCAACAGACTAACTGAGATCATCGGGCTCAATATGCATATATAGCAACAACAGAATAGCTTCCCTAAGCAGAATTTTAGCGCAACCCATGTTTTGAATTATTTAGGAAAGTGTTTACGAGGAGGAATATAAAGAAGTATGGAACATCATAAACAAACACGCAGAGGCGGAACCGACAAAAAGTATCTCAGAGCCAGCCTGTAAAATCATAAACTGTAAGGTAGATCAGCACAATTAGAAAGGCAAGTCCCAGCATCAGCTGAACCTGCTCTTGTAGGTTGTTAGGGCCTAATATAACATAACCATTCTGTGCTACACAACAACATGCATATTGCAATTTGCAACTGACCAAGAAAGAAAATGATAGTATATAAAAAATACACATAAGGAACATAAATGTTCTTACATCTCTATGCTATTGCAAGCACACATAAATTAAACACTTACCTTAGATACACTTGCATGTCCCATAATTGTTGTAACTACAAGCTGGAGATACTCCTTATACGCATTGATATTTGAGGGAAAAAACAGACTTATATGTATAAGAAAATTGCGAGGATGGTTCTCAAGAGATATATAATAATGTTATTAACTTAACTATATCGGAATAAATTCTGTTAAAACCTAGTCAGCATTTTCTATGAAGATAGACAAAGTAAAAAATGAAAGCTGAAGTCAATTTCCATATATTGAAGAACAATATTTACCATAATTTGCAGCACATATCCCAATAAGCAACTGTGCATTGTTACATGTGGCGACGACAAAACAATAAAGGTATGAATGAACTGAGGTTAATACTGTTTTTCGAGCCTGATAATTGATTTCATTAAAAAAATCTTTATGTAATAGGTGTGGGATGCTGTATCTGGGCGAAGAGAATTTATATTTGAGGGTCACGAAGCTCTTGTTCATTCTGTATGCCCTCAGTTTAAAGAAAATATACAGGTAATACATTAAAGTTTTGCTCTTTGCTTTGCCTATAAATTCAGATAAAATTTAAGCTGACTTCTCTTATGGGGGAAAGAGGAGGTGGAATAGGGGAGAGGGGTTTTTTTGATAAAAACCGGGCTCTGTGTATTTCCTATCAGCTTTTTGCAGGTTTGTTATCTTATTTTCTTTCTCCTTGTCGCATTTTGCAGTTTATCTTCTCCACTGCAATTGATGGAAAAATTAAAGCATGGCTATATGATTGTTTGGGGTCCAGAGTGGATTATGATGCCCCTGGACACTGGTGCAAGCAACATAAAGAATCAAACATTTCATCCGAGTTTTTGACCGCCTCTCTGCCTTACAGAAGCAGACCCTGGATGCGTTTAAGGTATTTAAAACACCATTTATGAGCCATGGCGCAGCTGATGACCCCCATTTTTACCCTTTTTTTAAATTTCTGAACTAAGACCAAGCACGCCTGTCTTATAGCAAACATCCAGGAATAAATTATAAGTATATCAGGGAGCAAATAAATTTATAATAGAGCAGCTAACAGTAGTTGATTTTCGTTGTGTCCTGTAATATGCAGCTTTCATGAGGTGTAAACTGTCCAGATAATCATCAGGAGCAGCCTATGATTTGAACTTATCCTGAAAACACCAACTACCAATGTTATTATGTGCTAATGCGATATGGACCAGAAGCCATCTTTACTGACACAGCCTCTGACATAGGTGGCGAGCAAAGCAAATCTATCTGGAAAATATTACAATTCATCAAGAAGCAGTGAATGGCTAAGTATGAGTTGGGTCGATGGGAACAATGTCGTTGAATATTTCATGGTAGACCACATTTTTTGTATAACCAGCATACTTGTCATCTTCATTAACACAAAGAATTCTGAGCCCAGTGGGCGAGGTGACTCTTGATATCGCCACGTAGATTTGACCATGGCTGAATGCAGGGTCAGGCAGAAATAGGCCAACGTGCTTCATTGTCTGCCCTTGGCTCTTATTAATGGTCATGGCATAACAACCACCAATTGGGAATTGCTTTCTTTTCAGAGTAAAGGGGAGTGTTTTGTCAGCGGGGGTCATGCATATCCTGGGGATGTATGTCTTCTCGCCGATTTTATTTCCTGTTATAATTAGAGCCTCTAGGAGAAATTTATAGCTTCGTGTGACAATCAGCCTGGTCCCATTGCACAATCCTTTTTTTGGGTTAAGATTTCGCAGAATCATTATGGGGGTCCCTACTTTAAGTTGAAGCTCATGGTTAGGGACTCCGCTGAATTTCAAGGAATTTAAGTATTCAGGAGGATAAAGGATATCGTCAAAGGCATTACCGGAAGAACCTTTACAAATGCTATCAGAGCTTTTATAGACCGCAGGTGTGTCTGGTAACCTGCTTAGTACCTCGCGGTTAATCTTGTCCACATATTCGTTTAAAGGTGTAAGTATGGCTCGCTCACGCAAGTAGTCAATGCTGCTATGTCTCTCTTCTCGGCCACCATAGATTTCATTAACAATTGCCTTGATTGGGTCTCCAGAATAGGATACCTGCAACTGCAGAATTGAAACTGTATAAGTAAGAGGTGATTGCCATGATTCCATGTAAATGATGGTTTTTTGTAGAGTATGCATGTTGGAGCAGTAAATATGAAATTGCCCATCTTTGTTCCAAACTGGAATTTAGCGCAAGTGGTTCATTTTTCATGAGATATGTGCAGTTTACATCGACAAATTATTTAATAAAAGAAAAGGCTGGTACCTTGCCTCCTAATCCTTATACCCCCAAACTGTCACGCATAGGCATTCATTAATTTGCAAATTATAGGCAGGTAAATTTATAAATTGCAAGACATATGCAACCGCCATGCGACTCATGGTAATTAATTACATTGTATTATGAATAAGAGATTGAGGAGGGGCACATAAGATACCTCTTTTGGGATCTTGATACATGAGGAGTCACCATTGCCTGCAAGGTCGTACGTTTGCTGCACCCCATTACCAATGTCCAAGATCCAATCTCTGAAATCCATCACTTTTCCATCTAATGTTATGGGCGGTATATTTCTCTGAACGCGCATGTTTTCCACCAATGTGAAAACCTTACATTCCTGCCATAAATAAGACTTGCTTATGCTCGCGGCAACAATCCCTTCACGACCTTCTTTCAGAACCACCGGGAGCACCTGCCTAAAGTCTCCACCAAGTACCACAGTGAGACCACCGAAAGGCAAGTCCTTAGCATTGGGATTCACAATTTCCCGGACATTACGAAAAGTCCTATCGACAGCCTCGAAAATAAAACGGTGTGTCATTGGGGCCTCATCCCATATGACAAGGCTAGCTTTGCATATCAACTCAGCAAGATGAGTATTCTTTCTAATTTCACATGTGCTGGACTCATTTATGTCTATTGGAATCCTAAATCGGGAATGTGCTGTTCTTCCACCCTCAATAAGCAATGATGCGATGCCTGAGGTAGCAACTGCTAGAACTATATGGCCCTCACTCCTGAGCTTACATATTATGGTTGACCACAAGAAAGTCTTTCTAGTGCCACCATGCCCATAAACAAAATAGAAACCACCTGAACATGAATTGACAGACTGCACAACTTTCTCAAATATTAAATGTTGCATGCTGTTTAGGCGTCCAATGCGCTCTGTTGCATCTATTTTCAAAGCCTGACAGTCATACATCATTTCTTCTAGCACAAGCTGGTTGCTAAACTTATATGTTGTTCCCTTATCAATTTCTGGGAGTCCAGGGAAGTCTGCCAATGACTTTCCATGCTGATTGAGCAAGTTGTTAATCGCCTCAAGTGCAAGTGTCTGTTTGTCAAGATCAGAAAGCATAAGTGTCGGCAAATGCAAAAGTTTTCTTTGGTTGTATTCAACATCATCGGCTAAGTCACTCCAGTGCCTATCCCACAGGGATGATGGGTTGCTCACTTCACAGAATAACAACATAGTGACAAATAACTCCCTGAGTTGCGGCGCAGTAGCATAACTGGATGCATCATCAAGGGCAACATGCCATTCATTGTCAGATTCCAGCAGACCTCTATGGAAGCAGGCCTCCCTGTATGTCGGGTAAATAATTCCATCAACAGTTCTAATGGCCTCAAAAGTGGTGGCACCAGCCACAAGATTCAGCAGGAGCCGCATATAGAATCTCTGACCACTGGCTGGGTGCGCATACACCATGCGCCCAACGACATTATCATTTTGCCTACGACGAGCCCAAAATTTACCGGCATTGTCCCAACGATACCTTGTAGGATATCAGGAAAAGGTTAAGTCACGTCCTGATTCATCCCGGCGGTTATTTAACAACCATTGAATAAACATTGTCGCATCTGGCTTGTACCTACCTAGAACCTGCGGCAGGCTCTCATCATCGCGGAATCTAACCTTTTGCTCATCCTCAAGGTGGAAAAAAAGCCGCTGCACAAATGGTTGTCTATAGTGTATAGGGAATTCAAATATCCTCCAACAAGACTCGGCTGAAGATACATATCTGCATGAGAGATAATTTTTGACCTCGTCTAATTGAACCTGTTGGGCTGCGGGCGCCGTCACATCTAGTCCTTGAGAGCTCCCATTTGAAGGCTCTATCACCACAGTGGCTTTATCAGGGCCCTTGCCTATATACTTGAAGAGATACTTAATTGATTGTGATCGGTTACACCGTTCCACATTAATGTGTGCCTGATATTTGACAAGCAGGCCACGGTTGTAAGGCACCACATGCCTGCATAGCACAAAGAAAAATAGGAAACAACCACCAAGATTATTAATATGCCCACATATATATTCAGCTAGATGTGCCGTAAATCATATAATTCCTTATAAATAATTTGAAAAGGCACTGTTGTTGGCACGATAGTAAGGTTTGTGCTTGTAATTTTGATGACATGTATGTGCTATCATTAATTTGTCACCTACCTGTATCTAGATTTAAATTTTTCACTGACAACTAATTTACACACATAGCAGTTTATTAGATTTCCTATTTATCAGAAATAATGAATATGTACATGTAACCTATGTTTTTTTAATGGCTATGGATCACTTTCTTTAATATTGCTAACATTGTAGATATTGCACAAGGGCACGATCACGTGGTTGATAAAGAGGAGCAAATATATGCTACAAATCTTTTTAGGCAACTTGAATTTACCTATTATCCAGGTGGATATTGTTACATTCCACTGTCCGTCCCAAATCCCTTCTCCTATATAGAGCATAGCCATCTGAATCCATAGTAGTGTTGCTTGCATAAGGCCTGGGGTAATATTTCATGCATTTGCCATTAAACATACATGGACAGCTGGGATTGGCTTCTCCACATAGGCCGTGCATCATGAGCTGAGCAACGACTTCATAGCCAATAGGATCAACCTCTTTATCCGGAATTTCAGCGCTGATGACGAGATCGATCTCATCGGAAGAGAGTAGTTTGTCACCGTCAGCCAGCCATAGGACAATATGAGCATGGGGTAGGCCGCGCTTCTGGAATTCAATGGTGTATACAGCTGTATATATGACATAAAAATGTATCAGCCATGAATGAAAGAGGCATAAGACAAAACCTGTGTGAAAAAAATTGTAATAGCAATCCAGAAGAATACATGTGAATTGGGAGACATTATTAATTCCACCCTTAACAGAAGCACACCAAGCAAACATTTTTCCTGGAGCTTTTGTGTGTTGTGTTTGAGGAGTCTTAATGAGACGGTTAATTAGTAAAATGGACAGGTACTGTCCAAATCGAGATTCCTTCTAAACAGAAATACAGGGATTATGTTCCGGGATAAGGGTATTGGATCCTCACAAGTTGAGCTGCAGATATATTCCCATGGCCTTAGGGCTAGCCTAATGCCAAGCATTATTTGTGCAACAGACTTTTACAAGGACATGGTGAGGGGGAAAATGCCAGAAGTATATTCTGTCTGGTTTCTTCGTAAACATACTAATGTAAGAACCATTAGGAGGCACTATATTAACTGCAGAGCAAGGTCAGTACGCTATATGCATATGCACGGTATAGTTATGATCAAACAAGTATAAGAACTTGCCATGTGTATTGTTAGCTTAGAACCACTAATGATCCAAATAAAAACAAGATGCTGATATTAATTATTTTGGCAGTAGACCTGATGGCAATACTTATCGTAGCTAATGTTTTATTCTTTGCTTTATTTTATTTATTCATCAATAAATAAGTAGAAGCATAATAAGTCCAGAGTAAGTCCTAAAAGCTCAACGTCGCAAGATTTTGTAGCAGAATAGAAAAGCCTAAATAAATTAATGTAATTCAATTAATGCATCCAGCTTCCGGCCATCATCATAGCAGCAGCAACAGCTTGGAGCATAATGAGCTGCATGGAGAAACTTTAAAGATGACCAGGAGGTTTGTTAATTTTGATATTAAACACCTAGAACGCCACTATTATTTTTTTATTGCCTTTCTGCCCAGATAAATCCTGGTACAGCACACAGCAGACCTAGATATGTTCCTACAAAGATCCCTAGAATTTATACACTAGTGGGTGTTGAATCAATTAGATAAAGTATCATCTTCACATATTTATGACATGTATATTTATTCACAAAGTTAATAGCCTGACATTGCATTACATAGAGTGGTTGCACGTGCCAAATATGCCAGTGATGCTTAAAAAACAAACCAACGAATGTTATCATGCATGGAGGTAAAACTATCATCCTGGGTGACTGGCAGGGGCTTCTTTGCAGAGCACCTTTATTCCTGTCGCTAATGAGCCAATTTATATTCTCTACATCATCAGCCCAAAGCTGGAGATTGACCAAAAAATTAAACCTGCCTCAGTGTAATAAGTCTACAAATCTGTGAAGGAATGCTTTTCCAAACTCTAAAATCCTAATTGTTTAATTTTGTTCTCACTCAATAGAGCCGTTATATGTAAGTTTCGAAAACTGGAATTGGCTAAATATTTGAGGCTGTTATACATACCATGATAGTGCCTGCTCGCGTGAGCTTAAATGTTAAACAAATATATTTTGGTTGCTCCTTCATATATTGTAATAAACATTCTTATTTTTAATTATTTGATAAATAATTATATCCAAATAAAAACGAGTACGACACATTAGAATTTAATTACGAATTATGTAGAGTATATAAATAATTTGTTATCCCCATAAAATATGCTTATATTGAGTGAGACCTCAGTGTAATAAGTCGACAAATCTGTGTAGGAATGCTTCTCAGATGACCCGGAAGCTCTGTAGTGTGCCAGCAATATATATCTTTTATGAATTCTGCACTATGATTCCAGCCACAATGGTAATGTTGCTTATGGACACTCAAAGATTTGCAACCCACCACACATTAATGAGCTTCTAGGGCCATTCATCTAACTATTATCTTTATTTGTTTTTGAAATATAGAATCCCTATTAATGTAAATCTTTGAAAAAGGTGTGCCAGCTACAAAGTTGTGATCTAGGATTTGATTCTAGGACTGAACATGAAATCAATATATATTGAATGAAAGTATGTTGGTAGGTATCTGCATTTGTTTGTGATTCTTGATAGCTCCAAAGATATATAATCCTAGCAACTTCTGCACAAAGGCTGTTATATGTGCCTCTTATCATTCTTAGGTTTTCATCAATATATAATCCTAGCAACTTCTGCACAAATGCTTAACATATATCATGCACTATAAACACACGCCTGCAAAGTGCAGAAAGAGACTGAGACACTAACCTGCAATGGCTCGGCCAAACGCGTGCTTTTTCATCAAATCAGACATCATGGCATCAAGTTTCATCTTGAAAACAGGTGCGACAAGGTCTGGCCTCACTGATGCATCCCCACACCCGGCATCTGCAACTGCACGCTGTATTTCCACCCACTTTGGATTGCAAGTAAATGTGATAAACAAATCAGGATGACCATATTCCCTGCATAGTGCCAGTGAGTCCTGAAAGTTTTGCCGCATATATCTGTATCCACTTGTAAAACTCGAGGGCAAAACAACACGCTTCCCCACATCAGCTGCAGATATATCACCATGGCTGACACTATCAACAATATTTTTATACAGGTCTGAGCGAATTATTGATTGATGCTTCTCCACCCATTTAAGTCTGCTGCGTTCTATGCAACACCAGGCGTCAACAACATATTGCAAAAAAAGTCGACCACCGAACAACAGAGTATGGCCCTCTGTAGCCCGGTTCTGTAATCAGAATGCCTGGAATGCCCTCATGCTGACTGTATTGCCCTTGTTTTCACCTGAGATACCATTGTCTCCAGATGAATCCTCATCCCCATAGATTTCATTGTAATCATGCTGCAATAGACGGCCAACACTACGATGCTTTATGCCTAAACGGTAGCCATCCTCTCCTCGAGGGAACAACAATGGGTATTGTAAGGACATAAAGCAAGGATGTAATTCAGATATTCTCTCCAGGCCTCCTTCTTTGTAGTGCACAACTATATCCCTATTGGCAGCTAACAAGTAATAATATTGTAGAGTCTGATAGAGAGCAGAAGAACATGTAGTTGTTGCTTGTTTATTACAATACCAGATGGGTCTATTTATACATGAGAACTTGTATAGAAAGTCTAAGCTATTAACTGAGAAATGCTGAGCTACTTTCCTGCTACTTTACAGCTGAACATTAACATCCTCAGTAGAGTATGTACAATAGTCAATGGATCAGGAGGTACAATAGTCAATGGTGTATTGGTGTAGCATTGTTATCTGTTATCCCCCTCAAGAAGGAGGCTCCGTTGTTGACTCCTATCTTCGAACGAATATGCAAAAATCCTTGGCGAGGGAGAGGCTTTGTGAGGATGTCTGCCCATTGATCTTTAGTGTGTACATGTCTCACTTGAAAAGTTCCTTCAGAGACACGTTCACGAACAAAATGGTAATCTAAGCAGATATGCTTCATACGAGAATGAAAGACTGGATTTGAACTTAAGTATACAGCACCGGTGTTGTCACAAAAAATCTTTGGTGGTGATGAAAGTGAAACATGAAGCTCATGGAGTAGGTTTTTAATCCACAGAATTTCAGCTGCGGCATTGGCAACAGCTTTGTATTCGGCCTCAGAAGAAGACCGCGACACAGATTTTTGTTTGGTGGACTTCCAAGAGATAGGATTTGAGCCTAAATAGACAACATATCCGGTTGTGGAGCGACCTGTATCCTTATCCCCACCCCAATCTGAATCACTAAAGGCATTAAGAGTAAGGCTGAAGTTTTTATTCAAGTAAAGACCATGATGGATTATACCTTTTAGGTATCTCAGAACTCGTTTAAATGCCGTCCAGTGTGTTTCAGTTGGAGAATGCATGTACTGAGATAAACGGTTCACAGCGAAGCAAATGTCAGGACGTGTAATAGAGAGATACTGTAAACCTCCAACAAGTTGACGATAAGGAGTTGGATCAATTTGAGAGGTTCCATCTGTGTGAGTAAGATATGTGGAGGAACACATAGGTGTAATTGTATCTTTAGCACCATCCATTTTGTGTAAAGAGAGTAAGTCCAATATATGCCTGGCTTGTGAGAGAAAAAGTCCCTTAGGAGTAGGTATTACTTCGACTCCGAGAAAAGTGTTGAGTTCGCCTAGATCCTTGAGAGAAAATTTTGTATCTAGCTGTTGAATTAAATTTTGCAGAAAGTCATTGTTGTTACCTGTAACTACAATATCATCAACGTACACGATTAAGAAGACAATAATGTCATGAGAGTTATAGATGAACAAGGATGCATCAACAAGTGAGTTGGAAAAACCAAATTTAAGCAGAAAACTTTTCAGCTCTTTGTGCCACACATGAGGTGCTTGTCTGAGGCCGTAAATTGCCTTGTGTAGGCGACACACATGTTTGGGATACGAATGATGAACATAGCCAGGGGGTTGTGTAATGTACACTTCATCATCAAGTATGCCATTGAGAAATGCATTATTTATGTCAAGTTGACGAAGAGCCCAACCACGTGACAAAGCAAGAGTAAGTATGATGCGAATTGTGACTGGTTTTGTGACAGGACTGAAAGTTTCTAAGAAATCAATTCCTTGCCGCTGTTAAAACCCCTTTGCAACCACTCGTGCTTTGTATTTTTGGACTGAACCATCGGCATTTCTTTTAATGCGGAAAACCCACTTAGAAGCAATAACATTTTGATTAGTCCTGGGCACCAAGTCCCAAGTACCGTTGCGGATCAGTGCATCACACTCAGATGACATGGCATGACGCCAATTAGGATCTTTTAAGGCTTGACTAACACATGTAGGTTCAAGTGTTGGTGGAATAGGATGGGTTGTGGTGTAGTTAACAAAGGAGCTGTTAAAGTACTTTGGATTAGGCTTCCAGAGTATTGTGGATTTGGAGGGAGGAGGCGAGGACTCAATAAATTCATCAGCAACAGCCGATAAATCACGAGTAACTGATAATGATGAACTGGTTAATGATGTAGCAGGTGATGATGGATTCTGGTGAGATGGTGATTCTGGTGGAGGCATATTTGGAGTGTGTGTTGGGCTGGTTGCGGAGGATGTTTGCAGTGGCAAAGTTCTGCGATGTGGGATGATATTATGGAATTGGCCAGGAGGTGTTGAGGTGTCTGAAAGTTGATCTCGGGTAGTCTGTGATGCAGTTTGAGAAGAACACAATGATGAAACTTGCATAGGAAAATGATTCTCCACAAACCTGACATGTCTTGAAAAATAAAGCCTTTGATTCTTTGTGTCAAAACATTTATATGCAGACTTGGCTGATGAGTACCCAAGAAATACACATGGAGTCGATTTAGGATGAATTTTTAAAGGTGCATATGGGCGTAACCAGGGATAACACAGACATCCAAATACTTTGAGACGCTTATAGTTCGGAGTTCTACCAAAAAGTTTTTCTAATGGGCTGCAAGTGGGGTTTGATTTTGACGGCATGCGATTGATTAAATACACAGCCGTAAGAAAAGCATGAGACCAAAATTTTAAAGGAAGAGAAGCTTATTGAAGTAAAGTAAGTCCAGTTTGGACGATATGGCCATGACGACACTCAGCAGGACCATTATGTTCGGGTGTATGAGGTGGTGTCATAAAATGTGATATTCCAAGAGAATTGAATATGGAATGAAGTGCTACATACTCCCCTCCATTATCCGAATACACAAAAATAACAGGCAACTGAAAGAATTTTTCCATGATGTTTTTAAATTGAACAAAGACATTCTTTACATCTGATTTTTGTTTAAGAGGATAAAGCCAGATGTATTTAGTATAATGATCAACAAATATAATATAATACCTATAATTATCAACAGATTTTGTTGTAGGACCCCACACATCAGTGTATAACAGCTCAAGAGGTTTAGAGCTAGTCATGGAAGATGCACCAAACGGAAGCTTGCGACTTTTATTGCAAAAACATGCATTACAAGGTAAAGTAAAATTTGAAGGTACATAATCAACTAGTTTATTTGAAGCTAGAATGGACCTAAGAGTAGGAAAAGCAGGATGACCGAGACGGTTATGCCACGAGGCAAGAGTGGAGATTTTGACAGAATTTATTTGTGGCAAATTTGAATTTAATGCATAGTAAACATCATTTTTGTTCTTCCCTTGCATTAAAACCACCCCTGTTTTGAGATCCTTGACCTGAAATGTGGAAGGGAAAAATTCAACGGACACTTGATTAGTCGTACACAACTTAGCTACTGAAATTAAGTTTCCAGACAAAGAAGGTGCACATAAGACATTGCTCAGTTTTAATGGTTTTTCAACAGAGTGTAACTGTGTGTGTAATTTTCAAACCTGAACCATTTCCCATTAAAATTTCATCTGGACCGCCATATTCAGAAAAGGTTGTGTACGTGGAGGGATCATTGGTGATGTGATGAGAGGCACCAGTGTCAAACAACCACCGTTGAGATGCTGCGGAATTAGTAACGGTATTGTTTGCTGTGGGAGATGGAGTAGATATTTCATTATCTTTGAGAAACTTTGCAAGCTGTCTACAGGCCTTGGTAGAATGATTTGGACGTTGACAGAAATGACAATAGTTGTTGGATCGATTATTTGAAGTGTTGGACTGATGGCCTCGATTTCCCCAATTATTTTGATAACGATTGGCATGGTTACGATTCTGTTGATAAGAGTTGGTGATGCTTCGATTAGTATACTGCTGAGAATTTGTACCTCTGTGACTGGGGTAGCCCTTCTGAGTGAAATTAGCAGTAACTACTGTTGGTTCAGGATATTTAGATTGCAACCCTCTTTCACAGTCACTGAGTTTCTCGTGAAGTTCTCCAAAAGTCATCGGAGATTCTCTTATTTTGATGGCAGCACCAATATCTTCGTAGTCATCACCAAGACCTGCGAGGACATGGAGTACAAGATCATCATCAGAAATAGGATGTCCAGCGAGTGCAAGTTCATCGGTTGTGGACCTTATGTCTTGAAGATATTCTGCAATTGACCTGGAGTTGCATGGGTTGTTATGCAGATGACTTTTTAGAGAAATTATTCTTGATCGTGACTTGTTTGCAAACAATGTTACAAGACGTTCCCACATCTCCTTTGATGTTTCAGAGGTAGAAATCAGTGGTTGAATTGCTTCGTGGCAGCTTCCGAGCATAGCACTCAAAATAATCTTGTCTTGGCGATTCCAAATTGAAAAGGCCGGATTAGATTTTCCATCTGCTTGGTGTTTGTTGGGTATACTGACTATGCCATCAAGATATCCTAGAACACCCAATCCAATTAGTGTTGATTGGAGTTGAGTACGCCACACCAGGAAATTCGTCTGGGTTAATTTTGTTGGGAGGTGAGTTGGTGCATTTACTTGAATCACGGTTGTTTCTGCTGTAGGCGAGTTATCTGTTGTTTCTATATTTGTTGAGTGATCAGATGTTGCCATGCTAATAGGTGCTGGGTATATTGTGTAGTGAAATTGTATTGAGGATCGATTTGGTGAGCTGTGAGGCTATTGTGGCTCTAATACCATAACAAGTAATAATATTGTAGAGTCTGATAGAGAGCGGAAGAACATGTAGTTGTTGCTTGTTTATTACAATACCAGATGGGTCTATTTATACATGAGAACTTGTATAGAAAGTCTAAGCTATTAACTGAGAAATGCTGAGCTACTTTCCTGCTACTGCCTAACTACTTTACAGCTAAACATTAACATCCTCAGTAGAGTATGTACAATAGTCAATGGATCAGGAGGTACAATAGTCAATGGTGTATTGATGTAGCATTGTTATCTGTTAGTAGCCAGGTCATGATCGATTGCTAGGCCAGCAAACTCATAATCATTTACGCCTGGGAGATTAACAAAACGACCATCAGTTGTCCTTCTTTCCAGAAGTCTAAGCCTCACAGGTATTTGTTCTGAGGCTGGCCAACGTTCCCGAATCTGTCTATATATCCCTACAAGAGCATTCTCACGATTAAGCATCTGCGATAGTATAGCAACGACCTGAGGATTTTATGTGTTCTTCTGCCGTGGGAATTTCATGCGGTGATCAATTGCTTCTTGCCCATCCTACATATAGAATTGAGCATATTTAGGGGTACGGCCTTGTGGAGGGAGCAAAGAGCCCATACTGTGATATATATGATCGCTGACCCTGAACACATATGGTCCAGATCCATCGTTTATACTCTCGTCAACACGACCGCCAAAAGAGCAGAATGCAAAAATATTATTGTACATCCGAATATTATCTCGGAAAATTTTTTCCTCCCGATGAGTGCCAGTGAGCAAATGCAACAACTCTTGTGGCGTAGGCTGAAGCTGTGGCAACAACACCTTTCCCTTGGTGCCTTGGTGTAACAAATGGAGCAGGGTTTAGGGCCAGTGCCTACATGTCTCCCAGTAAACTCTACTGCCCAAACAAGTGCCTCGCAACACCCACAAACCTGATTTTGAGGTCCAATATCCAATATTATATTACCTGCAGCTGTTAGGCAAAAAAACATAAAGCATTTTCCTCCCTTTGCTTTGAAAAAAAACAAGATGCAAGAACTCTGTATACTTGCCATAATCCTTTTTTTTCTTGTTAATGTAGCCACGCTGCCGTGGGGTCTCCACATGCGGGCCTGCAAATATAATGTACAATGGTCTATGTGAGTGGCAGGATGTTCATCAGCTGCGAGAAAGCTCCAATAATCACCAAGCATTTGTGAAGAGAAATATTGCTGGAATAAACTAAGGCAAAATAAAATTAACACAATGTAAGCAACCTGACCTCGTTGTGGCACCTGAGGGACAGATGTTGCCGCTCCAACCACTAGTGTTGAGGATGTATCAGCGGCACCATTCCCTGCAGAGGAATAGGCAGAGGTGGTGTGAGTCCAAGCAGGAGTTAAATTGCATCTACTTTGCAAGTGATATATATATTCCGGTATATCCAAGTGAAAATCATAAAAATGATTACTCAAAACCTGAACTGCGAAACACCTTAATGTTCACATGGGTGCTCCTTTCAGGTTCCTACTTGCACCCAATATATAAAGTTAAATATACGTGAAATTAATTGCTCATGTTTTTCTTTTGTGATTTCTGGCTGTTTGCTATAAATAGCAATCATGCCAGTGTGACATACTTAACTCACTTAATCAACTGTTTTTTCCTATTACTAAATCACTATTGCCTATTGGCGTTCTCATACTATAAATTGCTCGTATTCATTCTTGAAACTTATTCTTGCTTTTGGAATCTGTTATTGAAATGGCTTGATTTTGTTATTGACGAAGTCCATAATTTTGTTGTAGGAAATGGCAGATATGGAGGCTAGACGTGACCGCGTGAAACACAATGTTGCTTGTGGGTTCACTGTTATCTTACTTCAGTAATATGCTTTCTATGTTTTTTACTCCGTCACTGATTCGCAACTAATGAGGTTACTTTTAGTCATTTATTTGAAATATTAGTAGGTAGTGATATATATTTTCAATCAAAGTGAATGTTATTTAAATGTCATGACTACCCTGCACTTAACTTTCTATCTTGATTTGTTTTATGCATCCCACGAAGGCTTATATATGTACAATGTTATCAAAAATTCTCTTACAAGGCTTAATAGAACTTTTGATTGCATTTTTTCGGACTTTTTATCTAGAAAGTTCTCAAAAAGGAGGAAGAGGAAAGGAGAGCCAAAGCTGGCAGTAATAACAAGCATACTAGCACTGGTAATGGTAAGCTGCTTTCTTCATAATAATATTCTCATAGTGCCATGATTAGGGGGTCATGGATTTTCATATTTGGGACACTGTTATCACAAGCAAGTAGTTTCCCCTCTATGTATTACCGCACACTTGGCCTTATGATTTTTAAACATATAGTCTCCATATATGATCCAAAAATATATTTTTTTTTATTTTGTTTCTTTAACTACATTCATGGAAAAATGTAATTTATTTTTTTTGTTTTAAATCCAAAAATAAAGCAAAATTGAGATTGAGATGGCACATTAGTGTGAGACTTATGTTTTTTGCATGGTTAGGAGACATAAACTTTATGATAGATGGAATAAAGTTGGAATAATATAACAATGTATCTGCAAAAGTCAACAATTTTTCTTATCAGCAAATACGGGCATGTTTCTGCAAGCGAGGGATGGACTACATAATATTTGCATCTAAAATAAATTTACATTGTAATTTGTACATGATTCTGTCATATTTCTGTAGGTAAATTTGAAGGTCCAGACCTGAAAAGTTTTATCCAACAATTTCCTGTTACTGCAGAAGGTTACCTTCCTACTTTCAGCATCACTAATGTATAGCTTCTGGGAATTGTCTACATTATTGTGTGTTTAGATCAGCACAATACTACATCAGATTTTTTATGTACTTCCAAACTTTTTTTTACAAATCTAACTCATGCTTATTGTTGGTGTATAATATAATCCATGTTTTTTTTATTAACTTCATGTTTCTATTATATATTGTGCATATATAATGATATGTATGTATATATAATAAACTAATAAATTAAGCATATTAGCAGTTTATAAATTAAAATGATAGATATGTTTAGAGCTGCCAGCAATCAAACTCTGGACCTTTTTTAGCAGATTGTGACAATTATGAAATCTGTAGTATGTTAGTTTTTTGAAAAATGATTAGCAATTCATGAAATTATATATCATTTTAATGAAATTTGGTCAGCCTACATAGTTGGATATATTGAAGTTTATAGCAAAGACTATAGCCTTTAGAATGATGTTTATGTATTCTTACTGTCGTCTTTGCCATTGGGGAGGAGTGTTCTAACCACCATGGTATGCACTGCGACCATTGATTGGATAATTCTAATTATATAGCTCTCTCGACACATTTTTTAGATTTATCTACTTCTCCCTGAGTTGCTGCATATTTATTCAAACTAATTTTTCTATATGTTATCCCAACATATCACAACTATAGAGTTTTGTATTTCTCGGAATTTATGTAAGTACGTCCTGTTCCAGAGAATTATGTCAGGGGGTGGTGTGATTTTAAGGAGGAACCGCTAACACACGCACAATGCATTTACACTATTTAGTTACTAATTGCCGGATAATAAAAGATAACAATGCCATTGGATACGATGTTTCAGCATTGCCCCTCTGATAATGCAAAACCATCCTTAAATATCTGGTTAGCTTGCAAGAGAATTTAGGTATCCAGAAAGGCTTCACCTGGTATAAATAAATACCTCCCTCACTCGCTGACATACATATACAACATAATACTTTTAATATAATTTAATCCATCCTATCCTAACCACTCAAAGACAAATTAGGGCAAGCAGATAAGAATAGGGTACAACATACATGACCATTCTTTAGATTATCAATTTTACTTTATAAGACACCTATTTACCCGAAATTTAGATTTTTTAAGTTCCTCACACCAGGTAAAGCCTGAGCTCTAGGAAGGTAGATGACAGCCTGAAATTTGTGTTTGAAACCATAACAGCTCTTGTTCGCTGCAGAAGAGAGTGGCCTGACAGGATGGGAAGGAGACATTCTTGTTGCAGGTGTGCTGGAGAAAGCTAGATGCACAATGGGGCAGTTTGTTGGGTGAGGCCCCTCTCTCCGAGCAGGAGTTAAATTGCATCTACTACTGTTGTTTTTCCAAGTGATATATATATTCCGGTATATCCAAGTGAAAACCATAAAAATGATTACTCAAAACCTGAACTGCGAAACACCTTAATGTTAATTATTTTGAGCTCATTTTAGCTTTACTCAGTTTTACAGAATGTCTCTTCTCTTTTCTCTTCAGAACCTCATACCTTTCACTTATGATTTAATCATCTGTTAACGCGGGATTAATGTTCATACCTAACAACAGCCGTTGCAGCCTACAAAGAAACAATGCACCAACTGATCGCATAGGTTAATTTTATCTGTCAAATCCTAAACTAGCTAGGACCAGATCGATCAACTTTCTTACGCACATATATTCTAATACTTGCTCATTTCGTTTTCTCCATCGACTAATTAATTGTGCACACTGTTAGGTCCTATGAACTCACTATATAAGTTAATATAGTGAACACAATCAATAAAGCAGAATGACAATATAAGAGATTGAAAGCAATTAACTCTTATTCACAAAACTTGAATGGTTACAAAAACTCTCTCAGTGATTTATATATTATCACTAAGAGCTGTTAGGGTTCTTAACAATGTACTCGATAACTCAACTCATATAGAGTAACCCTAATCTGTGTTTATATAGACACAGTTACAAAATCAATCTCTGATTTGATATCCTATAAATCAGCTATGTATTCTATCAATCAAAGATTGCTACTGTTTTCTGTTTAGTTTCCATAGTCAGCAAATCACTCCTCCGCTTCTATCCTTCCTTGAAGTATATCCGCTTCTGAGCTCTTTCCACGTGTAAACTCTGACGAGTCTTGACTATGTAAACTCTGATCAGACTTTATCAAACTCTGATCAGCTTCCAGCTTAAACTCTGATCACTCCTGTTCTAAAACAAACTTTAAGAACATTAGTAATCATCAATTATATCTAACAACCTCCCCCAACTTGTGCATAAATATGTTATGTGCAAGTTAACTGTTAGGTCCAATCAGACGTAGAAGGGGGGGGTTGAATACGTCGTACCAATTTTCTTCGATTTAATTTAATTGCGGATAATCTTTGTTTTAGTCCATGTTAAATCAATCGTAAATAAATAACTCCAGCAAGTTGGGGAATATTCTTATATTAGAAATAATCCTCGGGTGCTACAAATTCCAACACAAGTGTCGGCTGCAGAGACTACAATCACTCTATTACAAACTCTCGATAAAACTTGATATTCTAATCTTAACTCTCGAGAATCTGTATAGTGTGTGCACTTTACAAAGTGTGTAGTTAGTTTCAAATGAAACTACAAAGCTCTATTTATAGGCTTTACAAAATCTAACCATGGTTAACGAGTTCGTCCTGGACGACTTGAGTTCGTCCTGGACGGATTCGATTTATGAAATTAAATCTAAGTCAAATCAGAGAAGGAAATGGCGCCAACTTCATATATACATATATATATATATATATATATATATATATATATATATATCAAAGTTGCGCACATAGCTTCACAGGGGAGAATTGCCTTAGTCAAATTCCTGGAATTGTTCCTTGATCACAGTTGGGGTCGCAACCTTTGACTTAGTCAAAGGTTGCGCTCCACACATGCCATCCACTGTCTTCACTATGTAGAAACTGGAAGAAATAAACCAAGGGAAATAGTTGCGCCTCTTGACTCAATTTGGAGTCGCAACCTTTGACCAAGTCAAAGGTTGCGCTCCACTCTTCAACTGTCTTCACTGTAGGCTGTAGTAGTGAGTTAGACAAAATTCCATGAGCTTTCCTTTTTGAGGGGGTCAAAGGCGCCAACTTTGACTTAGTCAAAGATTGCGCTTTGACCTCCACTGTTCTCAGTGTATGAGTTGGTACTTAGAAAGAAATCTAAGTACTAATTCTCCATTTCCCATTAATACAAATATATATACATATAATTAATTGTGTAAATAATTACTTGAATTAATTTATATTCAAGTAAATCACAATTAATGATATACATATATATATTAGTATTAATTGAATTCTCCACTGATGATTTTTTAATCAATTTAATTGACTTGATCAATTAATCCGTTGATCGAATCCACTGAATATTTTCGTACGTCCTGACGTCCTGTGCACTGGTCTGGTTCACGAACGACTCGAACTGAAATAATTCTTTGAATCCTTTGCTTGATAATATACTTGATCAGTCATTCCGGGTTAGATGTTGCTTCGATAAATTTGATTATAAATAATCAAATTAAATATACTGGAATCTTCTGGTCTTTGATACTTGATCTTCAGGCAATCTTGATAGCAGACACATTGAACTTTATTCTTCACTGAGGCTTGAACATGTTAATGAACTTCTTTCAGTGGACGGATGCTTGTCTCAGATATCTTGATTGTCTTTGTCTGTTCGTATCGAATCTCCAACCTGTAGATTCCTGTATTATACTTACGTATTGTTTCCTGTCCTTTGTTGTGTTGAGTTATCGTAATTACATTTATGTTACATTATGCTTTACAATCTCCCCCTATTTGATTGTTAGAGTTCGACAAGCAAATCCTTTAAGAGGATAACTCAACTGACACAATGAAAAAGCATACTAATTTAAACAGGAAATAATACTAAGTACAGTCTGGATTATATTTTACATTTTCCAGATTTCAAAAGTAAATACAAGCAGCCATTTGTTCCTCTAGCCTGAACTAATCTGTCCTTGGTTTCTTGGCTCTTGCATTCAGCAGCTTTTGCTCAGCTTTCCTCTTTGCAGCTTCCTCTACTCTCTTCTGAGTAAGCTTGTTTTCAATCTCTTCAATCCTTGCTGTAATGGTACTCAGTGCCACTTGCTCCAGTGTATTCTCAGGTGGAGGTTGCTCTAGATTTTTCTTCATCTTCTCTAAAGTTTGCAGATGAACCATCTTCTTCAACTTCTTAAAAGTGACATTCATCTCCATTCCTTCAATTTTCATAATGATCCTTGATGGATGAGCACGAACTCTAGAAGTGTTGTGGACAGTCTCTACAGCTTTTCTTATCTCCAGAAGATCAATCAAATCTTTGAGCACACTCTTGTCTTCTTTTACCACTGACCACTTAACAGCTGCAACTGCACGAGTGATTCTTTTGGAATTGAGTTTTCCAATCTCTGTGAGTGGTATAGCAGTGACTTCAGAATCTTTCTTCTTCTTCAATATTACAGATGTAGGATTGTAAGTGACAACAGGTGCATTTGGATTTTCAGGAATTTCAGGGTTGAGTGGAGGCAGTGGATATGGTGGTTGACGATTGATGGCTGACAAGTCTAAGTCTCTCAGAGCAGCAAAGTTCAGACGATAAGCATATAGCAATTCAGCAGTTAGTCTTCCCTTGCTAGTCCTTGAGCACTTCTCCCTGACTTGAGCTTCCAGATATTTCAGTATACGAGGATTGTATGTTGATAATGCTTCATCAGTGAGTCCAATACTCTGAATCATACCATCCTTGAAATACTTGATAACTGAAGGCTTGTCATGAATTTCAACTCCAATATCAGATATCCTATTTTCCACCATATCTCTGAATATTTCATTATGCTTTCTGCCGGTTGAGATGATCTTGTTTCTTACCACAAACAGCTCAGTTAAAGAAAGATCTCTGAGAAACTGACTTGACACATGCTTGAGTCCATGGCCTTCTCTCTGTAGCTCAAATGATATGTTCACCATCCATCCTCTCCTGGGAAGAACAGCAACAGACACAGTAGAAATGATATCATTTAACACCTCGTGATAATCATGTAAATCCTTGTAGTTGTTCCTGAAGGAGTCAAAGATATCTTTTACTTCGTCATCATCATTGTCTTGAGTGACCTCTGGAAAATCAAACACAGATCTAGCAGCATCCCATTCAGCTCCATCTTTATGTAAGTTGGCAAGTCTCCTTTCCCTTCGAATCCGTCTTTGGTTTTCTAACTTCTCCCTTGCTCTCCTTTGCTCAGCATAATCCCTAGCAACATTAGCAATGTCTTGTGGATTTGCAATTTCAAACTCTTCAGCAGGAAAGATGTCATTGTGATATGCAAGTTCATCAGCAAAGACTTCAGTGTCTGGGATTTCTCCTTCTTCAAGATCTTCATTCTCAGCACCAACCATCCTAATCACCCTGTCATCCACAAACTCAGGGATGTATTCATCATGACTGTAACTGAATTGATGCCTAAGAGCAGAATCAATCAGTTCTTCAGACACCCCTGTTATCACCCTCTTTCCTTTTGCTTTTTCTGCTGCTCTCTCCCCCTCAGTTGAGTAATCCTCTCTGGAAGGTTGAGATGCCAGCAACTTAGCCTCCAGGGCAGCCAACCTTTGTTCCATTGTTGATTTGATTTCTACTAACTCCTCCCGTAGAACAAGATTCTCAGCTTCTAGATGTTGAACTTTGAACTTTAGAGCTTCAAATTCTGTCACAGATATAGTTGGAACAGTATATTCAAGTGCAGGTTGGGTTGAGGGGTTCTCACTAGTACGTTCTGCAGGTGTTTCTCTCATTTCACTCAAGACTAGATCACTTAGTGGGTCAGAGGGTTTCTGTATATCACTTTCTGTTGGTGTTTCCCTCTCACTCAAAGATGTTCCAGTAGCCTTAGATGTACCTGCAGAAGAAATCTTCTTAGCCCCTTCTAGAGAGGTCACAGAAGGTGCAATGAAGGTTCGTAAGCCTTCGTCCTCGGTTTCTTCGTCAGATGAATCTGAGTCATAAGAAACAAGTTGCCGACGACTCGAAAGTAGTGAGTCCTTAGTTGGATCCTGAGTTGGAATCTCAGGGTGGGTAGACACAGGGCTCGAAGGATGTGATCCTTGAACAGGCGAAGCACCCTGGTTTCCCACAACTGCCTTTGACGGCGAATGACTTTGTGACAAGTCCTCTAATACTGGCACACTTCCTGAAATGAAGGGCTCAGAAATAGATTGCCGTTCACCTTCGAGAGGTGAAGAGTCCCTTAAGGGATCTGGGAATGTTCCTCCCAGGGGGGTAGACAAGGATGTAGAAAGTGGCATTTCATCCAAGTTTCCCCCAGAAGCCTGTGAAGGCACTTGACCCTGAAAAGGATCAGAAACAACAGTGTCTATCCCTGACATGGACGACAAAGTGTTCGCAACCGTCAATTCTTCAACTGTGTGTGCAACCTCACTGTGCATTGTAATATCATGTGGCTGAGGTGGTGAAGAAATAGACATATCTGCAGTTGTCTCAGGTTCTATTCTCCTTTCCTGACTAGGAGACAGAGCTGCAGTTTCAGAAACAATCTCCTTATGTGGTGCACTTAAGGCACTTTCTCCCTCTCTCTCAGAAATATGAAGTGGTTGGCTGAGGGGTTGAGAAGTTTCTGCTACAATTGTTTGTGAAGTGGTGCCTTGGTTATGAATTTGGGGGATTTCAAATTCATTGGCACTTGTGATAGGAGGTGAAAGCTGATTGGAATCCAGAAGATTCTGAACCCATTCAGGTGCACTAAAGGAAAGATTGTCAGAATCAGAATGAATACCTGACTGTAGCAGTGGATTGTAAGTGTTGGTGAAGAGTTCATCAATATCCACCATTGCATCATCAGAAGGTGCAGCTACAGTGACTTGAACAGGAGTATCCACTTCATCATCAGAGTCAGTGGAATTATCCTGTAATGAATCCTCTCCATCAGATTGAGCATTGTTGTCAGAGGATGTTTGTGCATCTTCCACTATCACCTCTTCTTCTATTTGAGAAGTTTGAGTCTCAGGGATATTAGCTTGTTGAGATGACTCAGTGACTTCTTCAGCTTGGGTTTCAGGGGCCTCCTCTTCCTGAACCACTGGATCAGCAACATTTTGAATGTGGGGTGGAGGCATATTTTGATTGTTCAGGAATTCTTGCATTGCCTCCGGAAGAACCACATCTTCATTGTTGGTGTAAGTTTGATGGTTTTCCAGCATAGAAATGACCCTTGTAGTCATGAAGGAGCATATAACATTGTCTATATTGGGATAGACAGCTCTTTCAGCAGGAGTCAGCATCTGGTTGAGCACAATCTGGAAGAACCTAGGATAGAGGAGTATGTTTCTGTTTTTCCTTAGGGAGTCCTGAAAAGCTCCCATGATCATGTGTCCCAGATTTATCCTTGTATTCTGAGCTATTGCAATTCCAATCTCCTGGTTGAAGGTTGTGATGCCATGGAACCCTCCAGTCTTTGGTGCAAATACATGAGAAATGGAATTAAAGAAGAAATTCCATTCTCGAGGTAAATGCTTGACGTACATTTTGCTTGGAAGATCACCATTCTCCCTCTGGCAATGGATAGCAAAGAAGAAATTTGTTCGTTCAGCCTTGTCTGGAACAGCCTCAAAATTGTCAGTTGGCAAGTGGAGTGCAGTGTTCAGGGTTTGTTCAGTAATCATCAGTGTTCGTCCCTGAATGACGCACTTGAGTCCAAATACCTGTTCTTCATTTACCACAGAGATAGAGGACAGAAAATCTCGAAGTAGAGATTTGTTAAGGTACACTGACTCTGTCATAGCAAACCTAGCAAATGAGAATTCTGACATGTAACGAATCCAGCGTCGATAATTCGCTTGCGTAATTAAATTATTATTTTCAACAATAGTGAAATTTGTTTTCGGAATATCAAAATTTGCAGCCATTTTTAATTAGAATTAAAAATGATTATAAATTTCGTTTCACGAATAAATACGAACAAATATTCACTTTATGTCACGAAAATAATTAATTAATTACGCTCCGTAAAACCCTAATTCGAAGAATTTCAGATTTCAATGAAATTACAGTATGTTGTTCCTCTCGAAATTCTAAGAATTATAGGTTCGGTTATGCAAATTATGGACACTTAGATCACTTAAAAATCGAGCCTCGAAGTCGAATAGTCTCAAAAATCCTTTCGAAAAACCGTAACGGATCGTGAAAAGGTTCGGTTCAAATCAAAGCTCTAGTCAGTGGGATCACAAAACTGGTTCCAGAATCACAAATGGACAATATCTTGGGTGAGTTTTGTGGATTTGAAGGTGTTCGAGTTCGAGAGTTTTAGAACAGTGGGGAGAGGTTTGTTTTTGCGTGTAAGTATATATATATATCGTAGATGAAAAAGAAAATGGTCTAAGTGTGGTATATATGCGTACTGAGAGTTGAGGGGCGCAACATGTGAATTTACGAGAATGACCCCTATTCTATACACAGAGTACATACAAAGGCGCAGGTATTGAAAAGACGATTTTGCCCCTCATACACGTACTGTGTACGAGAGGCGCAACTTCCATACTTAGACGAATTTCCAAGGAAGACAACTGTATGCACATATACACCGAGGCGCAACGTTTGACTATAAAGTCAAAGGTTGCGCTCTCACAAGAGTATACTCAGTTTTCTTAAATAAAAACTAAGTGGCTCTCGTACAGTGTCTCTCCAAAAACACTTGGCGCAACATTTGACTAGTCAAATGTTGCGCTAGTGTTGTCCCTTATCAGGGAGAATACTTGTACTTAGAGAATTTGAGAGAATTGAATTTGAGAGAAATTCTCACAAGTAAACGATTCACTTATCATTTGATTAAATATTTTGACTAAATCAAAAATATCTAATAATTTGATAAGAACAAAATCACAATTAAATTAGATAAAGTTCAACTAAATTAATTTTAGTCAAACAATATTTAATTAATTATGCTGCAGGTATTTTAATTAAAATCTAATTAATGGATAACTTAATATAATATGAATTGCTCCAAATCCATTAATCAAATATAATTAAAATATGAATTAAATAAACACTAATATTCATTAATTGAATATAAGCACTTAAATAATTCAAGAAAATTAATTCTAAATATCTACCATTTAGCAATTAATCACATAATCACATAAAATCATGCAAATCATATAAATCATGGCAAATAATTAAAACTAATTATCAGAAAATTATGTAAAATACTGGATGCACTTTGTAAATTCACAAGTCCTGAAAATATGTACATTTTAAAACTTGTGAACTTACGAACAAATTGCAGTTATTTCTTGTCTAATTAATTAGACATATTTAACATCCCAAGTTCACCAACCAGTCTAGAGAAAGTGGATTCGTCTAGTGGTTTAGTGAAGATGTCTGCAATTTGTTGATCAGTAGGTACGAAGTGTAATTCTACTGTTCCATTCATGACATGCTCGCGAAGGAAATGATACCTTATATCAATATGCTTTGTCCTGGAGTGTTGAACAGGATTGTTGGCAATGGCAATGGCACTTGTGTTATCACACAGAATCGGAATTTTATCCAACAGGAGTCCATAATCTTGTAGTTGATTCCTCATCCACAAGATTTGAGCACAGCAACTTCCAGCAGCTATGTATTCAGCTTCTGCTGTAGACGTAGACACGGAGTGTTGCTTCTTGCTATACCATGACACCAACCTTCGTCCAAGAAACTGACAGCTTCCTGAATTACTTTTCCTATCAATCTTACATCCTGCAAAGTCAGAATCTGTATAGCCAATCAGATTAAAACCTGTATCTTTAGGGTACCAAATCCCTAGATTGGGGGTTCCCTTAAGATACCTAAAAATACGCTTAACAGCTATAAGATGTGACTCTTTAGGATCAGCCTGGAATCTAGCACATAAACAAGTTGCGAACATGATATCTGGTCTACTAGCAGTTAAGTATAAGAGAGAGCCAATCATACCTCGATACTTTGTGATGTCAACTTACTTACCAGATTTGTCCTGATCAAGTTTGACAGCAGTTGGCATAGGGGTTTTGGCAGGAGATGCTTCTTCCATTCCATATTTCTTCAGAAGATCCTTGATGTATTTAGATTGGCAGATAAAAATACCGTCAGGCTTCTGAATGACTTGAAGTCCTAGGAAGAAGGACAATTCTCCCATCATGCTCATCTCATACTTGCTCTGCATTAACTTAGCAAATCTCTCGCACAAAAGATCATTAGTAGAACCAAATATAATGTCATCGACATATACTTGTACAAGAATTATATCATCCTTATGCTTCTTATGGAAAAGAGTTTTATCGATGATACCTCTGGTGAAACCATTTTCAAGTAAGAACTTGGAAAGAGTGTCATACCAGGTTCGAGGGGCTTGCTTCAGGCCATAGAGTGCTTTGAAGAGAAAGTATACGAAGTCTTCAAATTCTTTGTCTTCAAACCCAGGGGGTTGTTCAACATAGACTTCCTCTTCCAGATCACCATTCAGGAATGCACTTTTCACATCCATCTGATATACTTTGAAGTTGGAGTGTGCAGCAAATGCTAAGAACATCCTGATTGCTTCAAGCCTAGCAACTGGAGCATAGGTTTCATCATAATCAATTCCTTCTTCTTGCGAATAACCCTTTGCAACCAGTCTTGCCTTATTCCTCGTAACAATACCATCTTCATCCAGTTTGTTTCTAAAAACCCATCTAGTGCCAACTATAGATTTTCCTTTAGGTCTTGGCACTAGCTTCCAAACTTTCTGCCTTTCGAATTGATTGAGTTCTTCCTGCATTGCAGATACCCAATCTGGATCATTTAGAGCCTCTTCAACTTTCTTTGGTTCTGTCTGAGACAAGAATCCAGCAAAGTTGCATTCATTCTGAGTTGCTCTTCTAGTCTGCACTCCTGTGTCTGGATCACCAATGATTTGTTCGACAGGATGGTCTCTACTCCGTACCCTTTGTCTTGGCAGATTCAATCTTGATGATTCACCAAAATCATAGTTGTATTGAGTGTGATGACTAGTAGATCCACTTTGACTTACTCCCCCTGAGCTGATGTAGATCCTATTTGATGATCCTCCACTTTGACCACTGTGACCATGATGATCATCTGTATTGTTGCCAATACTTCCTCCAGATGGTTCAGGATCAGCATTTTCTTCATTTGCATTAGTTTCTCTTGCATCAGCTTCAGGTTGCTCTTCTCCTAAATAAATGTCTTCTAAATTCTCAAACTCCAGAGAATCTGATTCATTTTCTTTTTGGAGACTTGGGAGTTTGGTATCATCAAATCTTACATTGATGCTTTCAATCAGTTTGTCGTCATTGATCAGATAAACCCTGTAGGCCTTAGACTCCAAAGAATAACCCAGAAATATGCCTTCTTCAGCTTTGGCATCAAACTTTCCCAAATGCTCTTCTTTTAACACAAAGCATTTTGCACCAAACACATGAAAGTAACTCAGTGATGGTTTTCTGTTGGCCATTACTTCATAAGGAGTCTTATCCAAATCCTTGTTGATCAGGGTACGATTTTGAGTGTAGCAAGCAGTGCTTACAGCTTCAGCCCAGAAATAGATTGGAAGTCTTGATTGACTAATCATAGTCCTTGCTGCTTCAATCAAGGTTCTGTTCTTCCTTTCTACGACACCATTTTGTTGTGGAGTCCTTGGAGCTGAATACTGACGAGAGATGCCCTTATCAGTACAGAAGTCATTAAGAACAGCATTACGAAATTCTGTTCCATTATCTGATCTGATTGCCCTTACTGGCAGATCTGCTTCCTTTTCAATCTTCTTGATATGATCAATGATGACGAGTGCTGCTTCATCCTTTGAATGTAAGAATAATACCCATGTGTATTTTGAGTAGTCATCGACGATCACAAGAGCATATCTTTTCCTTGATATAGAAGGAATGTTGACTGGTCCAAACAGATCCATATGAATCAGTTGAAGGGGTGAACCAATATCAGTCATGCCTTTGCTCCTGTGTGATGCTTTCTTTGACTTCCCTTTTTCACATGCATCACAGAGTCCTTCTTGACAGAATTCTTTCTGTGGCAATCCTCTCACAAGTTCCCTTTTGACTAAAGAGTTCATAGTCTTAAAGTTCAAGTGTGAGAGCTTCCGATGCCATAACCAACTATCATCAGCAGAGGCCTTGGTGTAGAAACACTTGACCTCCCCCTTACTTGCTGAGTCTATGTCGGCTATAAACAAACTTGATTTTCTTACACCACGGAGGGTAAGATCCTTGTTCTTCCGGTTCTGGATTAAGCAAACTTCCTTCTGAAAGATTACGTCGTATCCTTTGTCACAGAACTGACTGATACTCAGTAAGTTGTGCTTGAGTCCTTCCACCAGAGAGATATCTTCAATGATGACATTTCCAACTTTCAGCTTACCATATCCCGTTGTAAAACCTTTGCTGTCATCTCCAAAGATTACAATTGGGCCGGTTCTCATCACCACATCTGTGAGCAGGGACTTTTCTCCAGTCATGTGTCTTGAACAACCACTATCAAGAACCCACACAACTTTACTTTTCCTTCCTGTGCCCTGCATTCACAAATGGATTAAACTTTCTTTGGTACCCAGACGTTCTTGGGTCCAGGTGATTTAGTAGAAACAGGATTATCAACAGAAACTGGTTTAACATGTGCTTGTTCAGGGGTGACTGGACTCTTCTCCTTTTTAGTCTTAGCAGAAGTGCTTTTAGACTTGGAGTTGGGAGTTTCCTTCTTCTTAGAAGGACTAGCAGTCTTTGCCACAGGGGCAACAGAAGGTGCAGGCATATTCATATTCATGGTAGATGGTGCAGAAAAAGATGCATTCAACATGGTAAAGCATGCAGACATCATATTCATAGCACATGGCATGCAACCTACTCTACCACATGGCAAATGAACAGTATTCATGTTAACAGTATTAGGCATGCTAGAAACAGAATTATCTACTTTAATCACTTTACATGCATGAGTAAGATGATTAGTAGAATTGCAATTATTACAAACCTTTCTAGCATTAGAATTCCTAGAATTGGTGTTCTTAGGATCTAACTTGCCATTCCTGTTGTTCTTCTTTTTGTTGGAACTAGTACTTCCTAATCCAGTTTTATCTGAGTCATCTCTGACATGGGAATTAGAAGGTACATCTTGTGATTCCTGTTTTACTTGAGGCTTAACAACTTCCTCATTTTTCAACTCTTCCTTGATGACAAGGTCTTCTTCTATCAGAGGTTCTGTTTGTGCCATTCTAAAGATAGGGGTCTTGGTGTTCTTCAGAATTTTAGGTATATTTGTTCCTTCAGGAGCATTCTCAGTTCCTGCTGAAACAAATATGCCTTCATTCTCTTTTCTCTTCTTTCTTTTAGCTCTTTCCAAAGAACTATAGTCAAGGCCAATAGAAACCTTTTTATCAACCCTTTGACTATCCAAGATCTCTTTCTGTAGAAAAGCAGAATTCTGATAGGCCCTAAGCTTAGTTTCTAGGTCAGCAATCTGAGACCTAAGGGACTCCTCAATTTCTGCACTACACTTCTCCTTATTCTCTAGATATTCAATTCTATCTTTAAGGTTAGTGTTCATGAGTTTCTCTAAAGCTAATTCATCTACTCTTTCTTCAAGTTTAGCTATCTTAAGAGAAAGACTACAGTTATCTGATTCTGAAGCTAATAAACTAGTGTGCAAGTTATACATCTCTTGACCTAGTTCATTTATAGTCTTTTTATAATCAGTAGTAGTCATGTCATCAACAGAAATTTCAGGAGATACCTGAGATGGAGATTCCTCGACAGTGTCAACCATTAATGCAAATGCATAATTGCTCTGGACAGGTTCATCATCAGAATCTGTGTCATCCCAGCTTTTTCCCTCAGCAATGTAAGCCCTTCCTTTGTGCTTGGCCACCATTGCTTCCAACTTAGCTTTTAGCTTCTCATTTTCTTTCTTCAGATCCTCATAAGAATTCTTCTTATCATATGAGTTGCTTCTGACAGGAGCTGCTTTGGGTTTCCTGCACTCTGTAGCAAAGTGCCCTAAGTCATTGCAGTTGTAGCATCTGACCTTGCTCTTGTCGTACATGTTTGGTTTGAAACTGCCAGTACTCTTTGACCCTGACCCTGAGTATCCTCCTTTACCCTGAAACTTGTTCCCTGAAGCTTTCTTGTACCGGGGGTTCTTCCTGAACTTGATATGCTTGAACCTTGCAGCCATATAAGCCATTGACTTATCTTCCAGCTGCTCCAGCTCTTCCTGAGTGTAGAACTCATCCTCCGGTTCTCCAGAAACTTCATCAATTTCAGCTTCCACAATCTCAGTATTGGTAGAAGGATGGTCAGATTTGATGGATGAACAATCACTCTGAGCAACAGTGTGATCATTGATACCATATTCAACTAATTGTTGATAACCAAAGTATGGTTGATCAGCAATAAGTGCAGTGGTCTTCTGTAAGGCCATACTCTTGGATTCTGTTGATCCACCACCATATATGATCTTTCTCTGTTCAAGTTCCATCTCAAACGTCTTCAGTTTTCCAAACAGCTTTTCCAAAGTCATAGTTCTGAAGTCGCTTCTTTCCCGGATGGTCTCTGTCTTTACAACTAGATGGGGTGGCATCACAAATGAGAACTTTCTGTTAATCTCTTTCTGTGGATAAGTCTTTCCATGCAGGGTGAGTTCATTCAACAATAGCATGAACCTCTCATAGATTTGAGAAATGTTCTCTCCAGGTATTGCCTGAAATGCTTCATATCTGGCAATTAGCATATCGTATCTGTTTTCCCTGACTTCTTCAGATCCCTCCATCAATGCCTCAATAGTGTCCCACATCTGCTTTGAAGTTTTCAGACTTAGTATCAGATGTGTCATTGTCTTGGTCATTGATTCAACAATTATGAGTTGCAGATTATGATCATGTGCAACATATTCCTTATCAGTGTCAGTGTATTCACTTTTCTCTTTGGGAACAGACTTCTTTG
This sequence comes from Daucus carota subsp. sativus, assembly GCF_001625215.2. Lineage (NCBI taxonomy): Eukaryota > Viridiplantae > Streptophyta > Magnoliopsida > Apiales > Apiaceae > Daucus > Daucus carota. Next base: position 7,902,333 of record NC_030381.2, read on the forward strand.
GAATACGAACACCATTTTCAACAGATTCAGGAATAATCTTCATAGGCACAAATGGACCATTTTCCAGAATCCCAATGAACATGGGATTAGCAACTCTGATGTACAGCAACATCTTCATCTTCCAGTTGTTGTAGTCATCCTTGTCAAATGGAGGTACTTTGATTCCTAACTTGTGTGTCGACATTGTTATCAGATAAAATTACGATTGTACGGACAGCTAGCTTTTCAGATTGGTTACGGATCTCAGATCTGTATATCGATCAGCTAAGCTCTGATACCAATTGTTAGGTCCAATCAGACGTAGAAGGGGGGGGGGGGGGTTGAATATGTCGTACCAATTTTCTTCGATTTAATTTAATTGCGGATAATCTTTGTTTCAGTCCATGTTAAATCAATCGTAAATAAATAACTCCAGCAAGTCGGGGAATATTCTTATATTAGAAATAATCAGAGAACATATATATATATATATATATCTATATATATATATACTTGTATATATATATATCAAAGTTGCGCACATAGCTTCACAGGGGAGAATTGCCTTAGTCAAATTCCTGGAATTGTTCCTTGATCACAGTTGGGGTCGCAACCTTTGACTTAGTCAAAGGTTGCGCTCCACACATGCCATCCACTGTCTTCACTGTGTAGAAACTGGAAGAAATAAACCAAGGGAAATAGTTGCGCCTCTTGACTCAATTTGGAGTCGCAACCTTTGACCAAGTCAAAGGTTGCGCTCCACTCTTCAACTGTCTTCACTGTAGGCTGTAGTAGTGAGTTAGACAAAATTCCATGAGCTTTCCTTTTTGAGGGGGTCAAAGGCGCCAACTTTGACTTAGTCAAAGATTGCGCTTTGACCTCCACTGTTCTCAGTGTATGAGTTGGTACTTAGAAAGAAATCTAAGTACTAATTCTCCATTTCCCATTAATACAAATATATATACATATAATTAATTGTGTAAATAATTACTTGAATTAATTTATATTCAAGTAAATCACAATTAATGATATACATATATATATTAGTATTAATTGAATTCTCCACTGATGATTTTTTAATCAATTTAATTGACTTGATCAATTAATCCGTTGATCGAATCCACTGAATATTTTCGTACGTCCTGACGTCCTGTGCACTGGTCTGGTTCACGAACGACTCGAACTGAAATAATTCTTTGAATCCTTTGCTTGATAATATACTTGATCAGTCATTCCGGGTTAGATGTTGCTTCGATAAATTTGATTATAAATAATCAAATTAAATATACTGGAATCTTCTGGTCTTTGATACTTGATCTTCAGGCAATCTTGATAGCAGACACATTGAACTTTATTCTTCACTGAGGCTTGAACATGTTAATGAACTTCTTTCAGTGGACGGATGCTTGTCTCAGATATCTTGATTGTCTTTGTCTGTTCGTATCGAATCTCCAACCTGTAGATTCCTGTATTATACTTACGTATTGTTTCCTGTCCTTTGTTGTGTTGAGTTATCGTAATTACATTTATGTTACATTATGCTTTACATTAACAGATAATTGATGATGTCAAAACACATAAGTCAAATGCAACAGAGTTTAGCTATATAACAGAAACCTTTTAAAACTTACAGATACTTTACTCCTTAGCTTCATAGACACCATGAGCTGTCTTTAGATATTCTCTGAGGAGTTCTCTTTCAGCTTCTTCAAGTACTGTAATCATCTGTCTCTTGATCTCTCTTAGCTCTGGATCTGAAACTCCAGTTTGATAAATTGCAGCTCTGAGATCATAGATCTTATTTCTTCTCAAGTCTCTATCCAACCTGATATTGTAAGCTTTATCAGACTCTTCATTGAATGCAAGAGTACTGATTCCAGCTATTGTTACTATTTTTGCTGAATTCTTCTTCATCTCAACCAGCTGTCCTTGATGATTGAAGTATTTAGGAATAAAAGGTCCAGCATTTTTGTTTCCTGTAATACCCATCTTTCTTCTGATTTGATCTTTGAGCAGATTAGAGATGTGTTGACATGACTTGTTCTTTACTTGAAATATGTGTGAGACATATCTCAATTCCTCCCAGTGTTTAGCATAGAGATCAGCTTCAATTACTCTAAACACTGTTCCATCAGACATGAAGTAGATAAGGATGTTATCACCTCTGTCATTCTTTACCAGTTGGACTGAATCAAGTTTGTCCATTCTTTCTTGCAATGCTCCAGTCTTGGGAGCACAGAGAGATGAGGGGTCTGTTGACATTGATCCTATACTCTGATCAAATTTTTCATATTTAGATCCCAGTCCTCCTTTATCTCTTCCTGCTTTTCGATGAGAGATTGGTTGAATTGAGCCCTTTTCAAAATTTATCTCAGTCATCAGACTTGGCTTTGCAAATCCTGGTAATGGAGTTGTTGTTGGTTTGAACACAGCTTGAGCCTTGTCAGAGGTTGTGTCTTTCTTTGTTTCCTTATTAACTTGAGCTGTGTCAGAGGTTAATTTTTCTTGTTGTGATTCTGCAACATGAGCTTTGTCAGAGATTTCAGCTTCTGATTTCTTTCCCTTTACAACTTGATCTTTGTCAGAGGTTGTAGGCTTCTTCTGAGTCAACCCTTTTTCTAGGTGTTCATCTACTTTGCTTTTTCCCTTGGATGTATACTCATCTTCAGAGTATATCTTTTTGACTGGTAAACTCTGATCAGCAACAGTAGTTTCCTTGATCAGTATCCCTTTTTCCTTTGGTCTGGTAGTTGATTTTGCAGGCTTTTGAATTTTTCCAGAGTTTATAGCGTCAACATGTTCTTTCTTCAGTTCAGCTTCCTCTGCAGCAATCAACTCTAAGTCCAATTTGGCTTCTGGATTCTCTTGTTCAAATATTAGTCTGGCAAGTTCTTCATCAGTCAATGGTTTATCTGATCCAGCCACTGGTCTGTGCTTTGATCCAGATGTGACATTATGTGTTGGAGCTGGAGCAGACTTTGTGCTTTGCTTAGACTGTTTTAAACTGTCAGAGTTTGAAACTCTTCCACCAGTTCCTGCTTGAAATCTTTTATTCTTTGTAAAGTCATCCACATCATCATCATCATCATCATTTTTCTTTCTCTTCAGAGTTTGAGAAGTAGACTTGCATTTGACTTGTGCTACTCTCTCCCGCTTTTTGACATCATCCTCATCAGGAATCAATATTGATGTGATCAGAGAAAGTGAAGATTGGATGGCTTCAAGCTGTTTGGACATTTGGGATTGAGTAGATTCAATGGTTGACATTCTCTGTTCCAGAGATTGATTGGCAGACACCAGCTTCTTCATGTCTTCCTTTAGAGGTAACAGGTGCCTTTTCTTGTCCATATTTTGAGTTTCCTTGAAACTGCTACCTCTGTTCTGAGACCATCTATAGACTTAGATGTCCGAGCATGAGCAGGATGAAATGTCTTCAGATAAAGAACTGTAGCTTTGAGGCTTGACATGACATCAGAGTTTGTGATTTTATTCTCTGCCATAGATAAGAAATCTTCAGCTTTTGCTGGCTCCAGAGAATGCTGGTGGCTCATCCAGAGTTTATCCCATACCTCATTTGGTGGATCAACCTGAAGATCCCTTGGAAGTGGCTCAGAGTTTGTGTTCAGAGTTTGCAGCCTGGCATTATATTGGCTGGTAGACTCCCACTTTTGTTGTTGATGAGACAGAGGGACTTCATCATCATTTTCATCATCTGAACTTTCATCATCCTCATCTTCATCAGATGCAGGATCTTCAACATTCTCAACAGAATCTGGAACAGATTTTTCTTGAACTTGAGTTTTTGATTTGCTAGGCTCTTCACCAGCCTTAGCAAGGGACTGCAGGGCTTCCAATGCTACTTTGTCAGATTCATCAACTACAGCATCTGACTTGTAGTTTTCTGGTGCTGTATCATGAATAATGGCACCCTCAGGAAATTTAAGTGGAGATTGAGGAATTTGAAAGGAGGGTCCATGAGCAGAGATTGGAGTTTGAGGATCAGACATTGTTGTCCCAGCTTCAGTTGTAACTGGTTCCTCACACCTTATTTCTTCATCTACTTCAGAGGATGTAGTAGATGCTGTAGCAGCAGAGAGTGGAACAGCTTGAAGAGGATGCACCATCAGAGCTTGAGATACATCAGGAAGTGAAGTGGATGGTGCCTGCTCTTCTTCAACAGTAAAATCTGTAATCTCAGTAATGGGCACCTTTGCCCTCTTAGGCTTGTTTGCCCTTCTCTTAAATTTAGCTGTCTTTTGCTGAGGACTGGCCTGTGAAGGTTCAGAGTTTGTTGCAGGAGGTGCTTCCAGATCTTCATAATCATAGGCTGCAACAAGTCTCCTTCTTTTCTGCTTTGGTGGAGAAGCAGCTTCAGTGTTTACAGCATCAGAGTTTACAGCATCAGAGTTTGCTGGTTTATCAGACTTTGTCTTCAGAACTTGTGTAGCAACAGAGGTTCTGGTCTTCACAGTAGAGGGTTTTTCATCAGACTTTGTAGCCCTTTTAGACCTGGATGCAGAAGATCTGGGTTGTCTGGGGACTGTAGGAGAGACTGGAGGTTGAGGCTGTTGTTGTTGTGGTTGTTGTTGTTGGACGGGTGGCAAATCCATCCTAGCTCTAACTGGAGCTGGAATTAGGAGGGGCCTCTGAATTGGATACTTCTCATCCTTGGAGATGAGGTCCTTGAACACCCTTTTATGAAGCCTGAATGGCTTGATCTCATCATCAACATTAAAATCCACCTCACCAACAGTGGCATCAAACAATAATTGACAGAATCTTGAGAAATATATGACTTGTCTATTCTCATGCATTCTTTCACCAATATTTCTAAGAACTAATCTACCAAAATCAAAATTAGTAGAGTAGATCAGAGAATACCCAATCTGTAGCATGTCCATGGGTATGGCATCCCAGTTGGTAGACTTCTTCTGAAAGGCCCTGGTGATGCAGTCGAAGAAAAAACTCCATTCCCTTCTGAGCCCTGGACGCTTCAATTGTCCCAATTTTTCGAGTGATTCACTGTAGCCCAGAGCATTCATCATAACCCTTAGATTTGTGTCTCCATTTGTTATATAGGCTGCACTCTCTGGCATGTTGAATGCCTGACGAACTGTGGCTGGAGTAACAACATACTCCTCCCCTTCATATGAGAACACAATTGATGGTGATCCATCTGCACCACCATTGTCATATTGACCCGTCCTCCAAAAATTGATGATTTGGCTTCTTGAGAGTCTGGCAGGAGCGGTAAGGGCGGTACCAAGGGCACTCTGTGCCAAGAATTGCTGGATGGGATGATAATCCCTTGGAGCATCGGCTGTGTTGAGAATGGCTGCATGGTTGTTGGGAACAAATTCCACACCTGCATGAATAAACGCTGAAGTCGCCATTAGAGCAGAGTTTGTGAAAGAAGAAAGGTGTTTGAGAAAGTGTGTGAGAGAAGATTTGAGTATCAGAGAAAAAAAAGCGTAAGAGTTTGTGGAGAGAGTGTGTGTATAGATGAAGTGTATAAGAGAATAATAAGTGATAAAATCTGATTTGATAAACCCTTCAGATTTTGTTTCACTGTACACTCTTGGATTTGTGTTCAGCTGTACACCTGTCAGATTTTAACTGGTAGATGAGAGTTAGTGGCATGGAGAGAAAAGAAAATAATAATCATGAGCGCAGTAAAACTTGTGCAGTTACAAATGCTGATTACACGTTCTCCTATTAAAATGTTTTTCATGTAAGTCCACTAACAATACAGCCGTTTGTAACACTCTCTTCATATTCTCTGAATATTTGAACTCCTGAGATGTACAAGATTTAAAAAAAATCAAGATCAAATCTCTCGAATTTTAAACTCTGAGATTTAAATCAAAGAAAATAAATTTCTAAATACCTCAGAATAAAGACATAATTGTCAGAATATTCATCAATAAATCAGATTTTGTCATAAAATCCATAGCTCAATAATGTGCTTGTGAAATATGTGTGTGCGGACATGTTAAATCAGAGATTATAGAATTTCACAATTTCGTAATTATAAGGTAGACAAAAATAATTTATGCAAACTCTCAAGACATAGACATAGGACATACTCTGATGAAGAAAAATAAAATAAACTACCCTTTTTTTTTTTTCAGGACGCTTCTCAGTGTAAGTGAGGCACGACCCTTAAATATAATATTGCATCAGTATTTCTCCAGTAATCAGAGATTGTGACTGGTCACCATAGATTATAGAATCTTAGCAATTACTTAATACCAGCAAATGTTTGGTTCTTCCCAGTCACTGTCATATAGACATCTAAGATCTCAAAGGAGTACCATGCTTATTTTTCAGGGGTGTTTTGGCTTAGGTAACAAAAACATCAGAGTTTATAATCACTGTCTAATTGATGAGAGAAAATTCAAATTAATCAGTCTCACTTATAATTAAGATATGTGAAGTAATAGAGTCTCAATGATATCAACATGCATCTAGTGAAAATTAGTAGCACAGAATTGAGATCAAGATAAAAGAGCTCAATGAGATTTATGATTACTAATTTTAAATCATGCTTTATAGTATCTTCACAGGTGATTTGTCTCAGAGAAAATAAAATGAGATCATTTATCAAGATTCAGAGTTTACAAACGTCAGAGAATATTGTCAGAGAATGTCATCAGAGAATAGCAAACAGAGTATATCATCAGAGAATGTCATCAGAGTTTAACATCAGAGTATATCATGGCAAATTTGTGAGCAATGCATATGGGAATTTGACAATTTAAACTTGAAAGATCTGACCATTATGTTTACTCAGTTCCTGATATCATTCCTAGCTCATTCACCAGCCTAGTAAAGGTTGCTTCACTTAGTGGTTTGGTGAATATGTCTGCTAGCTGCTGTTCTGTGGGAACAAAGTGAAGTTCAATGGTTCCTTCCAGTACATGCTCCCTTATAAAATGATATCTTATACTGATGTGCTTTGTCAGAGAATGTTGAACTGGGTTTCCTGTCATAGCAATAGCACTTTGGTTATCACAATAAATAGGAATTTTAGAAAAGGATAACCCATAGTCCAACAATTGATTCTTCATCCAAAAAATTTGAGCACAGCAGCTGCCTGCAGCTATATACTCTGACTCTGCTGTTGATGTTGATATTGACTTTTGCTTCTTGCTGTACCAAGAAACAAGTCTTCCACCCAGAAATTGACAACTCCCACTTGTGCTTTTCCTGTCAATTTTGCAACCTGCAAAATCTGCATCAGAGTATCCAATTAGACTAAAATCTGATTCTCTAGGATACCATAATCCCAATGATGTGGTTCCCTTGAGATATCTGAATATCCTCTTTACTGCAATCAGATGAGGCTCTCTTGGATCTGCCTGAAATCTTGCACATAGACATGTGGCATACATTATGTCTGGTCTACTTGCAGTCAGATAAAGCAAAGATCCAATCATTCCTCTGTAGTTTGTGATATCCACTGATGCACCAGTATCTTTGTCTAGCTTGGTTGCTGTTGCCATAGGAGTAGTTGCAGCTGAACTGTCTTGCATACCAAATTTCTTCAAGAGATTTCTGGTATACTTGGCTTGATTGATAAAAATCCCATCTTCAGTCTGTTTAACTTGTAAACCCAGAAAATAACTGAGTTCCCCCATCATGCTCATTTGGTATCTAGACTGCATGAGCTTGGCAAATCTTTGACAGAGTTTAGCATTAGTGGAACCAAAAATGATATCATCAACATAAATTTGGACTAAAAGCAGATCATTTCCATGATTCAAATAAAACAAGGTTTTGTCTATGGTACCTCTAGTGAATCCACTTTCAAGAAGAAATTGAGCTAGAGTTTCATACCATGCCCTTGGAGCCTGCTTTAGTCCATAGAGAGCTTTGTCCAATCTGTAGACATAGTCTGGATGCTTAGGATCCACAAATCCTGGAGGTTGTTCAACATATACCTCTTCATCCAGTTTTCCATTCAGAAAAGCACTCTTGACATCCATCTGGAATATCTTGAATTTCTTGTGAGCAGCATAGGCCAGAAAGATTCTAATTGCCTCCAATCTTGCAACTGGAGCAAATGTCTCATCATAATCAATACCTTCCTGTTGTGAATACCCTTTTGCCACAAGCTTTATTCCTTGTAATGACACCCTCACTATCAGTTTTGTTTCTGAAAATCCATTTTGTACCAACTATTGATCTATCTTTAGGTCTTGGTACTAGTGTCTAGACTTTATTTCTCTCAAACTCATTTAGCTCTTCTTGCATTGCTTGAATCCAGTCAGCATCTTGAAGAGCTTCCTCCACCTTTTTAGGTTCTGTTTGTGACAGAAAGCAATGATGTAAACACTCATTTGCTGTAGCTGTCCTTGTTTGCACACCTGCTTCTGGATTTCCAATTATCAAATCAGGTGTATGAGATTTTGTCCACTTCCTAGCATGTGGAAGTTGGCCATTTTCATCATTGGATCCTCCCCCTTGATCCATGCTCTCTTGATTCTGTTGATCATTCTCTGTAGCTCCCCCAAAATTTGTGCTATCAGAGTTTGAATAAGTATTCTCTGATGAGTTTGAGTCAGCATTCTCTGATGAGTCTTGGGTAGAGTCTGAAACATTCTGATGCTCCCCCTCAACATGTGCTTCATCATCATGAACTTGTAAATTTTCACCAGAGTTTGCTGTATTTTGTTCACAGTCAGAGTTTGACTGTTCATCAGAGTTTGTCGAATCAGAGAATATTTCTTCATTTTCAAAATGCGGTTCTTCATGATCATCCATATCTACTAAACCCATAATTCTTTTGTCATCAAATGACACATGTATGGATTCCATGATCACCTTGGTTCTCAGATTATAGACTCTGAAGGCCTTTGTTGTCAGAGGATAACCTACAAAAATGCCTTCATCAGCTTTTAAATCAAACTTGGTAAGCTGTTCTGGATGAGTCTTCAATACAAAGCATTTGCACCCAAATATATGAAAGTACTTCAGATTTGGCTTCTTTTTCTTCACCATCTCATATGGGGTCTTGCCATGCTTATTAATCAGTGTTGCATTTTGAGTGAAACAAGCTGTTTGAACAGCTTCTGCCCAGAAATAAGTAGGTAATTTAGCCTCATCAAGCATAGTTCTGGCAGCTTCTATAAGAGTCCTGTTTTTCCTTTCAACTACACCATTTTGCTGTGGTGTTCCAGGTGCAGAAAATTGTTGCACTACACCTCTTTCTTTGCAGAACTCTTCCATTGTTGAATTTCTGAACTCAGTTCCATTATCACTTCTAATGATCTTTACTTTGTCTTCAGATCCATGATCCAGTTGCTTCACATGATCCATCAGATGCAAAGCTGTTTCATCTTTAGAGTGAAGAAAATATACCCAAGTGTATCTAGTATACTCATCAACAATGACAAGAGCATATTTCTTCCTTGCAATGGATGGTACATTAACTGGTCCAAATAGATCAACATGTAGAAGGTGATATGGTTTCTTTATTGACAATTCAGTCTTACTCTTGAAGGATGTCTTTCTCTGCTTGGCCTTTTGACATGAATCACATAATCCATCAGATGTGAGTAGTGATTCAGGGAGTCCTCTCACAAGCTTTTTCTTTATAAGCTCATTTATGGAGTTGAAATTCAGGTGTGAGAGCTTCTTATGCCATTTCCAACTTTCTTCTGCAGAAATTCTTGTAGATAAGCAAATTGCTTTTCCTTCAGAGTTTGTAGGCAAGTGGATTTCATAAATATTTCCATGTCTGTGAGCAATCACAGCCACCTTGCCTGTAGACTTGTTACTATCTCACTGTGTTCTTCATAGAAATCAACATGATATCCTCTGTCACAGATCTGACTGACAGAGAGTAAATTGTGTTTTAGCCCTTGAACAAGAGCTACATTTGATATGATGACATTTCTAAGATTGATGTTGCCATATCCCAGAGTCCTTCCTATGTTGCCATCTCCATAAGAAACACTTGGGCCAGCTTTCTCTACAAACTCTGACAGCAGGGCCTTATTTCCAGTCATGTGTCCTGAACAACCACTGTCCAAGACTAGAATATTCTTCCTGTTGCCCTGCAATCACAAAGACCACTAATTGTTAGTTTTAAGGACCCAGACTTGCTTGGATCCCTTGGCCTTATTAAGTTTGTTAGCTTTTGCAGCGGAATTATTATTATCAGAGTTTGAGCTAACAGACTTTGGAACAGAGTTTGTACTAGAAACAGATTTTGTACTTGCAGAGTCTTTATTAACCTTTTTCAAAGAAGGTTTCAATTGATAATAATCATAATACAAACTATGATATTCTTTGCAAGTATAAATAGAATGCCATAAACTACAATAATGAAAACATGTATCTTGTGGTTTATATCTAATACTACTTTTTCTAACTCCAGACTTTGTAGGTAAGGAGTTAATGTCCTTGTTCTTCCTGCAAAAATTAGCAAGATGATTAGTATTTCCACAGTTATGGCATGTCTTCCTAGGTGCATTTGGAATAGGCATGTAGTTATTACTCTTGTCTATTCCAACCTTGCCATTTCTATTTTTCCTAGGTTCCTTGTCTTTGTTATCAGACTTTACCTCTTTAAGCTTATGTTTAAGCTGCTTCTGAGTCATCAGTCCTATGTTAACCTGTTTGGGCTTATCAGGTTTTAAATTGTTGTTAATCTCTGATTCTGGTCTAATCTGTTTAGACTTAGAGGATTCAGCAACAAATTTAACAGGTTTAACCCTAGGTTTTTGAGTTTTAACAAACTCTGCTTTTGATGACTCAGCTTCTGAGTTATCAGTGTAACCTAGTCCCTTCTTCCAGTTTCCACTACCTAAGATATCCCGAGTAGTTTTGCCTGAATTAGTCCATGTCTTAATAATATCCCTTTCCTTAGCAAGTTCTGATTGAAGAGATGCATACCTCTTTAATAATTCATCTTTGACAATGACAGCATCATCTCTCTCTTTCTGAACTTCTAACATCTGAACTAATTCTTTTTCTAGATAATCATTCCTTTTCTTTACACTTAGAGTTTCAGATTTTAATCTCTCATTCTCTAAAGTCTAATCTCTAAAGCTGATATGCAAAGTTTTAAGGAACAATCTTAACTCAGTTATATCTTCAGTATCAAAGGCAAGAGTAGAATGAGGTACCTTAGCAGTAGATTCAGAGTTGTTGTCAGTGTTTGTCATCAGAGCATAATTGACTTCTTCTTCTGAATCAGATGTATCTGTCCAGTTTCCTTTCTTGGTGATAAAGGCTTTTTCTTTTTCTTTCTTGGCTTTCTTGCATTCAGATGCAAAGTGACCTTTTTCACCACAGTTGAAACAGGTATACTTGTCAGCTTTTCCAGCTTTCCCTTCCTTGCTCTCATTCTTCCTAAAATTCTTCTTATCATAAACTCTGTCAGAGTTTCTGTCTTTTCTTGAAAAACTTTTGCCTTTGTTGCACTTTTTGTAGGCCAACTTCTTGAAGCTTTTCACCATCAATGCTGCTAACTGCATCATCTCAGCATCACTTTCTTCAAAGTCTGAGGGAATATCAGAGTTTGAGTCATCAGAGTTTGATGACTCAATGTCAGACTTTGTGACATGAGCTTTTCCTTTGCTTTTAGCAGCTTCCTCTTGAACTTTCAGAGCAACAGACTTTGATTTTCCTCCATGACGTTTGCTCCTTTGCTCCATCTCAAGTTCATGAGTCTTCAGTCTTCCATAAACATCATCAAGAGACATTTCTCCAAGATCAAGATTGTCTCTTATTGTTGTGACTTTCAAATCCCATTTTTCAGGAAGAGCCAGAAGGAATTTGAGGTTTGAGTCTTCAAGATCATATTCCTTGTTCACAAGAGATAAGTCATTCAGCAGTTTGACAAATCTGTCATACAGATCTGTCAAGGACTCACCAGATTTTGAGTCAAAGTGCTCATACTCCTGTGTAAGGATTGTTTTTCTGTTTTTCTTTATGGCCTGAGTTCCCTGACATCTGGTTTCCAGAGCATCCCAGATTTGTTTAGCAGTTTTGCACCCAATCACCCTATTTGACATGGCATTATCAAGGGCACTGTGCAGAAGGTGTTTCACCTTAGAGTCTTTACCAATTGATAAGATGTCCTCAGGGGTATAATCTTTCTTTTCTTTTGGAACCATCTTCTGAGGTTCATCTGCAAGCCCAACAGAGAGCTTGGTGGGCATATGTGGTCCATCATAGATCCTGTCAAGGTATTCTGGATCAACAGAGTCTAGGAATATGATCATTCTCTCTTTCCAGACTGGATATTCAGATGCCTTAAGGATTGGAACTCTAAAAGATGAAGCTTGTGATTTTTCAGACATGATTGTGATTAAGATCTCACTGTAGTTATCTTAACAGAGCTGGCTCTGATACCACTTGTTAGGTCCTATGAACTCACTATATAAGTTAATATAGTGAACATAATCAATAAAGCAGAATGACAATATAAGAGATTGAAAGCAATTAACTCTTATTCACAAAGCTTGAATGGTTACAAAAACTCTCTCAGTGATTTATATATTATCACTAAGAGCTGCTAGGGTTCTTAACAATGTACTCGATAACTCAACTCATATAGAGTAACCCTAATCTGTGTTTATATAGACACAGTTACAAAATCAATCTCTGATTTGATATCCTATAAATCAGCTATGTATTCTATCAATCAAAGATTGCTACTGTTTTCTGTTTAGTTTCCATAGTCAGCAAATCACTCCTCCGCTTCTATCCTTCCTTGAAGTATATCCGCTTCTGAGCTCTTTCCACGTGTAAACTCTGACGAGTCTTGACTATGTAAACTCTGATCAGACTTTATCAAACTCTGATCAGCTTCCAGCTTAAACTCTGATCACTCCTGTTCTAAAACAAACTTTAAGAACATTAGTAATCATCAATTATATCTAACACACACAAATTTGCACACATGATCAACAACCAAAAAAAACAAGAAAGAGAGAAAATGAGTGAGGAGGAAAGAATCAGATCCCAATACTTTTTGTACCCCCAAGCACATGCAACGTCACAAGCCATAAATATGTGTCATGTAGATTTGCATGCCAAGTAAAACTGCTAATAAAATTTTAAACTATACATGGCATTTTATATTCACACATAAGAGGCCCTCTGGGTTGCGAATTGAAATATATGCAAAACATACGAGGCATCGGGTAGAACCTAAATATTTTTTTGGGTCCAGGACGCAACCAACCAAAAAAGAGCAAAGGAAATAAGGGCGCCTTGATCATGGGCTGATCATGGAAGAAAATAAAGAAATGAAGCCCTGATTTAAAGAGAGAAACCCCTAGTTAGGAGTATCAAAGCATCGAGCCCTCAAACCATGCCCTAACTTGAAATCCAAACCTGAGATGAGAGAGATGTGCTGATGAGAGACCAGAGAGACCAGAGCGACGAGAGAGACACGGTGAAAAGAGAGAGAGGCGACTGTGGGGGTGAAAAGAGAGAGAGAGAGACGAGATGTGGGGGTGAAGAGCGAGAGAGGACTGTGTGGAAAATGAGAGATGACTGAGTGTGAGTGGAAAAGGAAGTGAAAAAATGGGGCGGGGTGTTAGTGAAACAAAGTCCCGCTGCTTGTCTGATTTCACCGGGAACCACGCCCGCTTGTTCAAATAAACATATATACATATATTTAGTTTATATTTTATTTTTTTGTTTACATTTTATTTTACTTTTTAAATAAATAAACATATATTTATTATTTAAAATAAAATCATTCACCTATTAAATTATTTAATATTTTATATAATTTTTTATATTTTTAGTTTATATTATTACATAACTTCTATTTTTATTTTTAATACAAGTAATTACTTTTTTCTTTAATTTTAAGTTAAAATATTATTTTCACATTTTAATAGCTTAAGCTAACATATTTGTCTCCATGTTGCACCCTTAAACACTTTCTAACAAAGGCAACATCCCCTTTTTGGCTAAGCTAACATGAAAAATATTATGTTGCGGAAGGGTGAAAGTAGTGTAGCTAAGGTAACATTTTTTAGCAACATTTACAAAGGTCGCGTTGCGATAGGCCTTTTATGGCGTAGTGTGTAGCAGCTGTGCTCTGCTGGCTTCCAGCCGCGGCTGAAGAACCCGGCGAGGCATTATTACCTGCAATTACATTTGGGAAAACATATTTTGGAATTACAAGATGTAGGAGAAGAGGAGTAGCGTTGAGAAGGCGAGTGCTAAGCGGCTGTTGCTTAGCCTGTCGCCGAGCTTCTACCACCTCTTCCCTCTCTTGCGTGGCGGCTCTGCCATCTCACGAGAATAAGACGACATGGAGGGAAGGGAGCACGATGACACGAGGAGAGCTGGTTTGAACAACGGAAGTTGCAGAGAAACGCGCGTGTTAAAGGTGCACCCAAAAACCGAGATCTGGGGTGATGAGCATGCAAGGGGAAGTGAACAGGCAGAAACAATCAGACAAGGGCTAAGGGTTCTCCAGGGGTATATAAGTAATTACACACGATTAAATTGGCTCCCCAAACCCCCCTGTTGCAGTATAATAGATTAGGCTGCAGGAGCATAGTCGTATCCACCACCACCGTCGTTGTCGCCCTCTGTTATCATATCAACAGAATGGTAACTTCTCGTACTGCAGGGCAAAACATATATTCATCTGCTTGCTTTCTGAACCACTGGCTGATAGCTCCAGAACTCTGACTCATATTTGTTCGAGGCGCGGTTGTTTTGTGAATTGAAATGCAGAGGAACGAACTAGTTATATAATGAAATCGGACGGTGTTGAAGTGGCACATACACATAGCACAATTTAGCAACAACAAGAGTGTGGAGAAATGATTACAGAGTGTGTTTAAGCAGATGCTGCAATGTGGTGAAGCCAGCTATGAAATTGAAATAACCAGTCTGCAGCAAATATGTGTAGTGGGAGTATATATTCTGCAGGTAGCATGAAATCCTGGTGAGTGTTACAGCATTTCTGTAGGGCCAGATATAAAGTTTTGTGTGTTAGAACTTGGAACATACATTATTTCTTTTTGTGATTAAAGCGGGTAGACGTAGACATATATAGCTTTTGTGGACTTGATGGTGGTATAATTGGTAATGTTAGTCATGCGTAGCTGCTTGCCCAATTTGCCAGTCCAAATATTATACAGTTCCTGCTGCAAAGTTTTAGGCTAGGCTCCCCCGAATCGGACCAGAATTTTATTTAGCAATAGTTGTAATAAAGTAGTCCAGATTTAATGGAATTTCTGCTGTGTAAAAGGTGTATAACAAATTAAGAACAGTCGCACTTGGCTACTTGAGTACATTAGTGGTAAAATGTAGTGGTTACATCAAACAATTTTAGTGGTTAGGTAAACGGTACGTAAATCTAGTCCCTAATCTAGCTGCCAATTGAATATTTGTTTTGCCATTGCAGATTGTTTCCGGTTAAAGATATTTTTGCAACCTGATATATATTTACCTCTCAACTCTCCTACTAAATTCAGGCCTATGTGGACTACCTGGGCTGCTGCTGCTGCGGAAAAAATAGTGTGGTGCCAGTCTGAAGAATGAAAACAGAAATGATCAATAAGTTTATTATCAGCATTTCATCATTAGCAATGCACACTTGTAGATAGTCTCTTAAAATACAGACAATATCATGTTTTAAGGCGACAAGTAGGAATGGCGATAAGGTGTGTAGCCCTTCCAACAAGTATCCCGAATTCCTCAGTCATGTCAAGTTCTGATAGCTGCATTCCATTAGGGAGATCCCAGTTGAAACAATGCAACAATTGGGCCACCACTAGGCGAACCATAGTGAGACCTAATTGCATCCCAGGACACCCTCTTCTCCCAGAACCGAAGGGAAGAAGTTCAAAATCCCTTCCTCGAAGATCAATATTGTTCCCCAAAAATCTTTCTGGGAGGAACTTCTCTGCATCAGTCCATACCTTAGGGTCTCGACCTATTGCATATACATTGACGACTACTCTTGAATTCTTGGGTATGAAAAATCCTTCAACCATGCAATCCTCTACAGATAGATGCGGGAGTAACAGTGGTGCCACAGGATGAAGCCTCATGGCTTCTTTGACAACCATGTTCAAGTATTCCAAACTCTCCAAATCCGATTCTTTCACCATCTTGTCAAGTCCAACTACTTCTTCTAACTCTTGTTGGACTTTCTTCATTACTCTTGGATGTCTTAGAAGTTCAGAAAGTGTCCATTCAATAGTTGTTGAAGAAGTGTCAGCTGAAGCAGCAAACATGTCCTGAAAAGACCATATATTAAGGAGCAAAACCAAATTATTGACTCCAAAAACACACAGCTTTTGAACTAGTTTAATATAAACATGAATTCAACTCTTACTAACAGATATCTAGATATGCTTTTGCTAATACTTATGGCAATTAGGTGTTGTTAAAAAAAATTGGCAATAGTTTACATCTCTGACAAGTAACATACTCAGTACCATAGCTCAATCTTTAATATGCAGAATCTCAAAATTATATTGATCTGTACTAGCCATTAAAGTCGTAGAAGAGCATTTACCATTAGAATAGCTTTTACGTGGGTGCGATCAAACTCAAATTCTGAATTTCCAGATTTCAAGATACCCAACATGGTATCGACAAAGTCCTTGGTCTGACCATACTCCTTTGGCTGGTCATGCTCATCAACAATCTTTTCCAAAAATTGATCCCATACTTTGGCTATAGCCTTCATTTTCCTAGTTAATCCCTGAAGATCAAGTGCACCAATGTAGGGAAAATAGTCACCGAGGTTAAAAGCCACTGCAATGATCATCCCCTCATGAATTACACCTTTAAATCCTCTTTCATCGAACTCCATGTCCTCAAACTTCTTTCCAAACACCATCTGACAACTGATATCTGAGGTCATGGATGTTATTTTGGTGCTGATATCAACAGCAGCATGTTCTTGAGCTGCATGCTCAAGAATAATTACTAATGCACCGACCTCTTTTTCCCTCATGGCTCGAAAAGAATTGATTTTGAGGTTACTGAGCAATTTCAGGGTGCACAATTTGCGCATGTTTCGCCAATAAGGACCATATGTTGAGAATGACAGATTTCTTTGCTCATAAGAAATGTGCTTAGCAGCTTCAAGAGACGGTCTGCTGGCAAAAATAAGGTCATGGGTCTTGAGAAACTGCTTGGCTGCATCTGGTGATGAGACAATGATGTTGGGGACGAATCCAAAGCGCATTGACATAATAGGGCCATGTTTCTCAGCTAGCTTCTGCAAATCTTGATGAGGGTTTTTACCTAACATATGAAGGTGTCCAATAATTGGTAGGCTTTTTGGCCCTGGCGGTAAATTTCGTTGTGTCCTTTTCTTCAGCCATGTCCAGAGAAGGCAAGCGAGCACTACTGCTACAAGCGTGATCCAAGTCCATGCCATGACTAGTATGCTAAAGACTCTATAAAATGCCACCTTATAATGACAAGTACTTAATTGGCATGTGTTAGTAAATGAAAATTAATAAATACCACAGAAACAAGAGAAAAACTATGTAGAAATAGATGTTTGGAAATGATTATTCTATAGATGGATGATTATAACTATGACATAATTACAAACCAAGCTCAGAATACTGATAATTCCCCAACTTTGGTGAGTATCATGTGTTTGTTTATCTTGATTATGCATTATAAGGTGTTTAATCTACTCTTCTTAAGATATAGGAGTAACAAACATGTTTCATTTGCTCTAGGATTTGAAACCTCAATTAATTAACAAGTCAGTTGTTACTATGTATGATGTACAGGATCTCAGGCCGGCTGAATCATCGATATGTTTATGCAGGAGATACTGTATTTGGCTGCATCTTGTTGGTTTTGTGCAACCTAGAAGCATGCAGAGAAATATGTTGTGGCGGTTGATGTGACTGTTCCATCCGGCAGGTCTGGCTCAAGTACTTGGCATGTTATTGTTGCTTATAGTTATATTGATCAACACCAGTGTCTACAGGTAGTTTCTGCATCTTTTTTAAAGGGAGTGGAAACACGACGTAGGCTACAAGACAGGAAAGATATTTCCTATGCTCTATCCGAGTCCAAGAACAAACATATAGTTATCTATGATCGTCGAGGCATCTTACTTTCTTGTTGTGACATAAACAACAGGGCACTGGATTATAAAAAAAAAATAAAAAATCTCATGGATCTTGAGATAGTACTATGCATTGAAGAAGTGTCACGAGGATTGTAGCTCATAAGCTGGGTCAAAATCTAGATTTTTGTTTAGCCACTGCAGATTGTGACAAATTAAAGACACTGTTGCATCAATGAGATGTGTTGCCTGATATTTACTTCTCAGGTCTTCCACTATATTACAAGTCTGATCAGATCAAGTTTTAGAGATTCTCACAGATGATCAAGTACCCAAGAAACTAATCACTGAGATTAGGGGCAGCTACAAGTTGCATCACCTCTTGAATTAGGCATGGTTACCAACTGTGTCTGTACATAATGCATGTTCTTGGCCTTGCAAATTTTGGTGAAGGCTTTCATTTATTAAATGGAAGTCTTCTCAAATATTCAAGTTTACTTGAATCAAATAGTCTTTTTGCGAGATCAACATGGATGCATGCTGTATTGGGAATGAAAGGTTTTAAACATATGATTTTCTATTTTCATACAAATACTGTCATTTCAAAATAATAATCGATTTGCTTTTTACACGTAATAACACTTAGGAAAAAAAAGTAGAGAAAATAAGGAAAAAGACAATGAGAAAGAATTCAATCGTTGTTCTAAAAGAAAAGTGGACAGTGTTTGCATAACATTGCTCCAATTTTTTTCAAAAAAATTGCTCGAATTATATAGTAAATTTCCTGACAAAAAAATTATATAGTAGTAAATTTTATATAAAAAAAAATATAATCAGTTTTCTTTGAAAAAACGACTTTTATGTCAATTTGCCACTGTTCACTTCTTCTCTTCCCTTTCTCACATTTCTTCAACCCATCTTTCCCAATTAACCCAAAATGTCACTAAATTTCCAGTCTTTATCTCTTCAATCCGCCCAATTTTCACCCCCAAACTTGACACACAGACACCCATTTACACACACATCAAAACCCAGATACACTTTCACCTGTATCTCCATGACCCGACCCGCGAGAAAAACGGGTTACAAGACAGAACTCATGTCTGATTCGGCAGAGTTGGTCAGGACACTACTGAGGAACATTAATGATAAAAGGCCACTGACAACTACCTTGGATAAGTATGTCAAGGTTGTCAGAACTGAACACTGTTTTCTTCTGTTTGAGCAGCTTGGGAAGAGTCAAAAGTGGCTTCAGTGTCTTGAGGTCTGTCTCTTTTATCATACCCTTTTGCTATGTATACAAGTATGTATGTATGTATGTATAGTTTTAGTTAGTATTTTTATGCACTTTCAGGTTCTGGGTATTTTTTGATTTCTTGTTGTTAATATTGTTATAAATTTTGGAAAGGTACATTGTGCTACAATTTGACTGTGGGAATGAAATAACTGCTCGTGATACTAATTTGATTGGTCCTAGTGTTATGTATACTTCTTGGATTGATAAAGTTGGAATCTTGATAATGTATCTTATATGAAGTTGCAAGTCAATGTTGTTGCATAGATTAAGTTCTTGTAGCATTGATCATGTAGGTATTGGTACTGATAGGGGTTATATGTTGCTTGCGTTCTAAGAGCAATTCAAACGTGTTGTGTTAAAATCACATATTCTTGCTTTGATAGTGGGTTCCTTAATAATGTAATTTGTGGTCCTTGCTACTAGCGACATAACCAAATTTATATCGGGTGTTTTGTTTACTGGAGTTGCCAATCTGTTTCGATTCTTCCGAACAAGAGAGGTTTGATGCTTCTGAATTCATGGTATTAAATTCCATTTCCTACTCGCAGTATGCTCTTTATGATCTCAGCTAATGATGATCTCCAGAATAGATGGTTGTTGATAATAAAAGATTTTGTTGGTCTTGTCTTGGATGGATGGATAATTTTTGGACTTATCTTTCCCGTATATAGGTGTTCAGATGGATGCAAAGACAAAGGTGGTATATAGCAGATAATGGAGTCTACTCGAAGTTAATATCTGTAATGGGAAAGAAAGGTCAAACCCGGTTGGCGATGTGGCTTTTCTCTGAGATGCGTAATAGTGGGTGCAGACCTGACACATCTGTTTATAATTCTCTAATCAGTGCCCATCTGAACTCGCGGGATAAATCTAAGGCTTTGGACAAGGCGCTTGGATACCTTGACAAGATGAAGGGAATGGAAAGATGTAAACCAAATATTGTGACATATAATATTTTACTGAGAGCGTCTGCTATGGCAAAAAAGGTAGATCAAGTGGAGGCCTTGCTCAAAGAGCTTAATGATAGTGTCATTACCCCTGATATCTTCACTTATAACGGCATGATGGATGCCTATGGTAAAAATGGAATGATCAGAGAAATGGAGATGATGCTCTCTCGGATGAAGAGTGCCAAGTTGAAGCCCGATATTATCACTTTCAATTTGTTGATCGATTCTTATGGTAGGAAACAAGAATTTGAGAAGATGGAACAAGTATTCAAGAGCTTGTTATGCTCCAAGGAGAGACCAACACTTCCCACATTCAATTCGATGATCACAAACTATGGAAAAGCAAGGCTTAGAGAAAAAGCTGAGTTGGTTTATCAGGAGATGATTGACATGAAATATACACCGAGTTTCATCACAAAGGAATGCCTTATCATAATGTATGGGTATTGTGACTGTGTATCAAAGGCAAGAGAGATATATGATGGGATGGTACAATCTGAAAAAGAGATAAAGATTTCAACTCTGAATGCCATGCTTGAGGTTTATTGCAGAAATAGTTTACCAACAGAAGCAGACGCTCTGTTTGAAAGTGCACGCAGCTCTAGGGTGTGTAGAATAGATTCAACAACCTACAAGCTTCTTTATAAGGCATACACCAAAGCTGACATGAATGAGCTGTTACAAAAATTGCTAAAACACATGGACAAAGACGGTATCGTTCCAAATAAAAGGTTCTTTCTGGATGCTCTTGGTGCTTTTGGGTCTTCAAAAGCAAATTATTCAACAGCAAAACGGTTACCTGCTACGGACAGAAAAGCTCCTCTAAAGCCGGCTACTTATATGAAGGGGTAGTTATAAGTTCTAGTGTTCTACATTGATCAGTAAAATCTTAGACTCTTAGCTAAAAGATTTATGACAGACAATTAAATCTATGAGTTTGTTCCTGAACAAGTTGATTTGGTCTTTGATTAGCTGGTATGCCTACTGACTCTTCCCTAAGTTTGTCATCATAGACATTTGTTCTTCCAATAACTCACTTCTAAATTTGTACATGTTTCCCAGGAATGAGATCAAGTGATCGATACCAAGACACAGTGTTTCATGTTTTCTACAATTCCCATGACAGGTTATGCTTCAGCTACTTGTACTATAGAAGCAGTTTTGAAGGATCTTATCTCTTTGTGATGTATACCTTCAATAAAATTTTATTATGTTCAAGTAATATATTAGGAAGCAATTGAGTTTATACTGTGTGATATTTAAAGTCTTTTCCTGTTATTTTGAAAAAACTCTAGTAACTAGGTAAAATACCAAGATTTATATAAAATTTACGAGTAGCTCTTTTTGATGATGGTTTGTTTGTGTTGGAGGATTTCTTTGAGAATAGGAGTGATAATATGATAAATTTTCCAGCTTCATAATTATGTGCAGATGCTGCTAACTATAAAAACCATAGTTGATGTCTGTTCTGTTGGTTATCTTTTTGAGAATCCTTGTAATATATATGTTCAGTATCATGATACAACTGATTAAACCATACTTGAATGTACTGGCGCCAAGTGTTTCCGATAATTACCACTTATTCTAGAAGGCCCGTGATAACGACTTTCTTACTGTTTGTCTCTGTTTGCAATTAAAAGGTTTCATCTTTTGAGGTATATATACCTGATAATTTCAAGTTCGAACTTTGTATAACATTTCTATGCGCGACTGAAATGACTTAAAAAGCTTGTTTAGCCAAGAGTTATCTTTATATTATGTGAAAATAAGTACCTAACTTAAATCGTAGCCAAACATGCTGTAAGTTAATGGATAATTTTAAAAAAGCTTTTCCTTGAAATAAATATTGAGTCTCTACAGTAAAAAGAAACCACTCTATGTGGCGTAAGCATACAGTTAAAAGGTTATATATTCTGAATTTATCTGTGCATAAGTTATGCTTGGAACACTTCCTCCCTTTTTTGTCAATAACAATTTTACTTTACATTTTTGCAACATCTTCAGTGGATCCTTTTTCTGGAATCACTATTGGAAGATGACATCACTTAAGTAGACTTAAGTAAGTTAATGATTTGATAGTTAGTGCCTAAGCAATGCTGTATCGCAACTTGATACTATGATTCGAACAAGTTGCAGTACAATTCTTGGTCAATTTGTATCCCCAATTTTGAATAGGCTGAATATAGTAGAACCTGCAAGAACCATAAAAGTTATGAGAACAGTCACAATGTACGATATAGATCAAAATGAACAACAGCATTATGTGAAGATAATTGAGGTCTAATTTAATTGCTGTGTTTAAGCAATACATCACTCTTCATCTTAAATATGCTTGTCAGCCATGAATAGCATTAATTATAACTGTTGGAGATTGTTTATATATAGATTTCAAGCCTTAATATTATATTGAAATCATATTAAAAGCCCATAGGATGCATATATAATTCGGCTTATATCTTACTTTTATACTGCATTAGAGATGCTGAAAGTGAAAGAATTGACTTATACATAATAAAGATAAATGTCTTAATCCAGGACCCTTTCAAATCTTACATCTTCACCTAAAAGGATTGGAAATAGATTCTTTGATAATGATAGGGTATTAAGATAACAGTACTTGATTGACACCTCTCCTACTTTGCTCTGCTTCAGTATCCTTTTAGTCTGCTGCCGTCCCATGCTTAATTCTGCTGTACAGATACTCTTGTGTTCTTACCGTATAGCCTTCAATAATTGTTTTTCAAATCATTAATGAAATAAATTAAATACATACTTAGTGAATGCTATTTATATCTATTATACTACCAAGTCTGGTCAAAGATTCTGAATCGGCATATAGGAAAAGCTATTATGTTAATTTGCTGTTTGTGTCTTTAGGAAAATCCCATCACCAAAACAGAGACATATTAAATTGTGTCTGTTTGACTGCCATACATGTCTAATAAAATGAAAGAGTTACTTACTCTATTTAAGTAGATCAGTTTGAGTATCGCAAGTCCAAACCATTTTAGTCATGGACTGGACTTGGCTAGCAATTGCAGTTGTACTTGCTTACCTTCTCCAAACATGGTTGAAGAAAAAAACTATAGGAAGAAACTTACCACCAGGTCCAAGAGGCCTTCCCATATTGGGACACCTCCATCTGTTGAGTAAAAACCCTCACCAAGATTTGCAAAAACTGGCTGAAAAACATGGCCCCATTATGTCAATGCATTTTGGATTTGTTCCAAACATCATTGTGTCGTCACCTCAAGCAGCTGAGCAGTTTCTTAAGACCCATGACCTTAATTTTGCTGGTAGGCCATCTCTTGAGGCTGCTAAGTACATTTCCTATGGCCAAATAAACTTGTCATTTTCAACATATGGTCCCTATTGGCGCAATATGCGCAAGTTGTGTACACTGGATTTGCTCAGTAATCTCAAGATCAATTCTTTTCAAGCTATGAGAAAGGAAGAGCTTGAGCTGTTGGTAGATCATATAAAAATTGCAGCTCGGGAAAGAACTGCTATTGATCTTGGTACCAATGTCTCTTCTATGATCTCAGATATGACGTGTAGGATGATTTTTGGGAAAAGATTCGAGGACAAAGATTTGAAAGGGAGAGGGTTCCAAGCCGTGATTCAAGAGGGAATGCAGCTAGCAGCCGCCTTTAATCTTGGTGACTATTTCCCTTATCTTGGTGTACTTGATCTACAGGGAATGACTAAAAAATTGAAGGCTATAGCAGCACTATTTGATAGTTTTCTGGAAAAAATTCTTGATGAGCATGAACAGTCAAAGGAGGATAAGCAAACCAAGGACTTTGTTGACACCATGTTGGACATCATGAAATCTGGAGAGGCGGAGTTTAAGTTTGATCGTGCCCATGTCAAAGCTACACTACTGGTACTTTACATTTGTATATACAGAATTAGTTTTGCTCTTCTCAAGATTTTTGCATCCTGTTATTGTTAATCCAGATTCCACTGCACGCAAGTCGGTCGGCATAAATGTACATATACATATATATCACAGTTAGTTTCTTAAGACTTAATTTTGCAGGACATGTTTGGTGGTGGAATCGACACTGCTGCAACTGCCATCGAATGGCTATTCTCTGAACTCTTAAGAAATCCACGAGTAATGAAGAAAGTTCAGAAAGAATTGCAAGAAGTAATTGGTCCGGACAAGATGGTGAAGGAATCAGATCTAGAAAGCTTAGAATACTTGGATATGATTATCAAAGAATCCTTTAGGCTTCACCCAGTGGCACCGTTATTACTCCCTCATGAATGCATAGAGGACTGCACCATTGATGGCTTTTATATTCCTAAGAAGTCCCGAATAATTGTGAACACATGGGCTATAGGCCGGGATCCCAAGGTATGGAAAGATGCAGAAACTTTCAACCCAGAAAGATTTGTTGGGAGTACTATAGATCTTCGAGGACGTGATTTCGAACTTCTTCCATTTGGCTCTGGAAGAAGAGGGTGTCCTGGAATACAATTGGGTCTCACTGTGGTGCGTCTAGTGGTAGCTCAATTGTTGCATTGTTTTGATTGGGAACTTCCAAACGGAATGCAGCCATCAGAACTTGACATGACTGAGGAATTCGGGCTCGTTGTTGCAAGGGCTACGCACCTTATGGCCATTCCGACCTGTCGCCTTCACCAAAGCTAGGCGCCAATCAAGTAATACCGCTTGCTATAAACATTCCATCATGTACTTGCTTTTATGTAGTAGTGCATTTAAGTGTCTTGTACACAGGTATCGTAACCCAGAAAAACCTCTATGTACTGAGATGAATATGCATTGAGAGAAATGCTTCCTTTTGTTTTATTACTTTGCCTCAATCATTCATAGCAAGTAGTTTAGTTTTATACTCACCATCAGATTCTTAAATTTAGTTTATATTGTTTCAAGTGCCTAAAAATAGTCACAGAGAGCGACAGCATTCCTACTAGAGCACAAGAGGGAGAGGTCCCTGTATACAAATTTAGTTTATGATATTAGGTGAATGATGTGATTAAAGCTGTAAACGAACCGAACTGTTCGGTAAGTTCGTTCGGTTCGGTTCGTGTTCGAGTTCGGTAAGCTCGTCCGGCAAGCTTACCGAACACGAGTTCGAACAGCACTTTCCGTCCGATAAGCTTAACGAACCGAACCGAACTTTTAAAATGATCGGTTCGTGTTCGGTTCGTTAAGCTCGTGTTCGGTTCGAGTTCGAGAAACTCGTGTTCGTTCGACAATAAATAAAAATATTTATAATATTATATGTAAATATAATATATAATATTATTTAAAAATATATATTGTTCGCGAACAGTTCGTGTTCGGTTCATGTTCGGTTCCGTTCGACATGTTCGCAAACAGTTCGTGTTCGGTTCGGTTCGTTACCGAACCGAGTTCGGACATAAAATTTTGTCCGATAAAATTTTCGAACATTGTTCGGTTCGTTAAGATTTTGTTCGAGTTCGATAAGAGTTCGTCCGAGTTCGTCCGAGTTCGGTTCGCTTACACCTCTAGATGTGATGTTGCTATCAACTGAGCTACAAACCGTAACTCAAGAAATCAAAGAAGGCCCAACTCAAAACGTTTTCAGTCACATCATTATACTCTTAAAAATTTTCATTCATGTCACTAACCGTTACACTCTGTTAAAAATTTGACGTAAAGCTGACTAGGCGTCGTGACTTGTCTTAAATAAATCCACCGTGGCATGTACAGTCAGCTCAAACGGCATTTTGGTCACTCAACTGACTACAAACTTGCAATCGGATTATCAAACTTAAAAAACTTTCATTTAGGTCACTCAATAAAATATCCGTTAAATATTGAAAAATGAAATAGAACCACAATGTCCAAAAGATATATAAAATGGCAATAGATTAATAAGTATGAAGTTTTTGTATGTCACTTTCATCAATTATTTCACTCACAAAAATTGCCATTTAATATATCTTTTGGTCATTGTGGAAAAATCCGTAAAAAATTTAATGAGTTTTTTCAAAATGACCTTATAAGATATGTCAAAAGATAAGAGATAAATAAAGATTAAGTTTTTGTGAGTGAAACTATTGATTTTATGTGTGTGTATTTGTTTTATTTGTTAATAAGTTTCGAAATTTTTAAGAGAGAAAAAAAGGTGCTACATGATAGCTTTTAATTCTTCTTTTTTTCAATTTTTAACGGATATTATGATAAGTGACCTAAATGAAAGTTTTTTGAGTTTGATGACCTGATTACAAGTTTGTAGTCAGTTGAGTGACCTAAATGCTGATTCAACTGACTATACATGCCACAGTGGATTTATTTAAGCCAAATCATGACTGCTTAGTCAGCTTTCCGTCAAATTTTTAACAGAGTGTAACGGCTAGTGACTTGAATGAAAGTTTTTAAGAGTATAATAATGTGACTCAAAACTTTTTAAGTTGGATGACCCAATTACAAGTTTTCAGTCATTTGAATGACCAAAACGCTATTTAACCCCTCATATTTATGTGTTAGAACTTAAGCATCCCACAAATTTTATGTGAATTTGACATGCATTATTATTCAATGAGCTTGTACCCATTAATTTTTGCCAAAAGTGTTTTAGGTACTTATACTTATTTTCTTGGCACTTCACCTTCCTAACTTCAAATTGCCTTCGGCTTGCATCCAAAAACGTTTTTCCGTTGAAATAAATTATATTTTGTTAAAATATAATTGATTATATTCTAATTTACTAGTTTATATTTAAAAAATAAATTTTACTTGGCAAAAAAGAGAGTAAATTTTGACACTACAATAATATCAAAAAACTAATAGATCTAATTATGCTAATAAACTAACTTTATAATTATATTATTATATTATTCGATGAGCATCAAGTAAAAAAAAGATATTCACATACAATTTTTTTTATAAGCTATTTTATCAAGGGTTATGAATTTATAAATATATGATTTTTTTTACTATTTTTATATTATGTCCAGCCAATATCATTAAAGCACAATGTCTTACAGGTAGGGATGGCAAAATAATCCGATCCGACGGATACCCGATCCGAAACCCGAATTTTTGGATATACCGAACCCGAATTTTTGGATTTGGATTTGGATATGGATTTGATTTTTGTACCCGAAATTTTTTGGATTTGGATATGGATATGACCTCTACCGATCCGAAACCCGATCCGAAACCCGAAATCCTATCCGAACCCGATCCGAACCCGAAACCCGAAAAAAACCCGAATATTATATATATATTATAAATAATTTAATATGAATGTGTGTGTGTGTCTATATATATAACATATTTATATTTAATTATTTGGATGAATGTAATATAATACTCTCAATATCAATAGACTAGGTTAAAGGAATAAGGATTTCTATTTAAGACAAATACTTCATTAATAATATATTGTATAAAATATATTGTATATTGGTAATAATGAAAATTAATATGGTTTAAGTTTATATTATTCTAATTTAAACCAATAAAATCCAATCCAATAATCTTAATTTTGAAAAAAAAATACTTAATTATCATAGTTCAGACAGGTTTATAATTTTTAATTTTTTTTTTAAGATATTCGGTTGAAACCCAAATCCGATCCGAAACCCGAAAAAACCCGACGGATTGGATTTGGATTTTACATTTTAATATCCAAACCCGAACCCGATCCGATCCGAAATATAACGGATTGGATATGGATTTCATGAAACCCGACCCGATCCGACCCGATTGCCATCCCTACTTACAGGTTCAACGAATATTACATAATGTCCAATTTAGCAAACAATTATAGTCAGCCCCATTAGGCTAAAAACTTAGTTGGCATACCAAAAACGACATATATAGCAATCTCTTTAAAAATCCACACTCCAGTCATACTCACTCATTGTCTATAATTATAGCCTCTTGTCTATAATTACAGACAACCTTCTACGGATATCGATCGACTATATGCCTGTAAAAGATTTGTAAAAAGATTACACATCACTTATTATTATGTTAAAGTGATATGTTCTATTTAAAATAATCTAAAATATTAATAATATATTATTTTTAATTTTTTTTGTCGTACATATTATTTTTAAATTAAAACCAACTAATATAGCTTAATACCATTGAAGCAAAATGTCTTAGAATATCTTGAATGAGGATGACTATAATCGTTGGTTAAATGGAACTTGCAAGACACTATGCTGAACCTGAAAAACATTGTGCCATCAATGGTATTGACTATATTGGTCGGTTATAATTTAAAAATAGTATGTTATTAATATTTTAGATTGTTAAAATAGGATATATCAATACAGAAATAAATAATGTGTAATCTTCCTACAGATTTTTTAGAGGCCCGTAGAGTTTTGACAAATATAGTTATCCAAATTAGGTTGACTAAAATTATAGATAATTTTCATTTATGAATTATGATATGCCAACTAAACTTTTAACTAGGGCTCTTCATGGTTGGATGAAAGGCATATGTTAAGCCTATTTGTAATTAAGAGGAATCAACTCAACTCTGATAAGAAAGCAAGAAAATAGCAAGTACTGTTAACTGGAATCCGTTCGAAGAACGTCAAATGATTTATTGAAGATTTTATGTCAGAAGAATTTCAGGATGCTGCTGCAAACCACTGGAAGAAGTTCATTAATATGATCAAGCCTCAGTGTACAAATAATCTTTTGTAGCACGTCCAGAAGATCAGAAGGTATAAAGTTTAAATACTTTATTTATTCAGAAGATTCCATATTGTGTCAACAAATGAAGATGAACTAAGAAGACGAAGAATCGACGAACAAGCCACCGCCTAATTGTTTAATTGACAAGGAATATTTAATTCAGCTAGTTACAGATGAACCAGACAGTACATTTGTGTATCAGCTCATCCAGTTAAATATTCTGAGTCAAGAGAAGGTGGTCGTTCAATCAAGTCGAAGATCATAATTATTTAAAGAAGACTGAAGACTCTGCTGAAGAAGGAAAAGGATAATTAATTATCTAATTAATTATTTCACTTCTCAAAATAATTATATTGGATGTGTAATTTATTTATTAAATTAATTCTATCTCGAATTAATTTAATTTATGAATTTATGCATTTAAAATAATTAAGTGAATATTAATTGGTTAATTAATTAAAGGGAAAATGGATTGTCTACTTGAAATACACAAGGAAAGACAATCTATTTGATTGTCTAGTTGAAAAACAAGAAGGAAAGACAATCTAGTTGATTGTCTAAGTGTTAAAACACAAGGAAAGACAATCCAAGGCTTTGTCTTGCTAAAACATGCAAGGTAAGACAATCCAGTGGATTGTCTTGCTGTTTTAAGCAAGGTAAGACAATCCAAAGGATTGTCTTACCGACTGTTGCCTTCACACAACACGGCAAGACAATCTCCTAGATTGTCTTACCGCATTTCTTCCCCTTCCTTTACACGGGAAGACAATCCTTGTGATTGTCTTACCGATTGTTTCAATTGTCTTGCCTTGGTAGCTTGCAAGACAATCCTTGTGATTGTCTTGCCGATTGTAGAACAGTAAGACAATCTCCCAGATTGTCTTACCGCACTTCTCAATTGTCTTACCGACCCCTAGATTGTCTTGCCCACGGATTTCATTGTCTTACTAGTTGTAGACAATTAATTTAATTGTCTTACAAGCTCTAAAATAGCAAGACAAAGTGCCAAATTGTCTTAGCAAGCTAGGGATTGTCTTTGCCACCATTGTCTTACTAGTTCAAGGGTTTTGCCTATAAATATGGCTCTCCCCCCTTCATTTATTCTTGTTCAAAGTATTGTAAAGCTTTCAAGTTGTGCTAAACTTGCTATTCGTTAAATCCACAGTTTACTGTGCTTTGATCATTCGGTTGTTTTGTTCCGCTGAGTTAGAATACTTTCTGTCAAATTTATTCTACGAACTAGTGGACATTAAAACGAACCATATTAATTATATAACGACTTAAAACATTGTTATATTAATTAATCTTAATCTGATTAACAAGTTACATTCCAATCAGATTTATTCCGCCGCGATTATTTTTAAGTGACGATTGTATTAAACCCCCCCCCCTTCTACAATCGTTCCAGGACCTAACAATTGGCATCAGAGCGGTTGATACCATTTTACCGTATCAGATCCTATACACACTCTGTAACGTCCAAATATTTTTTATTCGAATTAATTTTATTCCAAAAATTAATTTTGATTAAAAATATTTTTCTTTCAAAAATCCAAATCTCATCCAAACACTATTCACTTCAAATCCAAATATTTTAATTCGAATTAATTTTTTTTTAAATTAATTTTGATTTAAAATATTTTTCATTCAAAAATCCATTTCTCATCCAAACACTATTCACTTTAAATCCTTAAAAAATGAGTACCCAAAAGATTAGTAGCATTAAAATCCCACCGTTCAGCCAAGAACACTTTGGCCTATGGAAAAGGCACATGTTCCTATTCCTCCGAACAGCGAACAGAAAATACATCGGGATTTTGGACAAAGGTGTTACTACTCCGATGAATGTCATATTAGCACACGAAGAGGATGGTGTGTTAATACCTCATCAGGTCATTCCGAAAGAACTTTCTGAGTACACAGATGAAGAGAGTGAACAGATGAACTTAGATGACGCTCTTCAACTAATATTGGTTGAATCTCTAAATCCAGTAATGTACAATGCTGTTGTAAATTGTACGAACGCCAAGCAAATCTGGGATACATTAGAGATTATCAATGAAGGCTCAGAGGAAGTTAGGGAAAACAAGAAAGAGATACTGATGGCTCAGTATGAACAGTTTGGTTCCCATCCCGGTGAAGGGATTTCAGAAGTATTTATCAGACTTAATAATTTGATAAATAATTTAAATCTGAATGGGAAATTCTACGACAAGAAAGAGGTCAACATGAAGTTTCTCTTAACCCTTCCCGAACATCTGGAACACAGAATCACTGCCATCAGGGAAAGCAGAGATCTGAATGAGATTTCTCTGGAAAGACTCTACGGAGTTTTGAAAACTTATGAACTGGAGCAAGTTCAGAGTAAACAGAGATATGGCTGGGGTAAAACACAGAACCATTCGAGAGCTCTAGTTGTTGAGTCACCTGCACCGGAAGAAAAGAAGGATGTTGTTGTTCCTTCTAAAACCACTCAGGAATTTGTTGTACCTGAGATGGGTCAGACTGCCTCTTCCAGTGGTGACGAAGAGTTCTATACAATGGAAGAGCTAGAACAGTTAGAAGATCAATCTCTATCACTGTTTGCCAAGAAATTTGGAAACATGAGATTCAAGAAGAACCCCTCCTACAAGTACAAACCTACTGTGAACAGGTTTCAGAAAGGAGGTTATTCATCTTCTACGAGCAAAGGAGGATACAAGACTGGGATGGTCGATAGAAGCAAGTTCAAATGCTTCAACTGTGGTGAACCGGGACACTTTGCAACTGAATGCAAACAACCCAAGGTTCAAGGAAAGAGAAAGGATTCGTACGACGAGCTGAAGCAGAAGTATGATGCACTAGTGAGAAAGCATCAGGGTACTTCTGGAAGTCAAAGTTTCAAGAGCAAGTCTTATCTGGCAGAAGGGAAAAGCTGGGATGATACAGACAGTGATGAAGAAGAGCAGATAGGGAATGTTGCTCTCATGGCTAATGCTGGATCATCTTCACCTCCTCCTGCTGGAAGCTTTCAGGTAGATCCTACATGCCCTAAACTTTTTATGCAATTAGGACTTGAAAGAGATGATGCTATTAAAAAGATGAAAGCTGCCAATCTTAAAGTTGATACTTTAGTCTTAGAAATTCATGCTTATAAGATGAATGAGATGAAAGTATTAAAACCTAAAATAGAACAATTGACTATGGATTTAGGATTACAATGTGCTAAAGTCAAAGTTCTAGAGAAAGGTGAGATTGCTTTAAGACTTCAGCTAGACGAAGAGAAAGTGAAATGTAAAGCCTTTAAGGATGCCTCCATGATAGTCAAAGAACTTAATGATAAACAAGAGATCAAGAGAACTGTTGGAATAGGTTTTGACTATAACAAATCTGTAGGTAAGGCTAGTAACATTACTCCTTTTAAGAAGAGTGCTGAGGAGAGAGGGATTCCTTTTGTTTTGAAAGATTCCCCTAAACCTTTGTTTAAAACCTCAGAAGCTGAACCTCTTTTAGAGACTCCTGTTGTCATTAGATATGAACTCAAACAGGAAGACCTTAAATTGAAAGAGAGTAATGAGAAGAGAGATGAGATCCTGACATCACTGAAACCAATCAAAGTGAAAGGCAATGTTAGGTTGCCTAAAGCTGGTTTAGGTGTCAACTCTGAGAGAACTAAATTCAACAAGCCTAATAATTTTGTGAATAGTAAGAACAAGAACAATAGATGTCATTCTACTGAAAACTTTAAATCTGATAACAAGGTTAGAGTAGAATCTATTGATGTTCCTACTACTATGACTGATACTCCTGTTGTTTCTGCTTTTGATGCATGTCATAAATCTTGTAGTGTTGATAATTGTATGACTTGTGCTTTCAATTTGATGTCTGCTTATTTTAAAAATTTGCATGCTAAAAATGAAAACACATCACCTAGACAACACACAAACAACAAGCATGCTAGATCAAAGACTGCTAGTCCTACTAGTGTTAGGAAGGAGACTTATGTTCCGAAGCCTAAAACCAAGGTTTATAAGGCTGTTGTTAAGGAAGTAAGTTCAGTCAAATCGGAACCAAGTATCAGTCCAAGAGGCTCTGTTGTTACACCTGATAGAAATCAGTTCTTTAAGTTTGCTGGACCCAATCAAGTGTGGGTCCCAAAGAATGTTTAATCAATTTGTCTTTTGCAGGGTGCCAGTGGAATTGTTCGTGTTACCTGGGTGCTTGACAGTGGAGCGTCAATGCACATGACTGGCAATAAATCCCTGCTGGAAGACATAAGAGAAGGAGCTGGCCCTACAGTCAGTTTTGCTGATAATAGCAAAGGTCGTACTGTGGGATATGGCAAGTACAAAATTGGAAGAATCATCATAGAGGATGTTGCTTTAGTTGAAGGACTTCAACATAATCTCCTGAGTGTCAGTCAGTTTTGTGACAAAGGATATTATGTTCACTTTGAAAAGGAGATATGTATCATCAAACATATCAAGGATAAGCGTCCTTCACTATGTGGCGTAAGGAAAGGCAACATATACGTAGCTGATTTATCTTCAGGACCAGGAAACGAAGTTCACTGTTTCTACGCTAAAGCGTCTACTGAAGATAGTTGGTTATGGCATAAGAAACTCTCACACCTCAACTTCAAAACCATGAACTCTCTAGTCAAGAGAGATCTAGTGAGAGGTTTGCCTTCCTTGGAATTCTCAACTGATGATCTCTGTGAAGCTTGTCAGAAAGGAAAAGCAAAGAGAGCATCTCACAAAGGCAAGACCATCAATACCATTACAGATCCACTTCATTTATTGCATATGGATTTGTTTGGCCCTGTGAATGTTGCATCCATTGATGGAGGAAGATATGCCTTGGTTATTGTGGATGACTTCTCTAAATTTACTTGGGTTTATTTCCTTACTTCTAAGGATGAAACCCCGATGACAGTGATTGATCATATAAAGTCAGTTGAATTGGATAAAGGTGTGCCAGTCAAAGCTGTAAGGTCAGACAATGGCACAGAATTCAAGAATCAAACTCTAATCAACTTTTACTCTGAAAAGGGAATTAGAAGGCAGTATTCAGCACCAAGGACTCCTCAGCAGAATGGAGTCGTCGAAAGAAAGAATCGTACATTGATTGAAGCTGCAAGGACAATGATTGCTGAAGCAAAGCTTCCTCTGTACTTTTGGGCTGAAGCTGTGTCTACTGCCTGCTATACCCAGAATAGAACTTTGATCAACAAGGATCATATGAAAACTCCATTTCATCTGTATAACAACAAGAAACCTTATGTCAAACATCTTCATGTCTTTGGAGCCAAGTGTTATGTTCTCAAGGATGGTGAAGAGAACTTGAACAAGTTTGAGCCAAAGGCATCTGAAACAATTTTTGTTGGTTATACAAATAATGCTTATAGAGTTTTTGTAATTGATACTCTGTCAGTGAAAGTTAGTGTCAATGTAACATTTGATGACACTAAACTACCAAGTTTACAATCTGCTGATCCATCTGAATCACTGAAGTTTGACAACTATCCAGATTCTGATTCAGATGATGATGTGCCACCTGAGGTTGCAACAGGTGATGACAACAATGATAATGATCCAGGCAATGGTGGAGGAAATGGCAATAATGCTGGAGATTCCACTGATGCTAGTGGTGGATCATCAAGTCATCCTGGCAACAACTCAGGGGGAGCTGGTGGATCAACTAGTCATACACATCAGCTTACTGACAATACAGCTGAATCATCAAGGACACAACTTCCAAGGGAAAGGATTTGGAGCAGAGATCATCCCTTTGATCTTATAATTGGTGATCCTGATGTTGGTGTAAGAACTAGAAGTGCTACGACAAATGAATGTTTATTCTCTGGTTTTCTATCACAATTAGAACCAAAGAAAATAGATGAAGCACTTGCTGATCCTGATTGGGTTCTTGCCATGCAAGAAGAACTCAATCAATTTGAGAGACAAGAGGTCTGGGCCCTGGTTCCAAGGCCAAAAGGAAAGTCTACAATTGGAGCTAGATGGGTCTTTCGTAACAAGTTAGATAGTGATGGCATTGTTGTAAGAAACAAAGCCAGACTGGTCGCAAAAGGTTATTCTCAAGAAGAAGGAATTGATTACGATGAAACCTATGCTCCAGTTGCTCGTCTTGAAGCCATCAGAATATTCCTTGCATTTGCTGCACATTCCAACTTCAAGGTTTATCAGATGGATGTGAAAAGTGCATTTCTGAATGGAAAGCTAGAAGAAGAAGTATATCTGGAACAGCCCCCTGGCTTTGAAAATCCAGAATTTGCTGATTTTGTTTACTTCTTATTCAAAGCTGTCTATGGGCTCAAGCAGTCACCAAGGACATGGTATGACACTCTCTCTGAGTTTTTAATTGAAAACAATTTCACTAGAGGTGTCATAGACAAAACTCTCTTTTACAAATTGCATGATAATAATATGATATTTGTTCAAATATATGTTGATGATATTATATTTGGTTCTACTAACGATAACTTGTGCAAGAGATTTGCTAAGTTAATGCAGAGCAATTATGAAATGAGTATGATGGGTGAGCTGTCCTACTTTCTTGGTCTTCAAGTAAGCCAAAAGGAAGATGGCATCTTCATTTGCCAGTCAAAGTATGTCAGAGATCTTCTGCGAAAGTACAATCTAGAAGACTCTTCTCCGGCAAAGACACCCATGGCCACTGCCACAAAGCTTGACCATGATAAATCTGGTAAGAAAGTTGATATCTCAAGCTATCGAGGTATGATTGGCTCTTTACTCTATCTCACTGCTAGTAGACCAGATATTATGTTTGCAACATGTTTGTGTGCTAGGTTCCAAGCTGATCCTAAAGAATCACATCTTATAGCCGTCAAAAGAATCTTTAGATATCTTAAGGGTACACCTGGTTTAGGTATTTGGTACCCTAAGAATACTGGTTTTGACTTAACCGGCTATACAGATTCTGATTATGCAGGATGCAGGATTGATAGGAAAAGTACGTCTGGAAGCTGTCAATTTCTAGGACGTCGGTTGGTTTCCTGGTACAGCAAGAAGCAGCATTCAGTGTCTACTTCTACTGCTGAAGCTGAGTACATAGCTGCTGGAAGCTGCTGTGCTCAGATACTGTGGATCAGAAACCAATTGAATGATTATGGGATTTCTGTCGACAAAATTCCAATATTTTGTGACAACACAAGTGCCATAGCCATTTCCAACAATCCGGTTCAACATTCCAGAACCAAGCACATAGATATCAGGTATCATTTTATTCGAGAACATGTCATGAATGGTACAGTGGTGTTACATTTTGTACCCACGGCTGATCAAATCGCTGACATCTTCACTAAACCACTTGATGAATCCACTTTCTCTAAGTTGGTTTGTGAACTAGGGATGTTAAATATGACATGATTCTCATTGTATATATTTTTAATATGCTTTATATATTTTTATATAATTTTATGAATTTTCCGTGTATTTATAGGTATTTTATTAGATTTTATATGATTGTCTGTATATTATTTGATAATTATCTGTGTAATTATGCATGTTTATATGTTTACCTGTAATTTTCTAAATGCCTGATTACTCCCCTGTATTATTCTTTAAGCATTTAGATAATTATTTGTATTTATTTTGTATTTTTCAAAATTAATTAAGCATAAATATTTGAATTTAAGGTAATTCATTTTTATGAATTGAAGTTAAGTTCATAAGTATTTATATTTAATTAAAGTTGAATTTTGCAAAATATATGTGTAATATATAATATTGTTTTCATATTAGATTTTTGATTTTAATTGCAAAATAGTTTATCTCCTTAAAGAAATCGAAAATCATATTTTATATATTTATTTCTATTTTAAGTTTGTTGCATGCTTGTAAAGTATTTCTGATTGGTATCTATGTTGTGAAACTAATATTGTGAATATTTATGTGATTTGTAAATATTCAAGTAATTGACGGTTGCAATAACTTTGTCGTCCATATCAGGGATAGACATTGGAATTGCTGGTTCTTTATTGAACCAAGTGCCTTCATAGGCATCTGAGGGAAACTTGGACACGTTGCCATCTAAAACGTCCTTGTCTACCCTCCCGGAAGGAACATTTCCGGATCCCCAAAGGGATCTTTCACCCTTGAAGGTGAAAGGCAATCTACTCTGGTAGAGGATTCTTCTAAGGATCAAGTGCCTTAACAGGTATCTGAGGGAAACATAGGTTTCATGCCATTGAAAGGCCTATTGTCTACCCTCCCAGAATCAAACTCTGGATCCTTTAAAGGATTTACTATTCTCTGAAAGTAGTTGGCAACTTGTGGACTATGACTTGGATTTATCCGACGAGTCTAACGAGGACTAGGAATTACGAACTCCTATTGCACCACCAATGACCTTCCATGAGGAGGCAAAGGTGATCTTAATTGCAGGTACATCACACTTTGGAAGCTCAGGATTTGTGTGGAGTGAAACACTTACAGAACTTGTGAGTGACACCTTTACCCATAAACTGAGAGATATTTTGAGTGTCGAG
The DNA here is from genome assembly GCF_001625215.2 of Daucus carota subsp. sativus. Taxonomy (NCBI): domain Eukaryota; kingdom Viridiplantae; phylum Streptophyta; class Magnoliopsida; order Apiales; family Apiaceae; genus Daucus; species Daucus carota. The sequence continues at coordinate 7,939,764 of NC_030381.2, forward strand.
TGATACACCTGCAGAATGTTTTAGTGAGACACCCACTGTTTACCAAATTTAAACCTTATTGTTCAAAGTTTTATCTATGTGGATGCTTACTATGGTCAGTTTTTCAAAACATGTTAAATGAAAACTTTTCTGATTACACTTTCTTTTATGATCAGGAGCTACTTGGCAATGTGCAAGTACATCTGCCGTCAATGGCATCCGGAGGACAATTTGTTCCTCCACTACCTTTGAACCCATCTCAGGGAACTTTGGTAGTATATACAGGTACATCTGGAGCTATGAGTGACTCGAGTGATGAAAGGCAAACACCGAGCGATACACATGCACGAGAGGCTAGGTTACAGATGAACTTGCAAGAATAATTGCTGAGAATGAAAGATTGAAAGGTGCACAACTGGTCACCTTAGAGAAGAAAGTAGAGGAGGAGCCATCCAGTACTTACAGGGATGAGCTTAGAGCTGATATCCAGAGTTTAACTGTCGAGATGAGATCCAACCATGAGCTCTATATGTCTAAATTTGATGAAATCGACAGTAAACTGGATCAACTTCTCAGTAACTCCAAGTCTGATGATCCAACCTCCAGAGAGGATCCCTCAACTAAGGGGGAGAATAGAGACAAGGGAGGAGAAGACAAAGGAAACAGCTCCAATCAAAGCAATAAAGGGAACACTAACACCAATACTTCTGATTCTGCACCTGGCAGAGAAACTGAAAAGTCTAAAGGCAAGCAACCCATGCATCAACAGGAAGACAATTATGATGCCTTTCCTAAGGAAATGGATGATGATGATGTGTTTGATGCCACTTACTGTCAGAATCAAGAAGATGGTGTATTTGATGAAGCTTATCTGTTCCAGACAGAAGAGGAGGCTGTAGATCTTGAACATGAAGAGTTGGTGAAAAAGTTCAAGATGGAAAATGAAGCTAGGAAGCGAAAGCTCAGGGACTTTCAGAAGCTCCTAGAAGACAAGCTGATTACTGAAGAAGAAATCAAGAAGGAAAAGCAGAAAATCTATGATGCTGCCTGTGTGCAGAAGAATCTTGATATTAAGCACAAAGTTGGTAAGAGTTGGGACATTGCACGGAGAATCATCAATGGACCTCAAAGGGAACCCTTCGACGACAAGAAGTTCATGTCTTTGATCTATGATCTAAGGGAGGTAAACCCTGATGAGGATTTATTTATGCATGCCCTATCTCTTGAACTGTGGTACATTACAGTTGCTGTCAGGAACTTGCTAGATGAATGGGAGCTTATCATTTATACCAGGAGGAACGGGACATTCAGACTCTCAGTTGAATTCTTAAAGTCATTTACAGTAACTGAGCTCTGGGTGCTTCGTAACAAAGTTAAAAGAAGCTCTAATTTGAATGAACTCCTTCGAGACAAGCTGATGGAACATGCTGAATTCAATAGTCCTCAGATTGTCAAGAAACCTTATTGTTTGAAGTTCATCAATGACGACGTCATAAATACTGTGTATCTGAATGATGAAGCATTCCCAAAGTATCCTGTGAACCAACTGATCCTTGCATCTACTCTCCTTAGAACCAAGGGATTCGCTTCGAAAGAAAAGGCTGATGCTGATAGTGTAATAGCTGACTACTGTCTTCGGAATGGTATTTCTAAATACACAAGGAAGATGATGCAAGTCAAGAAGACTCAGCCTGCTGACTTTCAGGAGGACTCTGTGGATTTGGAAGTTATGCATCAACTGGCTCTGGCTAACGAAAGGATGAAACGTGGTGAAGCCACTACTGCAGAAAAGCCATCCAGGGAAGAACCTTCAACTCCTATTCTTCACAATTCTGATTCTGAAGAAGGAGAAGTTGATCTATAGATTATAGGGTATTGTAATATATGTTCCAAAGGAACACCCCTTTTGTAATCTATCTTATCATGTTTGAATCTGGTAAATGTTTAATGAATACCAGAAACTTTTGCTATTTATCTTTCAATGTTTAATCCTTTGTCTTATCAGTTAGTTGAGTTATCCTCTCGATAATTTGCATGTTATGTTAACAAACAAATAGGGGGAGATTGAAAGGCATATGTTAAGCCTATTTGTAATTAAGAGGAATCAACTCAACTCTGATAAGAAAGCAAGAAAATAGCAAGTACTGTTAACTGGAATCCGTTCGAAGAACGTCAAATGATTTATTGAAGATTTTATGTCAGAAGAATTTCAGGATGCTGCTGCAAACCACTGGAAGAAGTTCATTAATATGATCAAGCCTCAGTGTACAAATAATCTTTTGTAGCACGTCCAGAAGATCAGAAGGTATAAAGTTTAAATACTTTATTTATTCAGAAGATTCCATATTGTGTCAACAAATGAAGATGAACTAAGAAGACGAAGAATCGACGAACAAGCCACCGCCTAATTGTTTAATTGACAAGGAATATTTAATTCAGCTAGTTACAGATGAACCAGACAGTACATTTGTGTATCAGCTCATCCAGTTAAATATTCTGAGTCAAGAGAAGGTGGTCGTTCAATCAAGTCGAAGATCATAATTATTTAAAGAAGACTGAAGACTCTGCTGAAGAAGGAAAAGGATAATTAATTATCTAATTAATTATTTCACTTCTCAAAATAATTATATTGGATGTGTAATTTATTTATTAAATTAATTCTATCTCGAATTAATTTAATTTATGAATTTATGCATTTAAAATAATTAAGTGAATATTAATTGGTTAATTAATTAAAGGGAAAATGGATTGTCTACTTGAAATACACAAGGAAAGACAATCTATTTGATTGTCTAGTTGAAAAACAAGAAGGAAAGACAATCTAGTTGATTGTCTAAGTGTTAAAACACAAGGAAAGACAATCCAAGGCTTTGTCTTGCTAAAACATGCAAGGTAAGACAATCCAGTGGATTGTCTTGCTGTTTTAAGCAAGGTAAGACAATCCAAAGGATTGTCTTACCGACTGTTGCCTTCACACAACACGGCAAGACAATCTCCTAGATTGTCTTACCGCATTTCTTCCCCTTCCTTTACACGGGAAGACAATCCTTGTGATTGTCTTACCGATTGTTTCAATTGTCTTGCCTTGGTAGCTTGCAAGACAATCCTTGTGATTGTCTTGCCGATTGTAGAACAGTAAGACAATCTCCCAGATTGTCTTACCGCACTTCTCAATTGTCTTACCGACCCCTAGATTGTCTTGCCCACGGATTTCATTGTCTTACTAGTTGTAGACAATTAATTTAATTGTCTTACAAGCTCTAAAATAGCAAGACAAAGTGCCAAATTGTCTTAGCAAGCTAGGGATTGTCTTTGCCACCATTGTCTTACTAGTTCAAGGGTTTTGCCTATAAATATGGCTCTCCCCCCTTCATTTATTCTTGTTCAAAGTATTGTAAAGCTTTCAAGTTGTGCTAAACTTGCTATTCGTTAAATCCACAGTTTACTGTGCTTTGATCATTCGGTTGTTTTGTTCCGCTGAGTTAGAATACTTTCTGTCAAATTTATTCTACGAACTAGTGGACATTAAAACGAACCATATTAATTATATAACGACTTAAAACATTGTTATATTAATTAATCTTAATCTGATTAACAAGTTACATTCCAATCAGATTTATTCCGCCGCGATTATTTTTAAGTGACGATTGTATTCAACCCCCCCTTCTACAATCGTTCCAGGACCTAACATTGGAGATGGTCTTACAGTTTCAGCAAATTTTACATAATGTCTTACAGGTCCAACTTGTTGAGAAGCCGCTCTTTGCGACGGCCTATAAAAATTATATTAACGATTCAAAATTAATATTTGTAGAATAAAATATTTATGCGGCGGCTTATAAAAATTATATTAATTATTCAAAATTAATATTTGTAAAAATAAATAAATTTTATATTATAAGCATTTCGATATAATACCAATACTAATATTTAAAATTGCAAAATTAGATTATAATTCATGAGTGAAAAACTGAAAATATTTTTCTACTTATAATTAACGATTTAAAGCATAACAAATCTTAGTTTTAGTTATATTTTTTTTTTTTTGAAAAGTAATCATGTTCTTTACTGACACTGTCATTAACTTTTCCAACCACTGATCCTTAGACATATAAAAAAAACATAAAGCTCCCTAACAGAGCTGATTCATGACATGTAGTCATATACAATGACTGGCCAATAAAACAGACAGTAAGCTTGCAAAAGTTAAAAGTCTAAAAAATATTGAGACTCCGATCATCCTAATTTTAATAGGGATAAACATTATGTTCCAGTTGAAGATAGTATATTTAAAAAAGAATAACCAAAAATTGTTTATGTTAAATTTTATGATATCTGACCTCAATTTATAGAGGTTGATTTGAGAAAAGACCGACTTATCAAAAATATTTTCGGTTTTTGATATACACCAATTAAAAAATATGGTCATAGTCTTGAAATAAAAGTAAACCTTTTTCGGTATCAAAATAATTGAAAAAAAATTTCGAATTCTGATTTGATCTTTATTAAGGTTGGTAGTTTTTATATTTGATATATTGAAAAAGGTAGTTTTGAAACTTTCTTTCAATATATACGAAAGTAAAAAAGGGTGTTTTTTTTGATATTTTTAAAATTAAAACTATAATTTGAAACTTTCTTCCAATAATTTTGATACTAAAAAAAAGTAGGTGGATTTTATTTTAGATATTTTAAAAAGTTAGTTCTGAAACTTTCTTCCAATATATCAGAAACGGAAAAAGATAACTTTTTTTTGGAAATTTTTTAACCGAAAATTCTAGAAAAATTAGAAAAATAGAACGGAACTATCTGAGAGGCGCTTATATTGAATATAAATGATTTAGCCAACGATTATAGACAACCCTTACAACATGTACAATGGGGTTGGTTATAATGGTTGGCTAAATTGAATCGGTAGAATATTATGTAAAATTTGTTGAGCTTGTAAGAAATTTTGTTTGATGGTATTTGTTATGGATCAAAACCGAAGGGTTGAGCTTCGTGCTTTTTGACTGCTCTCGTGAGTCGGAACTCAGACGGGTCCTTACGAGATGCCTACGTATCTTCAGCTGGGTGAAGAATCAAGTCAAAAATGTAGTTCTAGTTTGGTGGTGTAGAGCCCTTTATATAGATGTCTCAGGGTTAGAGACTGATTAGAAGTAGGATCCTTCGTGTTAGAGACCTAGTAGAAGTAGGTGTTTGAGTCAGAGATAGGATATGACTCATCCCTGATCCTTATCTTGAGCTGCTGGAGGTTATGTAGGACTCTAGATAATTATCTCCGAAATTCAGAGTTCTTGTAGGACTCTCGGAGTCCTGGACTCATCAATCAGACCCCTAGTAGGACTAGGATTCGAGTTCTGGGCCCTGACCAGGCTGGGGGCTCGTGCCTTGAGATTGGGCAGCCCACGTTTCCCAAACGTGGATGTCCAGCGTGCTTTTTATAACCTCAATCTGCTTACTACGAATTTTGGGTGATAAACCAAGAACTCGGGTCTAACACTTAGGCCTTTCATCACACCCGGGCTCAAAATAACCCAATAATTTTTTGGGTCAATTTCAGATCCATATCAGTATTGACTATATTGGTTAAATATAATATGAAAATAGTATGTTATTAATATTTTAGATTGTTATAAATAAAATATATCACTTTGATATGGTAATAAGTAATGTGTAATCTTCTTATAGATTTAGAGCATCTCCAACCAGGAGAAGCCCTTAGGTAAAAATCTAGGTGGCTTACTATAATTAAAAATTATAGCCAATGTTCACAAAAAAGAGCACTCCAACCATGATGAGCTCTTGTCTATAATTATAGTCATCCCCGTATGGATGGCTATATTTGTCGAACCACTACAGATCTGTAGTGAATTCCACGTCATCTCCCACAATTTATTTTCCTCTTTTCCGCTGATTACATATAAATTATTACCATATTAAACTGATATATTCTATTTTTAACAATTTAAATATTAATAACATACTATTTTTAAATTATAGTCAACCAATATAGCCAATACCATTGAGGCAAAATGTCTTACAGGTTCAGCAAATTTTACATAATGTCTTACAGGTCCAATTTAGCCAACAATTATAGCCAACGCCATTGGAGACGCTCTTATAAGCCTATAGTGGATCGACAAATATAGTCATCCATAGGATATTAGCTATAATAATATATAATGGGTGAGTATGGTTGGAGTGTGAATTTTTGAAGAGGTTGACTATATTTTTTATTTTTGACATGCCAACTAAGTTTTTAGCTAAGGACTATTCATGATTGGAGATGCTCTTAGAGATGTTCTGACTACAAATATCAAAATGTAAGTGTTAAAACTATACTTAGTTACATTAAATTTTGTTATGGTGTGTTTGGTTGGGGAGAATGGAATGAAATGAGTAAAAATTCTTGAAACTAATAGAGATAGGAAGAAAGTTTAAAAAAAAATTTGAGGGAGTGCAAAATTTTTATGATGAGATTTGAGAAGAAATTGAGGATAGGAGACAATGGAGCATTCCATCTAACATTGACGGTGTAATATTTGGTACATGTTGTAAGGAATGAAATGGAGAAAGGAATGTTATTTCTTAACCATTGTTCATAAAATAGTTCATTTTCATTTCATTCCTTTTGGAATCATTCACCCCAACCAAACACAACTTATTATTTATATAACTTAATCATGAAAAAGTCAAACATGATTAATATACAGCAAATTCCGTTTAGTGATCTGCATCTTCACATAAAAAATTAGTACACAAGCAATTGACTAAAAATAATGAGTTTATAGAACAGAATATTATCATTATCTATTTTGACATTTTATGTTCCTGGTATAATGGATCTAACAAATATTGCTATATTTTGACATTTTATGTTCCTAGTATCATGGATCTAACAAATATTAGCAGTGTCTATTCGCATGTGAAATTTTCTGAGATAGAAGACAAAGCATTGCCATCTACCAACCATTTAGTTGTAATCTTCTTACGGCCCTCCGTTTAATAGTATATTATCATCAAATTAAGAAGAGTTCAGCCACTCGAATTTTCGATATTCCTTTTTATTTCTCATCAAATGAATGGCATCTTCTTCTGGAAACCCTAGCTATTTTTAGCTTTGATGATCTATACACCGTCCCTAACGAACGATCGGCTCAGGTTTGAGCATGATGAATCACTTCGTGCCGACCTGTTGCCAATAAACTTTCCGGCCTCATATGAGAATGGAAAACTGGAGCATTTTCTGCATCGGTGGATGAAGAATCGAGAAAAGAATTTATTTATAATAAAATGAAAGGGTTTGTGCATCTTCAACGGCCTCCTAATTGGCTCCTAACTATAATATAAAAAATATGACTCTTAACAATTTAGTACAAATTTAAAAGTATGAACTTCAACAATGCTCTCTATATTTTTCCTCTATATCATATTTTAGTCATATTGGCTCTACTATAACAAAGATCCAAATTCAAAAGTGGGATTAAATTGGAGGGAAGGAATTTTTTATTGATAGAAATAAGTTAAGAGCTATGGGATGTCTCCTAACTTTAAGAAGAATATAAAGAGAAATAAGAGGCTCCTAGTAGAGCCACTTATAAGAGTCTTTTGGAACAATTTTTTTCTCATCCTCCTCAAATTTCAAGTTAAGAGCCTAAGTAAAGAGCCTCTTGGAGACCCTCTAACTCTATTTAAGTATCTATTTAAGTAGATCACTTTGGGTATCACAAGTGTAAACCACTTTAGTCATGGACTGGACTTGGCTAGCAATTGCAGTTGTACTTGCTTACCTTCTCCAGACATGGTTGAAGAAGAAAACTATAGGAAGAAACTTACCACCAGGTCCAAGAGGCCTTCCCATATTGGGACACCTCCATCTGTTAAGTAAAAACCCTCACCAAGATTTGCAAAAACTGGCTGAAAAACATGGCCCTATTATGTCAATGCGTTTTGGATTTGTTCCAAACATCATTGTGTCGTCGCCTCAAGCAGCTGAGCAGTTTCTTAAGACCTATGACCTTAATTTTGCTGGGAGGCCTTCTCTGGAGGCTTCTAAGTACATTTCCTATGGCCAAAAAAACTTGTCATTTTCAACATATGGTCCCTATTGGCGCAATATGCGCAAGTTGTGTACACTGGATTTACTCAGTAATCTCAAGATCAATTCTTTTCAATCTATGAGAAAGGAAGAGCTTGAGCTGTTGGTAGATGATATAAAAATTGCAGCTCGGGAAAGAACTGCTATTGATCTTGGTACCAAGGTCTCTTCTATGATCTCAGATATGACGTGTAGGATGATTTTTGGGAAAAGATTCGAGGACAAAGATTTAAGAGGGAGAAGGTTCCACGCCGTGATTCAAGAGGGCATGCAGCTGGCAGCTACCTTTAATCTTGGTGACTATTTTCCTTATCTTGGTGTACTTGATCTACAGGGAATGACTAAAAAATTGAAGGCTATAGCAGCACTATTTGATAGTTTTCTGGAAAAAATTCTTGATGAGCATGAGCAGTCAAAGGAGGATAAGCAAACCAAGGACTTTGTTGACACCATGTTGGACATCATGAAATCTGGAGAGGCAGAGTTTAAGTTTGATCGTGGCCATGTCAAAGCTACTCTACTGGTACTTTACATTTGTATATACGTACATACAGAATTTAGTTTTGCTCTTTTCAAGAATTTGGCATCCTGTTATTGTTATCCAGATTTCAGTGGACACAAGTCAGTCGGCATAAATGTTAGGGTCACCCCGCCCCGCTCAACCCCGATCCGGTCCCCGTCCTGTTCGGATCGGGGATTCGGGGAATTTTTCGAGGGCGGAGCGGGGATCGGGGAGAGTTTTATAAAAAATTCGGGGATCGGGGCGGATTCGTGGATTCGTGTCTCCCCGCCCCCATCCCCGACCCCGGTTATAAATACTCTCTCCATCCCAAATTAGATGAGCTTGTTGACTTTAGGCACGTAACTTAAGGTGCACTGACCGTCTAGTTCTGAAATTTAAATTTTAAAATTTTCTTTTGTAATTAAAAATTTCATATTTAAATTTTTATTTGCAAAAATAAAATTTTAAAAATAAGTAATATAGCTATGCAGTCAATGAACTTTAAAGTGCGTGCCCGAAGTCAACGAGCTCATCTAATTTGGGATGGAGGTAGTATATAATAATAATAATAATAATAATAATAATAATAATAATAATAATAATAATAATAATAATAATAATAATAATAATAATAATAATATATTTATATATATTAGACTAAATAAATTATTAAAAATAGATAACTTTTATAATATTATTAAAATTTAAAAATAATCTTTATTTTTATTGATCGCTTATAATTATATTGTAATATAAAATATTTTATAATTTTAGAATTGTCGTTTATTTATATTATAAAACAATTTTAATATGATTTTATGTTGAAAATATGATATAATATTATTTTATTAGCATATTAGGAGTTAGTTGTTTGTTTTTTCTATTAAAAAGTATATTATATATTATAAAATTATTATTATTTTATAATAATCCCCGTTCCGGGTTCTGGTCGGGGTCGGGATAGGTATTGAATTCGGGGATCGGGGCGGCGATAGCACTCCCGACCCCGAAGTGCCCCGTGCCCATCCCTCATAAATGTACGAATTTCTTAAGACTTATTTTTGCAGGACATGTTTGCTGGTGGAATAGACACTGCTGCAACTGCCATCGAATGGCTATTCTCTGAACTCTTGAGAAATCCACGAGTAATGAAGAAAGTTCAGAAAGAACTGGAAGAAGTAATTGGTACGGACAAGATGGTGAAGGAATCAGATCTAGAAAGCTTAAAATACTTGGATATGGTTATCAAAGAATCCTTCAGGCTTCACCCAGTGGCACCGTTATTACTCCCTCATGAATGCATAGAGGACTGCACCATTGATGGCTTTTATATTCCTAAGAAGTCCCGAATAATCGTGAACACATGGGCTATAGGCCGGGATCCCAAGGTATGGAAAGATGCAGAAACTTTCAACCCAGAAAGATTTGTTGGGAGTACTATAGATCTTCGAGGACGTGATTTCGAACTTCTTCCATTTGGCTCTGGAAGAAGAGGGTGTCCTGGAATACAATTGGGTCTCACTGTCATGCGCCTAGTGGTAGCTCAATTGTTGCATTGTTTTGATTGGGATCTTCCTAACGGAATGCAGCCATCAGAACTTGACATGACTGAGGAATTCGGGCTCGTTGTTGCAAGGGCTACGCACCTTGTGGCCATTCCTACCTGTCGCCTTCACCAAAGCTAGGCGCCTATCAAGTAATACCGCTTGCTATAAACATTACATCCTATACTTATGTTTATGTAGTACTTCATTGAAGTGTCTTGTACACAGGAACACCTCTTATGTACTCAAATGAAAATGCATTGAGAAAATATGATTCCTTTTGTTTTATTGCTTGGCCTCAATCATTCATAGCAAGTAGTTTAGTTTTATACTCACCATCAGATTCTTAAATTTAGTTTAAATTGTAACAAGTGCCTAAAAATAGTCACAGAGAGCGAGAGGTCCCGGTATTACACTGCGGCAAATTCTGATGAAACTATTTGTGTATAAAGGTAACTTATGATATTTGGTGAATGATGTGAAGTTGCTATTAACTGAGCTACAAACCGCTACTCAAGAAATCAAAAAAAGGGCCTCATATATATGGGGTTAATGCTCTATTTCACCTAATCAAAACTTTCAGTTGACGTACCGAGTCAAAAAAGTTTTCAGTCAACTAATTGTATCTTTTAAAACTTTCAAGTAGGCAATTCTGTTAGTTTCCGTTGAATTTCTCTAGCCGTGATGAAAACGCTTATCCATCGTCCAGGCATGATTTCTCAGCACGCCATATCTCTCTCTCCGTCTCCCTTCCATCCTTCGTCGTCGACGTCCATGGCGGCTTCCTTTGCCGCCCTCCGCCCATACTCCTCTAACTCAGGCTCACAACGCACCTAATACACATACAATACAAACACAACCATTCCCCTATCTCCCTTATGCATCTTCGCCCTCCAATCTCCTTTATACTCCTCCAATTGCAACCAGGAGCCGTCACTGACGGCGCTCCATGGTGGCCTGCGACCTCTCCTCCGGCTTCATTTGTACCCCCGTATCACCCTCTTCACCACCCAAAACCAATTTACCCCTCAATTGCACAAAACACTACCAGAAATCAGAAGCCCCCAATTCAAACCCTAACTCTAGTTTAAGAACCCTAATTATACAATGAGCTTACCGCAGTTCGTGTCCATTAATTTCTGTCAAAAGTGTTCAAGTACTTATATTTATTTTCTTGGCCCTTCACCTTCCTAACTTCAAATTGGCTTCGGTTTGCGTCCAAAAATGTTTTTCCGTTAAAATAGATTACTCTCCCTCTGTCCCATTTAATTGTATACGTTTCTTTTCAACTGCTCGACACGCATTTCAATGCTCTTATCAAACATAGTTCCGTGACTTATTTTTGAGATTTTTTTTTTCTGAATAAAAATATAACATCCAAACTTTAATTCAGAAAAAGAAAATTTTAAAAATAAATTACATAACTACATTTTACAGGAGCATTAAAGTCCGTGTCGCGTCCCCGTCCCCCAATGTATACTACTCAGGGGGACCGAGGGAGTATATTTTTGTTAAAATATAATCATGATTGCTAAATGCAGTAAAAAATTACTTAACGAAGTAACCAGAATTTACTCTTACGTCCCTGACTTGTATTTTGTGCATTGCATAGGAAACGAGAGATGAAGAAAGTTAATAATGCATTTAATGTTCAGGAGCTGCATTGTGCGTAAAAACATTTATCAAACTACTACCTTACTGTAACAGTTTTCTACTATTATCTTCGTATTTTCCTTTTCAAGTGCTTTTTTCTAGTACTAGTAATATTTTATTTTGTGTTTTATAAGCATTTTTAGGAATATTGAACACAAACTTTCTTTAAATATTTGAAAAGCTTTTACTTGTAAATTTAAATTTACCTATTTGAATTTTGATATATAAGATAAAATAATTTAAGAAACTATGCCTTCTATGCACGGCGTAGAAAGTCGACAAATAATTTATAATAAAAGTAATATTACAGAATTAAAATGTCTAAGAACGACATGATTACATAAAAAAATACACTCACTATCTCAAATAAAGTTTTATGTTCAACCTTTTTTTAATGGACCGTCCGTTTTTCGTTCAATAATTAAAATATGGTCCTTTAATATGGCAAAAAAATAATATGGTCCTTTAATAATTTTTAGAAACTAAAAGAAAATTTAAAAAAATTATTATAAAATTCTAAAATTTTACAATTATATTTAATATGTGTTTTAGTCAAAATTTAATAAATTTGGCTAAAAAAATGAAAACGATTAATTTAAAATAGTGATAATATGTAATTTTACTATGATAAAATACATCAAACGAAGGTAAAAAGATGATTTTATAATGAGACAAAAACGTAAATAATGTTGATGTTAAATATTCCATCATTTTTAGATCGTTTACTAAAATAATATAATTTTAAATATAATATGATAGAAACAAATTTAATACTAGCAAATAAAACAAAAAAAATAAACATTTATGAGGAAATATAGACCTAACAACACATCAAGGTATTAAATAAATTTAATGAGGGAGGATGGATACTCCCTCCGTCCCAAAATACATGTCACATTTGACTTTTAACTAGTTAAATTGACTATAGTTTGACTGCAATTTATATGTATTATATAATTGAAAAAAATGAAAAAAAAATATCATTAAAAAAATATATAATTTAAATTAGATGACTTTAAAAGAGTAAAAGCTTTTTTCCCCCTTGAAAACGGAGTAGAAGTTATACATAGTAGTACGCGACTACATTTAATAAGACAGTGAGTATTCAATACAGCAAAAGACTTAGTTGTAATTTCTGATTACTGCACGGAGTAATTTTTTACTGCATGTAGCAACACCCATAATAATTGATTATATTCTAATTTAATAGTTTATATTTAAAAAGTAAATTTTACTTTGCAAAAAAGAGAGCAAATTTTACTTGGCAAAAAAGAGAGTATCTCAAACATGAATAGTCATTAGCTATAAACTGAGTTGAAATACCAAAACTAAAAATTATAGTCAATAAACCAAACCAAACAAAACGTGCTCAGTATATCCCGCTTAAAGCAGGGTCTGAAGAGGATAAAATGTACGCAGACCATGCCTCTACCCTTAAAGTAGAGAGGCTGTTTCCGTGAGACCCCCCGGCTTAATGCACAATAAATAAAATAGTGTGTGATAAAATATAATATAATACTTTAGCCCATGGCCTTCTTCACATGGAACTTACCTAAAAATTTCTCGATTATCGGTAATGTTTGACGTGGTGAAGTCCAGTGAAGAAAACAAACGGTTAAATCAAGAACCATTACTTACACGGATTGCAAAATTGAAAGCGTGGGAGAAGAGATCGGTGCCAACCAAATTGGAACCCAAAATCTTGAAATCTTACAATGATTTGCACATTAACAGCGATGAAGACTTCCCAAAACCCATTTTCAATAATATACCAAGAACAACCCCATGGACTCTCACTACTTTAATCGCGCTGCATTCCACCGGAATGACTTCTGAAACTCTCTCAGACAACCCTGACGATTGTGTCGCTTTGACAACCGCCACACCGTAACCGTCTGATAGCAGACACACCACAACAATTCTCAAATGACCACAACTTGACAATGTTGTGAAGGCGCCCTCGAGCGGAAGAGCAAATCAATTAGGAATTGTTTAAACATTCGAAACTCCCTCATAGAATAGATGAGAACATCAGTTTGCATGATTCAAAACAAGTGACTCATTCACCGAAAAAAAGTGTGCAATGTATATAGCAGAGTGAATGTGACTAGACTCCACAAATTTCCAAAACATGTGATTACATGTGCCGCACAAAGTTGAAGAAAAGATGAACGAAATCTTGAAGATTGGGAGAGAAGAATATGAGAGCGGTTAGAGCGGTTTATACCAGAGAGTATATATGAATGATTGAGATTATATGTGTACTTATAATGTCCATTCAATTTTTAATGTCAAGAAAACGATTTAAATTAGGTTTAGTGACCGTTCAAACAGAAACGTATGCATAATTGCATGAATGAAAAGACAATGCGGTGCGTAAATTATAGTCAATCTCTTCACAAAATCACACTTCAGCCATACTCTCCCATGAATGATTATATTATGTACTCTCGCATGAATGATTATATTATGTCGAACCTCTATAAGCTTGTAAGAAATCTGCAGGAAGATTACACATCATTTATTGTCATATTAAATTGATATATTCTATTTATAAAAGTCTATAATTTTAGCAAACCTCCCGTGAATGATTATATTATGTCGAACCTCTACAAACCTTCCATGAATGATCATATTATGCACGAAGATTACACATCATTTATTACTATATTAAATTGATATATTCTATAAATAAAAGTCTAAATATTAATAACTGATAAAAACGTAATAATTATTTGGAGAGAATAAGAGAGAACTTCATTTTCATTCATATCTTCAACCAAGTACATAGGAGGTTAATATAAGCTATACATGTGTAGGTTACAAAGAAATTAAAAGCTGAAAGTCTAGGTGTTTAAAGCTGGTTAACATAAATATGAGTAATTTATGAGTCATCCAATTAATTACATAACACTCCCCCTTGGATGACTTGTACTAACATCAAGCCTCGTTAAAACCTTACTAGGAAAAACCCAATGGGAAAAACCCTGTGAATGAAAAAGAGTACATGTGTTGTACATAATGTAATGTAAAGGAAATACCATATCTCCCCCTCATTTCAATATATCTCGAATTTTACGCATTCCAATCTTGTGTACCATTTTCTCGAAAGAAGATGTAGGAAGCGGTTTCGTGAACAAATCTGCTGGATTTTCACATGATCGAATCTGACAAACTTCAATTTCACCTCGTTGCTGAAGTTCATGGGTGAAGAAGAACTTTGGATCAATGTGCTTTGTTCGATCTCCCTTAATATAACCTTCTCTAGTCTGAGTGATACATGCTTCGTTATCTTCGAATATAACTGTAGGACTCCCTTTATTTACTGAAAGACCACATGACTCTCGGATATGGTAGACTAGAGATCTAAGCCATACACATTCTCGACTTGCTTCATGAAGTGCCAATAGTTCAGCATGATTTGAGGAAGTTGCTGCAAGGGTCTGCTTTGTAGATCTCCAAGATATTGCAGTATCACCATATGTGAAAATGTAACCTGTTTGTGATCTTCCTTTATGGGGATCAGATCGATATCCAGCATCTGCATAACCAACTAACTCCACTTTCGAGTCTTTCGAGTAAAATAAACCCATATCCATGGTCCCTCGAAGATATCTAAATATTTGTTTAACACCGGTCCAATGTCTTCGAGTTGGAGCAGAACTATGTCTTGCTAACAAATTAACAGAAAATGAAATATCAGGACGTGTACAATTTGCAAGATACATTAGTGCGCCAATGGCACTCAAATATGGTACTTCAGGACCAAGAAGTTCTTCTCCCTTTTCTTTTGGGCGAAATGGATCCTTTTTCTTTTCAAGTGAGCGAACAACCATGGGTGTACTCACAGGATATGCTTTATCCATAATAAATCTTTTAAGGATCTTTTCAATATATGAGGATTGGTGGACAAAGATTCCTTTAGATAAATGCTCAACTTGAAAACCAAGGCATAACTTTGTTTTGCCCAAGTCTTTCATTTCAAATTCACTTTTCAAATATTCAATGGTCTCATGAAGTTCATCTGGGGTCCCAGTGATATTTAAGTCATCAAAATAAACTGCAATGATAGGAAACCCCATTTTTGTCCTTTTAACAAAAACACATGGACAAATCACATTATTAATATAACCATTTTTCATAAGGTATTCACTTAGACGATTATACCACATCCGACCCGATTGTTTCAATCCATATAATGATCTTCGCAACTTAATTGAGTAAATATCTCGGGGTCTTGAACTACATGCTTCGGGAATTTTTAAGCCATCGGGGATTTTCATGTAAATGTCATTGTCTAGTGAGCCATATAAGTAGGCTGTCACAACATCCATTAAATTCATTTGAAGCCCTTCGAGAATTGATAAACTTAGTAAAAATCCGAATGTTGTTGCATCCATTACCGGTGAATAAGTTTCTTTATAATCAATTCCCGGTCTTTGTGAGAAACCTTGTGCAACAAGTCGTGCCTTGTATCTCACAATTTCATATTTCTCATTTCTTTTGCGCACAAATACCCATCTATAACCAACGGGTATCACACCTGCAGGTGTTTGGACAATTGGTCCAAAAACTTGACGTTTTTCAAGTGATTTTAATTCTGCCTCAATAGCTTCTTTCCATTTTGGCCAATCATTTCTTCTTTTACATTCGTAGATCGATCTCGGTTCATGATCCTCGATTTCTTCAGAAATGTCAAGGGCAGTTTCATATGCAAATATTTCGTCCATAACCATTTCTTTTCTATTCCACTTTTTGCCTGAAATGATATAATTTATCGAGATCTCTTCATTATCCTCACTTTCAGGTGTTTGATCATACTTTGAAGACGTCTCTTCAGTGATCAATTCCATTTCTTTTGGAATGATGTCATTTGATGTACCAGCTTGCTTATCAAGTTTCCTTGCCTTTCTAGGATTTTTATCCTTGGATCCAATAGGTCTGCCACGCTTCTGGCGTGCTTTAGACTCGTTTGCTAGCATTATCTTATTTACTTCATCAGGAAGCTTAATTTTACAAGGAACATTGATTGCTGGAATATGTGACTTTGTCACTGTCTTGACATCTGTAAATGCATCTGGCAATTTATTCGCCACTTCTTGTAGGTGGATAATTTTTTGAACTTCAAGTTCACACTGATTTGTACGAGGATCAAAATGAGACAGGGATGCGGCATTCCACAAAATTTCTTTTCTTTCTTTTTCAAAATTTGACTTATCTCCCCCTAATGCAGGAAAAACTGTCTCAACAAACTGACAATCGGCAAATCTTGCCTTGAATAAATCACCAGTTAAGGGTTCCAAATATTTTATAATTGAGGGAGAGTCGAACCCAACGTATACCCCTAATCTTCTTTGGGGTCCCATTTTTGTTCGTAGGGGAGGAGATATTGGAACATATACAGCACACCCAAATGTTCTTTGTTAGATATAATTGATGATTACTAATGTTCTTAAAGTTTGTTTTAGAACAGGAGTGATTAGAGTTTAAGCTGGAAGCTGATCAGAGTTTGATGAAGCTGATCAGAGTTTAATAAAGTCTGACCAGAGTTTGATAAAGTCTGATCAGAGTTTACATAGTCAAGACTCGTCAGAGTTTACACGTGGAAAGAGCTCAGAAGCGGATATACTTCAAGGAAGGATAGAAGCGGAGGAGTGATTTGCTGACTATGGAAACTAAACAGAAAACAGTAGCAATCTTTGATTGATAGAATACATAGCTGATTTATAGGATATCAAATCAGAGATTGATTTTGTAACTGTGTCTATATAAACACAGATTAGGGTTACTCTATAGGAGTTGAGTTATCGAGTACATTGGTAAGAACCCTAGCAACTCTTAGTGATAATATATAAATCACTGAGAGAGTTTTTGTAACCATTCAAGCTTTGTGAATAAGAGTTTACTGCTTTCAATCTCTTATATTGTTATTCTGCTTTATTGATTGTGTTCACTATATTAACTTAAATAGTGAGTTCATAGGACCTAACAAGTGGTATCAGAGCCAACTCTGTTAAGATAACTACAGTGAGATCTTAATCACAATCATGTCTGAAAAATCACAAGCTTCATCTTTTAGAGTTCCAATCCTTAAGGCATCTGAATATCCAGTCTGGAAAGAGAGAATGATCATATTCTTAGACTCTGTTGATCCAGAATACCTTGACAGGATCTATGATGGACCACATATGCCCACCAAGCTCTCTGTTGGGCTTGCAGATGAACCTCAGAAGATGGTTCCAAAAGAAAAGAAAGATTATACCCCTGAGGACATCTTGTCAATTGGTAAAGACTCTAAGGTGAAACACCTTCTGCACAGTGCCCTTGATAATGCAATGTCTAATAGGGTGATTGGGTGCAAAACTGCTAAACAAATCTGGGATGCTCTGGAAACCAGATGTCAGGGAACTCAGGCCATAAAGAAAAACAGAAAAACAATCCTTACACAGGAGTATGAGCACTTTGACTCAAAATCTGGTGAGTCCTTGACAGATCTGTATGACAGATTTGTCAAACTGTTGAATGACTTATCTCTGGTGAACAAGGAATATGATCTTGAAGACTCAAACCTCAAATTCCTTCTGGCTCTTCCTGAAAAATGGGATTTGAAAGTCACTACAATAAGAGACAATCTTGATCTTGGAGAAATGTCTCTTGATGATGTTTATGGAAGACTGAAGACTCATGAACTTGAGATGGAGCAGAGGAGCAAACGTCATGGAGGAAAATCAAAGTCTGTTGCTCTGAAAGTTCAAGAGGAAGCTGCTAAGAGCAAAGGAAAAGCTCATGTCACAAAGTCTGACATTGAGTCATCAAACTCTGATGACTCAAACTCTGATGTTCCCTCAGACTCTGAAGAAAGTGATGATGAGATGATGCAGTTAGCAGCATTGATGGTGAAAAGCTTCAAGAAGTTGGCCTACAAAAAGTTCAACAAAGGCAAAAGTTTTTCCAGGAAAGACAGAAACTCTGACAGAGTTTATGATAAGAAGAACTTTAGGAAGAATGAGAGCAAGGAAGGGAAAGCTGGAAAAGCTGACAAGTACACCTGTTTCAACTTTGGTGAAAAGGGTCACTTTGCATCTGAATGCAAGAAAGCCAAGAAAGAAAAGGAAAAAGCCTTTATCACCAAGAAAGGAAACTGGACAGATACATCTGATTCAGAAGAAGAAGTCAATTATGCTCTGATGGCAAACACTGACAACAACTCTGAATCTACTGCTAAGGTACCTCATTCTACTCTTGCCTTTGATACTGAAGATATAACTGAGTTAAGATTGTTCCTTAAAACTTTGCATATCAGCTTTAGAGATCAGACTTTAGAGAATGAGAGATTAAAATCTGAAACTCTAAGTGTAAAGAAAAGGAATGATTATCTAGAAAAAGAATTAGTTCAGATGTTAGAAGTTCAGAAAGAGAGAGATGATGCTGTCATTGTCAAAGATGAATTATTAAAGAGGTATGCATCTCTTCAATCAGAACTTGCTAAGGAAAGGGATATTATTAAAACATGGACTAATTCAGGCAAAACTACTCAGGATATCTTAGGTAGTGGAAACTGGAAGAAGGGACTAGGTTACACTGATAACTCAGAAGCTGAGTCATCAAAAGCAGAGTTTGTTAAAACTCAAAAACCTAAGGTTAAACCTGTTAAATTTGTTGCTGAATCCTCTAAGTCTAAACAGATTAGACCAGAATCAGAGATTAACAACAATTTAAAATCTGATAAGCCCAAACAGGTTAACATAGGACTGATGACTCAGAAACAGCTTATGTTCATAAGCTTAAAGAGGTAAAGTCTGATGACAAAAACAAGGAGCCTAGGAAAAATAAAAATGGCAAGGTTGGAATAGACAAGAGTAATAACTACATGCCTATTCCAAATGCACCTAGGAAGACATGCCATAACTGTGGAAATACTAATCATCTTGCTAATTTTTGCAGGAAGAACAAGGACATTAACTCTTTACCTACAAAGTCTGGAGTTAGAAAAAGTAGTATTAGATATAAAACATAAGATCCATGTTTTCATTGTGGTAGTTTATGGCATTCTATTTATACTTGCAAAGAATATCATAGTTTGTATTATGATTATTATCAATTGAAACCTTCTTTGAAAAAGGTTAATAAAAACTCTGCAAGTACAAAATCTGTTTCTAGTACAAACTCTGATCCAAAGTCTGTTAGCTCAAACTCTGATAATGATAATTCCGCTGCAAAAGCTAACAAACTTAATAAGGCCAAGGGATCCAAGCAAGTCTGGGTCCTTAAAACTAACAATTAGTGGTCTTTGTGATTGCAGGGCAACAGGAAGAATATCCTAGTCTTGGACAGTGGATGTTCAGGACACATGACTGGAAATAAGGCCCTGCTGTCAGAGTTTGTGGAGAAAGCTGGCCCAAGTGTTTCTTATGGAGATGGCAACATAGG
The DNA here is from genome assembly GCF_001625215.2 of Daucus carota subsp. sativus. NCBI lineage: Eukaryota > Viridiplantae > Streptophyta > Magnoliopsida > Apiales > Apiaceae > Daucus > Daucus carota. The sequence goes on from NC_030381.2 coordinate 7,959,970, forward strand.
AAGGACTCTGGGATATGGCAACATCAATCTTGGAAATGTCATCATCTCAAGTGTAGCTCTTGTTCAAGGGCTAAAACACAATTTACTCTCTGTCAGTCAGATCTGTGACAGAGGATATCATGTTGATTTCTATGAAGAACACAGTGAGATAGTAAGCAAGTCAACAGGCAAGGTGGCAGTGATTGCTCACAGACATGGAAATATTTATGAAATCCACTTGCCTACAAACTCTGAAGGAAAAGCAATTTGCCTATCTACAAGAATCTCTGCAGAAGAAAGTTGGAAATGGCATAAGAAGATCTCACATCTCAATTTCAACTCCATAAATGAGCTTATAAAGAAAAAGCTTGTAAGAGGACTCCCTGAATCACTACTCACTTCAGATGGTCTACGTGATTCATGTCAAAAGGCCAAGCAGAGAAAGACATCCTTCAAGAGTAAGACTGAATTCTCAATAAAGAAACCATATTATCTTCTACATGTTGATCTATTTGGACCAGTTAATGTACCATCCATTGCAAGGAAGAAATATGCTCTTGTCATTGTTGATGAGTATACCAGATACACTTGGGTATATTTTCTTCACTCTAAAGATGAAACAGCTCTGCATCTGATGGATCATGTGAAACAACTGGACCATGGATCTGAAGACAAAGTAAAGATCATTAGAAGTGATAATGGAACTGAGTTCAGAAATTCAACAATGGAAGAGTTCTGCAAAGAAAGAGGTGTAGTACAACAATTTTCTGCACCTGGTACACTACAGCAAAATGGTGTAGTTGAAAGGAAAAACAGGACTCTAATAGAAGCTGCCAGAACTATGCTTGATGAGGCTAAATTACCTACTTATTTCTGGGCAGAAGCTGTTCAAACAGCTTGTTTCACTCAAAATGCAACTCTGATTAATAAACATGGCAAGACCCCATATGAGATGGTGAAGAAAAAGAAGCCAAATCTGAAGTATTTTCATGTATTTGGGTGCAAATGCTTTGTTTTGAAGACTCATCCAGAACAGCTTACCAAGTTTGATTTAAAAGCTGATGAAGGCATTTTTGTAGGTTATCCTCTGACAACAAAGGCCTTCAGAGTCTATAATCTGAGAACCAAGGTGATCATGGAATCCATACATGTGTCATTTGATGACAAAAGAATTATGGGTTTAGCAGATATGGATGATCATGAAGAACTGCATTTTGAAAATGAGGAAATATTCTCTGATTCGACAAACTCTGATGAACAGTCAAACTCTGACTGTAAACAAAATACAGCAAACTCTGGTGAAAATTTACAAGTTCATGATGATGAAGCACATGTTGAGGGGGAGCATCAGAATGTTTCAGACTCTACCCAAGACTCATCAGAGAATGCTGACTCAAACTCATCAGAGAATACTGATTCAAACTCTGATAGCACAAATGCAGGGGGAGCTACAGAGAATAATCAACAGAATCAGGAGAGCATGGATCAAGGGGGAGGATCCAATGATGAAAGTAGCCAACTTCCACAAGCTAGGAAGTGGACAAAATCTCATACACCTGACTTGATAATTGGAAATCCAGAAGCAGGTGTGCAAACAAGGACAGCTACAGCAAATGAGTGTTTACATCATTGCTTTCTGTCACAAACAGAACCTAAGAAAGTGGAGGAAGCTCTTCAAGATGCTGACTGGATTCAAGCAATGCAAGAAGAGCTAAATGAGTTTGAGAGAAATAAAGTCTGGACCCTAGTACCAAGACCTAAAGATAGATCCATAGTTGGTACAAAATGGGTTTTCAGAAACAAAACTGACAGTGAGGGTGTCATTACAAGGAATAAAGCAAGACTTGTTGCAAAAGAGTATTCACAACAGGAAGGTATTGACTATGATGAGACATTTGCCCCAGTTGCAAGATTGGAGGCAATTAGAATCTTTCTGGCTTATGCTGCTCACAAGAAATTCAAGGTAGTCCAGATGGATGTCAAGAGTGCTTTTATGAATGGAAAACTGGATGAAGAGGTATATGTTGAACAACCTCCAGGATTTGTGGATCCAAAGCATCCAGACTATGTCTACAGGTTGGACAAAGCTCTCTATGGACTAAAGCAGGCTCCAAGGGCATGGTATGAAACTCTAGCTCAATTTCTTCTTGAAAGTGGATTCACTAGAGGTACCATAGACAAAACCTTGTTTTATTTGAATCATGGAAATGATCTGCTTTTAGTCCAAATCTATGTTGATGATATCATTTTTGGTTCCACGAATGCTAAACTCTGTCAAAGATTTGCCAAGCTCATGCAGTCTAGATACCAAATGAGCATGATGGGGGAACTCAGTTATTTTCTGGGTTTACAAGTTAAACAGACTGAAGATGGGATTTTTATAAATCAAGCCAAGTATACCAGAAATCTCTTGAAGAAATTTGGTATGCAAGACAGTTCAGCTGCAACTACCCCTATGGCAACAGCAACCAAGCTAGACAAAGATACTGGTGCATCAGTGGATATCACAAACTATAGAGGAATGATTGGATCATTGCTTTATCTGACTGCAAGTAGACCAGACATAATGTATGCCACATGTCTATGTGCAAGATTTCAGGCAGATCCAAGAGAGCCTCATCTGATTGCAGTAAAGAGGATATTCAGATATCTCAAGGGAACCACATCATTGGGATTATGGTATCCTAGAGAATCAGATTTTAGTCTAATTGGATACTCTGATGCAGATTTTGCAGGTTGCAAAATTGACAGGAAAAGCACAAGTGGGAGCTGTCAATTTCTAGGTGGAAGACTTGTTTCTTGGTACAGCAAGAAGCAAAAGTCAATATCAACATCAACAGCAGAGTCAGAGTATATAGCAGCAGGCAGCTGCTGTGCTCAAATTCTTTGGATGAAGAATCAATTGTTGGACTATGGGTTATCCTTTTCTAAAATTCCTATTTATTGTGATAACCAAAGTGCTATTGCTATGACAGGAAACCCAGTTCAACATTCTCTGACAAAGCACATCAGTATAAGATATCATTTTATAAGGGAGCATGTGCTGTAAGGAACCATTGAACTTCACTTTGTTCCCACTGAACAGCAGCTAGCATACATATTCACCAAACCACTAAGTGAAGTAACCTTTACAAGGCTGGTGAATGAGCTAGGAATGATATCAGGAACTGAGTAAACATAATGGTCAGATCTTTCAAGTTTAAATTGTCAAATTACCATATGTATTGCTCACAAATTTGCCATAATATACTCTGATTGTTAAACTCTGATGACATTCTCTGATGATATACTCTGTTTGTTATACTCTGATGACATTCTCTGACAATATTCTCTGACGTTTGTAAACTCTGAATCTTGATAAATGATCTCATTTTATTTTCTCTGAGACAAATCACCTGTGAAGATACTATGAAGCATGATTTAAAATTAGTAATCATAAATCTAATTGAGCTCTTTTATCTTGATCTCAATTCTGTGCTACTAATTTTCACTAAATGCATGTTGATATCATTGAGACTCTATTACTTCACATATCTTAATTATAAGTGAGACTGATTAATTTGAATTTTCTCTCATCAATTAGACAGTGATTATAAACTCTGATGTTTTTGTTACCTAAGCCAAAACACCCCTGAAAAATAAGCATGGTACTCCTTTGAGATCTTAGATGTCTATATGACAGTGACTGGGAAGAACCAAACATTTGCTGGTATTAAGTAATTGCTAAGATTTTATAATCTATGGTGACCAGTCACAATCTCTGATTACTGGAGAAATACTGATGCAATATTATATTTAAAGGTCGTGCCTCACTTACATTGAGAAGCGTCCTGACTGAAAAAAAAAAAAAGAAAAAAAAAGGGGGTAGTTTCTTTTATTTTTCTTCATCAGAGTATGTCCTATGTCTATGTCTTGAGAGTTTGCATAAATTATTTTTGTCTACCTTATAATTACGAAATTGTGAAATTCTATAGTCTCTGATTTAACATGTCCGCACACACATATTTCACAAGCACATTATTGAGCTATGGATTTTATGACAAAATCTGATTTATTGATGAATATTCTGAAAATTATGTCTTTATTCTGAGGTATTTAGAAATTTATTTTCTTTGATTTAAATCTCAGAGTTCAAAATTCGAGAGATTTGATCTTGATTTTTTTTAAATCTTGTACATCTCAGGAGTTCAAATATTCAGAGAATATGAAGAGAGTGTTACAAACGGCTGTATTGTTAGTGGACTTACATGAAAAACATTTTAATAGGAGAACGTGTAATCAGCATTTATAACTGCACATGTTTTACTACGCTCATGATTATTACTCTCTTTTCTCCATGCCACTAACTCTCATCTACCAGTTAAAATCTGACAGGTGTACAGCTGAACAAAAACCCAAGCGTGAACAGCTAAACAAAATCTGAAGAGTTTATCACATCAGATTTTATTGCCAATTATTCACTTATACACCTCATTTTACACACACTCTCTCCACAAACTCTTAATCTTTTCTCTCTGCAATTCAAATCTTCTCGTACACACTTTCTCAAACACCTTCCTCCTTTACAAACTCTGATCTAATGGCTACTTCAGCTTTTACCTTTGCAGGTGTGGAATTTGTACCAAACAATCATGCAGCCATTCTTGACACCACTGATGTTCCAAGGGATTATCATCCCATTCAGCAATTCCTGGCACAGAGTGCCCTGGCCACTGCCCTTACAGCTCCTGCCAGACTCTCTGGAAGCCAAATCATCACTTTCTGGAGAACGGGGCATTATGACAATGGTGGTGAAGCTGGGTCACCATCCATTGTATTTGAGTATGACGGAGCGGAGTATGCTGTCACTCCAGCCACCGTCCGAGCAGCACTCAATCTGCCAGAGCATGCTGCTTACATTACCAATGGAGATGCAAATCTCAGAACTATGATGATTGATTTGGGCTACTATGACTCTCTAGATAAATTGGGTCAATTAAAGCGTCCAGGACTCAGAAAGGAGTGGAGCTTTTTCTTTGACTGCATTACCAGGGCCTTCCAAAAGAAATCTACAAACTGGGATGCCATACCAATGGACATGCTGCAGATTGGGTATTCTCTAATCTATTCTACTAATTTTGATTTTGGTAGACTAGTTATTAGAAATATTGGTGAAAGAATGCATGAAAATCGTAAGATTATATATTTTTCACGATTCTGCCAATTGCTGTTTAATGCCACTGTTGGAGAAGTGGCTTTTGATGCTGCAGATGAGATCAAACCTTTTAAACTTCATAAAAGGGTTTTCAAAGATCTCATATCTAAAGATGAGAAGAGACCAGTTCTCAGGCCTCTACAAATTCCAGCTCCATTGAGAGCTAGGCTTCAAGCACCACAACAACAGCCTCAACCCCAACCACACCATCCAGTATCTCCTGCAGCCACCAGACAACCCAGATCATCAACACCAAAAACATCAAGGGCTACAAAGTCTGATGCAGCCCCCTCCGCTAAGAAGACCAGAACCTCTGTTGCTACACAAGTTCTGAAGTCAAACTCTGATGTGCCAGCAAACTCTGACAGAGTTCCTCCTGTAAACTCTGATACAGTCTCTAAGACTTTAAACACTGAAGCTGCTTCTCCACCAAAGCAGAAAAGAAGGAGACTGGTTGCAGCCTATGATTATGATGATCTTGAACCTGCACATGCACCAAACTCTGAACCTTCTCCTACACCAAACTCTGAACCCTCACAGGCCAGTCCTCAGCCAAAGACAGCTAGATTTAAGAGAAGGGCTCACAAGCCTAAGAGGGCAAAGGTGCTCATTACTGAGATCACAGACTTTACTGTTGATGAAGAGCAAACACCAATCACCACTATTCCAGAATCTTCTCAAGCTCTGATGGTGCATCCTCTTCAAGCTGTTCCAATCTCTGCTGTTACAACATCTACTACATCATCTGAAGTAGATGAAGAGATAAGATGTGAGGAACAACCTACAGCTGAAGCTGAGACAACAGTGTCTGATTCTCAAATTCCAATATCTGATCATGGACCCTCCACTCCAATTCCTCAATCTCCATTGAAGTTTCCTGAGGGTGCCATCATTCATGACACAGCACCTGAAAATTACAAGTCAGATGCTGTCATTGAAGACTCTGATAAGGTAGCTTTGGAAGCACTGCAATCTCTTGCTAAGGCTGGTGAAGAGCCTAGCAAATCACAGTCTGAAGCTCAAGAAAAATTTGTTCAAGATCTCGTTGAGAAAGTTGTTGATCCTGCATCTGATGATGATGAGGATGATGAAAGTTCAGATGATGACAATGATGATGAAGTCCCTTTGTCTCATCAACAACAAAAGTGGGAGTCTACCAGCCAATATAATGCCAGGCTGCAAACTCTGAACACAAACTCTGAGCCACTTCCCAGGGATCTTCAGGTTGATCCACTAAATGAAGTATGGGATAAACTCTGGCTGAGTCACCAGCATTCTCTGGAGCCAGCAAAAGCTGAAGATTTCCTATCTATGGCAGAGAATAAAATCACAAACTCTGATGTCATGTCAAGCCTCAAAGCTACAGTTCTTTATCTGAAGACATTTCATCCTGCTCATGCTCAGACATCTAAGTCTGTAGATAGTCTCAGAACAGAGGTAGCCAGTTTCAAAGAAACTCAAAATATGGACAAGAAAAGGCACTTGTTACCTCTAAAGGAAGATATGAAGAAGCTGGTGTCTGCAAATCAATCTCTGGAACAGAGAATGTCCACCATTGAGTCTACTCAAGAGAAAATGTCCAAACAGCTTGAAGCTATCCAATCTTCACTTTCTCTGATAACTTCAATACTGATTCCTGATGAGGATGATGTCAAAAAGGGGGAGAGAGTAGCACAGGTCAAATGCAAGTCTACTTCTCAAACTCTGAAGAGAAAGAAAAATGATGATGATGATGATGTGGATGACTTTACGAAGATCAAAAGATTTCAAGATGCAACTGGTGGAAGAGTTTCAAACTCTGACAGTTTAAAACAGTCTAAGCAAAGCTCAAAGTCTGCTCTAGATCCAACTCATAATGTCACATCTGGATCAAAACAAAGACCAGTGGCTGGATGATAAGTGGTATTTATACACACTTATAGGCCTTCATTTCCACTTAAATTGGTTGATTGTACTTAAGTGTTTAGTGTCTTTTGATGTGTTTTTATTGTTTTTCTGTGCAGGTCACGAGTTGAGGTGATGAAGTGATTTTCTATCATTTTAGGTTGGTTTTGGTGCATTATTTGCAAGAATAGAGAATTGTTGATTCACCGCGACTTGGGATTTTCTGGGTATTATCTTCTACAAACCCTCACGAGAGCACACTCGTCCACTAGAGCTATCTAGGGGTTTAAAGGGCTTGTTGCATATGCTAAATGCAACCGTGATCACCTACGGAAGTGGTACTAGAAGCGAGGAAGGACATGCACGCGAGAACGAGCGAGAAACGAAGAAACGGGGCTGCCATCACAGACAGTAGCGCGCCCGCGCTACTTGACAGCGCGCCCGCGCTATCCACTGGGACAACTAGCGCGCCTGCGCTAGTTTAGCGCGGCCGCGCCCAGCAGAAGTTCCCCGGGCCGATTTTTACAGCTTTTTAGCGGATTTTCGCAGCGGTCGAGGCCCGGTTGACTTGGTCAATGTATTTTTATTTCTCGTGTGTAAAACCCTAGCCTCGGAGAAGTAGTTTTAAAAAAAAAAAAGAAGAGAGAACAATATCGTAGTTAAGTATTATTCATTCAAGCACATTATCAGTTTGTATTAGATCGTTCTTCGCGAGGAAGTGACAGTTTCGAGCGAGATCGTGAACATCAAATCTGTAACGTGTGATCTTTATTATTAATTCAAGCATTTTTATTCCATTTAATTCTTGTCTTTATTCTATCATGTTTTCATTAGAACCCATGATGTCGATTGGTTCGATTATGAACTAACCGCCTTCATGGGATTCTAATGGATTTATCGATGTAATCTAGTATCGAATATTAATTACTTGATTGTGTGACGTACGTTGATTTCTTTGCATGAGCCGTGCTTATTCTTCTTAGGAGTGTAGCTAACTTCTAAGTTGTTTGTTAATTCTTTCTGAAGCGAGAGTGGATGATTGAATTTAGAACTATGCCATGTAAACATAGGATTATGTGAATGAAACATAATTTGTGGTAGACTTGAACTATTTTTATCACCCTGTGTAATCACGATAGATGACTTGCTATTTAAACCTCTCTGCTTACACTACCGCTATAGAGATATAAGGTCTGAGCTTTGTTGGTGTCTATGAGATTTCTGTCTTAATTGCGGATTTTGATTGGTATGATACGTGTGCAACGAGAGTTGGCATGTATTACTTTCGTGTTGTCTGATTAGGATCAACAGTCGCATGTTAATCAGTAATTTCAATTCTAGATGAATTCGATAATGAAGTTAGAATCCCATGTGTTTTCCTATTCTGAATTTGATTAGTAATTTTAGTTATTAGTATAAAAGAAACCATCCTTGTTAATTGTCTTAGCAGTGATAATTGATCATACATTGTTGCATAGGTGCGTATTCTTAATTCACCAGTCTCTGTGGGATCGAACTTAATATATTACTTGTGATCACGTGCGCTTGCGTGTAGATTTCACCGAACAAGTTTTTGGCGCCGCTGCCGGGGACTCGGTGTTAATTAATTAGTTTACGTACTTGTCATCAGTGTGCATTAAAATTCACTGACTAGGATTCTAATCTCTTCTCACTTTTCTTCTTTTCTTTATTTCAGGTACTTGGGTCGCGTTTATGCAAACACGTTCTCAAACCCGTAAAAGAAAAGCAATTGATTCATCTTCATCTTCATCTTCTGATTCTGAAACAATGACAGAACCTGAAGCACAACCAGACAGTAAGGCATTGAAGGATTTCTCTATGCCAAAAATCGATGATATCCAATCAAGCATTGTCAGGCCTGCAATCGCAGCCAAAGCCTTTGAAATCAAACCAGGAACTATTCAAATGGTCCAGAACTCGGTACAGTATGGGGGTTCTCCTACTGAAGACCCCAATATGCATATACGGAATTTTATAGAGATCTGTGACACTTTCAAATTTAATGACGTCTCTGATGAAGCTGTGAAGCTAAGGCTTTTCCCATTTTCACTGAGAGATAAAGCTAAGGGATGGTTACATTCTTTACCACCTGGTTCGATTACTACATGGGAAGATCTAGCTCAGAAATTTCTCACTAAATTCTTCCCCATGGCAAAGACTGCTGCACTACGAAATGCTCTATCTCAATTCTCTCAACAATCAGGAGAAACATTCTGTGAAGCCTGGGAGCGATATAAGGAGATGCTAAGGAAGTGTCCCCATCATGGCATGCCGGATTGGATGCAAATAAACAGTTTCTATAATGGTCTAGGACCTCAATCCAGACCTATGCTTGATGCTGCTTCTGGAGGTGCATTATGGGCTAAGAGTTATGAAGAAGCTTATGATCTTATTGAAATGATGGCTGCTAATGAATATCAGAACCCTACTCAAAGACTTACTCAAGGGAAGGTAGCCGGAATTCTTGATCTTGACACGTCTACAGCTATAGCAGCTCAACTTAAGGCTCTCACGATGAAGGTCGATTCTCTGGCTCACCAAGGAATTCAACAGCCAATCTCTATTTGCGAATTATGTGCTGGTACTCATGCTACCGATCAGTGTGCCATTTCTAGTGAATCAGCACAATTTGTGAGCAACTTTCAGAGAGGTCAACAGCCTGCTCCAGCTACTTACCATCCTAACAACCGAAATCATCCGAATTTCAGCTGGAGTAATAATCAGGGCTATAATCAGCCTCAACAAGGATTTCAACAGGGACCTAAACAGTACAGTCAGGCTGGGGCTTCACAACAGTATGCAACTAAACAGCCATATCACCCTCCGGGATTTCAGAATCATGGGCAAACAACTAACGAAAGGTCTGACATGGAAGAGCTAAGACTCATGTACAAGAGTCAAGCAGTAACTTTAAAAGCCTTGGAGACACAAGTCGGTCAGTTGGCTAACGCTCTATTAAGCAGACCACAGGGGAATCTCCCTAGTGATACAGAGGTACCAGGTAAGAGGGACCCTAAGGAGCAAGTCCAATCCATTACGCTGAGATCTGGAAAAACTACAACAGGGCCTACCTCAACATTAGTACAAGATCGGGATGATGAACCGCAAGAAATTCCAGCAGAACTTCCTTCGAATACAAATAGCATAAAACCTACTGTTGAAATGGACAAGGCTATTCCTACTGCTGCTCCAGTATCAAAGCCATTATATCCACCACCTCCGTTTCCTAGGAGTTTAAAAAAACAGCAGCTGGATAAACAATTTGGTAAATTCCTTGAAGTTTTCAAAAAGCTTCACATCAACATTCCGTTTGCTGAAGCACTCGAGCAAATGCCTAGCTATGCCAAGTTCATGAAGGGTATTCTTTCGAAAAAGCTAAAGCTTGAGGAGTTAGAGACAGTAGCTCTAACAGAGGAATGTAGCGCTGTGCTTCAACAAAAATTACCACCTAAGCTGAAAGACCCGGGAAGCTTTACTATTCCTTGCACTATTGGGAAGTTCTCTTTTGATAAGTGTCTGTGCGATTTGGGAGCTAGCATCAATCTGATGCCTCTATCGATCTTCGCACAACTTGGCCTGCCAGAGCTCAAGCCGACAAACATGTCTTTACAGCTGGCTGATCGTTCGATCACATATCCGAGGGGTATAATTGAAGATGTGCTGGTCAAGGTTGATAAATTAATATTTCCAGCCGACTTTGTGATTCTTGATTTTGAAGAAGACAAAAGAATTCCTATCATCTTGGGCAGACCCTTCTTAGCCACCGGACAAACCTTGATCGATGTACAAAAAGGAGAACTTACAATGAGAATACAAGATCAAACGGTCTCGTTCAACGTATTCAATGCAATGAAATTACCAACCGATGAGGAATCTTGTTTCAGTATGTATGTACTTGATACTACGGCAGAAGCTAATAGCCATCGGGTTTTACAGAATGATGCATTGGAAGCAATCCTTACCAATGATGAGGAATTGGACAGTGAAGAAGAATTGGAAGAAATCCATCACCTTAACTCATCACCTTGGCGTAGGAATTTTGAACCACCTATCGAATCTCTTGGCTTGGAAGAACAAAAGGAAGATCATAAACCACTACAACCATCAGTGATCGAAGCACCTAAACTTGAACTTAAACCGCTACCGGATCACTTGAGGTATGCTTTTCTTGGTGAATGTTCTACTCTTCCTGTTATTATTGCAGCTAACTTGTCAGGTGAGGAAGAGGAAAAACTTTTGAGGGTGCTAAGGGAATTCAAAACAGCAATTGGGTGGACTATAGCTGATATCAAGGGAATCAGTCCATCATTTTGTCAACACAAAATTCTCATTGAAGAAGGGAGCAAACCTTCAGTAGAACAACAGAGAAGGTTAAATCCTATCATGAAGGAAGTTGTAAAGAAAGAAATTCTTAAATGGCTCGATGCAGGTATCATATATCCAATTTCAGACAGCTCATGGGTGAGTCCGGTACAATGTGTGCCTAAAAAAGGAGGCATGACAGTAGTAGCCAACGAAAAAGGTGAACTCATCTCAACTAGAACTGTCACTGGTTGGAGGATTTGCATGGACTACAGAAAGCTGAATAAAGCTACAAGAAAGGATCACTTCCCTCTGCCATTCATTGATCAGATGCTTGATAGGTTGGCTGGCCATGAGTTCTATTGCCTGTTAGATGGGTATTCTGGCTATAATCAGATTGCTATTTCTCCGGAGGATCAAGAAAAGACAACCTTTACATGTCCTTATGGTACATTTGCATTTCGAAGAGTACCTTTTGGCTTATGTGGTGCACCAGCCACTTTTCAAAGGTGCATGATGGCAATATTCTCAGAGATGATCGGCATCAACGTGGAGGTATTCATGGACGACTTCTCTGTATTTGGAACATCTTATGACGAATGCCTCACGAATCTGAGAATGGTTCTTAAGCGATGTGTGGAAACTAATCTGATTCTCAATTGGGAAAAATGCCATTTCATGGTGCAAGAAGGAATCATATTGGGACATAAAGTATCCGCCAAAGGACTAGAAGTTGATAAAGCAAAGGTAGAAACAATTAAAAATCTTCCCCCACCACTCTCGGTTAAGGGCATCCGAAGCTTCCTTGGTCATGCAGGTTTCTATCGGAGGTTCATCAAGGACTTCTCAAAAATTTCCAAACCTCTTTGCAATCTGTTAGAGAAAGACATTCCATTCAAATTTGATGAAAAGTGCTTGGAAGCATTTGAAATTTTGAAAAAGAAATTGACATCAGCACCTATCATCACTGCACCTGATTGGAGTAAACCATTCGAATTAATGTGTGATGCCAGTGATTATGCTGTAGGAGCCGTATTGGGCCAGCGTACAAGTAATGTGTTTCATGTTATCTATTATGCTAGCAAAACATTAAATGATGCACAATTGAACTACACTACTACTGAAAAAGAACTTCTAGCTATTGTCTTTAGCTTTGAGAAGTTCAGGTCTTATCTTCTTGGAACAAAGGTAGTGGTATATACTGATCATGCAGCCATTCGGTATCTCATCTCAAAGAAGGATTCTAAACCAAGACTAATTCGCTGGGTTCTATTACTCCAAGAGTTTGATGTCGAAATTAAAGATCGGAAGGGCACAGAAAATCAGGTAGCAGATCATTTATCCCGACTAGAAGATCACAGCAAACAACTTACCGACAGCACTCTAATTAATGAATTCTTCCCAGATGAACAGTTGTTTGGAGTTGAGGCTGAAGAGCCATGGTTTGCTGACATTGTAAATTATCTGGTGAGTAAGGTCATTCCTCCAGAATTCTCTTATGCTCAACGCAAGAAATTCCTTCACGATGTGAAATGGTATATTTGGGATGAACCCTTTCTGTTTAAACAAGGAGTCGATCAAATTCTCAGACGATGTATTCCCAATAATGAAGTTGAGGGAGTTTTGCGCGAATGCCATTCCACTGGTTATGGGGGCCATTATAGCGGAGAGAAAACAGCAAAGAGGGTACTTCAAGCAGGTTTTTACTGGCCAACTCTGTTTAAAGATGCTCATCAGTTCGTGTTGGGTTGCGATCGTTGTCAACGTACAGGTAATATTTCTAGGAGGAATGAAATGCCTCTTAAAATGCTTTTGGAAGTCGAAATATTTGATGTTTGGGGTATTGACTTTATGGGACCGTTTGTTTCGTCTTGCAACAACCAGTATATTCTATTAGCAGTTGATTATGTGTCTAAATGGGTGGAGGTGAAAGCTTTACCGACAAATGATGCTAAGGTGGTCTTGCAATTTCTTCAAAAACAAATCTTTACCCGTTTCGGAGTCCCTAGAGTCATTATCAGTGATGAAGGCTCTCATTTTTGCAATCGGAAATTCACAACCTTGATGTCGAGGTATAATATCAATCACCGGGTTGCTACTGCGTATCATCCTCAAACGAATGGTCAAGCTGAAGTGTCTAACAGAGAGATCAAACGCATATTAGAGAAGGTGGTTAACCCTTCTAGGAAGGACTGGTCCTTACGATTAGATGAGGCTGCTTGGGCCTATCGAACAGCTTACAAAACACCGTTGGGTACTTCTCCATTTCAGCTAGTGTTTGGGAAAGCTTGTCACTTACCAGTAGAGTTGGAACATAAAGCTTATTGGGCACTAAAGAAGTTGAATTTCGACTTACAGTTAGCTGGAGAAAAACGCATGATTCAACTCAACGAGTTGGAGGAGTTCCGCCTCCGTGCTTATGAAAATAACAAACTCTACAAAGAAAAGGTGAAAAGATTGCATGATCAGCGGCTGATACAGAAATCGTTTGTGGTTGGTCAATTGGTTCTATTGTATAACTCTCGGCTGAAGCTGTTTCCAGGGAAACTCAAGTCACGTTGGTCAGGGCCATTTACAGTCAAGACGGTATTTCCCCACGGTGCGGTAGAAATCTATGCAAAATCACCGGATGAATCATTTAAGGTCAATGGTCAAAGGTTGAAGCCTTATTTTGGTGGAAATGTGAATCGTGAGGTACAAACCACGATACTTCAGTCGGAATCGGATTAATTCTGGACTTCACGTCGAGCTAACGACGTTAAACAAGCGCTTCGTGGGAGGCAACCCACGCATTGGAACCACATTGTACCATTGTAAACCTCAAAAACACAAAAATCGAAAAAATTCAGCCCCCGGTGTCAGACACTAGCGCGCCCGCGCTAGTGTCCAGCGCGCCCGCGCTAAGTTGCACAGCGCGCCCGCGCTACACTTAGCGCGGCCGCGCTACTGACTGCTGGACTGGCGAATTTTCTCCCAAAAATACTTTCTTTTCGTTTTTAAAAGCCCACAATCCTAATTTTGCATGCCTAGCCCGAAATACATTCTCTAAAACCCTAACTCAGCTCTCCAATCCTTATATAAACACAACAACCATCTCCAAATCCCATTATAATTCTATAAACCCTAATTATATATACACATCCATACACACAACTACCTCCAAATCTCTCAAACCCACTACACACAAACCTCTTGCAACTCTAAATCTCTACCAATGGCACCCAAAAGAGCCCGAAGATCACAAGGAACTAGCTCACAAGCCCCTGCATCTAGCGATTCTTCCTCGATGGGTGAGGTTGAGTTCACCTCCGATGGAGCACGAACCGAATTTCAACGGCTTATGAATAAGTCGTTAGTTAAGGAGAGGGGATTCTTACCCACGGCGGAAGATGGTGAGCTATTGAACATGGTTCAAGAACGAGGTTGGGAGTCTTTTTGCGAGGCTCCGGAGGCGGTTCCCTTGGCTATTATTCGAGAGTTTTATGCTAATGCCAAGGAGAATCGCGATGGATTCACGGTGGTGCGGGGAATCCGAGTTGATTATAGTGCGGAGGCGATCCGTAGAGTTATTGGGGGGCGTGCCAAGCGCCGTAATGAAGAAGATTGGGTTGTTGAGAGGATTGGGCGTGCCAAACGCCGGTTTGATGATGATCCGATTGATCTTGAGCGGTTGGTGTATGACATGTGTGTACCGGACACGCATTGGAAGATGACTGCACCTCCTTTGCCGGCACATGTTTCTTTTCCTGCAGCCGCTTTGAACCGGTATGCGAAGGCGTGGAATGCCTTCATCTGTGCTAACATCATGCCATCTTCACATGGGCATGAGGTGACAGTGGATAGAGCTATTCTGCTCTTTGGGATTGTCTCAGGCAAGTATATTGATCTGGGACATGTTATTCATCAGGGGATGCTGAGGTTCTTACGGGGAGGAACCACTGGTGCCATTCCATATGGCACAATTGTTACGAAGCTCTGTCGATCAAGCGGTGTTCGTTGGCCAGCCAACGAGCAACTACAGTTGCCGGGAACACCTATTGATCATTCGGCGATCAGTCGGATGACGGAGTGGGATGGAGGAGTTCCCCACCCTCGAGGCCTCGGGTACATATATGATGAGGTGCCAGGGGGACGTCCAGCATTTGTGAGGAGGGAGCAGACTAGAGCTTCTGGAGCTGGTACTTCTCAGACGGAGAGGAGCTCCGAACCGATGGGAGATGTTCATTATCGCCGCCTAGCGAGACGGATGGACACCATGCACGACATCCACCAGAGGTTTGCTTTTGACTTGACACAGGCTCTAGGTAGTGCTTTCCAGGCACAGGGGGTCACAGTTCAGTGGCCAGTATTCGGAGCAGGGATGCAGTATCCTCCACCTGATTCACCTCCAGCAGAGGAGGGGGAGGACTCGGACTCCGAGTAGGTATGTGGGCGCTCTAGCCTTTTTATCACTTTCAATGGGGACATTGAAAATTTTAAGTTTGGGGGTGGTAATCTAAGGAAGAGCATATTATTATGCAGTTTATTGCATGTGTAGTTAGTTCATGTAGTTCACGTTTTTTTTTATTTTATTTTGTTTTTATTTCTCACGTTTTTAGTTCACGTTTTTTTTTATTTTATTTTGTTTTTATTTCTCACGTTTTTTTTCTCATATTTTTTTTTTATTTTTTTTTACATGTTTAGTAGTAATTGTTGTAGCTAGTATCACGAGCATTTGCATGAATTATGAAGTTAAGCCAAGTTAATTGCCTATGATGAGTTATGTGCGTAGTTCTTGATTAGTAATTTCAATTGCAATGCTAGGTTAGTACTTAGAAATTGCTTGTGTTGGAAATTGTAATTCACATATGTTCTTGAGATAGGATTTAGACGAAATTCCATGAATTCTAGGATTGAATTGAACACCCTTCAGCTTAGGTCTGTAAATCTTAAGTTTGGGGGAACTGAGGAGTAGATATACCTTTCTAAAAAAAAAAATAGATAGAAAAAAAAAAAAAAGTAGTAAATAAATTCACTAAAAAAATAAGTGGTAGAATTAACTAGGTTGAGCTCATTAGTACTCGAGTAATTAAGTCTGAGGGGACTTTGTGCCTAACAACCTAAAGCCCTTCGTGGTTTGGGGATTGTTGACCCAACGCTCGCTACATGGGTACTAGTGCATAAATCTTTAGGGATCTCAACCATTGCACGGTTAAATAAACCACTAGAATAAAGTGAATAATTGGTGTGTGAAGTCTTGTGGTGTTCGTAACGCATTTACACTGCGAAGCGCTCTGACCTTAGACCGAGCAATTAATCACCAATGAAAAGAAAAAGAAAAAAAAAATAGTAAATAAAATAGAAGGGTGTGGACATTCTTTGGGACCTTGGCTTTTAGTTGGACTTGAGTGACGGGGTGTTAGTTTTGAACTTTTACGATTCTTGATTGGGATTCTGTGGGAGTAGTAGTTTTTGTCTTGTCTCAATAAAAGAGCATGCTTGCACACACTGGCACTCCACACTTGTAAATAGAAGAGTAATTGACTTGGTAGCGAGAGAGATGAAATTCAAGAACATTAGCACAATCTGAGGTATTATAATTGACAAGGCAATTACTTCATAGTTTACTCATTCATCACGTAGTTGCATTCATGCATTGCATTGTATTATTGTATAGTGTTGTTGACGCTTGAGGACAAGCATCAGTTTAAGTTTGGGGGTGTGATAAGTGGTATTTATACACACTTATAGGCCTTCATTTCCACTTAAATTGGTTGATTGTACTTAAGTGTTTAGTGTCTTTTGATGTGTTTTTATTGTTTTTCTGTGCAGGTCACGAGTTGAGGTGATGAAGTGATTTTCTATCATTTTAGGTTGGTTTTGGTGCATTATTTGCAAGAATAGAGAATTGTTGATTCACCGCGACTTGGGATTTTGTGGGTATATCTTCTACAAACCCTCACGAGAGCACACTCGTCCACTAGAGCTATCTAGGGGTTTAAAGGGCTTGTTGCATATGCTAAATGCAACCGTGATCACCTACGGAAGTGGTACTAGAAGCGAGGAAGGACATGCACGCGAGAACGAGCGAGAAACGAAGAAACGGGGCTGCCATCACAGACAGTAGCGCGCCCGCGCTATCCACTGGGACAACTAGCGCGCCTGCGCTAGTTTAGCGCGTCCGCGCCCAGCAGAAGTTCCCCGGGCCGATTTTTACAGCTTTTTAGCGGATTTTCGCAGCGGTCGAGGCCCGGTTGACTTGGTCAATGTATTTTTATTTCTCGTGTGTAAAACCCTAGCCTCGGAGAAGTAGTTTTAAAAAAAAAAAAAGAAGAGAGAACAATATCGTAGTTAAGTATTATTCATTCAAGCACATTATCAGTTTGTATTAGATCGTTCTTCGCGAGGAAGTGACAGTTTCGAGCGAGATCGTGAACATCAAATCTGTAACGTGTGATCTTTATTATTAATTCAAGCATTTTTATTCCATTTAATTCTTGTCTTTATTCTATCATGTTTTCATTAGAACCCATGATGTCGATTGGTTCGATTATGAACTAACCGCCTTCATGGGATTCTAATGGATTTATCGATGTAATCTAGTATCGAATATTAATTACTTGATTGTGTGACGTACGTTGATTTCTTTGCATGAGCCGTGCTTATTCTTCTTAGGAGTGTAGCTAACTTCTAAGTTGTTTGTTAATTCTTTCTGAAGCGAGAGTGGATGATTGAATTTAGAACTATGCCATGTAAACATAGGATTATGTGAATGAAACATAATTTGTGGTAGACTTGAACTATTTTTATCACCCTGTGTAATCACGATAGATGACTTGCTATTTAAACCTCTCTGCTTACACTACCGCTATAGAGATATAGGGTCTGAGCTTTGTTGGTGTCTATGAGATTTCTGTCTTAATTGCGGATTTTGATTGGTATGATACGTGTGCAACGAGAGTTGGCATGTATTACTTTCGTGTTGTCTGATTAGGATCAACAGTCGCATGTTAATCAGTAATTTCAATTCTAGATGAATTCGATAATGAAGTTAGAATCCCATGTGTTTTCCTATTCTGAATTTGATTAGTAATTTTAGTTATTAGTTTAAAAGAAACCATCCTTGTTAATTGTCTTAGCAGTGATAATTGATCATACATTGTTGCATAGGTGCGTATTCTTAATTCACCAGTCTCTGTGGGATCGAACTTAATATATTACTTGTGATCACGTGCGCTTGCGTGTAGATTTCACCGAACACTGGATCAGATAAACCATTGACTGATGAAGAACTTGTCAGACTAATATTTGAACAAGAGAATCCAGAAGCCAAATT
The DNA here is from genome assembly GCF_001625215.2 of Daucus carota subsp. sativus. Classification (NCBI taxonomy): domain Eukaryota; kingdom Viridiplantae; phylum Streptophyta; class Magnoliopsida; order Apiales; family Apiaceae; genus Daucus; species Daucus carota. The sequence continues at coordinate 7,978,665 of NC_030381.2, forward strand.
GGATTTGGAGTTGATTGCTGCAGAGGAAGCTGAACTGAAGAAAGAACATGTTGACGCTATAAACTCTGGCAAAATTCAAAAGCCTGCAAAATCAACTGCCAGGCCAAAAGAAAAAGGGATATTGATCAAGGAAACTACTGTTGCTGATCAGAGTTTACCAGTCAAAAAGATATACTCTGAAGATGAGTATACATCCAAGGGAAAAAGCAAAGTAGATGAACATCTTGAGAAAGGCTGGGTTAAGAAGAAGCCTACAACCTCTGACAAAGATCAAGTTGTAAAGGAAAAGAAAACAGAAGCTGCAATCTCTGACAAAGCTCATGTTGCAGGATCACAACAAGAAAAATTAACCTCTGACACAGCTCAAATTAATAAGGAAGCAAAGAAGGACACAACCTCTCAAGCTGTGTTCAAACCAACAACAACTCCATTACCAGGATTTGCAAAGCCAAGTCTGATGACTGAGATAAACTTTGAAAAGGGCTCAATTCAACCAATCTCTCATCGAAAAGCAGGAAGAGATAAAGGAGGACTAGGATCTAAATATGAGAAATTTGATCAGAGTATAGGATCAATGCCAACAGACCCCTCATCTCTCTGTGCTCCCAAGACTGGAGCATTGCAAGAAAGAATGGACAAACTTGATTCAGTCCAACTGGTGAAGAATGACAGAGGAGATAACATTCTTATCTACTTCATGTCTGATGGAACAGTGTTTAGAGTAATTGAAGCTGATCTCTATGCTAAACACTGGGAGGAATTGAGATATGTCTCACACATATTTCAAGTAAAGAACAAGTCATGTCAACACATCTCTAATCTGCTCAAAGATCAAATCAGAAGAAAGATGGGTATTACAGGAAACAAGAATGCTGGACCTTTTATTCCTAAATACTTCAATCATCAAGGACAGCTGGTTGAGATGAAGAAGAATTCAGCAAAAATAGTGACAATAGCTGGAATCAGTACTCTTGCATTCAATGAAGAGTCTGATAAAGCTTACAATATCAGGCTGGATAGAGACATGAGAAGAAACAAGATCTATGATCTCAGAGCTGCTATTTATCAAACTGGAGTTTCAGATCCAGAGCTAAGAGAGATCAAGAGACAGATGATTACAGTACTTGAAGAAGCTGAAAGAGAACTCCTCACAGAATATCTAAAGACAGCTCATGGTGTCTATGAAGCTAAGGAGTAAAGTATCTGTAAGTTTTAAAAGTTTTCTGTTATATAGCTAAACTCTGTTGCATTTGACTTATCTGTTTTGACATCATCAATTATCTGTTTACTTGCACATAACATAATTATGCACAAGTTGGGGGAGATTGTTAGATATAATTGATGATTACTAATGTTCTTAAAGTTTGTTTTAGAACAGGAGTGATCAGAGTTTAAGCTGGAAGCTGATCAGAGTTTGATGAAGCTGATCAGAGTTTAATAAAGTCTGACCAGAGTTTGATAAAGTCTGATCAGAGTTTACATAGTCAAGACTCGTCAGAGTTTACACGTGGAAAGAGCTCAGAAGCGGATATACTTCAAGGAAGGATAGAAGCGGAGGAGTGATTTGCTGACTATGGAAACTAAACAGAAAACAGTAGCAATCTTTGATTGATAGAATACATAGCTGATTTATAGGATATCAAATCAGAGATTGATTTTGTAATTGTGTCTATATAAGCACAGATTAGGGTTACTCTATAGGATTTGAGTTATCGAGTACATTGTTAAGAACCCTAGCAGCTCTTAGTGATAATATATAAATCACTGAGAGAGTTTTTGTAACCATTCAAGCTTTGTGAATAAGAGTTTACTGCTTTCAATCTCTTATATTGTCATTCTGCTTTATTGATTGTGTTCACTATATTAACTTAAATAGTGAGTTCATAGGACCTAACATTCTTAAATGAGATATGTTCGGTTCATTACCATTCACAAGCTGCAATGGGGAATATTTATGATAAGCTGTCGGCCTTAATCTAATTAACGCCGCAGCATGCAGGATTGCATGTCCCCAAGCAGAATTTGGCAAATTTGTTTTCATAAGTATAGGTCTAGCAATTAGTTGCAACCTTTTAATTAATGATTCTGCTAGACCATTTTGAGTGTGGGTGTGAGCAACAGAATGCTCCACTGTAATCCCAATTGACGTACAATAATCGTAAAAAGATTGAGATGTAAATTCTCCTGCATTGTCCATTCGGATATTTTTAGTTGTGTGATCAGGAAATTGTGTCCTCAACCGAATGATTTGAGCAAGGAGTCTTGCAAATGCAACATTACGAGTGGATAATAGACTCACATGTGACCAACGTGTCGATGCATCTATCAATACCATAAAGTACTGAAATGGCCCACTCGATGGAGTAATAGGTCCACATATATCTCCTTGAATTCGCTCCAAAAAGCTCGGGCATTCAGTTGCAATTTTCACATGTGATGGTCTTGTGATAAGTTTTCCTTGAAAGCAAGCAACACAAGACAAATCTTTGGACAATGGAACAATTTTGTTCTTCAAGGGATGTCCATTTGAGTTTTCTATGATTTTTCGCATCATCACCGAACCCGGATGACCTAAACGATCATGCCATATAAGAAAGTCTGTTGAGCCTTCTATTTTTTGATTCATCACCATATGTGACTCAATTGGATTTATAAACGTATGATATAATCCAGATTTATACGCTGGTAATTTTTCTAATATTTGTTTACCCCCTGAGACTATAGATGTGATACATAAATATTCATCACCATCTTCATTTGTTGTCTCAATATGATAACCATTATTGCGTATGTCTTTATAGCTCAAAAGATTTCTTTTTGATCGAGTTGAAAACATTGCATTCTCGAGAAATAAACATGTACCATGAGGTAACACTATACTTGCTCTTCCGGAGCCTTCAATTAGATCAGAAATACCCGAGATTGTGTTAACATTAGCCTTTGCTAATATGAGATGCGAAAAATATTCTTTACCTTTTAAGATTGTATGTGTTGTTGCACTATCGGCCAAACAAAGTGATTTCTCTTCTTTTGTAGTAGATAATGAAAGGCTTCTGGCCATATTTCTAAACAAAGCAAAGAAATGAGCTTTAGAAAAATGATATTATAATATGTTTCATTTTTGATAGAGGAAACTTACATAACATGCATAAACTTAGCATAAAGCAAAACATTTTTTTAGATATCAAACAAATATTAAATAAAACAAGGTCTTAAACATAAGGCTTAGTTCTCGCCGCCATCAAATTTGGTCATCTCCACAATCCCATCCTCAAAAAAATCACCAACTTCCATATGAGTCAGGCTTGAAGGATCAACTTGATTTCCACTTCCAAGGTGTGCTTCTAGATGGGCAATTTCCAAGGGATCATTTTTCTCAGTAAAATTAGTTTCAACACCTTTTAAAGAGGCTTGATAGAGGTCGACCAAATGTTTGGCCGTACGACAGGTACGACTCCAGTGGCCTTTCATTCCACAACGGTGACATATACTTTCAGTCCTTGTAACCACTGTACTTCCCTTTGGTTTTTCCTCATTTCTTGTCCACTTCAGGTGGTGAGATTTCTTTTTAAAGTTTGAGTGAGGTTGGTGAGTATAACTTCGACCATGCCCAAAACCTCGTCCACGGGCACGTCCACGTCCACGTACAAATCCACGTCCATGCCCTCGTCCACGTCCAAATTGTTTATTTTGCTCAGAATCGTTAGTGGTCACAACATTCACTTCAGGGAATGGTGTTGATCCAGTTGGACGTGCTTGATGATTTTTCATTAAGAGCTCATTATTTTGCTCAGCAAGTAGTAACACTGAAATAAGTTCTGAATATTTTGTGAATCCTCGTTCACGATATTGCTGCTGCAGGAGCATATTATTGGCATGGAAAGTAGAATAAGTCTTTTCCAACATGTCTTTATCAGAGACATTTTCACCGCATAATTTCAGTTGAGAAGTTATCTTAAACATTGCCGAGTTATACTCACTTACACATTTAAAATCTTGCAAACGTAAGTGCAACCAGTCATAGCGAGCCTATGGGAGTATCACCGTTTTCTGATGATCATATCTTTCTTTTAGTTCCTTCCAAAGGATTGAGGGATCCTTAACAGTAAAGTATTCAGTTTTTAAACCCTCGTGTAGATGATGGCGAAGAAATATCATAGCCTTTGCTTTATCTTGTTCAGATTTTATATTGCCTCCTTTTATGGTGTCTCCAAGACCCATAGCATTGAGATGGATTTCAGCGTCAAGAATCCATGTTAAATAATTGTTGCCAGAGATATCAAGAGCGTTAAATTCGAGCTTTGTAAGATTTGACATTGTAACTATAATTAAACACAATAAACGTTGTTAAAATAAATCAAATAACTTTGCACACAGAATATATGATCAAAAGAACAAACAAGAAAAGAATATATTAAAAACTCATGAATGCGTAACAAGGCTATAGTATATCTATTCTCCCCTCCTTTTTTTTTAAGAGATCCAAGTAATTAAGAGTACTAAATTATATTATCACCAAAAATATAAGGGGATAGTACTTTTAAAATAATTTGATTACTTGTGCAAAAGAATTAATATATTATATCATCACAAAATAAAACAACATGGAATAATAATATATTATGAAAAGTATATTTTCATTAATCAAATCATTCTATTTCACAAATAAAAATTACAAAGTTGCATAAATATATTAACATGCAATTTTGGTTTATTAATATAATGATTGCATCACATTATAAGAAGTAATATATTAGTGGCTTAAAGTTGACCTCGATGTGATAGCTTAGATAATAAAATTAGCTTAGCCATGGTGCTGAACAAGATTCTCATGAACTATGCAAATCTGCTAGTAAACACTCGGTAATTATTGCCAAAATAAAAAGAATATTATCGGACAAGAGATAATTGGAAAAAGAAAAAGAAAAAATTGTTACATTAAAAGGTTGCACAGACCCACACACACATGGAAAGGTATAGAAATGAATTTTCTATTTGTATGTACATGCATAAGCCGAATGGATTAACACCTTGCAAATAATTTTCATCCTTGCATTTAGGTAGGTCTCCCAAAATTAATTCTATCTAAATGCTTTCAAATAATTAAAGGCATATTGACATAAACCAGTTTTAGAATAAATATATATAGCATGCTAAACAGTGTATAAACCATGCAACGACTCTTACCACCAAAACAACAGATATAAGCATAAAAAGCTCAACTGCATATACAGGAATGTATACGTGCTACACCCAGTTCTACCTTTCGTGAGCGTCGTGCTGATAACGTGTTAAAAACGTAATAATTATTTGGAGAGAATAAGAGAGAACTTCATTTTCATTCATATCTTCAACCAAGTACATAGGAGGTTTATATAAGCTATACATGTGTAGGTTACAAAGAAATTAAAAGCTGAAAGTCTAGGTGTTTAAAGCTGGTTAACATAAATATGAATAAATATGAGTAATTTATGAGTCATCCAATTAATTACATAACAATAACATATTTTTTAAAATTATAGCCAATACCATCAAAACACAATCTCTTACGGATTCAGCAAATTTTACATAATGTCTTGTAGTTTCAATTTAGCCAACGATTATAACCAACCTTATTGGAGACACTCTGATGATTATAAATATCAAAATGTAAGTGTTAAAATTATACAAAGTCATGGGTTGTGACTTGTGAGTAGCTCAGTGCTAGAGCTATCCATTTATAGTCTCAAAGGTCTTGGGTTCGATTCTCACCTATATCGAATTTATAGAACAGATACTAATAAGTATCCTTAGGCTTATAAAAAAAATGCAAAGTCACCGTAAATTTCCATTAATTTTTAAATAATTCAATCATGAAAAAGTCAAACATGATTAATATACAGCAAATTCCATTTAGTGATATGCTCCCTCTGTCCCACAATACATGTCTCTTTTAGAAGAAATTTTTGTCTCATAATACTTGTCTACTTTTGGTTTCCCATGCAAATATATTGTCAATATTCCAAAATTACCCTTCTTAAAAGTTGTATGACAATTAATGAGGGTTGAATAAGACTATACGTTCATGCATTTATTAGGAGTACAAGTGAAAAAATATTACTCCCTCTGTTTTTTTTATATGACGCTTTGACTTTTGGCACATACTTTTAAGTGCTTTGACCGGGTAGTTAAAAATATTATTTTTTGAATTTTTTTTTTCTGAATAAAAATTTTGATTATATATTATTATTCAAAAAAAGAAACTTTAAAAAATAATATTTTTAACTACCCGGTCAAAGCACTTAAAAGTGTATGCCAAAAGTCAAAGCGTCATATAAAAAAACAGAGGGAGTATATAATTACTACTTTCTTAATATGCGTGATTTTTTCAAAAGATACATGTATTTTGGGACGGAGTGAGTACTACACAAGCAATTGACTAAAAATAATGAGTTTATAGGACAGAATATTATCATTATCTATATTGACATTTTATGTTCCGTATCATGGATCTAAAAAATATTGCAATGTGCACACATGTTATTAGTGTCTATTCGCATGTACTACTCAATTTATTATTTCGGGATAAAAAAATCGCGGGTGCCGGTTTGTTTCTTTGGACAAACAATATTTCTTTTTTTTTTTGTTCACTTTTTCTTTTGCATTGAAAGAATACTCCCTCTGTTTTTTAATACACGACGTTTGACTTTTTAACACATACTTTTAAGTGCTTTGACCGAGTAGTTAAAATTACTATTTTTGAATTTTTTTCTGAATAAAAATATGTAATCAAAATTTTAATTCACAAAAAAATCAATTTAAAAAAATGATTTTTACTATCCAGTCAACCAACCTAAAGATATATGTCCAAGTCAAAAGTGACATATAAAAAAAACCGAGGGAGCAAGAATTTTTTTGAGATAGAAGACAATGCATTGCCATCTACCAAGCATTTAGTTGTAATCTTCTGACCGCCCTCCGTTTAATATTTTACTTTCATCAAATCAAGAGGGTTATTGTTCAAAGTTGTGAGGTCCACAAAAGTATAAATACATATAAGAAATATGATATCATAGAAATAAAATAACTGTTTAATCATACTTTTATAATGTATGTATTAATTTTGTAATATAGAAAGTAATGTTTTTATAAAATTGATACTAAAAACTTTAAGTAATTTTCGTGAAACCTAAGAAAATTCAAAATGAGGAAACTTGATTTACCAGAACTGTTTTGAATTTAAAATTATATTCTCAATAATTATTTTTAGTTTTATAATTTAATTTTCTTTTACATTTTCTAAGAAAATATCAGTACCCTCACTCTCTCGAAAAAGTTTAATAAAATATTGAAAATAATATGATTTTGAGAATATGTTTTCGAGACATCATCAATATACAGGGACATGGAGCATCTCTCTTAATAAAATCTAAGAAAATGTTAAAACTAACAAAATTTGTGAGAATATGTTTTGAAAATATGTTTCACCGGTATTATTGATACATGAGGGTATCTGGAATGAAGCATTTTCTTAACTTATTTTTTATTTGATGGAATGAAACGAACAGAGATTGAAATGAAAATTGTGAAGTTTTATGTGTTAGGAGTATTATAAACTATTTGTTTAAAATATAATTATTTTTAATCAAGTTCTTTGAGAATTATTTAAATATTTATATATTGTCTAATGTTATATATTGTGAATGATTTAGTATCAAAAGGGATACTGAAGATTAGATGTTAATTTTTTATATATAATATTATTAAAATTTTACTGTCTAAGCGGTGTTAGACAAATCATTGAAACAACTGAAGTACTATTTGGAAATAATCTATTGTTAATAATAAAAAATAGTTATATGTTTTGTGTCTATTGAACGGTATGGAAATAATAGAGTCGTTCTTTTATTTTGACGAATAGAAAGAACTAAAAATCTATAATATTATTGCTGCTTAGGTTTTTAATTCATATATAGTGATTGACACTTATATACAATGTGGATGTTTTGATTCAGATATGATGTAATTTATTGTTAGTTACGAATTATGTATTGGGTAATGATATGCATTCAGAGTGTGATGTTAACTATAAATGAAAACTATGCTAGAAAGCTAATAAAGATAATTATGTTTTAGTCTTGCATGCAGATTTGTTCTGTGGATGATCAAGGATAAAAAAATAATTAAATTAATTGTCAGAAATTAATTAGTAATGGACATGTTATATCTTTAATACTAGAAATTTAATAATCAAATAATATCGGAGTAGAATTAATTAATTAATTAAATTACGATGTTAGGAGAGGTAGTGCAAATATTAATTATCTAGTAAATTGAATTAATATTTAATGACCTTGGGCTTGACCTGAAATGTCATTGGAATGCAACCTAATTATTTAGCAAATCTGTAACCTATATATATATATATATATATATATATATATATATATATATATATTCATATTCTCTAGGTGTATTCAACTGAGATTTTACAGACTATACTGGATTGGGATTTTAAAAGAATTTTTTTTGCATTCATAAAATCCGAGGTCCATTAAATCTATGGGGGTGTATTCGATTGAGATTTTAATGGATTGGTTTTAGTCTATGGAATTTAATGAATTGTATGTGATTTTGATTTTGTGCGGATTCCTGATATAATATCGCAAAGTTGATAGGATTTAAATACAATACTTCAAAATCCCATTGATTTTGGTGGGATTTCAAAAAACTTAAAATAAACTGAAGAATGCCACAAAATCCATCATTTTATGAAATCCAAAAAAATCCATTAGCATTTGAATACCATCAGATTTTAATAGATTTTAAACAATCCCAATTGAATATCATCGGATTTTAAAGCATAATTTTAAATCCCAATTGAATACCACCAGATTTTGTGGCATAATTTAAAATCTCAATTGAATAACTTAAAATTTTAATGGATTTCAAACAATCCCAAATGAATACCCTTGGATTTCATGAATGCAAAAGAAATGCTTATAATCCCAATCCAATACACCCATCCTAGAGTTATTCAATTGGAATTTTAAATTATGCTACAAAATTTAGTGTTATTCAATTAGGATTTTAAATTATGCTTTAAAATTCGATCGTATACAATTGGGATTGTTTAAAATCCAATAAAATTTGATGGTATTCAAATGCTGATGGATTTTTTTGAATTTGATAAAATGATGGATTTTGTGTCATTTCCCAGTGTATTTTAAGTTTTTTGAAATCCCATCAAAATCCATGAGATTTTGAATTATTGTGCTTAAATCCTTAATAATTCATATCAACTCTATGACATTTTATCAAGAATCCGCACAAATCAAAATCACATACAATCCATTAAAATCCATAAATAAAAAACAATACATTAAAATCTCAATCGAATATACCCCTCTTAATTGAATATATATCATCCATGAATTGACTATAAGATTTTAAGGTTTTTTAAACAATCTCAGTTGAATATTAACGAATTTTAAAGTGTAATTAAAATCCTAATCGAATAGCACTAAATTTTGTAGTATAATCTAAATAACTAATTAAATACACAAGATTTTTATACATTTTTTAAAATTCAAGTTCAATACACCCACATTTCACAATGAAAAATTCTTTAAAATTCCAATTGAACACGCCCATTCTTATAATCTTGGAAGTCAGAGAAACTTAGATTTTTGGAGCTATCGTGTCGTACAAAGAGGCAGTCAAGAGAGGTAAAACTTGGAAGGATCGAATGCCACACTCCGCTCAAGGGGAATTAAAGAATACAGTGGAAGACGTGGATGAAATCGCTTGCGTCATAACGATTAATGTAATATTTTGTTCGAACTTATTTAATTAGATATCATAAAACGCAGCATACAATCAGATTGTCCCAATATTCAGTTAAAAGAAAGAAATGTGTATAAAATAATAGTGACTCAATATGAGGAACCGAGAGATTGGAATGAAAATTAATAGTTTTATGAAAATGGAAAAAAATGACACAATAATAGTTAAAGGGTTAATTATCAACTTGGTCACTGAAGTGGACTGAATGTATCAAGTTGGTCACTGAACTCAAAACGGTATCAAGATGGTCACTGAAGTGGCCATAAATATCAAACAGGTACCTTGAAATATAAATTTAAGTAGAAAAAATATTTTTTATAAAGTTTTACACATTATTTTTGAATGTTACCAAAACCAAGTAAAAGGTTATGACTTCTAATATTTATCATAATAAAATTAGATTTTATCAAGTTTATTTATTATTTATATTTTATTATATAGTTATTTTTTTGTTTTAATTAAAAATAAATAATAAATAAACTTGATAAAATCTGAATTTATTATCATAAATATTAGAAGTCGTAACCTTTTACTTGGTTTTGGTAACATTCAAAAATAATGTGTAAAACTTTATAAATAATATTTTTTCTGCTTCAACTTATATTTCAAGGTACTTGTTTGATATCCATGGCCACTTTAGTGATTATCTTGATACCGTTTTGAGTTCAGTGACCAATTTGATACATTAAGCCCACTTCAGTGACCAATCAGATAATTAACCCAATAGTTAAATACGAGTGAATCTTCAATTTTATGATAAAAGATTATGGGGCCGTTTGGGTGGGCTTAAAATAAGTGCTTCTTGCTTAAATTAAATAAGTGGAGTAGAAGTTAGAAGCAAGATAAGACTTATAAGTGATTAAAGTGTTTGGGAAATAAGTAAAAGTCCTGAAACAAAAGCTAGCATTTCTAGCTTTTTATAAGTGCTTCTTAACTTATTACACAAACAGTACGAATAAGTGCTCATAACTTATAATCCAGAAGCTGGGCTTATAAGTTCGAAACAAACACCCACTATATACGAATATGGTTAACAAGATTCCTTGGCCTAGTTTTTACCTCATTTCATTTCTTCATTTTATCGTTTCGGTCCCCTGCTGATGATACCTATTATGTAGTTGACACAATCTTTGCACTTTATATCTTTTTAGTAGTAGTCTTACTCCACATACTTTTAGTTTCTGAAAAGTCCATAAATTGTTAGAAATCGCTAATTCGATAATTTCTAATTAAGTGCTCATCTCAACAGCTTCATCCGGGGAATCTGGAATCACTAGAACAAGGTCAAATTTCAAAAACATGTCATGTAAGTTACTAGCTAGCATGCATCAACATGACCTTATCTTCTTCTTCTTTTTCATCCGCATTCTAGTCTAGCATGAACAGATATGATATTATGCGTTACTCGGTAATCTTCGTATTTCGCTTTACTCCGATTAAGAGAATAAGGATGGCGCTATGGTATTTTAGGGGCTGCTCCCGAGTTTTTGAAAAAGGTAAGAGTTTTTGAAGGAGGTAATTTTATTTATTTATTTTTTTTTTTTTTTTGCATCCTATTTTCAGAGTGAAACTGTACTAAAAATTCATTCATTCACACTTGATTTCGTCTTTCTAAAAAAAACTCGAAAGCACACATAAGAACGAAAATTTTATAACTCTACTTTTTTTTTCTATTGCTTTCCTCCTCATTTAGAGTAACTCGGGAGCAGGGTGTTAATATCATCATCCTCGGTATTTTTTTTTATTAGCATTATGAGTTTGGTTAGTCGATGTCAGAAGATGAAAATAAGATTAATGCTTAGAATCCAACAGAACGATGAGTTGATTATGCACGCAAATCATATTACTTGGATCCTTCTGGGTCTGGCGAACAAGTCAGAAATGGTTACCAATTTAAGTTTGTACTACTCCTTTTCCAGTCTTTAGCCAAACAAAATCCATAACATTTGATTGCATTTTAATATTTATTAACTCTAAAGAATTTACAAATTTCGAGAAAATGATTCATTGGGAATATTATTTTAATTTTTTACTCAAGGGGTTTCAACTTGCTCTGCAGCTATGCTTGTTACATGGGCCTTTCTACTAGTTCTGCTCCTTTGCTCAACGTTCGTCGATGCCAGTTCAAGACGGGAGGTGATCACAGCGCGCCATGGTGCTGTGGCCACTGATGATGGTAGATGCTCATTAATCGGAAGAAATGTGCTGCGTGAAGGAGGTCATGCTATTGATGCAACAGTGGCTGCAGCTCTTTGCTTAGGCGTGGTAAGCCCGGCTTCTAGTGGCATTGGTGGAGGTGCCTTCATGGTTTTCAGATCAGCTCATGGAAAGGCACAGGCATTTGACATGAGGGAAAGTGCTCCAATTCAGGCTTCCCAGGTATTCTCCCGATTACATTTCAGTAAAGCGGAATAAAATGTTAAGTGGTTTGTCATTTTATATAAAAGGTCGTACCCAGTGCACAAGACTCTCGTATAAGCAGGGCAGAAAAGGTCCATGCCCGTACTTATATATTCCATGTGTTACTTTAGATGAATTTTTTTTTCTTGACACTAATTTATAGAGGATGCCACTTTAGGAATCCGAAATGAGGCTTTTTATTCAGATTATTATAAAAGTAAACTTATGCCTTACCATTCTTTTTACTTCCTCTAGAATATGTATGATGGAAATGCTGATCTAAAATCCAGCGGTGCACTCTCCGTAGCAGTTCCCGGGGAACTTGCAGGCCTGCACAAAGCTTGGAAAAAATATGGAAGGCTCCCGTGGAAAAGACTTGTAAGACCAGCTGAGCGTCTTGCGCGTAGAGGATTCACAATTTCAGCATACCTACACATGCAGATGGTTCGAACAGAATCAGGTATAATGAAAGACAAGGGACTTAGTAGCGTATTAACATCGAATAACAGCCTTTTACAGCCCGGAGATATGTGTTACAACAAAAAACTAGCAAAGACACTTAGAGCAATTGCAAAATATGGAATCAAACCTTTCTATAATGGATCCGCCGGGCTTGATTTGGTTCAAGATCTGAGAGAAATTGGAGGGATACTTACGATGAAAGACCTGCAGCAGTATCAAGTCAAAATGAGGAAACCAATCTCTGCTGAGACTATGGGGCTTAAAGTACTTGGTATGCCACCTCCGTCTTCAGGAGGCGCTTCCATGGTTCTGGTAAGCTTCTCTTTTAGAACTGAAAATCACTTTCTTAAGAAAACAGCATTTTACATTCTAATTGTATGACATTTTATGTTTTACGGTCACAGATATTAAACATTCTGGCTCAGTATGGAGCTCAAGGCCTTGCAGGCTCCCTTGGTATTCATCGAAACATTGAAGCTCTGAAACATGCTTTTGCAGTTAGGATGAACCTTGGTGATCCAGATTTTGTAAATGTGAAGAACGTTGTAGCTGACATGCTATCTCCCAAATTTGCAAAGGAGCTAAAGAAAACCATATACGATAACATGACTTTCAGCCCCAGTCATTACGGTGGCAAGTAAGCAACTTCTTACTCGTAACAGAATTATCTCCGCGTTTAACCTGTATCTTATACATTCTTATTTTTCCTCTGAAATATAGGTGGAATCAGATCAATGAACACGGTACCAGTCACCTGTCCATCGTAGATGCTGAGCGAAATGCAGTTTCCATGACTACAACCGTAAACTCATATTTTGGTGCACAAATTATGTCTCCATCTACTGGTATAGTCCTAAACAATGAAATGGATGATTTCTCTATTCCATTTAAGACCACTGGAGGGGCTAGACCACCAGCTCCTGCAAACTTTATAGTTCCAGGAAAACGACCACTTTCATCAATGACACCTACTATCGTCCTTAAGGTATTGTAGATATTGTTATGCAACGTTCTAAAAATTACGTAATCCTCTTTTACTGCACCTTTAAGTTAATTATACTTGTTTCTGCAATCTTCTGAATGTCGTTTTACAGGGTAAACGCTTGATAGGTGTTGTAGGTGCAAGCGGGGGATCCATGATCATTGCTGGAACAACAGAAGTATTCTTGAATCATTTTGCCAGAAAATTGGATCCTTTATCTTCTGTCATGGCTCCAAGAGTCTATCATCAGGTTACCCTCAAAGCCTTTTCCATCATTCTATTTCAGAAAGCTGAACAACAGTGTTTATATACAAGTTGCACTCGGTGCACAAAGCTATGCTCCTGCATCAGCAGGGTCTACAGAATGTTCTAACTGTAAGTAATATTGTGTATGCAGTTGATCCCAAATGTGGTTCTGTACGAGAACTGGACTACAGTTATTAACGATCACTTTGAAGTTCCAGCAGAAACAAGAGCATCCCTACAAAAGAAGGGCCATGTCCTAGAAGGTCTTCCTGGAGGAACAATTTGTCAGTTTGTAGCTATTGAGGAGGAAAGACATTCCAAGCTGGGACAAGTTGTAGCAGTAAGTGACCCAAGAAAAGGTGGAATCCCAGCTGGTTTTTGAATCTGTTAGGCCACTTGGGGAGCAATTGCTTGGTCTCAGACATGGCAGAATTGTGCTTTAGCCCCTCCCACCCCCCAAACCACCAGATGCGCGCTTACCATAGCACAAAGAGAGCTGATTTTTTTTCTTTTGATAAGAAATTGTTATAAGAAAAACATAAATATAATTTGTTACTTATAATGGTTATAAATAATTCGCAACCCACAAGAAGAAGCTATTAAGCAGTACATGATCCTGCACATGTTTCCGAAAATGTGGAAAGGAAGAACTCTAATTCTTAGAAGTAAAATGATGACATAAATATAATCTTTAGGAAAGAAAGTAGAAGCAGATGGGGTTTGTTCCACAAACTGGAGTAGTGTTAGATGATCTTAGTGAAAAACTCACGGATGAATCCCTAAACTACATAGTCAGCTCTGCATTTAGTCTACCAAATTCGAATTATCCACAGAACGCTACATGGAGGATCATAAAAAAGCTCAGGCTGTGATAACTGCCACTCAACCATTATATATCTCTCATTCTGACCATTTTAAGATTGTCTTGTTGCTGTGGGAATTATTAGTACGTCGAAAATCCTAAACATGGTATTGGTACGAAGAATTCACTAGTAGGCGTGGCGTATCATCAACAAATATATTCTCGTTAGTAGCTTTGTGCTTCATATGGTCGTATCACGAATGACTGCTTTCTGGTGCTTGAGATTACCATAATATGATACGGGGACAGCAAACTCTGGATATGATACTTGTCAGTTGGCATGTATAATCTCTATACACCGCCTTTAGCCGATGATGAATCTACATGGAAGGTAAAGTTCACCTTTCAGAAGCAGATACTCCTTGGCAATCCAAGCATTCATGTTTTTTCCTTATCAATTTTGCATTGGTAGAATTCAATAGGTAACCGTAATCATAAAGAGAAGCCTGACGCCAAAATACAGAGAAGCGCATGTGCCAGTAATGTAGAAACACTAATCTGAATACTTTCCAAACACAAGGCAATGCTAACATGTATTAAGCAATCTTGCTCAAAATCTTTGTCATTCTATGATTCCTCCTGCTCTAATATACATCTATATAGTGTTTTTTACAGTGACCATCAAGTGGCTCACAGATTCTTACTAGATTGACACCATAATTTGGCAGTCCTCTAATTAATTCTTACAGTGTCATCTAATTAAGCTATGGCTAGTACGTGATATATACAAGTGACGCACCTTTATGAGCTGGAGAAAATTGTGTTCATATCCAAGAAGGCTGATGGAAAACTCCAAGTTGCGTAGCTTAAATTCCCCTTACAGCAAGCACAAACGGCCGACAGATTGTATTTCACAGTTTATATTCATCACCGATGATTTACTGATGGTAAATTCTTAGGTTGCATTATGATGTAGGCTCACATGAACGATTATCCCATAGCAAACTAAGAGCCCTGAGGCGTTGGAAGTACTCTCCTAGGACAAGAAACGCTTGTGCTGTTTGTCGGGTATCTAGGATGCGAGACATTTGCTGAAGAGTTACCTGGCGTATGTGATCAGCCTGTTATGAAGAAACTAATCCGTCAATGAACTATTTTACTCCATGTTGAGTTACGAGTACCTACTTTCCAGATGGTTGGATATTTATACAACATAAAATTGGCTCCAGAGTCCATATTACAGAGATGATTTTCTACCATGTATATGACTGACTAAATATACAGACTTGAGACATTAACTATACAGAAAAATACATTCATGGAACAAACTACCCTCAAAAGGGACAAATCAGCTTTAAGGTAATATATAAACAAGAACAATATTACTCACCTGCCAGAGTGACAGTTTCTTCCAATATTTCTAATTAATAGGAACCAGAAGGGCACAGACAGAGCCTTTTTATAATATTATAATGAGGAGTATATCATAGCATAGTGGTTTGATAAAATGTTTCTGGTACAACGTTGGTTGGTATTCCAGAATTAATTATATAATTGCTACTAACCTAGAAGTAGATGATACGAAGTTACATGAAGGTATACATATTTTAGCCATGAGTATCAAAGCAATTCATCAATAATCATATTTGAGTCAAATTTTTGACAAGTCCTATGGTAACAACCGTTCTTTTCTGTGCAATTGTTGGATGCAAGTAGTGTGTACTCTAAACTTTTACCATAGCATTGTGAGTCCATAAATGACCCCGTAGTACGGCCATAAAGTTGACTAAGCCAAATTGAAAAAAGTCAAGCTTCAACCTAACAAATCAGGCTGAGCCTATATGTATAATGGTCATGTGTTCAATCTGAGCTTATCTATAAACAAAATAAACACAAGCTTTTTGCAAATGACTTCGACTTGGACAAAACTTTAAGAACCATGTTACTGACTTACTGCAAGGGTATACCTGAACTTTAAGAAACATGTTACTGCAAGGGTATACCTGAATATTATATCTTCTCAACTAAAGAACTATGACCTAAAGGTTGTCCAAGTTGTTTAAGATTCTTGCATAATTAGATAACTTTGAAACTAAACAATACTAAATTACTACGAGCCAAGCTCGCTGAATAGACGTAGATTGGACGTAATGAGCCAAGATTGAGACCACCTCCACTTGGCTCGCTAACCTTAATATATAAAATGATTTTATATAAGCTCGAAATTGGGTGCTTAACTCACCCCTATTTCGGAGTAAGTTGCTACGACCAAGGCTCAGCGATTATTTGGAATAGTTTATGATGTTTCACCAAGAGTCCATCAGTTTGAGTTTGAAAATTAAAACCCAATTTATTTAAGCTTAGACAATATTGTCCCAACTCCCAATCGAAACCCAATTTAAAAACAGAGGGACAACTTGTTGTCAACAATTATTCTGCCATCAAAACGCTCAAGAGTACCATATAAATGTGGGGCTTTCTCAGAAATCTCTCCACACACAGATACATCATACACTTGCACATGCACATGCACACTAGATGTATTATATAGTTTGAGTTTGCACTAAACAAAAAGGGCATAGCAAAAGTAACTATGTAAGAGAAGATAAATTAAAGGTTGGCATTACCTGATTTACAAAGCTCACCAAAGCATCGAGCCTCTCCATTGCGTTAGTAATTTGAGGGAAGTAGCTTCCTTCACCTAATTGACCAGCTGC
The DNA here is from genome assembly GCF_001625215.2 of Daucus carota subsp. sativus. Lineage (NCBI taxonomy): Eukaryota > Viridiplantae > Streptophyta > Magnoliopsida > Apiales > Apiaceae > Daucus > Daucus carota. The sequence continues at coordinate 7,996,099 of NC_030381.2, forward strand.
CAAGGCATCAGACAAGGTCTGTTGGAGTTTTTCCATTCCCTGTGAAAGTGCATCTTCTGTTTGTTGGCATGATTGCTTAAGATTGCAAACTTCAGCATGTTGTTTGTCCAAGAGGTCAAGGTGTGGCAACATAACCTGCATAAGCAAAAGATTATCATTTTGGCCAATGCCCACTGATATACAATATAATGAATTTTATGCTACCAATACCGATTGTTGTGGAAATGAATGAAGAATATCCTAATCATTGTCATATACATCAAAAACAATCCCGTAGTAGTGTTAATATTAATCAAGTCTTATGGTTATGTTTGTCTACCAGGATTAGTAATCCCTGTGGACAGGACTATTTGCTTAGTTTATTCTACACCTAGTACTTAAGTAATTTCATGGAGTAATTCTTATCACTTTATAGTTCAAAAATTCGTATGGTAGGATTAAATAATCCTTAAATGAACTAAAAACTGATGGAAAAGTTGTCGACCAGTATGTTTCTAAAATTATGGTAAAACAAGAGCAGATAGTCAACTTCACCTCCAATTATAATCAATGCACACAAGCATAGCCTATATGTTCAAAAGCTTATCCAGCGAACTTAGTAGATTTACAAACTTAAATAATATACAAAACCATCACCATTTAAAAAATGGCTAAAACGACTGATGAATGCCAATCTGCTCATAAAGGCATGCTCAGCATACTAGCAAATGGCAGACCTGCCCCTGAGCTAAATGCCAATTTATTCATAGAAATCTCTATGTCATTTGTAACCTAGGCATTTACAATATAATAAAGTAATGCATTTGTTCTTAATTGGTGAAAATCAAATTTCGAGAAAATATATTGAAGATAGGTTAGTGACTTATGTGGAAAATATGCATCACCTTTAAAAGCTCTGAGGGGCGAAACCCTCCAATCCACAAGAAAAGCCTTTCAGCTGATGTTTTCCACATGCCTGACATGAGATAGAAAACATCAGCCTTTGCAGAAGTTGCTTTCATGCGGAATAGATCAGAATAATGATTCATGACTACATTAACAAGGATGCACAGCTCTTCATCAGTATAAGTATAAATAGCAGTCTTCAAATTTTCGACTAGTCTGTCATGTTCTTCAACCCAGCTTCCATATGCCAAATCAAATGCACAAATACCTTCAGGGTCCAATAAAGTCGGGTCAGCAATGCATAATGAACATCAAGATATAATGAGTGACGAGTCAATATAATAATAAAAGGGAAGTTATATAAGACACTGAAATTGTTACAGAATCATTTTTAAAACTGAAAAAATAATGATATTATTCGAGAAAGCTTATGTTAATGCATGCTTACAAGTTACAATACTAATATTTTTCACAATATAAAACAATGCTCTCATAGCCATGGCAAAATTTTCAGCAACAACTTGAACCACTGAACCAATTACTATATTCTTATATTTGTATTTTTTATGACTCTGACGACCTATCTTGGAGCACCTTATACAACTATAAGAGTAACAAAACCTTTAATTAAATCACTGGGGAGCATAACAAATCCGATGAAGAGTTAAACTTTTAGTATGTGATATGGTAGAAGTAAATCAAGTATTTGATTGGGACATTAATATGTGAATTGTAAAACTAAAATTCTTTGGTGCTCATTATTACTATTTAGATGATGGGATTGAGGTGTTAAAGGATAGATATGTGTCTCATTATGTACCTTAGGAGAGAACTATCAAAACATAAAAATGATTATTTTAGAGCAGGATAAGTAAATAACACAATAAATTAAGCATGTCATTATAAATTATAATCACATGGAGAACCCTAATTCTAGGATTATTGTTTTCTTTCATAGTTAATTTTTGGTTGATTATTCACCTATCACATGGATTCAGTAAAACAATCAAATCAGTCTATACACTTCTAGATTCTTCTGGATTTTAGGAAATCAAATATTGGCCAACCCGAACTTCTCCAGTTGAGTTAACAAAGAGGCATGTTCCAGGAGATGCATAAAGTAGTGTTTTATTTTTATTTTTCGCACATATGTTAACAGGACGAATCCTTTTTAAATTTTCTGCACATTCAAGACTTACATTAAGCTGCACAGTCTGATTCACATATGTTCTTAAACATATTTTTTAAAAGAGTTTATGTTAGAGGACTGATAGACAGTTAAAAAGTGATATTCTAAAGTAGATACAAGATTGTGCATAGAAAACAACACAACTATATAGAGTCTATTAGAGAGCAAACAATTCTTTTCAAATTTGCAAAGGTGCTCCAGTCTAGAAGTTGTCTGGATTTTAATTACCACCTCCACCTCTGCTTTATAATATATTGACTGCCAAATAGTAAACCTTATTAAATTTCATGATAGGAACATGACAAAATGGAACACGTTAACATTTCCAAACACAGTTGGAGAAACAATCTGAAGTAACGATCTTTGATATTTATCTACACACCTGGGTTTAATGGTCCCGAGAAACCAGAAGGGATAGCATCTAAACCACCACCAGTAAGTGCTCCCTGCAGCCAGGGCATTTTTCTAGTATCATACTTATTCTCCATTCCAAAGAAAATTGTAAAAAGGCAAGCGACTTTTTTCCATTAATTGCTAAAAAATTGTACTGATAAAATGCTATATGGATGTCTCAGTTTTCCTCATACCTGCTGCCTTGTTCTTTCCAACTCTTGCTCCAGTTGAAGCAGCTTCAAACGACTACTTTCTAACTGCTGAACATAGGCCTACAAGATATACTCAGATATATCAGTAACTAGCAGGAGTCACGCAATGCGAACTACAATACTTATCAATATTTTTCTTTAGAATTACAATGCAGTATGAATGCCCTTGCCTCATTACCTTTTTCCTTAAACGACTTTTGCGAGCAGCCTCGCGATTTTGTGCAAGACGTCTAAGCACCTGTAGTGATTAACTGCTTATTACCATCACTAAATAGAACTTCATAACTTAATTAAATTCTGACAAAATAATACATTACAAACATCGTAGTAGTAAAATTATTAACCATCATTATTGATTTCGAAGAACTCAATACATGTAAAGCTTCTCATAAGTCATAACCAACTAAGGAGCACATATCACCTGATATACATCATTACCAAGCTTCTCTAAAATATAGGTGGCAACTGGTAAGTTAATATTATAAGAAATTGTTAGTGCAGGACATTCCAGTTATTAGCAACTATCTTCTCTCTTTTGATCACCTTTCTGTATGCCGCTATATTTGGTTCTAGATTCTTTAATATAAGATAGGTAGATCATTAGGAATATTCTAGATTATAGTAGCATAGTAATAAAGGAGAAGTATCCTTATTCAAATCATGATTGTGGATTAATTTTGTAAATTCAATGTTGATTATAAATAGGTCTCTTGGTCATAAAATATAACTTGTTGGTTAAAATGTTGGATTAAGAATCGTATAGAGTATATTATTATAACTGAATTATTAAACTTATGAATAGATCTGAGGATGCAGTTTTTGTTTCTACTAATTCATTGAAAATGGGTATCTATCTTAACCTTGCCCTAGATCATTATGTATGGTTATATTTTTCTCAGAAATAAGGCCTTAGCACACAAAAAAGAAGCCATTTACATTATATAGCACAATTTAATATGTGCATTAGCCAAAACTACCACTATGAGCAGAATTTTCAACCATTATAGTCAATTTTATTGTTGATATACTACTGAAAGATGGAGGTAATTGTAAGAATTGTATTTATCAGCTCCTGAAGAAATGTATAGTCAATAAAAATTAATTTTAATATTAAAACAAAAGCCAACCAGCAAAACATAACCATTAGAAGGTAACGAGAAATGAACAGAGACAGTGATGCATTGTATTTTACCTTATCAACTGGTTTATTTGTTTCCTGGTCATACTTGCCGGAATGTCCAAGTGTTTCATGTGAAGTATCTTCTGACTAGACAATATATTGTAAGCAAAATTTTTTTTAGCAAAAGGGCAAACAAGAGCATGGTATATATGGAGTTTAACATGCAAAAACTGTAAACACACCTGGTTGTCTAGCTTCGTATCCACCTCTACAAGCATGGAAGTAGATGTGTTGAGAAAGCCATTACTTTTGATATCAGCCCACATGTTCATCTGGTGCATAGGTTCATATATTCCTATATTCCTTGAGGTGTCGTATATTTCCATATTCCTTGAGGTAATGTAAGGGGTTGATGGAGAATTCATGTTCATCACACTGCTGATAAATCAAATTCAGAGAACTGCTACCATCGAATATATGACGAAGTGGTAGAAAGTGCCTACATGAAAGAAAGAACTAATAAACCAAAAGCCAACATGATAAGCAGAATATAAACATTAAATAGATGATGCGCAGCTTCAAAGTCAGTCTTGAGCAATTATTTGATGACTGGGATCTCAACAGAATTAGTTTCTTTACTCCTCTAAGTAAGATAACCTTTGCGCATATTTTACCCTCCCGAACCGTACTCTTAAATAAGACAAAACCAGTATGCTTCTTGATTATGGAGGAGTAAAGTGAATGATTGTTCCACAAGAACCTCTGCTTTATATCTCTTTGGTCTCCTAAGTACACCTTTATTTACAAATTTCTAACTGTGCCTAAATGAGCTTGTTTTGCCAAATGTCTACAAGGAATTCCAGTGAGGGGATTGTGTAAGACAAATTTCACAAATGCTAATGTAGATGTGTAACCTATATATACGTAGACCTCAACAGTAGCCACAACAGCCGCTATATAAATTTACTTATTTACTATAAAAGATGCAGATTAACACTAACATACCAATAAACCTCACAAATACAAAGCATAACCTCAGTTCATAGAGAAAAATGATTTTAAAACCGTGACTAAAAGAAATTAAGCAAATATAAACTATAAAGTGAAAAATTACTACTCCTGCAACCCAAAATGGGTAAAAAGAAGCTAAAAGTGATAAGCCTTTATAGACACAGATAAGACCAAAAGTACGAAACTGGTTCAAGCTTTATCTATGTACCATCCTTCAAAGTATCCGAACCACAAACAATTAGTGCAGAATCACGTTCAAAAACTGAATACAAGCTCATAATCAAACACCTTGACAAAACCGAATTCACCTTAATCGCGCATGCTTACATACATCTAACAGCAAATTTTCTGCACTAGTTGACTTTCACATCCTATCCGGCTATCCATATTACTTAATTACCATACACAAGTAAGAAGTACTGATTGACAAGAACATATCACACCCCATCAATTTTTAGCAATTTTTAAATCAAATTCCTTCACGAAATCACAATTTCTACCTAATCTTAATCTCTTAATCAATACATCTCTTCGAATCATAGTACATAGACAAAGAAACTTACTCAAACTCTCCTCCAAATCCACCCTAGCTCTCCCAATTTTCGCCTTCTCGGCCTCGTTTCAATACCAGAAAATGCTACAAACAGCATCAATTCATTGAAACAAAACTATCCAAACATAACAAATCTACTTATACAAATCAATTTATACAAACAGAGCAGTTAAGCACTTATGCAATCATATACAATCATATAAATATATAGTAGATATATATATGTGGATAGATATGAAAGATGTATTAGTATAATAAAACTAAATGAAGTGTTGCGTGATTGTGTTTTCATGAGCTACAGTCACATATTGTCATAGTCATATTTCCACTACCAAACAAAAGTCCACACACACTAAATTTTTTACCAACCACTATTTCTTACTTGTCCGTTTCCGCGAAAATAACCTCTCTACTCCGCTCTTCGAGAAAGTTATATTTTACCCGGCCGATCTGGATTATGATGATAACTAAATATGCGCACCAAGTCACTTCACTTCGGTTATTTTACGCACCAACCGTAAACTTACGCATCATTGCATGTTGGCGTATACAGTGACGTCACTTTCCGGCTGTATGCACGGAGCTGATGATTGAAAATATTGATGTGATGAGATGAGTTGTGGACAAGAGAATGAAGGTGACGCTTTTGAGAAGTGCGTAGATGAGATGAGTTTGAGTCTTCTTAGATTTTGATTCAAGTGAAGCCTTGTCGCCTTTGGACAGCTCCAACTCTAAGAGCAACTCCAGCAGCTTCTCTATTTGGAGTCTTAAACCAAAATATGAGGAATATGGAAAAATAATCAACTCCAACAGTATGTTATTCCCTAAATCACTAAGATCCACTGGCCATGCCTTATCTTTAGGTAACCTCTCTCCTCTCCTAAATCTTATTTTATAATAAATTTGAATACAAGCATGTTCTCTCTCTTCACCTATTCCTATTGCAATAATGGTAACTTTTAATGAATATAAGGAATATTGTTGGAGGTGAGAATAGCTATTATTATCTTAAGTCACTAGGATCCAATATTTTATATTATATTTAAGGAATGGGCTAAGATACTGCTGGAGATGCTCTAATACGTTCGTGTCCGTTGAATTATTAAAAAATGAAATAATTTTTTAGTTGTGTCTGAATATTATTGTTTGTTGGAATTATTTAATTATCTACATCAATCCAATCAAGAAAAATTCATATACCGATTGTTATTATTACAAACTTAAGCGGTTTCGTAAATCTTTATACAGTCAACTTATCTTAGTTTTATTTAATTAATTTAGATTTTGATGGTTGATATATTGAAAAGTAGTGCTTAACTTGATGAAATTTTTGTTCTAAAATTCGTTGATTAATTCTCATTAATCCCCGTTTTATAACTCACCAAACTGATTAGATATCTGATTATTCATCCAATTAATTTCTGATCAATTTGATAATTTTTGATTAATTCTTCTTTTAAATATTTAATTATTTATTAGTTAAGTTTGATTTTTGTCCTTTTACAATATCGAATGCAATACATAAAGGACATGTTACATAATATCTTAAAGGATTTTCTGTGGTGTGCCTAATGACACACAATAATTACTATTCTCGTGATAATGTTAAATTTTGGCTGGTGAATGAACAATAAACCTAAATGAGCCCCTGCATTCACACCAATAAAAATAAGTCATTTTTCACAAAAGTTGGTACTTGTTGCGTGTTTTTGAACACACGTTACGAAGACCAATATCTTAATTAAAAGAACTTATCTCGTCTTAATTGGATAATTTATTATTTTATTCACTTCTAGCCTCTCATTAAGGAGTTAGTTAAAAGTTACCTGGACGTGGAAAACGATCTCTATCCTCTGACTCTGTGAACAATTAATAAATTAGCTAATTCAATTATTGAATTATAATAATATAATTTAACATAAATATTTATATTTATATAATAGTGATGCTAATATAGATCCATTAGGTTGTGTTCACTTCATGGAATGAAATGAGGGGAGAATGGAATGAAACTATATGAACAAGTTTTATGGAGATTGGAGAAAGCATAAGGCAATAATGATTAAATATGAGTGAGTTAAAATTTTTCATGAAGAAGATGATAGTAAAAGATGATGAACAAATGGAATCAACATTCCTTTCAAAACTTAGATTTTTAGTTAAAATAGTTAGAATGGAATGAGTGAAGAAATAAAAATTATAAACAATTTCACTAATCACTCACAATTTATAATATAAATTTCATTCCATTCTTCCCTCATTCGAATGAATTGAACACAACCTTAATCCTTTAACATAAAGATACAGCTGCATTCACATTTTTAAATAACTTAAAGCCTGTGATCATCTCGGTGACCTCTACATGTTTTGAAACCATACCTCTGTTATTGGCCCTTCAAAACCCTGCAGAGACATCCATGAGTATCTTTCGACACAACAGATTGTATACTGAGTCTATTTATATCACCTTTTCCTTCCGTTCTAACGTGCATGTCATTGATAATTTGAAGGATTTGTTTTTTATTTGAAATACAGTAAAGCACCTGTATTCCTTATTAAAATGAATTCCACATTACATGAGCGACTATTCGGTTATTCGACTTATATCCGACTCAAAAATATAATACATATTTTATATCATTTGGAAAAGATCTAAATTAGATGAAAAATAAAAGTCATATAAAATATGATCCGAGATATAACAATTTATATCCACTCAGATTAGGTTCATATTATTTTTCATAATACGATCTTACAAGAATATAATTCATGGTTCATACTCGATTCGAATTCATATATAGATTTTTTTAACCTAATATATTTATAAGTAAATAGTCACCATTTATAAAATTTCAATATTCTATTTAAATTTAAATCTTCATAATTAAGATTTTTTACACTGTGATGATACATATTATCTTCATATATATATTTAATAAATGATAATTATATATATATATATATATGTGTGTGTGTGTGTGTGTGTGTGAATAATTGAAATAAAAATAATATTCAATGTTAATAAATCATATTCGACTCATATTCGATTGATCATAAACTATCACGTTTGAAAAAAGAAAATACAATAATCGCTCATATTCGGATTAGATTTGATCCCAAATACCCGAGATCGGGTTATATTATAATAAAATGATCCCAACCCCAAATCTGAAGAAGCATCATATTAACATTTCGCAGTCCGGATCATTTTGCAATCGGAGACACGGGTGTTAGTTGTTGTTTTTGAAAAATTTCACGACTGAAATGAAAGAGAAGAATAATCACAATCGGATTGTGCAAGTGATGGTTTATCGAGTATCAAAACAGAACAGATACTCATTTATAAGACATATAAACTTAAATTGTCAAAAAATATGGAAGAGAAGAATTGAGTTTTTGTTTTAATCCAAATGAAAGAGTTCATGTACAATTAATTTTGAAGGAGAACCAGTTACTATAATTGACGTATTAAATGCTTATATATGTGTAATATAGGTACAATCGGTCAGAATGATACAGTTTTAACAAAAACCAAATTCAAACCAATTTTTTTCCAAAATCTGATCTGAACATGAATATTTTTGGGAACACTAATATTAGATCGTTTAAAAATCTGCCTGGCGGGAGGAAAAGTTTCCCTCCTGCATGACTGCTTCCGGATGAGCTCCGTTGGTGCTATGGTCAATTTTACACCAACATTGAGAGCGCATCCCCTCCGAACAAACGGATCACTACCAATGGGTCACAATTGGTGCGTGACATTTGATCTTATTTACACCAATGTTCAGAATTATCAGTTACATCAACTGATATTGGATCAACAAATGACCCAAAAACATGAGCAATTATATGTCGTGAAAGATCATATTTGATACAAGTTTTACCGATCATCCAAAATATCATCTAACTCCTTCTTAGAAACGTTACCGCAACACATAACAAAACACTCGGAAACATCAAAATAACACAAACATCCCAAAAAGATGGTCATGACCTTGATGACAAGAGGTACTCCAAAAACTCACCCAAAAAAATTAGATCTTGATTTTATTGATAAAACTGATTAATAGGATAGAAGATGGAAGAGCGGAGACGATTAATTAGCACAGAGGATGAAGGTTGAAGAGAAGTGGCATAAATAAATAATTTGGAGTACTAAGTATATTCTCCTTTTATTACAAAAAATAAGAATAAAATTCACCGAATATCTGATCTTCCAACTAACACCATCACAATTTGCCTCAACTAACTTTATATATCCACACTTTCCACGACCGACTCCCTCAAATTTGCAATCTGCCTGCATAAAGTATCGCTCTTAACCCCATCTTCACATATTTCTGTCAAAGCTAGTTTTCCTCAAATTCTATAGGTTAGATGCACCCATTTTAAACAATCATTTCAACCTTTACACATAGTATTTTCATTTTGTGGATAATTACCTTTACACATCGCCATATCCCCAAATATTTAATCCTTGCTTGAAATGAACAGATTTGGCACCTTTAATAACTAGATCAACACAACCTAAAAAATAACTAGTGGTGGTGGTCCAAATGGAACCTTTTTCTTCTCCATATTCTTATATTATGGAGGTGTCTGAAATAAGAACGTCACTCGAGGATTTATAATTGGCTCTTCAATTTTGTTATTTAAATTTTTTGGCAAGTGGGAATTATTAAAGTAAGGGGCACTAGGAATGGCCGGTGTTGCGTCATCGAAAGAATTTTTTAACAGCAATTTGACGAGGGGAGGGATCCGTCAAAAAAAAAAAAAAGACGAGGGGAGGGGAATCTCGTTTGATCAAATTTTAAGGTTTATTTTCCCGAAATGTGGATGTTCTTTACGGAAGAGTTTAGGCCTTGTTTGTTTAGCAGGATTCTCGGTTACATAGGAATTTAAGGTTACTTGGAAGCAGGTTACAACATGCTGTGTAACTGATAATTACAGCGTTTGGTTGTCTATAACCATATAATTTTAACAATTTAGATAATATCAAAATAATATATTATAAATATATAAATAAATAAATAAAAATGATTTGATATGTATTATTAACATAAAATAATAAGAATTTTAACCTAATATAAAAAGAAAAGAAATACGATATTTATAAATATAAAAAATTATTTAGATGAGATGATATATTAATATAATATTAGTAATATCTAAATAAAAATAAATAAAATATAGAACAAAATTTATGTTTCATAATTTAAGAAGAAAAATAAATAAAAAAATATTAAGATGGATAAATTGTTATATAAAATAAACATATATAATAATAAATAGTAAATATTATTAAGAATGTGATATGAGTAAATCCTAAATAAAAAAAAATTATTATTAAATAAACAATTTTGATATAATATTTATTTATAATTTAATTTTTTGGATTTGACCATTATTAAATATGTAAAATTATGATATTTTAATAATAATAATAAAAAGCAAACAACTATTGTTAAAAAAAAAAAAAGCAAACAACTATGGAACCCAGAAAAACCACGCATCAGCTGTTACGTTACTCACTTTTAATATCATACAACCAAACACTGTCATTCAGATGAGTTCTATGGAACCATAGGTTACCGCGTTGAGTTACAGCGTATCAAACGAGGCCTTAATGGATAAGTTTGTGCAGTCAGGTTACATTTCTAGTCAAAGAGTTCCCGTGTCGTCGCGGACACGTAGAGCCTGTTTTTAAATTCGCTTGAGTAATTTTTTTATTTTGTGTCCGAAAAAAATTGTATATAATAAATTAAAATTTGATTTGAAATTAAAATATTAACTTAAGTTGGAAGTTGAAATATATTGTTTTAACAATTTATTTATTTTGCTTATTTGATATGATATGATATTATTTATTCATTATTTAAATATATATTTAATAAAACTAAAAAATTAATTTATTTGTCATATTAATCAAATTGATAGTAGTTTTAAATTTACAAAAAATAGTTTCGTAACGAGATGCATTCGACGGTGAACTTTTATGTATATCTGAGATATCTAAATAATTTGCAACATCTTGAACTGTGTTAATGATATAAAATTATAATCATATAAATTGGACTTGGAACGCTTCGATATATATAGTCAATGTCTTGAAGAAGAATGTGTAGTTGGGCTGGATAATTTTCTTCACTTATTTTTAATTTATATCTGTAATTATTATTTATTGATTCTCAACAAAGGATTTCATATTGTTTGAGAAAGTATTATCTTCTTACATTTCTATTTCCAATAAATGTTAGAAAGAACTTTTTTTTAAATAAGGAAAGTTTTTGTTTTTATTTTCTTTAAGCGGCATCTGAATTTAGAATAGATGGGGGCAGAATGTAGTGCACTATATCCCTTTATCAGTTTAAGAGCCTGTTCCCAGCTTTAAGCTCAGACTTAAAGCTGTTTTCAATTTTAAGCTGAAAAATGTATGTTTGTGTAATCAGTCAGAAACTGGCTTAAAGTCAGAAAAAGCCAGAAGCTGACTTAAAGTCAAAAATTAGTTTAAGGTATATTTTTCAGTGACTTAATTTTTTTGAACTTTTTTTTCAATAAAAATTATCCATAAGTCATAAGTTACTCATAAAACACTTTTTATTTTTATTTTTATTATTATATTTTTAATAACCCATAAGCCGTTAATAATTCAAAATTACCGAAACAGACATTTTAAACTCCCAACTTATCAGAAATCACGTTAAGTCATAAGTCACGTCAACTAATAAGCCATAAGCTCTCTAGGGCTCTAAATATTGTAGACCTAACCATGGAAAATTGCATTCGAACAGGGCGGCGGTGAGGCAACTAAGTGGTCGCTTAGGGCACCAACCCTAAAAAAGGTCTCAAAATTCGTTAAACTTTATATGTTAAGATAATTATTATTAAATTTTTGTTTGTTAATATGAAAAAAAACAAAGGATCTAAAACAAATATGAATTATTATATTTTAAAAAGATAATATATAACATGAAATATTAATAAATATAGATAAGACTAACTTAAAAAATGAGAATTAAATGAGTCAAACGATCTTAAATTTTTTACTGATATGTGTATTAAGTACTTATTAAATGTAATAAGATTTATTATTTAAATATATAATATTTATTTTATTTTCAAAAGTCTTACATTATTATAAATATGTGATTTCTATTTTTTGTGTTATAGTATTTTTTTAATGTTTAATTAGTTTAAATGTTACATTAATATACAAATAAACCTAATGATAAATAAAATGAACATATAAAATGGTATATAAATTGTGTAAAATGGAAATATAATTATCATCATATCATAAATAATTTTTGTGCATAATTTAATAATAATCCAAAATATATACTATTTTAAATAGAAAATATTTTTTATATATAAAAAGGCCCATTTTCAAGTCTGGGTAGGGTCTCAAATCCACGGCCCTGCATCTCAATAAATATATTTATTGGGCCGGCCCAATCCTTCTTCCCATCTAAATGCAGGTTTTGTATTCGGTTGTTTTGTTTTTTAACATCCCTGCCTCGTTTCTGGATAAGCAAATGGTGGGATGTAGCCATGCAGGCTGCAGCCAGGTAAGCGATATTGGTACGGATACACACTACTAGAATTAGTGGCTACGACATCGGTGCTTAGACATCGGTTGATCAGGCGACCGATGTTAAGGTACGTTAAGACATCGATTTTTTTTTAATCGATGTTATCGTGAAATTTAGTCATCGGTTGGTTAAATAACCGATGTCAAAACTCATTTTGAAAAAATGAGTATCGTATAGTAGACATCGGTTTAGAAAATAACCGATGTAGATCTGTATTAGACATCGGTTAATGTTTTGACCGTTGTTAAACTATATTTTAAAAAAAATGAAAATTAAAACAACAGTTTTCGATTCCCACACTTAACCAAAAAAATTTCCCCCTTCTTTTCCCCCTTCTTTTCCCTCCCGACATACAGTCACATTTCACACTCTCCCTCCCGACACACATTTCACTCATCACTCCTCTCTCGCACCCACATTTCCTCCTCACTCCGTCACTCCACAACCGCCGCCGCCGCGTTTCTGGTGCCCTCCTCACTCCTCTCTCGCACCTCTCACATCTCTCACATCGCTGGTGCATATTAGGGTTCCAATTGAACCCCAAATTGAATGAAGCATTAGATTGGTGCTTCGAGAACCCATATTTCTCGACCTCGAGCACCAGTTTTTGGGTTTATTTCTTTCTAATTAGGTTAATTTGTACTCGGTTTTGTTTTCACTAATTTTTGGTTTTTGATTTTTGAACAGATCTTGAGGTTTCAAGGCTTAAAGAGCTTGAATTAGTTTACTGAGCTTGAAGAGCTTGAATTTAGTACTGAAGCTTGAAGAGCTTGATTTTTGGTACTGAGCTTCATCCTTTAGATGTGCATTTAGTTTGATTTTTATGTAAATTTTTTCTTTGTTTTCTATTTCACGGTTATTAATTAGGTGAGATATGTGTTCCTTCATATGTTTGATGTTAATTTTTGATTTCATTGTTAATTTATATTACATAAAACTTTGTTTTGGATATGTGTACTATATATGGCTCTGCTCTGCACTATCTTGATATTACGATGTGTACTTGAGATATCTTGATTTATTTTGCCTATTTCTGAAATTTGATAGGACTTAACATGTTTGTACCTCTGTGATGTGATGTGATGTTATGTGTTAACTTAAGATGTGATATTGTTAATTTAAGATGTGCTGTTAATGTTTGGATATGACAGTACTTGCTCTAGATCGATATGATAGTTGTTAAGTATGAAGTATGCAATTTAGTTATGTAATTTGGATAATAAATAGTGTATATATTTATATATTTATTTATTTATAACTAGTAACTAATGAATATAGTATATGTATTTGTTAAACTAACAAACAAGTTGTCAGGTAGGTAGCTGACTTTAGAACTTCAACTATGGATAAGTCGTGGATATCGAAAGACAGAGATTCGTTAGATTTTGAAATAGGTGTTGAAGAATTCTTGAGTTTTGCGGAAGAAAATAGTAAAGATCCTAAACGAATTCGTTGTCCATGTTGTCGATGCGTTAATTTCAAAAAGTTCTCAACCAAAATAATAAGGGGACATATCTATGATTATGGATTTAGTTTGGGCTATGTTGACTGGATTTGGCACGAAGATAATGCTGCTAGGGGTACTAGGTCATCCGTAGGCAGTACACATCATCCCGCTTCGGACCAAAACAGGGAGCATTTTGCTGCATCTGAAACCGTTGAGGTCTGTGAAGCGGCGTTTAATGCGAGTGAGTACGATGAGGATTCTTATGATTTTAGGAGGTTTGTGGTTGATGCCGAACAACCATTGTTTGAGGGCAGCGAGTGCACCAAGTTAGAGTCGATGATAAAATTGCATAATTGGAAAGCTAGGTTCGGGATTAGCGATACTGCCTTCACTGAGCTGCTGTCTTCAGTTGGCTCTTTCCTTCCGAAAGATCACGTACTGCCTCCTAACTCATATGAAGCGAAGAAAACTTTATCCGATTTAGGCCTTGAGTACATTAAAATCCACGCCTGCCCGAATGACTGTGTACTGTACAGGGGCATACATTCTGATGCCTCTGAGTGTCCTAATTGCAAGTTGTCTCGCTGGAAAGTAGGGAAGAATGGTGAACTTAGGATTAAAGTTCCAGCCAAAATCATGTGGTATTTTCCAATCATTCCGAGATTTAAACGGTTGTTTAAATCTCCTTCTACTGCAGCACTCATGACTTGGCATGCAAACCAGCGCATAATTGATGACAAAATGCGACATCCGGCAGACTCTCCGGCTTGGAAGAATATCGATTACCGCTGGCCAGCTTTTGGCAATGAACCTAGAAATCTTAGGTTGGCTTTATCAGCGGATGGTATAAACCCACATACTAATGGGTTAACAAATCGGTATACGTGCTGGCCAGTAGTGTTGGTAACATACAATCTTCCTCCATGGCTTTGCATGAAAAGAAAGTTCATGATGTTGACGGTTTTAGTTCCTGGTCCACATGAGCCGGGAAATAACATCGACATCTATTTACAACCGCTAATAGATGATTTGATAAAACTGTGGGAAGAAGGTGAAGAGAACGTTTATGACGCGTATACTAAAAGTTATTTCACTCTAAAAGCAGTTTTATTGTGGACTATAAATGATTTTCCCGCGTATGGAAACCTGTCAGGATGCGTAAATAAGGGTTATAAGAGCTGTCCAATTTGTGGTGACGATACTGTGGCCAAATATCTAAGTCACAGCAGGAAGATGTGCTTCCAAGGGCACCGCCGATATTTGGCTAAGCATCACCCTTATAGGAAACAGAAGGCGGCCTTTAACGGACAGCAAGAGTTGGGGAAGCCACGTCAACAGCTTTGTGGAGAAGAAGTATTATTGCAGCAGGAGAGAATTGATTTTTGTTTCGGAAAAGAATTGAAGAAGTCAAAGAAGGTTGAATGCCCTTGGAAGAAAAAATCTGTATTTTTCGAGTTAGAATATTGGAAATATCATCATGTTCGCCACTGTCTCGATATTATGCACATTGAGAAAAATGTGTGCGATAATCTTCTTGGGACTTTATTAAATATGCGAAAGTCAAAAGATAGTGAGGCGGCCCGGCGTGATATGGTTGATATGGGTGTTAGACATGATTTGGCTCCACAAGTAGGAGAAAAGAAAACGTATCTGCCTCCCTCCCCTTTCACTTTGTCAAAGGCAGAAAAAAAAAAGGTCCTGAACTCATTGTTGTGTATGAAACTTCCATCTGGACACGGATCAAATATCAAAAATTGTGTGTCCATGTCGGATTGTAAGATATACGGGCTTAAATCACATGATTGCCACATCCTCATCCAACAACTTCTTCCTGTTGCAATTCGTTCCGTACTTCCGAAAAATGTTAGGGTCACAATCATACGACTGTGTTTCTTTTTCAACGCTTTGTGCAGCAAAGTGGTTGATTTATCAAAACTTGATAAATTGCAGTCAGATGTGATACTAACCTTGTGTGATCTAGAAAAGATATTCCCTGCCTCATTTTTTGATGTAATGGTACATCTCGTAGTCCACTTGGTCCAAGAATTGCGTTTATGTGGACCTGTCTTCTATCGATGGATGTATGCATTCGAACGATTCAATAAAGTGCTAAAGAGCTATGTGCGAAACCGATATGCTCCGGAGGGTTGTATGGCAGAAAGTTACTTTAAAGAAGAATCGGTTGAATTTTGCACCGAATTTCTTAGGCAGCAGTACACAACTGCCGGTCTCCCAGTTGAGCAAGGAAAGCAATCTGGTGCGTTATCAGCGGCAATTGTAAAGGTGGTAGAAGAAAAAGAGCGAGATGAGGCGCATCTACATGTCCTACAAAACAATGCCGAAGTATACCCCTATATAATGTGAGTTTAATTACCTATATTTCTCGATTGTGCCAATGATTTATGAATACCTTTTTGAATATGTGCATTTCTGCAGAATGCACAAGGAGTCTTTGGAAGAATTGTACCGAGGGAAGAAGAAAAGTGTTCATTGGCTCATGGGAGAACACAATCGGCTATTTGCTGATTGGTTTCAGAAAAAAGTAGGTTTTAACCTATCAAGAGTTTTAAATTCACAAATCCTTTGTTTAATAATACTTAAAAATTAAGTAGGCTGTTAGGAGTTTTAAGTAGGCAATTTAATCCTTTAATTGGCTATTATTTGTAGGTGTGTAGTGAAATGAGTGAGAACAGAGATGGCGTTTCAGAGACGCTGAGATGGCTCGCTGGAAAACCTTCTTTTTCTGTTTTAACCTATCAGGGTTATTCAGTGAATGGAGTCCGATACTTCACCAAGGACAGAGATGATGCACGAGTTGTTCAAAACAGCGGGGTCTCGGTAGTTGCTAAGGCAGTACAAGTGTGTAGTGCGAAGGACTTGAACCCCGTTGAGAGTGATATGACCTTTTATGGCATAATCTTGGAAGTATGGGAGTTGGATTACCATAATTTTAAAGCCCCATTATTCTTATGTAAATGGGCAGAGAATGATAAAGGCATAAAGATTGATGACCTAGGCTTCACACTTGTGGATTTCAATCGACAAGGCCATAAGAAGGACAAGTACATCTCTGTTGACCAAGTTCATCAGGTTTTTTATATAGAAGATCCAGTTGATCCTGCTTGGTCAATTGTACTAACTGCAACAACTCGAGACTATCAAGATCTTTATAATGACGATGATTTGGGTGACACCATCATGGAACATCCCCCCTTCTGTTGTAACATCCCTCCCTGTGATGTGACTACTGACGATGTTGCGCATAGTGTTAGGCCTAATGTTGAGGGAACTTGGGTTAAAAACTGATATATTTAAATTTCTATTGTAATTTAGTTTTCTATTGATGAATGAACAATACCTTCGTGTTTCACTAATGTAATTTATATGCATTTCATTAATGTAATTTATGCATTTGATTAAAATGCTTCATCTGCATTTCATTAATATAATTTATATGCATTTCATTCATTTAATTTACTTGAATTTAATTCATGTAATTTATCTGCATTTTATTCATGTATGCTTACTGACTAATGCCTTTATATTTTGTGAAACAGAGTGAAGGATAAAAATGGTGAAGAAACATACATCCAAGAAAGGAAAAGCTGCAAAAAAGAAGGGAACTTCCAAAGATGGAAAGCAAATTGTGGAGGTCAGAGAGCCAGCACTTGAGTTGGCTAATCAAGCAGCGGAAGGTGCATCTCAACAAGCAACAGAAGGTACAGAAGGTACTTCTGATTCAAAAAAAAAAAGGCTGGGAGCTTCGAGAGGTGTTTCATCTCTTCACAAGGTAGTGGTGAAGAAGGCACAGGGCAAGAGATTCAGAGTCCAGTACAATCAATTTGGAGAACCTGTCGGAGACACTAGGTGTACCTTACAGTCCTACATAGGGCACCTCGCAAGGACTATGATTCCGATCGACATTGATAGCTGGCCACGTGTCGATCGAGAATTGAAGGAAAAATTATGGCTTGATGTTAAGGTAATAAAGTACACTTGACACACACAACTTGTATTTAATAATAAAGTATAACCCCTGATATTGTTTTTATTTCATTTTTAATAGGGTACATTTAAAGTAGCTCCTGAAAGTGAGTGCATGGTGTTGAAGTCTGCAGGAGAAAAGTGGAGGCAATTTAAAACAGATTTAACTACTAAACATGTTATGCCTTATCTTGGAAAAAAGAAAAAATTGAGAAAGCCTCCGAAAAAGTACCAGTTCGTTGGTAAAGAAGCTTGGACAAGATTTGTCGCGCTAAGGACAAATGAAAAGTGGCTGGTATGGATAAATTAAACTTGTTGCTTCTTAACTATTTTTCTTGTACACTTTACCTTCGTATGATTTATCCAGTTTACATGCATGTTGTAGAAACTACGTGGCCTGCAGAGTGAAAGAGTGCGCAAGCGAAAGTATCACCATCGCCTGTCAAGGAAGGGGTACATTGGTCTGCAAGAGGAAGAAGTAAGATCCTATAAACTATTTCCTATACATGTCTAAGATAACACCTTATAACTGTTTCTTGTTCTTAAACAGATAAAGAAAGGGACAATGAAGCCCGATGAGAAACCAGATCGGGCAATATTATGGAAAAAGGCTCGAAAGCCTAAGACTGAGAATGATATGGAGAAGGATATGGAGAATATCGAGGATAATGATATGGTTGAAACTGAGGACGATGAGGATGGTGAAACTCTATCATCAGTTTTTGCCAAAATTGTAAGCATTAATATATATAAATTTCAGTGTCAAAATTTGCCATATTTGTAAGATATATTTGCCAAATATTTGCTATAAATCTGCTATATTTTTGCCAAATATTTGCCATATTTGTAAGCATAATTTAAGCTAATTCTTGTTTTATTGATAGGATGATTTACTCGAAAAGAAGGAGAAGGGAGAATTTATTCCATCTGGAAGTTTAGATGTGTTGTCTACGGCACTTGGAACTCCTGAGCATTCTGGCAGAGTCCGAGGAGTTGGCGGTTATGTGACGCCGAAAATGTTCTTTAATGTGCCAAAGGAGAAAAAGTCGGGAATTACGAAGTCCCAGTTGTTGGCCCGCGATCGACTGATGGTGGAGCAGTTGGAAAGAACAAGGCGGGAAATGGCAGAGCTAAAGGCATTGTTCACTGCATCTAATCTTGGCTCTCCGAATGTGTCCGACAAAGCAAGCTGCCAACCGCTTGGAGAAGAAGATAAGCGTAAAGAAACAGCAGAAAAGGAAGTACTCGATAATGAAGAAGATTGTGTTGCTTATGACCATCCTCCCCCAACTGAAAAGAAGGTATATTTCACATATATTCTTGTAATTGTAGAATAATAATCCAAATATACTCCTTATAATTTAAGTGTCCTCTAAGTCTTAAATTAATATTATGATTGACTCCTTATAATTGTAGGGTCCACAAATATGTGAGCTGTCTGTGGAAAACATCGAAAACAAGGTTGCTTTTGGTACTGTTTTCGATGATGACAATTTGAATCTTGTTGTGCACGGGGTTCCCTTAAAGCCTGGACATGTTCGTGTGTCAGTTGACGGACACATTCAACCAGATGCGGTAGTTCCTGTGCCGGTTCCTGGTGAAATAGAGCTAGTTCGCGAGGCAGTTGGTTCACACGTGGCATGGCCTCGAAATCTGATCAGCCTCCGAACAGTTGTGGTGGTATTCTACATTTGCTTGCTAATTGCTTACTACAAACAGTCTAATTCTCTAGAATTTGTCTAATTACATTTTCATTCATTTTTATGTAGAAAAAGAAAAGAGATGTGCCACAGTCGAAAAACAAGGGTGAGGTGCAAAAACTTCAAGAGGTGTTCAATAAAATGAAGGTGAATAACAAAGTGCCCCGCCAGTACAAGGTATTATATAAACATGTCACGACATTTATGAAAGCCAGTGGGGAATCGATCCCAATTCCATGTGATCCTGATGTGTTTGGAGTTGAAAAGACTATATATATATTGCATGAGAATTTGCGAGCACTGTTAGAGTTTGACATGATCGGACAAGCTGCCATAGCTGCTTACATGGCGTAAGTACTTTTATTTATGTGTTATAATTTTTTTCCCATTTATTTAATTTACAAGAATTCATCTAATCATTTGTTTTATACCACATACATAGGCACTTGCACAGTACAATTAAAAATGAGCGCAACAATGATGACGTCTTCTTATATGAATTCTTTGATCCTGCCGCCACATTTAAGTTGAATGGGGATTTTCAAAGTTATGTTGGTAGTCGATTGAGAAAGGGTAATCTCAATCACATATACTTCATGCCACATAATCATAAGTAAGTTTTTGTAACTAATATTGTGGCTTTTAAGTTGTTATTGTTGATTTTTAACATATTTTGACGTGTGTGAAATTTTATAATCATACAGTGTTCATTGGATTTTGGTGGTCATATGGGATGGCGATGTTTACCTTCTCAATCCTTTGGCTCATCATGGTCGTTTTGATGACCTAGAAAAGGCTTTATTGGAGTAAGACTACTCTGTTTGATTAAGTAGCTGTCTTAATTAATTACTTTCGTATATTATCAATTATGGATAAATCACATTAATAATTGCAGGACAATAAAACAAGTTAATGCTGAAACTGGCAGGGGAAGCAAACATCCTAAAATCAAGAATCTTGCCGTAAGGATTTCTTTTTTATTTGTGATAGTACTGTCTACTTGCCATTCCATCACTTTATTTCTCAATCTGACTATATGTTACTGTTACTGGAATATATAGGGATCCCCGAAACAGCCCGGTGGCGTTGAATGCGGTTATGTGGTCATGCGGTATATGAGAGATATCGTTTTTGACAAGGAAGTATCTTTTGCTACTAAGGTACATCAGTTTGGTACTTATTTGTGCCATGTTTACTGTTTTCAATTTTTATTAATTTCCCTTCTCTATTTTGAATTTGTAGTGGGCGTCCAAGACTCGCAAGTCTTATACTCCGGAAGAGCTGGACGAGGTTCGTTTCGACACCATCAATTTCATCCAGGACAAAATGTGATACACAATTCCATTGTCTCGGCAGTTTGGCCTATTGAACAGTACTGTAATTATTAGGTTGGTTTTTGGGTAAATATTACTGTGAAATGCGTATGAAATGCTTTGATTGGATGTAATTGCGGTTGCGTATGATAGATTTTGGTAGATAAGTATCAAGTTGTTTGGATTTTTGGAATTAGAGAAGTGGAAATATATATATATGGTTGTTGTTGGGATTACTGTTGGAAATGTACATTTTGATTTGGTATATTTTTGGTTTCATGCAAAAACAGGGCTGCTCTTTTTAATTACATTCAAAACAGACATCGATTACTAGCTTGTACATAAAAACTGATGTGAAAGACCTTGAATTTACAACAGTCTAATGGAAGATAACCGATGTCTAAAAAACTCTATAACATCAGGTAAACATCATCACTTAGAAAGCAAAAAACCTGATGTTTATAACAACTTTTAACAACAGTTCAATAGATATAACCGATGTGTTATTAAGTTTTTTGACATCAATTTAAAAAAAGACCGATTTCAAAAAACCAAAAAGACATCGTTTTTTCGTAACTAACGATGTTAAAACCTGTAAACTGCTTGTGTCTGATATGTTTTACTAGACCAAATGCACCTAATATTGATCTTGAAGTAGTTAGTTTTATAACAAAAATGGGATCTTAGACATCAGGTACACCCAGAAGCGCTGTGTAATCCAGCTTTAGTCATCGGTTTTTAGCCGATGTCTTTGCACAGGTACCTTTAACATCACACGCGAAGACATCGGTCGCATTTTAGATAGACATCGGCTAAAACCCGATGTCATAGGCCCTTTTCTAGTAGTGACAACTGTATGGCATATCCCTTGCTTGCCTTGTATTAAAAATGGTTATCATTGAGCATCTCCGATGAGCTCCTTAAACAAGCTCTTAATTCTAAATGTAAACCGATGAGCTCCTTAAACAAGCTCTTAATTCTAAATGTAAAGAGGATATGAAAAATTAAAACTCTGATAGATTCCTAGTAGCTCTTTAAAAATTTAAGAGATTCATCTCTCTCTTTTCTTTTAAAAAGCATCTAGGTGCTTCTAACTTATTTTCACTGAATAAAATAATCACTTCTTTCTATTTCTATTCACTTCTCTCTAGTTCTTTCTCCAACTTTTCTGTCAAATAATAATAAAATATGTGTAAAGAGCAAGTACAAAGAGTATGGTTAAAATTATCACGATATTCAATATATTTACTTACTTGGAGACACATATTATATTATTTTTTAAAGAAGGATTTAAGAGCGCCATTGGAGATGCTCTTACAAAATTAGTGCGTCCTGAATTAGCTGATATTCAGGTCTGTGATTTGATGGATATTCAGGAGAATAAGTGGGATGATGACATACTAAACGACTTATTTAATGACAGAGATGTACAGTTGATACAAAGCTATTATCGCAAATTGGTTGGTGAATGTAGCACTCCAGATGCAGAGTTCTGGAAGAAATTGTGGAGTCTAGAGCTGCCTGGAAAGGTTAGTTTTTTCTTTTGGAGGACATGTAGATTCTGTTTACCAACTAATACAGCTCTGATCGATAAAAGAGTGAATGTCGACGGTACATGCTCCTGGTGTCGGACAGAAAATGAAACGGCGAAGCATATTCTTTGAGTGCCAATTTGCAAGGGAAGTGTGGGAAGCTTCTTGTATGACACAATGGACTCAAACCTTGCTAGAAGAGTCAATTTTGGAGCATTTTAAAAGATTGTTCACAAGTGGTTCAAAGGAACAATGTGCTTTGATGGCAACTCTATGTTGGAATCTCTGGAACCGCCGTAATAATTGGGTGTGGAACCGTATTGCAGGGTCTGTGTTTGGGACAACAAGTGCAGCGATGAACTTGTTGGTGAGTTGGAAGACTAATCACACGGCTAAGCTGAAAGCAACGGTGAGGATGAGTATGACCAGGTGGGAGGTATCACCGCGCCACTGGGTGAAATAAATGTCGATGCTGCTATTTTTATGGATTTGAACACTATAGGTATTGGTGGAGTACTCTGGGATAAGAAGGGTAAGTTTTTGAGAGCAATGTGCAAGCAGAAGGAAGGATCTTGGTCACCTCGAGAGGCTGAGGCATTAAGTCTCAGGAGGTTATTTCTTGGTTAAAGAATCATGGGGTCACTCAGTGTATACTCGAAACTGATTCCAAGATGTTGGCAGATGCATGCAATGGTACTCCTGGACGTTCTTATCTTCATTCTATTGTTAGTAATTGTGTTTAGTTGTTTAAGCATTTTGAAGATGTGCTGCAAACCCCAAGACATCTATAGTGAAATGTCACGTCATCTATTATCATATAAAGTTAATATATTTCATTAATAACAATTTCAAATAATAATAACATACTACTTTTAAGATATAGTCAGCCCATCAGAGCACAATATCTTGCAGATTCGACAAATTTTGCATAATGCCTTGCAGGTCCAATTCTAGCCAACACGGTTGGAGATGGTCTAAACCAACTATACCAAAAACATAATGAAAGCAAAAGAAGGCCACAACACATCTTTTTGTCAAAAATAGTTGTATTAAGAATAAAGAACTAATATACAGAATTTATAAAGGTGCATTTCAATCAAGATAAAACACAAGTCATATTATTCAACATCAATAATTATAAAAACTGGTATCCAAAGAAGCAAAAACAAAAGAAAACAATGATAAAGAAAAAAATCACCATAAATCAGAAACAATAAAAAACAGGCTTGTCATATATATGATAGTAACTTGACAAATACAAGAACTAATTACTGAATCAAAATCAAGGAACAATTGTCAAATAAAAGGTATATGAAATAAAATAAATTTGAGATAAGATGAAGGATTATCTCTGGTGCACTTTGCATGCACAATCACGAACTGGAAATTGTTCAAAAACACTTAGATAGAAAGTATCAAAAGTATTTTTGCAAAAACATCCGGAAACCAAAGAAATAAATCATAATGATGTTTAAATACTTTTTGACATTACTGAATGAACCAAAGGCCTCCTGATGCTTAGCTGGATCTGCAAACATTGAGTCCATGTATGTAAAAGTAATGAAAGGTCGTAAATAAGTTCAGCCTCTAGAAAACATCTGGACAGTGAAATTACATGAGTAAACAATATAAGCTTCAAAGAAACAAAATAGCAGTCAAAAAAATGAAGATGATTCCACTGGCTATTAGCCCTCGCACAAGGGAATTTTAAGAAGGAAAGATAAAATATATAATTATACAAATAAATAAATCAAAATAGCAAAAAAGTATTCATTGTTGGGGCAAAGCACCATTATAAAAGGAAATTAGTTATCAAAAAAACACCTTGTCGCGTATAGTTGAAAAGATTATGAACAAAGAGAATACTTGGCATTCCCTAACAATGCCATGTTTCAAGTTTCTAAGCCGCTAAAGCAGAGCCAGAACATGTAAGTCTAAATGTAATGACAACCCTATCTGTTACATAGGGATGATAACTCAACAATAGAACAGGACAAGTAAATAACACTACGCCTGCACCGGAATCGGAAGATACGAAGACAAAGGTTGAAGAAGCGGTCTACAGTCTTGAAGGAATAAGTTCACTGGAAGAAGTTCATTAATATGTTCATGCCTCAGTGAAGAATAAAGATTGAAGTATTCAAGATTGTGGAAGCAATGAAGATGTTGTCCAAGTACTCGAAAGATTTCAGTGCAACCCCTGAAGCAAGATATGTCTATATCTTGGTTGGTTAATTATAATCAACAAACTGAAGCATAAACTAACCCGGAACCGACTGATCAATGTTTGCTGACAAAGACGGTACAATGTTTAACTTCAGTGTTAGTCGCTTGTGAACCAGACCAGTGCACTAAGCGTCAGCACGTACGGAGCTTTGCAAAGTATTTATCGATCGAAGAATTGATCCAGTCATATCAAGTCATTTGTTCCACAGCCAAGCCAAGCCAAATGCCAGCTATGCCAAACTTACTGCTCAAATGCCATATGTCAAAGCTTCCACAGAAAGCCATATCAGGAAGTGACATTTTATATATGTGTGCACTTATATATTTGTATATGTACAAATATAATTATATATGTATATATATGTATATTTAATTAAATATAATATATATAATATATATGTATATATGTTCTTAAACATATGTATATGTATATTTATATGTATATATATTTAAATAAATATATATGTATATAGTATATGTATTTATATTTTACATAAACATTTATATATTTAAGTGTATATATATATATTATATTATGTGCATAAATATATGTATATTTATATCTATAGGTAATTATATATATCTCTATATATATATTTATATTTATATTTACATATAGTTATATGTATATTATATATATTTGAATATATGAGAATATATTTAAATATATGTATATATATATATTACTATATGTTTATATAAATATTATTTATATATATTTATATGTATATCTTTATTTATACATATATTTACATAATATTATGAATATAATATAATATATATAATATATGATTTGTGCCAACTCAAGATTTGAGCTAATTTGGCTAAGTTGGGAGAGGAACAAACTCAAGTCAATCTCAGTCAAAGGAGTGATAACAAGGAAAGCTTTTACAATGGTGGAGCAACTTTTGACTAAGTCAAAAGACACTATGGTGGAAGCTATGTGAGGAGCAACATTTGACCGAAGTCAACAGCTCTTCCTCACTTAGAAAATTCTCTAAGTATCATCACAAGTGAAGACAATGCACTCTTGAGGAGCAAACTTTGACCAAGTCAAAGTTCGTCCCCAAGTGATGAGAGAGAACAAGGAAGCTATGTGAGGAGCAACATTTGACCGAAGTCAACAGCTCTTCCTCACTTAGAAAATTCTCTAAGTATCATCACAAGTGAAGACAATGCACTCTTGAGGAGCAAACTTTGACCAAGTCAAAGTTCGTCCCTAAGTGATGAGAGAGAACAAGGAAGCTATGTGAGGAGCAACATTTGACCAAAAGTCAAAGGCTCTTCCTCACTTAGAAAATTTTCTAAGTACATCACAATGGAGTATCCACACTCTTGAGGAGCAAACTTTGACCAAGTCAAAGTTCGTCCCCAAGAGATGAGAGAGAACAAGGGAGCACATTCACTATGGAGTTTCTTGGAGTTAGATTTATTTTGTTAAATCGAATCCGTCCAGGACGAACTCAAGTCGTCCAGGACGAACTCGTTAACCATGGTTAGTTTATGAAAGCCTATAAATATGTGATTGTGGTTCTCACAATTTACATCATCCTTCGGGATGGATGGCCAAGTGCTATGCACAAACTCTCTCAAATATACACACACCCTAGCCTAGTTTTGTACCATAAATATTTGTAGTGGATAGGGCTTGTAATATTTAGAGGAGTGGTCATTGTAGCCAACCTTCGGGTTTGGATTTGTAGCACCTTCGAGGTATTTATCAATATACAGATATACCTTGGAAAATATTGTGTGTTGGTTTAATATTTTCATATCCTCAGAAATCGACCCAATAAATATCCGGAACACGAAACCCATTACAGGACTGCAATTTATTTATCCGCAAGATTCGAAAGAATTTTAAATTGTAGTGAGTATCGTATTCAACCCCCCCTTCTACGATACTTTGGACCTAACAATTGGTATCAGAGCCAGGCTGATTGATATACAAATCAGGATCCTTATCGTACGGAAAATCAAGAACCTAGCTTTTGATATTTGATTAGGGGAAATGTTCTTCCGGTTTGTGTTGCTGAATTTGTCCGTAGGCCTAAGCAAAGATTATCTGTTCGATACTGAACTTTGGACCAGGACTTATAAATTTATATTTTAAATTTTAATAAGTTTATTTTATAAATTTGATTTAATTTATTTTAAACTTATTAATTGAGTTTATTATGAATTAATTAAATTTATTTTATGAACTTAATTAAATTTATTTTATATACCTTATGAAATTCATTTAATAAATTTGTTCAAATTTATTTTAGACTTGTAAAGTTTACTCTTAGACTTTATTAAGTTTATCATAAATTTTATAAATTTATTATTTAAATTTGTATAGTTTATGATTTAAATTTAAGTTAAAATCTAGAATATAAATTTTAGAGGATTTTAACTGATTATGGATATAAGTTCAAGTTCAAGGGTTCAATTTAGTTTGTTCTGGAAGCTATGATTTAATTGGAGACGAGACACTTGAATATTTTCAAAAATTAAATTTATCCAATAAATTTTAATATATTTACTAAATGAATTTGAAATAAATTTGTTCTAAACTTATTCAGTTTATTATGAATTTATTTGAATTTATTTTTTAAATATAATTAAATTTACTTTATAGATTTAACTAAGTTTATTTTATACTTTATTTTCTTTCATATTTTAAAACTTATTTTTAAAATTTATTTTCTTTATAATTTAAACTTAGTTTAAATAATCAAGTGTCCCGTAACCTTTTTAAATTATTCTACTCCAAGACAAATCAGATTGACATTTAGTTGAGACAGATCAGGCTGACAGATTACAAGACAAACACTGGGTTTTCAAATACCAGATTCTCAGAACCGGTAATGGAAGTACATTGATGACCCAATCCAATTGATTACTCAAAGGATTATTAGAAGCAGTTTTCTATGTTCGACAAAGATGATTGTGATTTGAAGAAGATTCTATTAAAGACTAATTTGGTACTACTAACAGTGGATTTTGAAGAAGGTACTTCAGGCCTTGATTTGAGTAATTACTCCGACTTGATTATTAGATCACCAGATCAGGATGGGAATTTGCTACATCTGCAATGAAGCATCTTTCCAGGGCTCGGAATGTCAACTTTGAACGGCACCACTAGTAGTAGGAAAAGAGAAGTTTTTATGGAACGAATCTTCAAGGGATTTCAATCTAACTCAGTGATTCGGGGATATACAATTACACAGTGAATTGTAGCAATGCTAAATCCATCCAGAATCAAATGAATCAAAGACAGAGAACTGTGGAGGTTTAAGGATATAATTATCGAGTTACTACCGCACCAAATCAGTTTCGTGCATTTATGTCAGAACTTTAGGATTGAACAGAAGAGTTTGTAACTGCTGAATTTGAGGAAGCTCAAGTCGACGAAAGTTAACATTTTTGAAGAATGTGAGGACAGAACTTCAAGGATTAGCATAACACTGTCTGAGAGGTTTAGTCATGTCAGATTCAGATGGAATCCATTGGTTTCAAGTGGTGACTCTTCAGGGTTCAGTTCAAGGAGGTTGTTTTCAAAACTGAGTTGGTCAATACACACAATATTGTTTGGTATCTTTAGCAAAGGAGGGTTGCTATATATATTTGAAGCCTCGACAAACAAGGATGATAGGGCTTGTCTGAAATTCAAGTGGATGTTTTGAAAGAAACATCACAACAAGTTCTTATGCTATTTTAGGAAAGGTGTGAGCTGGATCAGTTGCTGATGAGAAGGATGATTATGGTTATCTGGCTATCCTAGCATTCTCTAAAGATGACTCAACTCGCACATCTCAGGTATGAATTCTTTCTAACTATGCAATACATATTTCTTTATTTTCAAAGCATGTTATAAATCTCTGAGTAGAATTGTTTAACACACAAGCACAAGCATGATAGCATCACAATAGATAATGATTGAACTAGTATGCTAGTTCACTGTTCTGGTAACTAGGATTGATGATAATATTGTGCATGTGTCTTTAGCAGATTCTTAACATGTGTATGATTATTTGCAATGGTGAGATTAGAAGCTTTCCTTTGGAAAACGACTCTTAGTTTTAGGGGTTATGATCCTAGCATATATAACTTTGTTAAAACATTTACTTTCAGATTCCCTAGTACAACTAGATTTGCTTATTTATCTGAATTGTTTGTTAAGGAATTTATTTGTTCTATGATGGAATGTCTACCTTGTGTCAGTAGAACTTTTAGAACTTCATGTTAGATCTAAAACTGACTTAGGTAAGAGAGATAGTATAATGCCATATAACAATAGAGTGGGATTAGTATGAATTGATAATGTGATTATTAATTTGTCTTGATCATTATGCTTTTAGGAGATTATTGAATATCTGTAATTCTGCTTTCTACCTGTTACACTCGTGTTAATTGGTTTAAGTAGAGAGTACTGAATCTTCTGAATTGCATAACTGCCTGTCTTGCTATTGTCTTATCTTTGATTGTTTTCCATGTGTATTCAACATCATGTCTGCTTATTTTCATGTCATGAATGCATGTCTTTGTACTTGCATTGATTTTAGAAAAGCATGTTTGAGAATCACATTAGGGCAATGTCTAAATAAGAATTAGCATGTTAAGGTTGATTCAGTTGTTACCACTGTTAAAGAAAAATCTCTAATCCATCCGGACCCAGTTATGATTGGGGACCATAGAACTCTTTCCATTTGTGATTGCAGGTTACATATGTTTCATATGATTTTTTGGTGCACTTTGTTTGCTGAGTAGCTGAAATCATATGATTCACAAAAAGTACCCTGTTAGCAAATGTGATCGTGTGAGCAGTTCCGTCAATAATCTTTGAAAGATGACAACTAAGATTCCCTTGAGGGACATGCCTGTTTTCCTGGAATGTCATCATGGAAGTATATCTTTCTTGGAAGAGTCAAAGCACACAAATTCTGAGTATCAGACTGTTCTCTGACAAAGGACATTATGTCAGTTCATGGAATAGGGCTTTATCTCAAATCAGGAAAGATGTGAATCTGCTCGTAGCTAATATGGAACTTCAACTAAAGATGGAGTGAGCTATTTCGATAGTAAAGCTTCATCGGATGAGTGTTAGCTATGGAACATGAAGCTCTCAAACTTGTATGTCAAAACAAGGAGCTCTTTTTATTAGTAAGAAGAGAATTGGTGAGAGGACTACCTCATCTGGAATTCAAATTGGATGAAGGATATGAGTTATGTCAATAGGGAAGTCGAAGGAGAATCGCACAGAAGCAAAGATATGATCAACATTACTGAGACGCTTCAGATGATACATATGGATTTCTACGGATCAGTTAATGGTATATCTACAACAAATCCAGATATCTTTTTGAGATGATCATTGACTATTCTAGATTCTTTCGTGTTGTTCTATGTGTTCGAAGGACAAGACGTCACAGATAGAGGTTGATCATGATGAACCCTGATCGTTGATAAATCCAGAAAGGCACCATTCTTGTTAGTGGCTAATCAGAAGCAAACACTAACTCTTGGTATGTGTTTGGAGGAAAATGCCTCTTTACAAGTCTTGCATTTGTAGATCAAAGAATATTTTCCTCGGCTACTCTATGGAGTCTACAGTCTACAGGGTGATTGTGATTAATCAACAGAAGGTGATTGTAAGTCTGGACAAGAGATTGAACGACACTTTGCTCCATGCTGTTAAAGGTGATATTATTGGTTTAATAATGATTCAGATCCAAGCAGAACCTCTTTGCAAGGATAAGGATTATTAAAGAAATCC
The DNA here is from genome assembly GCF_001625215.2 of Daucus carota subsp. sativus. NCBI lineage: Eukaryota > Viridiplantae > Streptophyta > Magnoliopsida > Apiales > Apiaceae > Daucus > Daucus carota. The sequence continues at coordinate 8,027,017 of NC_030381.2, forward strand.
CAGCAACAGCTTAGGGGGAGCATTTGGTGGATCCACTAGTCAAACTCAACACCACATTGAAGATGAACAGGACATATGAAGAACGTATCTGCTTAGACAAAGGGTTTGAAGTCAATATCATTCCCGGGTTCTAGCTCTTAAATGTTCCTAATGGTGAAGTGAAGACTGAGAGAGCTATTGTCAAAGAATGTTGTTTCTTTAGGTTTCAATCTGAAGTGAAACTTGAGCAATATTCAGAAGCTCTTAAATGGGATCCAGATTGAATGATTGCACATCAAGATGATCTCAATCAGTTTGAAAGCAGATTGTGCGGATTCTGATACCCTGACTTAAAGACAATTCAGTATTTAGTACTTGTCGGGTATTCAGATTCCAACTGGATGTTTTTGGCTCTGTTACAAGGGACAAGCCAAAATTTGGTTGCTTAGAGTTACTTCAAAAGAGAAGGTTATGAATATGATGGAAATAGAATCTTCAAGTTCAGGACTCTACATCTTAGGGGACTCAACGACCTTCATAATTGAACTAAAGCACCATTGACGAGACTCGGGTTCAGAATATTACAGTGAGCTAGAAGATGAAGCTTCATGCAACATTTCAAGGACTTTGCAGTTGCAGATCCAACGGAATTTGTATATCTCTTTCTTCACCAGCTCTCTATGAGTTACTCTCCAACACCTGATGATCGTCACGGACATGGTATGACTTCTGACTAGCATATTATTTTAATATCTGTTTGCTAGAGTCATATTTGGTATCCAAATTATTACCTCTCATGATACAAGGCACACACAATACAACTATCTGTGCTGTGATACCATGATTATATTATATGTGGACTAACATCACTTGTGCAAGATAATTGCTAAGTGAATGCAGATTAGTGATATGATGAGTAATTTGTTGGAAAGTTGCAATTCTTTATGGTCTACTAGTTAGCCTAAAGAATGATGGCAATAAGAGGAAGTCAAGGATCTTTTGAATATGCGCATTTTGGAAGATTCTAGACCTGCCAAGACTTAAGCCAACAACCACTGAACTTGATCGGTACAAGAAAGGTACATCAACTGAAATGTCAAGTCTCAGAGGCATTCAACTCATCATTTTACTCAACTGCAAGTGGATCACATACTATATTTTCTATAAGGTACTACTTCTTTCATGAGCATGTCTATCATATTTCTTGAATGAATTCATGAGTATTAAATTGTCTATACATAGGACTTGTGAATTTATTTAAAATCCAGTACCTCGTGCTTTTTGCTATTATATGTAATTGCCATATTTATTGCTTTGCATGCTTAGATGGTGATTATATGTTTTAGCATGAGTGTTTGTTATTTCAAATTATTTAAATTGTGTTGCATGACAATTAAATGACTTATTTGTTCATGATTTAAATGATTAGAGATGACATGAAGCATGACCTATTTGTTTCTAGACTTGTGACTTGTATCAGTAATTGGTATATTGTTAGAATCTAGTTAGAATTTAGTCATGATATACTAGTATTTGTGGAGTTACTTAGATTCTCTCTAGGCTGAATCCATTTATATTAGTGCATATATTTGAAGCATAACTATTTGTGTTGGATATTTGATGATTTATTAATTGATATTTTATTTCATGTCTAACTGCATATAGTTGTGATACTTTTAGTGTTAGTGATATTTTTGCATGCTTATATGTTGATCACTAATATTAATTGTTAATATTTTCTGCGAGTAGTTGTGTGAGTTTACTTGTACTTAAATGCTTACATGTATAGGACTTGTGAACTTTTCTTCAACTTTCCCTCGGGTTTCCGAATATCATTGTATGATTGTCATGATTTTAGTTGTTATTTGCTTATCTGATAATTATATGATATTTCGTAAGTAATTTTTATTTTATCTTAGTTAAATTGTGATCCATGACAATTATATTGTTAGATATAATTGATGATTACTAATGTTCTTAAAGTTTGTTTTAGAACAGGAATCATCAGAGTTTAATCTGGAAGCTGATCAGAGTTTAGTAAAGTCTGACAGAGTTTGATAAAGTCTGATCAGAGTTTACATAGTCAAGACTCGTCAGAGTTTACACGTGGAAAGAGCTCAGAAGCGGATATACTTCAAGGAAGGATAGAAGCGGAGGAGTGATTTGCTGACTATGGAAACTAAACAGAAAACTGGAGCAATCTTTGATTGATAGAATACATAGCTGATTTATAGGATATCAAATCAGAGATTGATTTTGTAACTGTGTCTATATAAACACAGATTAGGGTTACTCTATATGAGTTGAGTTATCGAGTACATTGTTAAGAACCCTAGCAGCTCTTGGTGATACAATATAAATCACTGAGAGAGTTTTTGTAACCATTCAAGCTTTGTGAATAAGAGTTTATTGATTTCAATCTCTTATATTGTCATACTGTGTTACATATTGTGATCACTATATCATCTTATATAGTGAGTTTATAGGACCTAACAAGTGGTATCAGAGCCAGCTCTGTTAAGATTACTACAGTGAGATCTTAATCACAATCATGTCTGAAAAATCACAAGCTTCATCCTTTGGAGTTCCAATCCTCAAGGCATCTGAATATCCAGTCTGGAAAGAGAGAATGATCATATTCTTAGACTCTGTTGATCCAGAATACCTTGACAGGATCTATGATGGACCACATATGCCCACCAAGCTCTCTGTTGGGATTGCAGATGAACCTCAGAAGATGGTTCCAAAGGAAAAGAAAGACTATACCCCTGAGGACATCTTGTCAATTGGTAAAGACTCTAAGGTGAAACACCTTCTGCACAGTGCCCTTGATAATGCAATGTCTAATAGGGTGATTGGATGCAAAACTGCCAAACAAATCTGGGATGCTCTGGAAACCAGATGTCAAGGAACTCAGGCTATAAAGAAAAATAGAAAAACAATCCTTACACAGGAGTATGAGCACTTTGACTCAAAATCTGGTGAGTCCTTGACTGATCTGTATGACAGATTTGTCAAACTGCTGAATGACTTATCTCTGGTGAATAAGGAATATGATCTTGAAGACTCAAACCTCAAATTCCTTCTAGCTCTTCCTGAAAAGTGGGATTTGAAAGTCACCACAATAAGAGACAATCTTGATCTTGGAGAAATGTCTCTTGATGATGTTTATGGAAGACTGAAGACCCATGAACTTGAGATGGAGCAGAGGAGCAAACGACATGGAGGAAAATCAAAGTCTGTTGCTCTGAAAGTTCAAGAGGAAGCTGCTAAGAGCAAAGGAAAAGCTCATGTCACAAAGTCTGACATTGAGTCATCAAACTCTGATGATTCAAACTCTGATGTTCCCTCAGACTCTGAAGAAAGTGATGATGAGATGATGCAGTTAGCAGCATTGATGGTGAAAAGCTTCAAGAAGTTGGCCTACAAAAAGTTCAATAAAGGCAAAAGTTTTTCAAGGAAAGACAGAAACTCTGACAGAGTTTATGATAAGAAGAACTTCAAGAAGAATGAGGGCAAGGAAGGGAAAGCTGGAAAGGCTGACAAGTATACCTGTTTCAACTGTGGTGAAAAGGGTCACTTTGCATCTGAATGCAAGAAAGCCAAGAAGGAAAAAGAAAAGGCCTTCATCACCAAGAAAGGAAACTGGACAGATACATCTGATTCAGAGGAAGAAGTCAATTATGCTCTGATGGCAAACACTGACAACAACTCTGAATCTACTGCAAAGGTACCTCATTCCACTCTTGCCTTTGATACTGAAGATATAACTGAGTTAAGATTGTTTCTTAAAACTTTGCATATCAGCTTTAGAGATCAGACTTTAGAAAATGAAAGATTAAAATCTGAAACTCTAAGTGTAAAGAAAAGGAATGATTATCTAGAAAAAGAATTAGTGCAGATGTTGGAAGTTCAGAAAGAAAGAGATGATGCTGTCATTGTCAAAGATGAATTATTAAAGAGGTATGCATCTCTTCAATCAGAACTTGCTAAGGAAAGAGACATTATTAAAACATGGACTAATTCAGGCAAAACTACTCAGGATATCTTAGGTAGTGGAAACTGGAAAAAGGGACTAGGTTACACTGATAACTCAGAAGCTGAGTCATCAAAAACAGAGTTTGTTAAAACTCAAAAACCTAAGGTTAAACCTGTTAAATTTGTTGCTGAATCCTCAAAGTCTAAACAGAGTAGACCAAAATCAGAGATTAACAACAATTTAAAATCTGATAAGCCCAAACAGGTTAACATAGGACTGATGACTCAGAAACAGCTTAAACATAAGCTTAAAGAGGTAAAGTCTGATGACAAAAACAGGGAGCCTAGGAAAAATAGAAATGGCAAGATTGGAATAGACAAGAGTAATAACTACATGCCTATTCCAAATGCACCTAGGAAGACATGCCATAACTGTGGGAATACTAATCATCTTGCTAATTTTTGCAGGAAGAACAAGGACATTAACTCTTTACCTACAAAGTCTGGAGTTAGAAAAAGTAGTATTAGATATAAACCACAAGATCCATGCTTTCATTGTGGTAGTTTATGGCATTCTATTTATACTTGCAAAGAATATCATAGTTTGTATTATGATTATTATCAATTGAAACCTTCTTTAAAGGTTAATAAAAACTCTGCAAGTACACACTCTGTTTCTAGTACAAACTCTGTTGCAAAGACTGTTAGCTCAAACTCTGATAATAATAATTATTCCGCTGCAAAAGCTAACAAACTTAATAAGGCCAAGGGATCCAAGCAAGTCTGGGTCCTTAAAACTAAAAATTAGTGGTCTTTGTGATTGCAGGGCAACAGGAAGAATATTCTAGTCTTGGACAGTGGATGTTCAGGACACATGACTGGAAATAAGGCCCTGCTGTCAGAGTTTGTGGAGAAGGCTGGCCCAAGTGTTTCTTATGGAGATGGCAACATAGGAAGGACTCTGGGATATGGCAACATCAATCTTGGAAATGTCATCATATCAAATGTAGCTCTAGTTCAAGGGCTAAAACACAATTTACTCTCTGTCAGTCAAATCTGTGACAGAGGATATCATGTTGATTTCTATGAAGAACACAGTGAGATAGTAAGCAAGTCAACAGGCAAAGTGGCAGTGATTGCTCACAGACATGGGAATATTTATGAAATCCACTTGCCTACAAACTCTGAAGGAAAAGCAATTTGCTTGTCTACAAGGATCTCTGCAGAAGAAAGTTGGAAGTGGCACAAGAAGCTCTCACACCTGAATTTCAACTCCATAAATGAGCTTATAAAGAAGAAGCTTGTGAGAGGACTCCCTGAATCACTCCTAACATCTGATGGATTATGTGACTCATGTCAAAAGGCCAAACAGAGAAAGACATCCTTCAAGAGTAAGACTGAATTCTCAATAAAGAAACCATATCATCTTCTACATGTTGATCTATTTGGACCAGTTAATGTACCATCCATTGCAAGAAAGAAATATGCTCTTGTCATTGTTGATGAGTATACCAGATACACTTGGGTATATTTTCTTCACTCTAAAAATGAAACAGCCTTGCATCTGATGGATCATGTGAAGCAACTGGATCATGGATCTGAAGACAAAGTGAAGATCATTAGAAGTGATAATGGAACTGAGTTCAGAAATTCAACAATGGAAGAGTTCTGCAAAGAAAGAGGTGTAGTGCAACAATTTTCTGCACCTGGTACACCACAGCAAAATGGTGTAGTTGAGAGGAAAAACAGGACTCTTATAGAAGCTGCCAGAATTATGCTTGATGAGGCTAAATTACCTACTTATTTCTGGGCAGAAGCTGTTCAAACAGCTTGTTTCACTCAAAATGCAACCTTGATTAATAAGCATGGCAAGACCCCATATGAGATGGTGAAGAAAAAGAAGCCAAATCTGAAGTACTTTCATATATTTGGGTGCAAATGCTTTGTATTGAAGACTCATCCAGAACAGCTTACCAAGTTTGATTTAAAAGCTGATGAAGGCATTTTTGTAGGTTATCCTCTGATAACAAAGGCCTTCAGAGTCTACAATCTCAGAACCAAGGTGATCATGGAATCCATACATGTGTCATTTGATGACAAGAAAATTATTGGCTTAGCAGACATGGATGATCATGAAAGATTGCATTTTGAAAATGAAGAAATATTCTCTGATTCGACAACCTCTGATGAACAGTCAAACTCTGACTGTGAACAAAATACAGCAAACTCTGATGAAAATTTACAAGTTCATGATGAAGAAGCACTTGTTGAGGGGGAGCATCAAAATGCTTCAGACTCTACCCAAGACTCATCAGAGAATGCTGACTCAAACTCATCAGAGAATACTGATTCAAACTCTGATAGCACAAATTTAGGGGGAGCTACAGAGAATAATCAACAGAATCAAGAGAGCATGGATCAAGGGGGAGGATCCAATGATGAAAATGGTCAACTTCCACATGCTAGGAAGTGGACAAAATCTTACACACCTGATTTAATAATTGGCAATCCAGAAGCAGGTGTGCAAACAAGGACAGCTACAGCAAATGAGTGTTTACATCATTGCTTTCTGTCACAAACAGAACCTAAAAAGGTGGAGGAAGCTCTTCAAGATGCTGACTGGATTCAAGCAATGCAAGAGGAGCTAAATGAGTTTGAGAGAAACAAAGTATGGACCCTAGTACCAAGACCTAAAGACAGATCCATAGTTGGTACAAAATGGGTGTTCAGAAACAAAACTGATAGTAAGGGTGTCATTACAAGGAATAAAGCAAGGCTTGTGGCAAAAGGGTACTCACAACAGGAAGGTATTGACTATGATGAGACATTTGCCCCAGTTGCAAGACTGGAGGCAATCAGAATCTTTCTGGGCTATGCTGCTCACAAGAAATTCAAGGTATTTCAGATGGATGTCAAGAGTGCTTTTCTGAATGGAAAACTGGATGAAGAGGTATATGTTGAACAACCTCCAGGATTTGTGGATCCAAAACATCCAGACTATGTCTACAGGTTGGACAAAACACTTTATGGACTAAAGCAGGCTCCAAGGGCATGGTATGAAACTCTGGCTCAATTTCTTCTTGAAAGTGGATTTACTAGAGGTACCATAGATAAAACCCTGTTTTATTTGAATCATGGTAATGAGCTGCTTTTAGTTCAAATCTATGTTGATGACATTATTTTTGGCTCCACTAATGCTAAACTCTGTCAAAGATTTGCCAAGCTCATGCAGTCTAGGTACCAAATGAGCATGATGGGAGAACTCAGCTATTTTCTGGGTCTCCAAGTTAAACAGACTGAAGATGGGATTTTTATAAATCAAACCAAGTATACCAGAAATCTTTTGAAGAAATTTGGTATGCAAGACAGTTCAGCTGCAACTACTCCTATGGCAACAGCAACAAAACTAGACAAAGATACTGGTGCATCAGTGGATATCACAAACTATAGAGGAATGATTGGATCTTTGCTTTATCTGACTGCAAGTAGACTAGACATCATGTATGCCACATGTCTATGTGCAAGATTTCAGGCAGATCCAAGAGAGCCTCATCTGATTGCAGTAAAGAGGATATTCAGATATCTCAAGGGAACCACATCATTGGGATTATGGTATCCTAGAGAATCAGATTTTAGTCTAATTGGATACTCTGATGCAGATTTTGCAGGTTGCAAAATTGACAGGAAAAGCACAAGTGGGAGTTGTCAATTTCTGGGTGGGAGACTAGTTTCTTGGTACAGCAAGAAGCAGAAGTCCATTTCAACATCAACAGCAGAGTCAGAGTATATAGCTGCAGGCAGCTGCTGTGCTCAGATTCTTTGGATGAAGAATCAACTGTTGGACTATGGGTTATCCTTTTCTAAAATTCCTATTTATTGTGATAACCAAAGTGCTATTGCTATGACAGGAAACCCAGTTCAACATTCTCTGACAAAGCATATCAGTATAAGATATCATTTTATAAGGGAGCATGTGGAGGAAGGAACCATTGAACTTCACTTTATTCCTACTGAACAGCAGCTAGCAGATATATTCACCAAACCACTAAGTGAAGCAACCTTTACTAGGCTGGTGAATGAGCTAGGAATGATATCAGGAACTGAGTAATCATAATGGTCAGATCTTTCAAATCTCAATTGTCAAATTACCATATGTATTGCTCACAAATTTGCCATGATATACTCTGATTGTTAAAATCTGATGACATTCTCTGATAATATACTCTGTGTGCTATACTCTGATGATATTCTCTGATCGTCTCTGATGTTTGTAAACTCTGAATCTTGATTAATGATCTCATTTTTATTACTCTGAGAAAACAAACCTGTGAAGATACTATGAAGCATGATATGAATTAGTAATCATGAATCTCAGTTTAGTTCCTTAATCTTGATCTCAATTTTGTGCTACTACTTTACACTATATGCATGTTGATATCATTGAGACTCTATTCCTTCACATATCTTAATTATAAGTGAGACTCACTAATTTGCATCTTCTCTCAGAAAATTAGACAGTGATTATAAACTCTGATGCTATATACATACTCCTGCAAATAAGCATAGTACTCCTTTGAGATCTTAGATGTCTATATGACAGTGACTGGGAAGACCCAAACACTTACTGGTATTAAGTAATTGCCAAGATTTTATAATCTATGGTGACCAGTCACAATCTCTGATTACTGGAGAAATACTGTTGCAAAATAATATTTAAAAGGTCGTGATTCATTTACACTGAAAAGCGTCCTTGAAAGAAAAAAAAAAAAGGGGTTAGTTTATTTTTATATTTCTCCATCAATGTATGTCTTTTGAGAGTTTAAATAAATTATTCTTGTCTACCTTATAATTACGAAATTATGAAATTCTTAAGTCTCTGATCTCATATGTTAAATCACACACATTATTTCACAAGCACATTATTGAGCTATGGATTTTATGACAAACTCTGATTTATTGATGAATATTCTGAAAATTATGTCTTTATTCTGAGGTATTTAGAAATTTATTTTCTTTGATGTAAATCTCAGAGTTTAAAATTCGAGAGATTGGATCTTGATTTTTTTAAAATCTTGTACATTTCAGGAGTTCAAATATTCAGAGAATATGAAAGGAGTATTTCAAACGAATGTATTGTTAGTGGGTTTACATGAAAAACACTTTAATAGGAGAACGTGTAATCAGCATTTATAACTGCACATGTTTTACTGAGCTAATGATTATTACTCTCTTTTCTCCATCCCACTAACATTCATCTACCAGTTAAAATCTGACAGGTGTCCAAGTGAGCAAAGAGCCCAAGCGTGTACAGCTAAACAAAATCTGAAGAGTTTATCATCAGATTTTATTGCTCATTCTTCACTTATACACTTAATCTTTACATACACTCTCTCAACAAACTCTCACTCTCTTCTCTCTGAAATTCAAATCTTCTCTCACACACTTCCTCAAACACCTTCTTTCATACACTCTGTTCTAATGGCCACTACAGCATTCATCTTTGCAGGTGTGGAATTTGTTACCAATAACCATGCTGCTATTCTAAACACTGCCGACGCTCCAAGGGATTATCATCCTATGCAGCAATTTCTGGCACAGAGTGCCATTGCTACCGCTCTCACCGCTCCTGCCAGACTCTCAGGAAGCCAGATCATCAATTTCTGGAGGACAGGTAAGTATGACAATGGTGGTGAAGATGGATCACCATCGATTGTGTTTTCATATGAAGGGGAGGAGTATTTTGTTACTTCAGCCACAGTCAGAACAGCATTCAACCTGCCAGAACTCGACACTGCTTATATCACTAATGGCGATGCAAATCTGAGAACAATGATGACTGATTTGGGCTACAGTGAATCACTTGAAAAATTGGGACAACTGAAGCGCCCAGGGCTCCGAAGGGAATGGAGTTTCTTTTTCGATTGCATCACCAGGGCTTTTCAAAAGAAGTCTACAAACTGGGATGCCATACCAATGGATATGCTGCAGATTGGGTATTCTCTGATCTACTCTACTAATTTTGATTTTGGTAGATTAGTTCTTAGAAATATTGGTGAAAGAATGCATGAGAATAGACAAGTCATATATTTCTCCAGATTCTGTCAATTATTGTTTAATGCTACTGTTGGTGAGGTAAATTTTGATGTTGATGATGAGATCAAGCCATTCAGGCTTCATAAAAGAGTGTTTAAGGACCTCATCTCCAAGGATGAGAAGTATCCAATTCAGAGACCTCTTCTAATTCCAGCTCAAGTTAGAGCTAGGATGGACATGCCCCCAGTTCAACAACAACCACAACCACAACAGCCTCAACCACCAGTCTCTCCTATAATCCCCAAACAACCCAGAACTTCTGCATCCAGGTCTAAAAAGAAGACAAAGTCTGATGCAGCCCCCTCTACTGCCAAAAGAACAAGAACCTCTGTTGCTACACATGTTCTGAAAGCAAACTCTGATGTGCCGACAAACGCTGATGAGCCAGTAAACTCTGAGGCTCATTTAAACTCTGAGGCGAAAGCAAACTCTGAGATTCCAGTAAACACTGAAGCTGCTTCTCCTCCAAAGCAGAAAAGAAGGAGGCTTGTTGCAGCATATGAATATGATGATTTGGAACCTACTCCTGCAACAACCTCTGAACCTGTTCAAACCAGTCCTCAACAAAAGCCAGCCAGATTCAAAAGAAGGGCTCAAAAGCCTGCAAGGGCAAAAGTCCCAATCACTGAAATAACATATTTCACAGTTGAGGAAGGGCAAACACCATCCACTCCAGTTGCTGAACATTCTCAAGCACTGATGGTGCTTCCTATCCAAGCTGTTCCTCTGACATCTCCTACAGCATCTTCTACTTCATCTGAGGTAGATGAAGAAATTGTTTGCAAGGAGCACACTACAGCTGAAGCTGAAACAGCAGTGTCTGATCCCAAAACTCCCATATCTGATCATGGAACCCCAACTCCAATTCCTCAATCCCCAATGAAGATTCCTGAGGATGCCATTGTTCATGATACAGCTCCTGAAAACTACAGGTCAGATACTGTAGTTGAAGAATCTGACAAGGTTGTGATGGAAGCACTACAGTCCCTTGCAATGACTGGTGCAGAATCTATTAAGCCAAACTCTGTTGCTCCCATTACTGAGTCAGATAAAGCAAAGTCTGTTCTTGATCCTGTTCAAGATGCTGAGAAATCTACACAAGCTGATACTGAGGATGATGACAGTTCAGATGATGACAATGATGATGAAGCTCCTTTGTCACATCAACAACAAAAGTGGGAGTCTACTAGCCAGTATAATGCCAGGCTACAAACTCTGAATACAGACTCTGAGCCACTTCCCAGGGATCTTCAGGTTGATCCACCAAATGAAGTCTGGGATAAACTCTGGCTGAGCCACCAGCATTCTCTGGAGCCAACTAAAGCTGAAGAATTCTTATCTATGGCAGAGAATAAAATAACAAACTCTGATGTTATGTCAAGCCTCAAAGGCACAATTCTCTATCTGAAGACATTTCATCCTGCTCATGCCAAGACATCTAAATCAATAGATGGTCTCAGAACAGAAGTGGCTAATATCAAGGAGACAAATGATATGGAGAAGAAAAGGACTCTACTCCCTCTGAAAGATAATGTTCAGAAGTTGGTGTCTGCCAATGAATCTCTGGACAAGAGGATGACTATCATTGAATCAACTCAAGAGAAGATGTCCAAGCAGCTTGAAGCCATTCAATCTTCACTTTCTCTGATAACTTCTATACTGATTCCTGATGAGGATGATGTCAAAAAGGGGGAGAGAGTAGCTAAAGTCAAATGCAAGTCTACTACTCAAACTCTGAAGAGAAAGAAGAAGGATGATGATGATGATGTGGATGACTTCACAAAGCACAAGAGATTTCAAGCAGGGACTGGTGGAAGAGTTTCAAACTCTGACAGTCAAAAACAATCTAAGCAAAGCACAAAGTCTGCTCCAACACATAATTTTACATCTGGATCTAAGCAAAGACCAGTGACTGGATCAGATAAACCCATGACTGATGAAGAGCTTGCTAGATTGATTTTTGAACAAGAAAATCCAGAAGCCAAATTGGACTTGGAGTTGATTGCTGCAGAGGAAGCTGAGCTGAAGAAGGAACATGTTGAAGCTATAAACTCTGGAAAAATTCAAAAGCCTGCAAAATCAACCACCAAGCCAAAAGAAAAAGGGATATTGATCAAGGAAGCTACTGTTGCTGATCAGAGTTTACCAGTCAAAAAGGTATACTCTGAAGATGAATATACATCCAAGGGCAAAAGCAAAGTAGATGAGCACCTTGAGAAAGGCTGGGATAAGAAGAAGTCTACAACCTCTGACAAAGATCAAGTTGTAAAGGAAAAGAAATCAGAAGCTGCAATCTCTGACAAAGCTCATGTTGCAGAATCACAGAAAGGAAGATTAACCTCTGACATAGCTCAAGTTAATACAGAAGCAAAGAAAGACACAACCTCTGACAAAGCTCAAGCTGTGTTCAAACCAACAATTACTCCATTAGCTGGATTTGCAAAGCCTAGTCTGTTGACTGAGATAAGCTTTGAAAAGGGCTCAATTCAACCAATCTCTCATCGTAAAGCAGGAAGAGACAAAGGAGGGCTGGGATCCAAATATGAAAAATTTGATCAGAGTATAGGATCAAGACCAGATGACCCCTCATCTCTCTGTGCTCCCAAGACTGGAGCATTGCAAGAAAAAATGGACAAACTTGATTCAGTCCAGCTGGTGAAGAATGACAGAGGAGATAATATTCTTATCTACTTCATGTCTGATGGAACAGTGTTTAGAGTACTTGAAGCAGATCTCTATGCTAAACACTGGGAGGAATTGAGATATGTCTCACACATATTTCTTGTAAAGAACAAGTCATGCCAACACATCTCCAATCTGCTCAAAGATCAAATCAGAAGAAAGATGGGTATTACAGGAAACAAAAATGCTGGACCTTTCATTCCTAAATACCTCAATCATAAAGGACAGCTGGTGGAGATGAAGAAAAATTCAGCAAAAATAGTGACAATAGCTGGAATCAGAACTCTTGCATTTAATGAAGAGTCTGATAAAGATTACAATATCAGGCTGGATAGAGACTTGAGAAGAAACAAGATATATGATCTCAGAGCTGCAATTTATCAAACTGGAATTTCAGATCCAGAGCTGAGAGAGATCAAGAGACAGATGGTTACAGTACTTGAAGAAGCTGAAAGAGAACTCCTCAGAGGATATCTAAAGACAGCAAATGGTGTCTATGAAGCTAAGGAGTAAAGTATCTGTAAGTTTTAAAAGTTTTCTGTTATGTAGTTAAACTCTGTTGCATTTGACTTATCTGTTTTGACATCATCAATTATCTGTTAACTTGCACATAACATATTTATGCACAAGTTGGGGGAGATTGTTAGATATAATTGATGATTACTAATGTTCTTAAAGTTTGTTTTAGAACAGGAATCATCAGAGTTTAATCTGGAAGCTGATCAGAGTTTAGTAAAGTCTGACAGAGTTTGATAAAGTCTGATCAGAGTTTACATAGTCAAGACTCGTCAGAGTTTACACGTGGAAAGAGCTCAGAAGCGGATATACTTCAAGGAAGGATAGAAGCGGAGGAGTGATTTGCTGACTATGGAAACTAAACAGAAAACTGGAGCAATCTTTGATTGATAGAATACATAGCTGATTTATAGGATATCAAATCAGAGATTGATTTTGTAACTGTGTCTATATAAACACAGATTAGGGTTACTCTATATGAGTTGAGTTATCGAGTACATTGTTAAGAACCCTAGCAGCTCTTGGTGATACAATATAAATCACTGAGAGAGTTTTTGTAACCATTCAAGCTTTGTGAATAAGAGTTTATTGATTTCAATCTCTTATATTGTCATAATGTGTTACATATTGTGATCACTATATCATCTTATATAGTGAGTTTATAGGACCTAACATATATGATTATTTGTTTCATGATTGACTTTGATAGAATAATAGAAGCATAATTAATTCATTTTTGAAATATTTAATTGGTATCTATTTCTGATGCTTTATTGATGTTTTATTTGTGAATTGATTGTGATGTATTGGCATTGGTGAAATATTGTTGCATATTTCTTAAAACCACTGATGCTAATATATTTTAGGTGTTTAATATTTTGAGTACAAGGGAGACAACATAATCTTTATTCCGTCTCATATTTATGTTCTGGAGTGGTGAGTTTCTTCAAAGAAATTTTCTTATCAATTGATTTCAACAATTGGTATCCACTACTCTATTTCATAAATACTTCTTAGAATATTTTGCATCTATACATGAAGCGTCCTAAGACGAGACATTGATTATCTTGTATTTGTGTACTTGGTAATCTTTGTCACTTGCAGCGTCTGTTTTGACGATGTGCTAGTATGATGCCTTTTCACTAATTATTGTGGCGAGTGCTTTATACACTGTAGCGCATAAATTTTCCTGTTTCCTTTTTAAATTGTAGTGAGAAACAGTAGTCTGTGTCTTTTTCAAAGACAAGTTCATTTAAACCTTTTATGCATAGATTCAGACTCTCGTACTCAAACCAGTTTTTAATGGAAAACTTTGATTCTTTCATCGGTTGTGATTGTCATTCTTTATGAAAATCATTTTTACAATCACAACCGATTCATTTTTCCTCAAAAGATTAAATGCAATTGCTCTCATTCAAAAAATCATAGATTTTCTAAAATGCATTTATAACTCCTTCTGTTCTTCGGAACTTAATCAGCCTCTTAGCTTTCCTAGATAGTCATAAGGTTGAAAACCAACAATCTTTATCCCAGACTATAAAACCAAATTCAGAACACATCCCAACTTTCCCCCTGGAGTAATAAGGAACTTTTCAAACAAAAAGTCAATGAGGGAGAAACTGTACTCGTTGCAGCAAATAAGGATGTGAGGGATAGTGTACCCACAGCTCTACCTCTCAAGGAGAAAAGGTGTTTTCAAACTTGAGGTAACTGTTGCTCATCTGTATTCTCCCAAAAGAATATAGAGCTGAAAAGGCAATTAAACAGTCTCTGGAATCATTCTCTCAAAAGGATGAGTCCATTGAAATTCGCTCGTCAGCCAGAGCATCTTGTATTGAGTCAAGCACATCATCAGTAATCACTCTGATGAAGAGCCTAAACAGAAAATATTATGGACACAATACAAGAGAGTGCATAATAAGGTTAAAGGTTTTGTTCCAGAAGCAACTTCTTCATTCACCATTTTACGGTAAATAAGATGGTTGATGCCTTTACAGGTGTAAGGAGGAAACGAGGATCTCAATTGCCAAATCTTCAGGATTCTCGTCTCCCTCTCCAGATAAGAACAGATCTGGATCCAATCGGAATGGATTTCCTATTTATAGGAGATCGGCAACTCTCTGACTATGAGTCAATTTATTGATGAGTCAGTTGAGGATCGGGGATTTACGAAACCCCATTGCACCGCCAGTGACCTCTCTTGAAGGGGCTATGGTGATTTTCTCATGCAGGTACAGAAGACCATACTTTGAGTGCTGAGAGAAACACTGTGAGCCAAACACTGAGAGTTAAACACTTGGTGAGATTCTGAGAACATTCAGTGAGATATCAGAATGAGAAATATGTGAGCATGAGTGAGTGCAAACACATAGGAAATTGAGAAGAGTGAAACACTTGTGAGGTACATATTATAATATTTAGTATTGAAAGCTCACAAGTTGTTGAAAGAATTGACGGAAGCAACTATAGTTCATTCTATTTCACGGTGTGAACCTATGGTTGATGATTCTGTTGAATCAAGTGTCTTCACAGACATTGAGGAGGACTTGGGCCTTTGCCATAATTAAGCCTTTGTCTAACCTCCTAGAGCAAACAACTCTGGATCCTTAATTGGATAAGCCACTTAGTGGTTGGCAACTTGTGGACCATGATTCGGATTTATCTGATGAGTCTATAGGGACTGGGAATTACGAACTCCCATTGCACCACCGGTGACCCCCTTTAAGGGTGGCTAAGGTGATTTTCTTGCAGGTACTTAGCATTTTGGAAGCTCAGTATTTGTGTGGAGGGATACACTTACAGAACTCGTGAGTGACACCCTTACCCAAAAACCGAGAGAAATTTGAGTGTTGAGTGATACACTTGCAGAACATTTTAGTGAGACACCTACTAATTACCAAATTTATACCTAAAGACAAGGTGGATGTTGTAACTGGAATGTCAGATTTTACTCATTACTTTACCGTTTGGAACCTATTCATTCAGAATAGGAACCAACCCAATCAAAGTAAACCCTTCTTCTGAACTCTTTCTTCGACCCCAGCTTTAGCGTTGTTTAGTTCTCTATGGGGAGATTATCCTTTGGTACATGAAGTATTGTACACGTTCCTTGACCATATTTGATACCACATATCCTCGGAGGATTCCACAACTAAGGGGGAGAATATATTTAGGGGGAGAATATATGAAAGGGGGAAGAAAAAGTAAGTTAGCTTTCTTTAGCTGTCTACAACTAAGGGGGATTAAACTACTCTTTAGTTGTGTACTACTGAGGGGGAGATTCTTCTTGAGACTAAGGAGGAGGATTGATCTTTCATCTAAGGGGAGACAACTACTTATCAATAAGGGGAACCTGATCAAGGTAACGGGAGGAGAAGTATAAGGTGATACATTTATTCTTCAGTAAGTGGTAGACAGGAACTTATTCATTACCACTGAAGAATTCAATGAAGCTGCTGATTGTTCTTTGCATAATGGAATGTTTTGAATTCTCTTCAAGACAGACTATGAGGATTTTCAGGCAGGTAAGCAAGAACAAGAGAAATAAAGGTGATATGCACATTTGTTATTTCTATTCATGAAATCTGGAAATGTATTATATGATCCAGAAACTTTATAGCATTATTTACTAGTCCAGGACTTTACTTTTTCTAGTGTTAGTTGAGTTATCCTCCAGAGGATTTGCTTGTTGTGGTTAACAAACAAATAGGGGGAGATTGTAAGTCTAAATGTAATGACAACCCTATCTGTTACATAGGGATGATAACTCAACAATAGAACAGGACAAGTAAATAACACTACGCCTGCACCGGAATCGGAAGATACGAAGACAAAGGTTGAAGAAGCGGTCTACAGTCTTGAAGGAATAAGTTCACTGGAAGAAGTTCATTAATATGTTCATGCCTCAGTGAAGAATAAAGATTGAAGTATTCAAGATTGTGGAAGCAATGAAGATGTTGTCCAAGTACTCGAAAGATTTCAGTGCAACCCCTGAAGCAAGATATGTCTATATCTTGGTTGGTTAATTATAATCAACAAACTGAAGCATAAACTAACCCGGAACCGACTGATCAATGTTTGCTGACAAAGACGGTACAATGTTTAACTTCAGTGTTAGTCGCTTGTGAACCAGACCAGTGCACTAAGCGTCAGCACGTACGGAGCTTTGCAAAGTATTTATCGATCGAAGAATTGATCCAGTCATATCAAGTCATTTGTTCCACAGCCAAGCCAAGCCAAATGCCAGCTATGCCAAACTTACTGCTCAAATGCCATATGTCAAAGCTTCCACAGAAAGCCATATCAGGAAGTGACATTTTATATATGTGTGCACTTATATATTTGTATATGTACAAATATAATTATATATGTATATATATGTATATTTAATTAAATATAATATATATAATATATATGTATATATGTTCTTAAACATATGTATATGTATATTTATATGTATATATATTTAAATAAATATATATGTATATAGTATATGTATTTATATTTTACATAAACATTTATATATTTAAGTGTATATATATATATTATATTATGTGCATAAATATATGTATATTTATATCTATAGGTAATTATATATATCTCTATATATATATTTATATTTATATTTACATATAATTATATGTATATTATATATATTTGAATATATGAGAATATATTTAAATATATGTATATATATATATTACTATATGTTTATATAAATATTATTTATATATATTTATATGTATATCTTTATTTATACATATATTTATATAATATTATGAATATAATATAATATATATAATATATGATTTGTGCCAACTCAAGATTTGAGCTAATTTGGCTAAGTTGGGAGAGGAACAAACTCAAGTCAATCTCAGTCAAAGGAGTGATAACAAGGAAAGCTTTTACAATGGTGGAGCAACTTTTGACTAAGTCAAAAGACACTATGGTGGAAGCTATGTGAGGAGCAACATTTGACCGAAGTCAACAGCTCTTCCTCACTTAGAAAATTCTCTAAGTATCATCACAAGTGAAGACAATGCACTCTTGAGGAGCAAACTTTGACCAAGTCAAAGTTCGTCCCCAAGTGATGAGAGAGAACAAGGAAGCTATGTGAGGAGCAACATTTGACCGAAGTCAACAGCTCTTCCTCACTTAGAAAATTCTCTAAGTATCATCACAAGTGAAGACAATGCACTCTTGAGGAGCAAACTTTGACCAAGTCAAAGTTCGTCCCCAAGTGATGAGAGAGAACAAGGAAGCTATGTGAGGAGCAACATTTGACCAAAAGTCAAAGGCTCTTCCTCACTTAGAAAATTTTCTAAGTACATCACAATGGAGTATCCACACTCTTGAGGAGCAAACTTTGACCAAGTCAAAGTTCGTCCCCAAGAGATGAGAGAGAACAAGGGAGCACATTCACTATGGAGTTTCTTGGAGTTAGATTTATTTTGTTAAATCGAATCCGTCCAGGACGAACTCAAGTCGTCCAGGACGAACTCGTTAACCATGGTTAGTTTATGAAAGCCTATAAATATGTGATTGTGGTTCTCACAATTTACATCATCCTTCGGGATGGATGGCCAAGTGCTATGCACAAACTCTCTCAAATATACACACACCCTAGCCTAGTTTTGTACCATAAATATTTGTAGTGGATAGGGCTTGTAATATTTAGAGGAGTGGTCATTGTAGCCAACCTTCGGGTTTGGATTTGTAGCACCTTCGAGGTATTTATCAATATACAGATATACCTTGGAAAATATTGTGTGTTGGTTTAATATTTTCATATCCTCAGAAATCGACCCAATAAATATCCGGAACACGAAACCCATTACAGGACTGCAATTTATTTATCCGCAAGATTCGAAAGAATTTTAAATTGTAGTGAGTATCGTATTCAACCCCCCCTTCTACGATACTTTGGACCTAACAGAACACTAGACAATACAACTTAAGAATGCCAGTACACTAGACGAATAAACTTAAAAATGCCAGTACACTAGACAATAAACTGAACAGAGACTTTATATGAGATGTAAAAATGAAATTCAAAAGGAAAGAAGACCGAAGAAAAGCAATTAATTAGGCGGAGGATTTTAAAAATATTATTAGATTAGAACTACTTCCAGCCCTGCCCAGTGAAAAATAGCCAGTAAAAGCAAGATATTTTTGTTTTGTTTTTTTGAAAAGTAGCATTTTCTTTTGAAAAGTAGCAAAAAAAATTAAAAGAAGAAAAAAATAAAATCATAATAAAAACACAAAAAAAGTAAAAGGCAAGCCAAAAAAAACCATAACAAATCGATACTGATAAACAACAGAGTAGTTTTAGGAAGATATCCCTTCCATTATTAAATAGAAAAATCTATAACAATCACTTAAATATCTCATAGGCAAACCACAGGTAATGCAAGGAATCAATAAATAAACAATCTTAAGAAATATCATATAAACTATTAAATCGATCGAGTATAATATAAGAACAAATAAATATTGATCAATATGCAAAATAAAGTGTGGAAAAAAAATCTGTGAAAACATAAAATTAAAAAAAAATAAGGAATAAAAACATACCACATGTACGACAGATAACAACTGGAAGATTCGGAAGGCTTACTAATCAAGCTCTACCCTAATTTTGTTTCTGTGTAAGCCTGCAGCAAACCCGGAAACATCGGAACAGGACTAGAACTGCTATATGGCCCCAACAAAGATTGATTCGCACCTAAACAATCCATTCCTTGACCCATCATCACCGCGCCATAGCCTCCTAACCCTCCCCCTATTTGTCCAAATTGATTTCCCCCAATTAATGCTTGTCCACATATAGGACCCAATAAACCTCCACCCGGATTCGCAAACAACCCTCCTCCCAAAAAAGAATTATAACCCGTCTGTTGCACCAACAAGCGATTGGATACTGAATGCTGCCCTAACAACCCTACATTCTGATCCACCACATTCGACAAAGGCTGCACTACAGTCGTAATCGAACTAACACTCTTCCCACCCCTCCCGCTATCCGCCATTCGACAATTCAACATCACCCCCTCAAACACCTTATTAGTCTCCTCCAACACTTTCTTCACGCTATCCAAATTCTTAAAAATAAAGATCGCATACCCCCTACTTTTCCCTGTCCCGGCATCAAACCCCAACGGCCCCACCTCAATCTCCCCAAACCTCTCAAAAAACTCCCGTAACTTCCCTGAATCAACATCCTTCCCTACATTCCCAACAGAAATCTTCCTACTACCAAATCCATCCAAACCCCCCACATTCCCCACTGGTCCAACACAGGCCAGCTGACACCACACAACCCGATTATCAATCTTCAATTTCCCCTCTTCCAAGGCCTTTTTCGCCCCATCTCTCGACTTAAAAACAACAAAACCAAACCCTTTAGCTCTCCCAGTCCCCTTATCAATAATCAAACTACAGTCCTCAATTTCCCCATACTTTTCGAAACTCAAAACAACGGCTTGGCGCGTGGTGTCCCAACCAAGCCCATGAAAAAATAGTTTCCTATGAGAGACATCTGTTTCGGCTTTCTCGACAATCTGGGAGTGAACTGAAGGAGTTTTGAGGGCAGAATCAATCAAAAAGCTGATGAGCTGGTGCTTTGTGTAGGGTTCAAGAAGGGCTTGGAGGGATTCCGGGTCCGGTTTTTTAGGGTTTTGGGATATAGGTCTTTTTGAGTTTTGTTGGTTTTTCTTTGATTTGTGTTTCTTGATCTTTTCTAAGGTTTTGGGGTATGATTGTTGGGGGGTTTTGATGGGTTTTTTGTTCTTTGATTTCAGCTTTGTCATTTGGACAGAGAGAAAGAGATTGTAAGATGGCCAACAGAAAAAACTGGAGATCAGTTTAGGCGCTATGTATTCCTGTCATCATGTTCGAAAATTTTCCATTTTCTTTTGGCTTAAAATCACTTAAGCCATTCAAGTTGACATGAGTGTGCACATGAGCCCCTGAAATATTATTATGCACAGCTCAGAACCTCAACTTTCGAAAAAAGTAAGCATCGACGTTTTTCTTTGATAGAAAAAATTTTATAGTTGACAGAAGGGCATGACATACAGCACATAGAAGACTATAGCAGTAATTGGCTACAAAGAACGGAAAATGTAAACATTAATCTTAATATCTTTCAAACTAAAAAGCAAAAATGTAGGCATATATGTTAACGTTGGAGATAGATTAGGGAGGTACTGATCATTGCAAAGTTTGATTTCTTTTCACCGATTGTTGAAGCAAGACTCGCGTCAAATATTCATCTGATCCATAATAATTGTACGAGATTATGATGACCCTCATTCACCTCAATATGGTATGTATTTCGAAGTTGTAATTTTAATACTTGCATATGTTAGGTTGTGTTTGATTTAATTTTTTGTGTTGTATATAATTTTGTATATGTATTAAATTGGTTTGAGGGTTTGGTTAAAGGAAGTTAACATCTCAAATCCCGTGTTTGTTCGTAGATAGTAGTGTTGGCATTTTAAGTGTTAGATTATATCCTGGTGGATTCCTTAACTAGTTACATCATACCGAGTATGTAGGTTGTCAGCTCATTATTTATGCTTTTTGAGGGTTAGATTTAATAAGCATGAAAGAAATAAGCTTTAAATTTGAACTCTTAGGATACATTGAGTTTCATTTTTTGTACCTTAAAGTTACAGGAGAACTAATGGTTGTTGGCATGGTTGACATTAAAAAAGAATTTGATCTTACTAAAATGTTAGAGTATTCCAAGACTAACAATTACATAACAGATTTGTATGTTAAACATTTTTTTTCTTGAAGAAGGGACATGACATACATCTAATGATTTTAAGAAATGATTGTTGGGGTGGACTGGTTAGAACAATATTGTTGGGGTGGATTGATAACTGCACCAGCTAGATTTGATGAACCGAATTTTCAGGGCTTATATAAGGAAGGTTGTGTTAGTATTCTTTGATGATATTCTCATTTATAGTCCAGATTTAGAGTCTCATGAGGAACATTTAGGACAAGTATAATAAAAGGTCCTTGTTCGGTGAAATCTACACGCAAGCGCACGTGATCATAAGTAATATATTTGTTCGTTCCCACAGAGACTGGTGAATTAAGAATACGCACCTATGCAACAATGTATGATCAATTATCACTGCTAAGACAATTAACAAGGATTGGTTTCTTTTATACTAATAATTAAATTTACTAATCAAATTCAGAATAGGAAAACACATGGGATTCTAACTTCATTATCGAATTCATCTAGAATTGAATTTACTGATTAACATGCGACTGTTGATCCTAATCAGACAACACGAAAGTAATACATGCCAACTCTCGTTGCACACGTATCATACCAATCAAAATCCGCAATTAAGACAGAAATCTCATGGACACCAACAAAGCTCAGACCCTATATCTCTATAGCGGTAGTGTAAGCAGAGAGGTTTAAATAACAAGTCATCTATCGTGATTACACAGGGTGATAAAAATAGTTCAAGTCTACCACAAATTATGTTTCATTCACATAATCCTATGTTTACATGGCATAGTTCTAAATTCAATCATCCACTCTCGCTTCAGAAAGAATTAACAAACAACTTAGAAGTTAGCTACTCTCCTAAGAAGAATAAGTACGGCTCATGCAAAGAAATCAACGTACGTCACAACATCAAGCAATTAATATTCGTTACTAGACTACATCGATAAATCCATTAGAATCCCATGAAGGCGGTTAGTTCATAATCGAACTAATCGACATCATGGTTTCTAATGAAAACATGATAAATAAAAGACAAGAATTAAATAGAATAAAAATGCTTGAATTAATAATAAAGAACACAACGTTACAGAACCAAGCCCATGAAAAAATAGTTTCCTATGAGAGACATCTGTTTCGGCTTTCTCGACAATCTGGGAGTGAACTGAAGGAGTTTTGAGGGCAGAATCAATCAAAAAGCTGATGAGCTGGTGCTTTGTGTAGGGTTCAAGAAGGGCTTGGAGGGATTCCGGGTCCGGTTTTTTAGGGTTTTGGGATATAGGTCTTTTTGAGTTTTGTTGGTTTTTCTTTGATTTGTGTTTCTTGATCTTTTCTAAGGTTTTGGGGTATGATTGTTGGGGGGTTTTGATGGGTTTTTTGTTCTTTGATTTCAGCTTTGTCATTTGGACAGAGAGAAAGAGATTGTAAGATGGCCAACAGAAAAAACTGGAGATCAGTTTAGGCGCTATGTATTCCTGTCATCATGTTCGAAAATTTTCCATTTTCTTTTGGCTTAAAATCACTTAAGCCATTCAAGTTGACATGAGTGTGCACATGAGCCCCTGAAATATTATTATGCACAGCTCAGAACCTCAACTTTCGAAAAAAGTAAGCATCGACGTTTTTCTTTGATAGAAAAAATTTTATAGTTGACAGAAGGGCATGACATACAGCACATAGAAGACTATAGCAGTAATTGGCTACAAAGAACGGAAAATGTAAACATTAATCTTAATATCTTTCAAACTAAAAAGCAAAAATGTAGGCATATATGTTAACGTTGGAGATAGATTAGGGAGGTACTGATCATTGCAAAGTTTGATTTCTTTTCACCGATTGTTGAAGCAAGACTCGCGTCAAATATTCATCTGATCCATAATAATTGTACGAGATTATGATGACCCTCATTCACCTCAATATGGTATGTATTTCGAAGTTGTAATTTTAATACTTGCATATGTTAGGTTGTGTTTGATTTAATTTTTTGTGTTGTATATAATTTTGTATATGTATTAAATTGGTTTGAGGGTTTGGTTAAAGGAAGTTAACATCTCAAATCCCGTGTTTGTTCGTAGATAGTAGTGTTGGCATTTTAAGTGTTAGATTATATCCTGGTGGATTCCTTAACTAGTTACATCATACCGAGTATGTAGGTTGTCAGCTCATTATTTATGCTTTTTGAGGGTTAGATTTAATAAGCATGAAAGAAATAAGCTTTAAATTTGAACTCTTAGGATACATTGAGTTTCATTTTTTGTACCTTAAAGTTACAGGAGAACTAATGGTTGTTGGCATGGTTGACATTAAAAAAGAATTTGATCTTACTAAAATGTTAGAGTATTCCAAGACTAACAATTACATAACAGATTTGTATGTTAAACATTTTTTTTCTTGAAGAAGGGACATGACATACATCTAATGATTTTAAGAAATGATTGTTGGGGTGGACTGGTTAGAACAATATTGTTGGGGTGGATTGATAACTGCACCAGCTAGATTTGATGAACCGAATTTTCAGGGCTTATATAAGGAAGGTTGTGTTAGTATTCTTTGATGATATTCTCATTTATAGTCCAGATTTAGAGTCTCATGAGGAACATTTAGGACAAGTATAATAAAAGGTCCTTGTTCGGTGAAATCTACACGCAAGCGCACGTGATCATAAGTAATATATTTGTTCGTTCCCACAGAGACTGGTGAATTAAGAATACGCACCTATGCAACAATGTATGATCAATTATCACTGCTAAGACAATTAACAAGGATTGGTTTCTTTTATACTAATAATTAAATTTACTAATCAAATTCAGAATAGGAAAACACATGGGATTCTAACTTCATTATCGAATTCATCTAGAATTGAATTTACTGATTAACATGCGACTGTTGATCCTAATCAGACAACACGAAAGTAATACATGCCAACTCTCGTTGCACACGTATCATACCAATCAAAATCCGCAATTAAGACAGAAATCTCATGGACACCAACAAAGCTCAGACCCTATATCTCTATAGCGGTAGTGTAAGCAGAGAGGTTTAAATAACAAGTCATCTATCGTGATTACACAGGGTGATAAAAATAGTTCAAGTCTACCACAAATTATGTTTCATTCACATAATCCTATGTTTACATGGCATAGTTCTAAATTCAATCATCCACTCTCGCTTCAGAAAGAATTAACAAACAACTTAGAAGTTAGCTACTCTCCTAAGAAGAATAAGTACGGCTCATGCAAAGAAATCAACGTACGTCACAACATCAAGCAATTAATATTCGTTACTAGACTACATCGATAAATCCATTAGAATCCCATGAAGGCGGTTAGTTCATAATCGAACTAATCGACATCATGGTTTCTAATGAAAACATGATAAATAAAAGACAAGAATTAAATAGAATAAAAATGCTTGAATTAATAATAAAGAACACAACGTTACAGAACCAAGCCCATGAAAAAATAGTTTCCTATGAGAGACATCTGTTTCGGCTTTCTCGACAATCTGGGAGTGAACTGAAGGAGTTTTGAGGGCAGAATCAATCAAAAAGCTGATGAGCTGGTGCTTTGTGTAGGGTTCAAGAAGGGCTTGGAGGGATTCCGGGTCCGGTTTTTTAGGGTTTTGGGATATAGGTCTTTTTGAGTTTTGTTGGTTTTTCTTTGATTTGTGTTTCTTGATCTTTTCTAAGGTTTTGGGGTATGATTGTTGGGGGGTTTTGATGGGTTTTTTGTTCTTTGATTTCAGCTTTGTCATTTGGACAGAGAGAAAGAGATTGTAAGATGGCCAACAGAAAAAACTGGAGATCAGTTTAGGCGCTATGTATTCCTGTCATCATGTTCGAAAATTTTCCATTTTCTTTTGGCTTAAAATCACTTAAGCCATTCAAGTTGACATGAGTGTGCACATGAGCCCCTGAAATATTATTATGCACAGCTCAGAACCTCAACTTTCGAAAAAAGTAAGCATCGACGTTTTTCTTTGATAGAAAAAATTTTATAGTTGACAGAAGGGCATGACATACAGCACATAGAAGACTATAGCAGTAATTGGCTACAAAGAACGGAAAATGTAAACATTAATCTTAATATCTTTCAAACTAAAAAGCAAAAATGTAGGCATATATGTTAACGTTGGAGATAGATTAGGGAGGTACTGATCATTGCAAAGTTTGATTTCTTTTCACCGATTGTTGAAGCAAGACTCGCGTCAAATATTCATCTGATCCATAATAATTGTACGAGATTATGATGACCCTCATTCACCTCAATATGGTATGTATTTCGAAGTTGTAATTTTAATACTTGCATATGTTAGGTTGTGTTTGATTTAATTTTTTGTGTTGTATATAATTTTGTATATGTATTAAATTGGTTTGAGGGTTTGGTTAAAGGAAGTTAACATCTCAAATCCCGTGTTTGTTCGTAGATAGTAGTGTTGGCATTTTAAGTGTTAGATTATATCCTGGTGGATTCCTTAACTAGTTACATCATACCGAGTATGTAGGTTGTCAGCTCATTATTTATGCTTTTTGAGGGTTAGATTTAATAAGCATGAAAGAAATAAGCTTTAAATTTGAACTCTTAGGATACATTGAGTTTCATTTTTTGTACCTTAAAGTTACAGGAGAACTAATGGTTGTTGGCATGGTTGACATTAAAAAAGAATTTGATCTTACTAAAATGTTAGAGTATTCCAAGACTAACAATTACATAACAGATTTGTATGTTAAACATTTTTTTTCTTGAAGAAGGGACATGACATACATCTAATGATTTTAAGAAATGATTGTTGGGGTGGACTGGTTAGAACAATATTGTTGGGGTGGATTGATAACTGCACCAGCTAGATTTGATGAACCGAATTTTCAGGGCTTATATAAGGAAGGTTGTGTTAGTATTCTTTGATGATATTCTCATTTATAGTCCAGATTTAGAGTCTCATGAGGAACATTTAGGACAAGTATAATAAAAGGTCCTTGTTCGGTGAAATCTACACGCAAGCGCACGTGATCATAAGTAATATATTTGTTCGTTCCCACAGAGACTGGTGAATTAAGAATACGCACCTATGCAACAATGTATGATCAATTATCACTGCTAAGACAATTAACAAGGATTGGTTTCTTTTATACTAATAATTAAATTTACTAATCAAATTCAGAATAGGAAAACACATGGGATTCTAACTTCATTATCGAATTCATCTAGAATTGAATTTACTGATTAACATGCGACTGTTGATCCTAATCAGACAACACGAAAGTAATACATGCCAACTCTCGTTGCACACGTATCATACCAATCAAAATCCGCAATTAAGACAGAAATCTCATGGACACCAACAAAGCTCAGACCCTATATCTCTATAGCGGTAGTGTAAGCAGAGAGGTTTAAATAACAAGTCATCTATCGTGATTACACAGGGTGATAAAAATAGTTCAAGTCTACCACAAATTATGTTTCATTCACATAATCCTATGTTTACATGGCATAGTTCTAAATTCAATCATCCACTCTCGCTTCAGAAAGAATTAACAAACAACTTAGAAGTTAGCTACTCTCCTAAGAAGAATAAGTACGGCTCATGCAAAGAAATCAACGTACGTCACAACATCAAGCAATTAATATTCGTTACTAGACTACATCGATAAATCCATTAGAATCCCATGAAGGCGGTTAGTTCATAATCGAACTAATCGACATCATGGTTTCTAATGAAAACATGATAAATAAAAGACAAGAATTAAATAGAATAAAAATGCTTGAATTAATAATAAAGAACACAACGTTACAGATTTGATGTTCACGATCTCGCTCGAAACTGTCACTTCCTCGCGAAGAACGATCTACTACAAAACTGATATTGTGATTGAATGATAACACTGAAACTACGATATTGTTCTCTCTACTAAAAACTACTTCTATGAGGCTAGGGTTTTTACACACGAGAAATAAAAATGCATTGACTAAGTCAACCGGGCCTCGACCGCTGCGAAAATCCATCAGAAAGGCTGTAAAAATCGGCCCGGAAAGTTTCTGTGGGGCGCCACCGCGCTACACTAGCGCGGGCGCGCTAGTGTTGCAGACTGTAGCGCGGGCGCGCTACAAGTTAGCGCGGGCGCGCTACTGTCTGTGATGGCAGCTCTGATTCCTTGTTTTTCAGCTCGTCCTCGCGTGCACGTCCTTCCTCGCTCCTAGTACCACTTCCGTAGGTGATCACGGTTGCATTTAGCATATGCAACAAGCCCTTTAAACCCCTAGATAGCTCTAGTGGACGAGTGTGCTCTCGTGAGGGTTTGTAGAAGATGTACCCACAAAATCCCAAGTCGTGAGGAATCCACAATTCTCTATTCTTGCAAATAATGCACCAAAACCAACCTAAAATGATAGAAAATCACTTCATCACCTCAACTCGTGACCTGCACAGAAAAACAATAAAAACACATCAAAAGACACTAAACCCTTAAGTACAACCAACCAATTTAAGTGGAAATGAAGGCCTATAAGTGCGTATAAATACCACTTATCAGTCCTGTAGGATAATCAGCTGTTTTCTAAGATGTCAAAATGTTCATTTGTTGTTGCTTCCATAGAATATTTAGGCCATCTGGTATCATTTGAAGGGGTGAGTATGGTCCTTCCAAGGTAGAAGGAGCGATGTTATGGCCTACACCCACTTGTGTCAAGGATTTGAAAGCATTTTTTTGGACTGTTTGGTTATTATAAAAGATCTATTAGGGGGTATGGTATGATTTCAAGACCCTTAAAAAAGCTTCTTAAAAGATGGTTTAAATGAGATATAGAGGCTGAGAATGTATCCAACAGTTGAAGAAAGTTTTTTGTACAACACCTGTATTAGCTATGTCTGATATCCCTCAGTCATTCATTTTAGAGACAGATACTTGTGAAAAAAGGGATGAGAGAACTTTTAATACAAAATTGTAGGCTAATAGCTTATCTGAGTTTTTATGTACGCATTTAGATTTATTTTTACATGAGAAGGAGTTATTGGCTTTGGTGATGGATGTTACAAAATGGAAGCAATATTTGGTGGAGAATCATTTTATAATAAGAATTGATCATTAAGCACTCAAATATTATTGAAGCAATAATTACATACAACCTTGCAATATAAGTGGATGTCCAAATTATTTGGATTAGACTATGAGATATAATATAAAAAAGAAGTAGAAAATATTGCAGTTGATTCATTGTCAAGTAGCATGGAGAATATATTGATAAGTGAAGAAAAATCTTTTTTTGCAGTATTAGTAGTACAACCCTTGTGAATTCAGCAGTCTGAAATAAGTTATGAGAATGATATTGTTTGTCAATAGATAATAAGCAAAATATTGGTAGATTCCTATAACAAGAAGGAATTTAAATATGTTCAGAGAATTATTAAAAAGGATGATAAAATCTATGTAGGAAGTGGTGGGGATATAAGAAAAAATCATTTAAATTTTGCATACATATGTCATGGGTAGGCATTCGGGACACACTACTTGTCTTTAAAGAATCAAGCTAGCTTTTTATTGGCTTAATATGAAAATATGAAGAGTGAATTCATTGAGAGTATTAGAAATTGTGAGGTTTGTCAAAGCAGCAAAAATGAACATGTGCAGTATGCAGACTTATTACAACTTTCGGAAATTCCTACCCAAGTAATGAAAGATATTTCCATGAATTTTATAAATTAATTACCAGAGTCCAATGAGAAAGTTTTAGCTCTAGTATTGAAACATCCATTTTCTGCTAAAGAGGTTGTTGATGTGTTTTTAGATCATATTTTCAAGTTACATGGAATGCCAAATTCCATTGTAAGTGATAGGGACAAAATTTTTACAAGCACCTTTTGGAACTCAATTTTTGAAATGTTAGGAGCAACATTGCATTTCAGCATCTCATATCATCTACAATCTGATGGACAGACAAAAAGATTAAATTAATGTTTGGAGTCATACTGGAGGTGTTCTACAAACGAAAAGCCTCATAGCTGAGGTTATCAATGGCGAAATTCTGGTATAACACATCTTTCACTCTAGTCTAGGTATAACACCACATGAGACTTTGAATGAGGTGAATCCAGTACCATTGAGTATGGAAAGCCTACAAGACATGGTCATTCCCGCAGCTCAAGATATACTATAGAAAAAGAGTGCATGTGTATTAATACTTAAGGACAATTGTATCAAGGTTCAGAATAGGATGAAGTACTTTATTGATTTTCATAGGACAAATAGAATGTTTCGGGAGGGAGATTGAGTTTATATGAAATTACAACTTTACAAGCAACAATCTGTGACAACAAGAAGTTCTCTTAAGTTGTCTGTCAGATTTTGGGACCTTTTAAGGCACTACGAAAAATAGGATTTGTGGCCTACAAATTATAGTTGCCTGAACATTCAAAGGTACATCCGATTTTTCATTTATCTTTGCCTTAAAAACACTTGGATACCATACAAATAACGACATGAGAGTTACCAAAATATATCACGATTTTTTGATAGTACTGAAACCTGAGTATATTCTATAGAGACGCTAAATTACCAGAAACAATCAACCAATAATCCAGTGATTGATCAAGTGGAAAGGACTGGAGAGTAGTGAGACTTCGTGGCGAGAGGCACTCGTCAATTTTCTCAGTTCCAATCTTGAGGACAAACTTGTTGTTAAGAGGAAGCAATTGTTATGATCTGGGATAAATGATCCAATTGGACAGTGGTTAGTTATTTAGATAGAAGAAGAGATGGGAACTAACATTTATATCAGAGAAGACATGTAGAAAGAGAGTTAGTTTTTGGCTGGTCTGAATCTTCTTCCTCACTTCATTTGTATTTTTTTTCATTCTTTCTCCTGTATTCATCTCTTCCACTCTTGTAAAATTACAGTATTGAATCTAAGTTGAAATGCAACATTTTGTTTTATTAGAACCTAATTTAACTACCATGCTTTTATAGTTGTATTTAGCCCAATAGGCCTTGGAATGGTCATGGCCCATGACTCATGGGTATGGTGTAAATAAGCCTGAAGCCGGTGAATATTACTAAAATTTCCCATCCTTTTTATCTGCGATTTGAAGTGAAAACATCAAACTATCAATATTGTGAAACAAAAAAAAAAGTCATCAGCTCGTTAAAGATTTGACAATTTTATTAAATTTTTTCTTTTAATAATTAGATTATCTATTTTGTAAAAACAAACTTTTTTCTAATAAATCTTGGATCAACTAAGAATTCGAATAAGATCTTAGACAATAAAAGATAAACCCTTAATATCTAAGTTATTTAAATCGTACATATTAATTGAGAATATATACTCTGAGGAAAGGTACCTAAAATAAATCTCAGACTCCTCCTTGTCCATTTAATTTCATGATGAAAATAAAATTATACAAACACACATATAATTTCATGATAAATATGTTGAAGATATTTGTTTTATTTCTCATACAATATTCTCAAAATTCGAATAACTAATCTAATCAAAGTATTCTAAGAATCTGTAAAGTATCGTACTTTTGGGGAAAGAAATTTTGTTACGTCGGATTTTGTATTTTCGGTACTTGCTAGCAATGGAAATTTATTTTCCTTTTTTTCGAAGATGACCGAGTACTAAATTAATCAAGTATTGAAATTTTTTGAAAAATATAAAAATACAGGAATTTAAGGCACATTCAGGTAAAATTTATCAGAAACAAGAAAAATATAAAAATATTAGAATTTAAGACGCACTCAAACAGAATCGAATTTTATTTTCATTTCTCCAAGATAATAATTAATAGTGTGCTTGATGTAGGCCTCTAAATAAATCGGATATCCGATCCGATCCGTGGTTAAATAAATGAATATGGATCCTTATTTAAAAAATTCGATCTGATAATAATCCGATCCGATAAAGAATGGATATGGATATGGTCAAATCCGATCTGTTAACGATCCGATCCGATTCATGCTTAACTATATTATATATTTTATATTATACAAGACATAACCCTAAATCATATTTTCATATAACCGATCAGCCACACCTAAGTCTTGACCTGACTCTCACTCTTATTATCCGGTTAATCTAATAATCACTTTTTTTGTCTGTAGAGCGAGTATAAACATAGGGGAGCTAAACTCTTCCACTTAACACCTCCTCAATCTCCTGGTTCTGTATTTAAGACATATTTATTGATTTTAATCGTTATTAATAGAGGTGCAGATCATAATTTGCTTCCTCCAGAGGCGGTCAAGAAGGGCGATTTCAAAATTTGAAATCTCAGCAATCTCGGCAATGGTCTGATCGAAGAACCAAGGATCTGAAATTGGAATCCGTTGATAAAAATCTGATGGACTTCATCTGGGCACATAATGAGTGGGTAGACAAGGAGATTCTCGATAGATTGAATGTGAGGGAGGCAGCGGCAATCAATGAAGCCCTAGGTCAAATCCACAGCAGAAGCTTAGGGAAAGATTCAAACCACCAAAGCTTGAATAACACAAGCAGGAGGCAATATAATGAAGTGTTGAGAGGATATGGCAACTTGGAAAAGAAGATAAGCAGTGACCAATCAGAAGAATGGAGGAAAGTTTCTTACAGAAAAATCAGAAATGAAAGCAAGACGAAAAATCGAGAGATTGTCACAACGATTTTCTTGCATAACATTCCAGATAGTGCGACGGGACACGAAATATGGAAATTATACCAAGAGGGCGGACAGATCAAAGACATCATCTTACCCAGAAAAAGGGATAGGTCAGGGAAGCGATTTGGGTTTATCAAGACTACCACGGAAAGGGAGGCAGGAGCAATCATCTCAAACGCAAAAATGGACAGGAAACTAGGAAGCAAGATCAAAATGTCGATCAACAACAGTAAGGAGATGGGTAAAGGAGTAGAGCGCTCTAAAAGGAGCCCTGTAGTGGAAGACCACAACCCAACTCCAAAAACGGTACCAGAAAATCAGGAAGAGATCCCATTTGAGAAAAAAATGTTTGAATTTATAGAAGCCGAAATTGATGAAGAAGTAGAGGAAGTGCTGATGGGGAGTAAAATTGGGTATACGTGGTTTGATATGGAGACAAATCAAGTTCAGGAAATCATAGAGGATACGGGACTGGGTAAGTACAAGGTGATTTCGCTGTCAAAGCGAAAATTCCTTATAAGGAAAAACTTGAAAGATAGTTGGCATGATCTGGACAAGACGGACTTGTCAGTTTGGTTCTGCCTAATTCGAAATTACGAAGAAACTGATCATGTTTTATCTAGGGTAGTGTGGTTGGAATGTAGAGGCTTGCCAATGCCGACATGGAGGGAGGAGAATCTAAGAGCCTTCACAGACAGACTGGGAAAATGGATAAGTTGGTCATATCAGAGTGATGGACTAAATGATTTTTTCAACCCATTAATCTGTCTGGACACAGTTAACTGGAGCAGCTTGAATGATACAATGACTATACTCTATAAAGGAAACAAGAGGGAAGTACAGTTTGTAGAAGTTAAGGATGAGGGTTATTTGCAAGGCAAGGTAATGCCCATGGAGTTTTCACAAGATGAAGGCAATAGAGAAAAGAAAACGGCTGTGGGGCTAGGCAAACAAGAGGAAGATCGTGTTGAAAGACCAGAAAAGGAAGAGGGGGATTTCTCGCAGGTGGATCAGAATATCAGTAGCGATATTGGAGATAACTCTCAAAAAGACAAAAAGATGGAGAAAGCCCTCGTTGAATTCAAAGGGAGAGAGATTCAGACACAGCTTTTGTGCGATGATTACAGGCAGACGCAGACAAGCACTGAGAAAGAGACAACTGAGAGGGAATTGTTGAGCGAGTCTAACAAGTCAACTATTTGTGCTGGTAAAAGTAACGACGATTTGGACAATTCTCAATCAACTTTGTGTGAGGGTATGTCAAAGAAATTGAGAGTAAAGAGTAACAGGGGCAGACCCAGAAAGAAGATGTTGCAGCAAAGGAATCCTTTTGATATAGGGAAAAAGCTGGGGCGCAAAAGAGGAGCAAAGGCAACAACTCGAAATAGGCAAAATGCAAATAGAAAGGCAGTCAACAATGGAAGTTTACAAATTGTTCCAAAAAATATGATAGGCAGTACAGTTCAAGAGGCACTGGAAATCTTGGCTTCTGCAGAAAATATGGGGTTGACTATAAGTGGGGACAGGTCAAGGGTAGTAAGAGAGTTAGTGATCAAGTTGAACAGGAAAGAACTGTAAGCAGATTGCAGAGGAACATGTAGGTAAAGACTAACATGTTTAGCTCAACTAGAATAATGTCTTGGAATATCAGAGGGGTGAACAATAATATTGCAAAAAGAAATTGTAGAGATCTAGTGGGTAAGAGCAGAGCTAATATAGTGTGCTTACAAGAAACTAAGAGTGAAGATTGGATAGCCAGCCCTGGGAAGTCTTTTCTGAATGAAGGAAAATTTTCAATGCACTATCAGCCCTCAAAAGGTAATTCAGGTGGCTTGGCAGTTTTCTGGGAGAATAACTTATTCAAGTGTGTAGCTTTAGCGCAAGCTCGACAGTGGCTGTGGATCACACTCGAGGCTGGTGAAGACGGTTGTAGGCTACACATCATCAATATCTACAGTGCACTACAGATAGAGGATAAGAGACAACTATGGTGTGATATTGGAGAAATATTGAACTGTATTGTTGAAGAGCCAGTTTGTTTCGTAGGTGATTTCAACTGCATCAGATCTAATAAGGAAAGGGTAAATTGTGTTTATGCTAGAAAAGACATGGAAGAATTTAATGCTATGATAGGAGATAATAATCTTTTTGACATTGGCATGTCTAATGCGAGGTACACATGGTTTGGTTTTGATAAGAAAAAGAGCAGGCTTGATAGAGCTTTGGTAGATGTTGTTTGGCTAAAAGATGATGCATGGCAAGTACAGGCCCTAAGCAAAAAGCATTCGGATCACAAGGCGCTGCTAATATACTGTGGAAGTGCTCTGAAAGGACCATCGCCTTTTAAAATATTCAATTGCTATCTAACTGAGGAACTATCTGAAACAGTGAAGGAAAATCTTTTGCACAAAAATGAATGGAGGAAGGCCAATGCGCACCAGATTTTGAAACATGTTAAAAATCTTGTCAAGGAGATGTATAATGATGGCAATAGCAAACTAGACAAAGAGATACAATCGCTGGAGCGCAGGATGGAAGCGTTGGAGGAGGTTTCTTGGGGTGAAGATGAGCATCTGGAAGTGCGAAATAAGTTATTAGCGCTATACAGAACAAGGGACTCTATGCTTTCACAAAAAGCAAGAGTTAGTTGGATTGCACTCGGTGATTCAAACACAAAGTTCTTTCATCAAATGATTCAGAAAAGGAGAAATGCCAACGCGATTCAAAGATTATTTTTCAAGGAAGAATGGATCTCAGACCCGGTGCTGATTAAGGAAGCATTTTTCTCTTATTACTCAAAATTCTTTCAGAACAACCACACAACTCTGTTTTCTCTGGGAACTGTAAAATTACCAAAGTTAACCATGGATGACAAACAGAATCTTATTAAGGATTTCACATGTTTGGAGATTGAAGGTGCTTTGAGAGCCTTGGCAGAGGATAAGGCCCCTGGACCCGATGGCTTTAATGTGAAAAGTTTGAAATTTTTATGGCCGTTCATCAAGCCAAGAATAGAATCCCTAATATCAGAGTTTGGGGAAGAGGCTATCTTGCCGAGAGGGCTCAACTCCTCTTTCATAGCACTAATTCCTAAAATTTCCAATCCAACCACAGTCAAAGATTTCCATCCTATCAGTCTCATTAATTCCAGCATGAAAATTTTAATGAAAGTATTGGCTACTAGATTAGCTCGGTGCATGGATAAGCTAGTAAGTGATGTACAATCAGGCTTTATCAAGGGTCGACAGGCTTCAGAAGGAATACTTATAGTTAAGGAGGTGGCGCATACAATTCAAAGGGGAAAGGGTGAAGGTCTCATCCTCAAGCTTGATTTTGAGAAGGCCTTTGACTCTGTAAATTGGGACTTCTTGTACAGTGTAATGCTGGAAATGAATTTTGATAGCAAGTGGGTTTCCTGGATAAGAGCTCTGTTGGAGTCGTCAAGAATTTCTATTTTAGTCAATGGTTCTCCAACAAAGGAATTCACCCCAGCAAGGGGTCTCAGACAAGGAGACCCTATCTCACCTTTATTATACAACCTTGTCGGAGAAATTTTAAACTCCATGCTAACCAAAGCAGCTTCAGAAGGGTTGTTCAAGGGTATCACTCTCGTAGAAGGAACTGCAGACATCACACACCTACAATTCGCGGACGACACGGTTGTTTTCTTAGATGGAACGTTGGAGTCGGCAAGGGGGATCAAAAGAGTATTACAGTGTTTCCAAATCATCTCTGGCCTTAAGATCAACTACAACAAGAGTGAACTATATGCTTCTAGCTCAGCTGGCGAGAGCTTAAGGAATTGTGCTGAAATATTGGGATGCAAAGTAGGTGCTTGGCCGATGAAATACCTGGGCCTTCCTATAGGTTGTTCTGCTAGGAAAGAAATTTTCTGGGAGCCTGTACTAATGAAGATGAGAAGTAAACTTTCTAAATGGAAAGCCGAATCCCTCAACCAAGCCGGAAGGCTCACCCTTATCAAATCAGTGCTAGACAGTCTCCCAATCTATTGGATGAACTTACATTTCATTCCAGCTGTAGTTCTGAAGAGAATGGAAAAAATAAGGAGAGACTTCCTTTGGGGGCACGTAGGCACTCGATTTCTTAAGGAAAGGAAGCTACACTTAATTTCGTGGGGAAAAGTGTGCAAACCACTGGGACAAGGAGGTCTGGGATTAATCCCATCAGAGTGAAGAACGTGGCGATGCTAAGTAAGTGGAATTTTAGATGGAACAGTGAAAGACAAAAATCCTGGAATGTTTGGATGAGAGGGAAATATGGTATTTCTGCTCACGAGAGTATGACTTCGACTCAGCACCTGAATAAATTGTCTGAAAGTATGAAAGCAATCAAGAAGGCATCAGAGTTTCCTGGTCTAAGAGAAAAATTATCTCAAGATAATTTTGCATGGAAATTGAAAAATGGTAAAACAATTTTATTCTGGGAAGATCGTTGGTCTGGAAAATCATCAATAAAAGACACACATCCTAAGCTGTATAAGCTGTCTACGCTTAAAGAGATTTCAGTCTCAGAAGTGTTTGAATGCTGGAAGGGGAATGACATTAGTACAAGCTGCCAGTTCTGGTCAAGGCCACTTAGACCGTGGGAAATGGAGGAAGCCTCAAAAATAGGCGACCTTGTCCGAACAATAACCCTAGCAAAAGACAAAGATGAAATGATCTGGGCATATACTAAGAAAGGCTTATCACTTAAGGCTGCCACAGATCTCTTGACATGCAACAGTAGTCCGATCAGTTGGGAATTCGTTTGGAAGTTAAAGGTGCCTAACAAGGTAAAGATCTTTCTCTGGAAAGCTCATTTGGGAATCCTTCCTACTAGAAACTTCTTAGCACTCAGGAATATTAAACTCAGCGACTCAACGACTTGTCCTGTTTGTAAGCTAGAAGGGGAAACAACAGGTCACTTATTGATAGAGTGCAAAATGGCCAAAGCAGTTTGGACTCAGATGTTCAGTTGGTGGCAAATCAACCCAGTTCCTCCGCATGAAATGTCACTAATGAGCATCTGGCAACAGTCTAAGCAGTTCTCAACTAGGAAAGCCAGAATCACTTGGAAAGTATGTGTGAGTGCAGCTTTGTGGTGCATATGGTTGGTGAGAAATCAGGTGGTTTTTCGTAATATGGAAGTCAAAATGCAATCAGCCATAAGCTACTTCAAACAACTAGCCAAGGAGTGGTGCTTGGCAAACAACTTGATTCTTCAAAACGCTGCAACATGGTGGAGTGTCAATCCAATGGGAGTCTTAACAAGTTCTGAGCGAGCTCAGCTAAGCAATATAATGCAGGTCGAGGAAGATTTAATCGGATTTACAGATGGCTCATGCAAAACACGTGGCGAATTTAAATTCGCTGGAATAGGAGGGAACATCCTCAACAAAAAAGGAAATGTAATCTTTTCATTCTCAGGACCCTCTAGCGCTACAACCTCGTTCGAAGCAGAGAGTCAAGCATTGGAGTTTCTGGTAAAATCGTTTTCAAACTCAGACTATAAGGCAAGCAATATGGTAATCTACTCGGATTGCTTAAAATTAGTGCACAAGGTGTTGGAAGTTACAACTGCGCACTGTACAGATGAAAAGCAGGACTTACGGGAAATTTTTAAAGGACTAAAAATCAGATGCGCTTTTATTCCTAGTGAGCTAAACAGCGAAGCTGATTTTTTAGCCAAAAAAGGTGCCAAGAGTAAACATCTCACAAGTTGTTGGATCACAAATTGCAGTGGCCCATTCTCCCAACCCAAGCCTTGAGTAGTGGAATTCGAAGAGTCAGTTCTAGTAACTTCGCACTAACCTAGTTATAGCCTATAAATAAACTGTTCACCCCTTAAGCCTTTAGTCAATAACAGTTAAGACAAACTGCTAAAACAAACATGACCCAAGTGGAGAATGTCGAAGCTCTTCCAAGGTGGAGTATGCCCAGAAGAGGAATGGTGAAGATAAACGTTCATGGCTGTTTTTTTGTGGAGGCTTTGCCCAACGGAAATGTAACCGGAATAGGAGTGGTCATAAGGAACAGCCGGGGCCGTATCCTGCGCATGCTTTCTGGGTCCCTACGGATTCAGAACAGGAGGGTTAATGAGTACTACGCCATGCTTGAAGGATGTAAACGAGCTTATGCGGAGAACTGGGAGCATTACATCTTGAAGTCGGATCACTTCCAATCTTACTGGGAATGGAGGCACTCTGCTGTCGAGGGGGTTCATCCAGATCACCAGTATGTTGTGCAGCAACTTAACCAACGCAGAGCAGATCACAACTTTGAGATGGAAGTCGACATCTGTGATAGAAATGCTAATGAACTAGCAGCATTCCTGGCTGACCACGGTGCGAGAAACTATCAGGTGATGGTGGTCATAGATCAGCCGCTCGGGAGGATCTTTGAAATCTGGCATGCAGACATGGGGCTTGGCCCTGCAGAACCCCAGTTTATGGCAGTGAACGAAGAAGATGTCGGACCTGGTGCAGTGAACGATGCGGACATCATGGATCAACCTGTGTTGGAAGAAGAACCAGATCTTGCTCTGATGGTGGGAGGTGATGCTCAGGTGAATGTTGACGGTGAACCGGTGGAGGTGGACGAGATTCAAGAGTAAAATGGGCATGCAAACAATTGTTCAGTTCTAGGTAGTCTAGTAGTAATAGGGTATTATTAGCTTATGGGGTCTTTTGCATGGGGATGTATGGGATATTGTGTTTTTGGTGGCTATGTAGGTTTCTAGGTGGTTGTAGGAGAGAGTTTCTGAAGGATGAAATGCTGATTGGGTAGTTGTTATTCCCAGGGTATATTTTGTTGGGTAGTAATGATGAAGGATGTCTTTACATATCTTTAGTAGATATGCTTATGTAATCAACCTTTCTGATCAATGCATCTTATTCGCTTTTCAAAAAAAAATTAAACAACTTATTTATTATTTTTTATTTACTTGACACATTCTTTATTGAAGGCTTCTCGGGAACAATCAACAAAGTTTTCAGTTGCATTTTTCTTAATAGCATGAAGCTGCAAACTTTACTTTACTGCTTTATGACGTTAAAATTCCTTAATTAATATAGTTAGAAAATATAACTTTTTTCTGTATGGAAGTTAAAACATTGTCCACGGTAAAAAAAATATTTTATAATTTTTAATGGATCGAATCTCCGATCCGATTATCCATGATCCGAATGGACTGGATATGGATCGATTTGTAAAATATTCGACTCCTGATCTACTCTGATCCGAAAACGATAAAATTAAATGAATTGGGATATGAATTTAGCTAAATCCGATCCAAATCCGATCCGTTCATAGCCTAGCTGGATGCCCGTTTAAAGCATTTTCTTGTGGATCATTATCCGAATGTAATAATGCCTAGTAGGGGTGAGCAAAAAACCGATATGAAACCGAACCGAAACCGGGAAAAACCGGCTAAAACCGAACCGTCAAAAACCGAAACCGAAACCGAAAAAATTAAACCGAACCCGAACCGTTTTAATTGGTTCGGTTCCGGTTATATTTCCAAACCGAACCGGAAAAAACCGAACCGAACCGATTATTAAAATAAATAATTAAATATAATTTTATATAATTATTTATAATCTATATAATTTTATATAATGTAATTCTAACTTTAATTTATAAGTCACATGAATTCTTATATGCAGCTCTTTTGTGTTCTGTCAGAAATCTTTATCTTCTGCTGTTGCTAATATTACCCAAGTCATGATGCTTGGCACACTACACATTAGAGAGGTCATAATCACAGGACAAAGATTGCCCTGAAAATTCTTAAACTGGAGCACTCTCTGATTATATGGTGTGAAATCCTAAAATAATTCTTTCGACTGATGTCTGGGCAATAAGTACCAAGTGAATTTTCACTACAAGAAAAAGACTTATCAGCGACCGCATTTGGTAGCTATTAGCTATCAGCGACCGAAATCGGTAGCTGATAGCAGTCGCATAAAAACTGGTCGCTGATATGCATTTCAGCGACGACTTGTAGTGACCGTGGTATCAGCGACGGATATTAGCTACGGAATTCGGTCGCTAACTTCTGCAACCGTCATTAGCTACAGGAGTCGGTCGCTAACTTCTGCGACCAACATTAGCTACGAAATTTGGTTGCTAGAATCAGTTACAGACATCAGCTACCAAATTCAGTCACTAAATCAGCTACAGAATTGGGTCGCTGATGGAGGTCGCTAATTATATGTTCAGAATACAATATTTTTCCTATTATTATAGATTTACCAATATATTATACGTGTTTTATACCCTGCTTTCTCAACAGATGCATTCAAATCATACAAACATCCGGTCACCATAATATAGACAATTGCTTGAAATCAAATAATCAACTCGAATAAATAGAAAAATCTCAATATAATTGTTTATATCATCTAAAAACCCAAAAGGACAAACATATGTTCTAGTATCGTCCAAGTATGAAAGTACAATCTAGATAAATACAACCAAAACACACTCAGTTCCTTCGAAAAGGTCATCCCGATCATCTTGATATGATCCTGTGATTAGCAAAATAATAAAAAGGTTACTCCAACAAATTAACAAATATTACTAAACAAGTTAACAAAAAAAACATGTTATATAAACCTGCTAGCACATAGATAGATAAATAAAGAGAGATAAATCATACCAATAACAAGAGATATCGGATGAATATCATATTTTTCACAAGGGGAACATGAACCTGTAAAATAGGTCAGTAGTACATAAGTGTGCAGTGAAAGAAACATATTTTGTAACTTAAATAAGAAGTTGTGAGTGTAACTTAAATAAGAACTCAAAATCCTATGGCTATAAGAAGAATATATATATAAGCAGATTACTTTAAAAGTGGAGATGCATTAAAATTTAAAACTTTAAGTAATCAACAATTTTAAAAATATCTAAATACCTGCAGAAAAGTCTGTTGTAGCTGACCAATTGCATCTCTGTTATTTTAATCCATCAGCTTCCAACCAGCAGATTGAAGATCTCACAGAACGTTTTCATAGTGATAGGCTTAGATTTCAGCCAGCCTGCACAAACTGGAAATTCGGATTTATCTATATCTGATGTGCATTCAGGAGAAAAGTCTCTGATCATGTAACTGCTAAATTCATCGCATTCTCAAACCAAACAAAATGCAAATGGCAAGGTACCTGATAAGCACTTGCGGAACAGGGACATAAGATGTATGCAGATATAAAGTGACAACATCTGGCCGGCATTGTGTTTTAAATATTGTTTTCGGTTCAAAACCTCCAGCAAACTGCCCGAGTCCTGTATACAAATTATTCATAATATACAACTAAAGTTGTATACACCAAAATCTGAGTACAATGTTGCAAACA
This sequence comes from Daucus carota subsp. sativus, assembly GCF_001625215.2. NCBI lineage: Eukaryota > Viridiplantae > Streptophyta > Magnoliopsida > Apiales > Apiaceae > Daucus > Daucus carota. The sequence goes on from NC_030381.2 coordinate 8,069,010, forward strand.
GCGTAGAAGCACAACATAAATCAAGAATTTACAAAAGGAAGGCATCACAGCCTGTGTTAAATTAAAAAAATTTACAATTAAAACTAGAAAGTTGTTACCTGACTTGTAAATCCAGAATTTAGCATCCAATTAATTAGAAAATGAAACCATTCATAGGGTTCAACAACCAATTCCTTAGAACTAACAAAAACAATGTCACCCAAATTTACAAATTCACCAAGAAACTATGATTCTAATAACCCTAAAATCAAGATTAGAATCAACCTTAAAAAGTAAATTTTGAATCTACATAATAATAAAGAAGAACAGGACAGAAATGAGGCTTACCCCTAACAAATGGGCTGACCGCGGCTCAATCTTGCCGATCATATCCATAGCAATGGCAGTTAGCGGCATTCCATCACCATAAGAGAAACATAGAGAGTAGAAGAAGTGTACGAGAGAGAGTGGGCCGCTAACATTAGGCGCCTACAGAAGAGGGAAACAAAAATTTAGATTGGAGGGAGCTTAGACTTAACAAAATTTGAGTTTTGGATGGATGAAATGAAGGATAACAGAGAGGGTAATGAATGGTTTGCTATCAAATATTTTTTTTTGCTAAATTGTATAATTTTATTTATAAGATAGTAAATTTACTAGTTTTTTTTATTGAAAAGGTATACACAATTAATTTATTAATTTTTTTCATATCACAAAAGTATATAGAATGTAATTATTTTATATATTATATTATGAGACGAAATATTAAAAATTTGGTTAGCCGGTCAAAATTTGAGCCGATTGAAGGGCCATTTTATTTTAAAAATAGATTCTAATGAATCTACTCTAATGTAATAAAAACCCATTTAAATATTATAATTTAAATATATATCTTCGGCTAATTAATATTTAAATCTATATTTTAATAGGCCTAATTATTAAAAAAATTATTTTAATGAGCTCAATAAAAATATATTAACATAAATAAATCAATAAGCCTAGATTTATTTTTATAAGATTAATTATTTTATAATAAATATTCTAATCAAATGTTACATTCTATTTTAATATAAATATCTCAAAAACAAAATTACAGAAAAATTAAATATTAAATATTAAAATTTGAATACGTTATTAAAATTTAAATAAATATTTAAAAACACCCTTACGTTTCACGTAATATTATAATCTTATCTCCTTATGGGATATCGACAAATAATTTAAAAAATCAAAACACGAGTTCAGGTTTCAACATCAATTAGAAGTATCAAGTCAAACAAATAATTTTGTGAACAAAAAAAAAAGTCAAACAACTAGTTTTCACTGCTGCAATTTCAAATCATATAAATCAAATTTTTTCTGAATTTTTTTTGACATCTATAATGTTGAATCATCAAAAAATATTTTTAAAAAATATTAAAATAATAATACGGATAAAACACTAGATCAGAATACTAGCCAAATTACTAGTTGACTGCAATAATCTTCAACCATAAACTCATCATTTAGCAAAAAAGGCTCAACTTAATTAATTTTAGATTTTTAAAATTTTTAACGCACCTCCAAGTTCTCTTCCTAAAAAATTAACAAAAATCCTAACAACTATTATTTAGAAAATTTATTATTTTAAAACAAATAAATATGTGTTTAAAAAAAGTATTATTAGTTAAATTATTTTTGATATAATATAATTTGACGAATTTTAAATTCAAGACATCATCTAGATAGAGATTACAAAATATAAAATATTTTGTTAATATATTTTTCAACAAATATAATTATAGGTTAAAATATTTTTTTTGATTTAATAAAAGGATTTTGTTAATCTATTAACATTATAAAATAAAAATAAAACAACGAGTAGCCGTGAGAAAAAAAGAGGCACATGCTTATACTCTTAGAATGAATTATAAATACATATATTTGTTAAAAAGTAGTTTTAATAAAATTAATCAAAAGAATTTATAAATTTTTAAAATTTATAACCTTTTTACAATACCTAATTGATTGTAGACATATACTATTTAAAAGTGTAAAATTAAAATAAAATAGCATCCGTAGAGAGCGAAAATTAATACACCACACTTATCTGGAAAATAAGTCATGTTTATATTAAAAAATCTATTTATTAAAAATATTCAATTCTGATAAAATTAATTTGAAATAATATACATAATTAATTTTAAATAAAAAGTTTAAAAATTCATTAAATAACAATTTCAAATAAAAATAATATTTTTTTATCAATTTAAAGAATTTAATTAAGATATAACTAATGAAAAACTTTTATATCTTAAAGAAATATAAAATATAAAAAATTACATCCGCTACCACCTTCAGTGACCGATTTTCGTAGCTAATAGATTACGTGGACCTTTCAGCTACGGCATTTGGTCGCTAATAGTCCTGGTTGCAGATGTGGGATGACACAATTATTTCTGGAGGAAATATATACAGCGACGACTTTTAGCAACCACCCGCGGTGGCTGTTACTATGCTGATGTGGCACCTTTAGCGACCGATTTCGGTCGCAACTATGATGTGGTCGCTAATATACTTCGTGCCAATTTTCCCTCCAATTTTTTGGCACGAAAAATTCTTGTGAGAGAAATTAGCGACGGAAATCGGTCGCCGATGAAGTATTAGCGACGAACGTTGTTGGGGTCGCGGAAGCCGGTCGCTATTGCTCAAAATTTGCGATAGACTTGCGGTCGCTGATAATTTTGGTCTCTGATAGCTGTTTTTCTTGTAGTGTTTGTAGTCGGTTTTGTAACCGAAACCGAGCCGATTATAACCGAACCGGGATTTTTAAACCGAAACCGTAACCGAATCCGAACCGGCGGTTGCGGTTTTCGATTTCAAAAACCGAGGATATATGGTTGCGGTTCCGGTTTTATCGGAAAACCGAGCCGAACCGGCTCACGCTCTCCCCTAATGCCTAGTCCTAGAATAGTGCCCCCAAACAGAAAAAAAAGCATATACAATAATTGTTTCTTATGTCATCTGGACATCAAAATCTTGTAAAGATCCGCAACAAAATGGAGTATCTGAAATTTTGATACACTGAACAGTGAACCCCCAGACTCCATATGGGGGAAGTTGGGAGTAGGCCTAGATCTCTACGAGCTTGCCAACTGATTTTGCTAGTGGAACTTTTTCCCAACTTTGTGCTTACACATACACAAAAGTGAAATCTACCGCAGCACTGTCAAGTCAAAAGTAGATTGATTTTCTTCTTTTCTTTGACAGGATTTTTCAAAAATATATCAATTTGTAAAATAACATACTCCCTAAATCTTATTTATATTGTCATTATGATCAAATTCTGGTCAAATTAATCAGTTTTATGTATTATAAGCTTTAATTTTTAAATTTTAAAAAAGCATTAAAGGATAAGTTTTTATTTGATATCAAGGATTTGGTTAATGTGATCAACAAATTTAAAAGATTAAAATAAATAGGAATAAATTTAAAATATGTCAATATAAATAGGATAAAGGGGAATATTATTTACGGAAAATGGAAATAATTAATTTGAAACAGAAGGAACCATGGATAAGATGGAAAACAGCAGGTGGATTTCTGCAACTATGTGCTCTACCTTTTGTCCCACAAAGCACATTGGTTTTGTAGGAGCCACGGGTTTTATTTATTAAATTAATAGGTCCACGGTAATAGCTGAAAATATCAATTATCAGTTGTTGAACTGTCGCTTTATATAACCATATTTGTAATTTTATACATCTATAGCCAATGTACTTTGTACTGGTGTTTTATTAATGTTTATCCATACTTTTCTATTCACAGGATCACTAAGCACCCGACGAATTCTTCCTATGTATCATTTCTGTATCATTTCTGGGTCCAATGGAATTCATAGTTATGAGAAGAAGTCCTATCAAATATAAATTTTTTCTTTTGACCATATTTCGACTGTTAATACGATATATAAAGACCACTACTACAAAGAGTATTACGACACCCTTGATCGTGAAATATCGATTGCTTGTCGAACCCTGGGAATTGTGTGAAAGTAGGATTCTCCAAATTTAAGGGTCAAAAAGTTTTATAAAATATTCTTGGTGGAAAAAAATATGAATGAAAGATCTCACTGAATTGAATTGGGTCCATAAATCTAAGAAATAGTGAGAATTCTTGATCTCTCTCAATATTTTTCTTAATTCGAAATTCGAGTCGGGCGGCCCGCGATCTCGCCCGGCTCGAACTCGTTTAAGTGGGTTCGGCTAGACTCGACTCGTTAAACGAGCCGAGTCCGGGCAAAGGTTTCGGCTCGTTTAATCAAACGAGACGGCTCGACTCGACTCGTGAAATTAAACGAGTCGAGTTCGGATAAAGGTTTGAGCTCGATTAAGTGTAAAATTATACGAGTTGGCTCGCTCGACTCGTTAAAACCGCTCGTTTAGCTAAACGATCTGGCTCGACTCGACTCGTGAAATTAACCGAGTTGAGTTCGGGCAAAGATTTAGGCTCAATTATTTAACCGAGCCGGCTCGGCTCGAAACTCTCCAGGCTCGGTTCGAATTACAGCGCTAAACACAGGGTTTCCGTGTGATTTTTCCTTTCGATACATGTTACTCCTTAGACACCGAGGTTAATAAATAAATATGTAGCAGGAAAGATAATTTTTTTTTTTAATAAAATGTTGGAATCAATTAATTTTTAACATATAAAATGAGATAGTGGACCAGACAAAAAAAAAAGGCGAGATTGTGGAGTAAAAATGATGTAAAAATAAAAAGGTGGGGAAATGATGATATCCATAAACTATTTTTGGTAAATTTTGAAAAGTAAAAACTTGAATGGGACACCAAAAAAACATAAGAAATGGTGGGTACAGAGGAAGTATATATTATTTTCATTTTATCATATTATTTAAAATAATTTCCCTTTTACTATTTCTAATAAAAATATTATTATTTTAAACAAGTATTTGCTTTTAAAGTTTTTGTCATGACTCCCCTCATCCAAAAGTTATTATCAAAATTAGACACTAATTTGTAGTTGTATATAATCTTGCATGTTTAAAATATGGAAAGTACAACAAATAAAGATAAAAATATCTGTATAAATAGAAAGGAAAAATATCAGATATATAAAAACATGAATGATTACCATACACAGATATACATATCTATCAATTTTTCGATTTCAGTGGTACTTATCTTCCTATTGAGAACTACTCCTTGAAATATCCAAAAATTTATGTATTTTTTTCTAAAAAAAAATACGTACACATACAAAGAAGGTTAGACTCAGCATGATGGAGCAACACGACTTTCTGGTCCTATAAATTCCTCTGCCAAGACCACACAACTTCACACACAGATTTACACAAACAATCTTCTACATACAACACATAAAACAAATATTTTCTAATATTTTCTAGTTTCATGGCATCTATGGGAGCTAGCTACGGTTCATTGTACATCCAGCAAAATCGTGTTGTGAATAAAGTGAAGAAATTGGAGGCTGAGAAAGAAGCTAACAAGGGTTTTGGCGGTAGCAAGAGAGGTGGTTTCATCAAGAAAATTTTTCCGGCCAGCTTTTCGGTGGAGGAATCCAAGGCCAACCGGGCTGATTTTTCCATGTCATGAATTTTGTATCAGTTTTGGTTGTAATCTTTAACATAATAGTAGTATGTGTTTTGTATCTATTAACTGCTCTCCATCTATTTTTCTTTTATTTTTCTTTGACTAAAATGATTTATAGTCTTATAATTGAGTATCTGTTCTCTCAAATTCTCGAGGTGATCGTTCCTTGAAATTTTTGAGATAAGTCAGAATTGAACCCGGAACTAGAACAATGGAGGATAAATCATTTATCACTTCGACTATTCAAGTTTTGACAAATTAGCCGGCAATTGCATCAAACTTGTACAATCGATCCGGCAATATATCAGGGTTCCGGGAAAGAAATCGAATTATAGTTTGGTGTAACTTAAATAGAGAATAAATTGAAGTGGAGTCGGAAATCAACCGGATAAATTATGGACCAAAATTCTTGTATTGTCCTTTTTCTTTCTCAATATATAAACGGTGCTATCGGAGAATATATTTTCTTTCTAAACTTATTGATTTTGAATTGACTTTTTGGAATTCGATGAGAATAAAAGTTCAAATATATGATACATGAATAAAATTTGAAAATAATTCAAAATTAGAGTTGTTTATGCCTAAAATCTTGTTTGGATTATAATACTCCCGGGTGGGTGGAGTGGTGGAATCCATTGATTTTTAATATATAAAAAAAAAAATAGTGGAGTAAAAGTAGTATGAGAAGGAAGAAAAAAAGGGAAAGTGAGAAATAATAATTGATATATAACTTAGTAGAAAAAGTAATAATAGATTTGGAAGCATAGTTATTTGAGATTAATTTTTTTAAAAAATTAGTTAGTTGAGAAAGTGTATCATACTGATTTCTAATTTTAAATCAATTTACAATTTATTTTTAATTATTAATCAATTTATAATTTATCACACAAACAGCTAATTTTTCGATTTAAATTTGAATATAACTTACAAGCGTGATATTTTAGTCCCAACAAAGAAAGGAAAGGAATGAGTGGGACGTCTAAAAAAAGAAAGGAAAGAATGAGACGGAGGCAGTAATGATTTATACTCCCTCCGTCCCACCAGATTCTTTACGGTTTCCTTATTTGGCCGTCCCACTCATTTCTTTACATCACAAAATTTTCCTAAAATAGTTAATGGGTCCCACCATTTTCCCACTTTTCCTTCCTTTTCACACTACTTTTACTCCACCAACTCTCTTTTATATATTAAAAATCAATGGGTCCCACCACTTCACCCATTTTTCCTTATCTTTTCCACTACTTTATACATATTTCTTAACCTCCGTGCCCAAACCCAATGTAAAGAATTGGGTGGGACGGAGGGAGTAATTCTTTACATTAGGTTTGGGCAGCATAGTTATTTGATTGATGAGATTAACTTTTAAAAAAACTTAGTTATTCGTGAAAGTATATCATACTGATTTCTAATTTTAAATCAATTTACAATTTATTTTTAATTATTAATAATTTATAATTATTAATAATTTATAATTTATCACACAAATCGCTAATTTTTCAATTTAAATTTGAATATAACTTAAAAGCGTGACATTTTAGTCCCAGCATGGCTCTAGTAGGGATGGGCATTCATCCCGCCCCGTTCGAGGAATTTTTCGAGGACGGGGCGGGGATCGGGAAAAGTTTAATAAAAAATTCGGGGTTCGGTTCGGGGTTGGGGTTTCCTTGTCTTCCAGCCCTGATCCCCGACTTCGATTGTATATATATAAAAATAATAATATGTTTATATATATTATACTAAATAAAATTATTATAAACATATGCCATTTATAATATTATTAAACTTAAAAAATATTCTTTGTTTTTATTGGTCGATTATAATTATATTGTAATATAATATATTTTATAATTTTAAAATTATCTTTAATTTATATTATAAATCAATTTTAATATGATTTGATGTTGAAAATATCAGATAATATCATTTTATTAGCATATTAGGAATTAGTATTTTGTTTTTTTATTAAAAAATATATTATATATTATAAAATCATTATTTTTTTAAAAATAAAATTTCTCGAATCCCCGCGGGATCCCCGTTCCCCGTTCGGGGCGAAGATCAAGGAGAAAAAGTATCCACGTTTGGGATTTGGGGCACGGTCGGGAATGGATTTTGAATTCGAAGATCGGGGGCAGGGATAGCACTCCCGAACCCGAATGCCCCCGTCCTTCCCTGGGCTCTAGTTCGGCCGTTCCTGTATTGAACGTTTTGAACAAGATAAAGAATGGATGGACGGGCTCAGTACATGTACGATGAACCTTTTTGACGGAAGCTAAAAAGCTAAAAGTAAAGCAAAGTCTCTTCAGAAGTCGGGTTTTCACATGAACAAGTGTGTGTTCACGACTCACGAGTATACGAGTGATATATTTGTACTGTTTAGGCCAGGATGTATCGAATTTATGATGTATGTTTTGTTTGGTTAGAATGAAAAATAAATTATATTAACGGTGATTGTCAATAAATTTTATTATTTTCTCCGTTCAATTTCTTACATTATATATTAGAAATTATACCGTCAATTTGAGATGGAATGCTATATTTCCTCCTACCCCTAATTTCTTCTCAAATCTCATCATAGCAATTTTACTCACTTAAAATTATTTCAAAACTTCCCTTCTATCTCTATTAGTTTCAAGTAAATTTTATTCTTTCAATTCCATTCTCCCCAACCAAACACAACATAAGCTAATTTCCGAGTTTTTAGTTAGAGTATAAGAAGTTGAAAATCTTAATTTTTAAATAACGTTTTTTCAATTTTAAAATTCATTTTTACAAATATGTACATGACTATATTAAAAGATAATGTATAATAATTCATTATTTTATTAATAATTTTTATATCTAAAAATTGTAAACATGACAAGGCTGTCACGTGCCTATCAAATAATAAAATATCTAACAAACCTTCTAACTATGTAGTAGGGTAAGTCAGAGTCGTTCCCACAGAGACAAACGTATCAAACACTAGTTATTCTCGATTCAATTCAACTAACAAGTAACACAATAAAATATTGAGAGATTATTAAACTAATACAAATAAAATCTAGAAAATAATCAAATAAAAATATCTAGAATCTAGTATCCCCACTAACATGAGTCAATGCAATTATGATTTTCTCCCCCAATTAATCAGATAAATTACCCAAGAGGAAAGATGCACCCTAAGAAATACCAATAACCTCTTCCGAGTATTAGTGGCTTCTCTAAAATACAATCAAGCCTATTTCCATGGTATCATGCAGTTTAGAGACATTAAACACAACATCCTAACTTCCAAACAATTTCTTCTACCTATTTCCATGGAGAAGTTCATGTCCTTATTGGATAAATCACAATCATCTAAATCCAACTTCCGATGGTAAATAGATATCGGTTCGAACAATACACATAATCACGTCCGACCTGTAATTGTTAATCAGCACAACTCAATAAGCAAGAGCAAATAATCTAATCAACCAGAGATCATCGAAAATCATGCATCAACCATAACTAGGGTTCAACTCAATTCTAGAATAAAATCTACTCTAGCATATATATATATATATATATATATATATATATATATATATATATATATATATATATATATAGAGTTAAGTTCAATGGAGACCACATTTTTTCTGGAGACTTGGAGACCACATATGTTCTGCAAGTAAAATATTTCATAAAAACATTGCAAAACGTATAATTTTACAAATCATGTTTTCCGAAATCATTATTACATTTAAAATCTTGAATATCATATAAGTTTTACATGTAGAACATTACAAAATGTTTTGTTCTATGAAATATGTTTAATTTGCAGAACATTTGTTCAACTTGCAAAACATGCATTATCTACTTATTAAACATTGATGATATTCAACAATTTTAATGAATACATGATATTTGTAGAACATATTTTACAAAATAATATATTTTACAGTGTTTTGATTGCAGAATATACGTGGTCTCCGAGGTCTCCGATAAAAATGCGGTCTCCATAGAACTTTCCTCTATATATATATATATATATATATATATATATATATATATAAAGGAGGATGCGGGCGTTTCTAGAATCCTTCGATTCAGTCTTCTGATTTTTCTTAAATTTCGGATAAAAAATATAATTATAATTCAAAAAATCATGCCTAAGAATTCTAAAGCTAATCCAATTCCTCTTTTTTATTGGATTCTAAAGATAATACCATTCTTTTCTTATTTAGGAATTCTAAAAGGAGTGAAATTATATTTATTCAAACTAACAATCATAGATAAAACATAATTTATATTTAAGATTTGTAAGATAATGTAATACTTATTTTTCGATTTAGGTTTATAATTTCTTAAAATTTCGAATTGAAGAGACGTTTTCGAAGTCATCCTCAAATTTTATCAGACACTTTTCGTTGTCCTTCAAAGCCAAACACTACAAGCAAAATGCGGGTCGTGGAAGAAGAAATCTTTGAACAAGAATGATTCAAGCAAGCAGAAAACTCCCGAGGGTCTTAATTAATTTCGAATTCATAAGACCGATTGGGCGGATGATCAACTATATTTCAAAATAATGTACTTTTATTATTTAACATTGTTATAAAAAACATATTATCTAAATGACTATATTTTAAAATGATATATCTTTTTATCTATTTGCACCAAGGAGTTTAGTAGATTTATACAAGAGAGAATACGATGGTGTTGACATGACGTATCTAGAATTGTTGGATTTAATTTAATATCTTATTATATTAAAATTGGTCAAATTATATATTTAAAAAAAATTAAATATAAAGAAGAATACGAGGTTGTTGACGTGGCGTGACTCGATTGTTGGTTTGAGTCTTATAATTTTTTTAAATTGAATTCGAATAAAATATAAAATTATAATCTAAAAATCAGGTTCAAATATTGTAAAGCTAAAAAGATTGTAAAAATAATATAATTCTTCTTCTTATTTATGAAACATAAAAGGGTAGGACTCTATTTATTCAAAATAACAATCATAGAACAAATATTTAAAAAAAACAATTCTTCTATTTTTTTGTGCCTCTAGAAATCCTTAAGAAATAGGAATCTTAACTAAAATATACTAGGTAAAATTTGTGAAATTCTAAGCAGTTTACAAATAGGAATCTTAAAAAAAAAGTATTATAATGTTTTGTTACTAGTATTGTGCTTGACAAAAGAGCGGCTCAAACTAATTTTTATCAATACTATTATATTTGATTTTATAATAATTATTGATTAATATTGTCTTTGATGTGAGGGCGGGTCAAACAATTTTATTTTAGTATTGTGTTTGACAAGAGGGTCACTTAAACAAATTTTTATATTAATTCTAATACTTCTTATTAATGATATGTTTAACGGGAACATGGCTCAAATAACTTTTATGCAATTATAATATTAATTCGTATCAAAATTTCTAAAAAAGATTCTTGATTAGTATTGTGTTTGAGGGGAGGACGACCCAAATTAATATTTATCTAAATAATAATAAATTATCCAATTAGTATTATGTTTGACGAAAAAGTGGTTAAAACAATTTTTTATCTAACTTAACTTTTATGCAATTACAATATTAATTCGTATCAAAATTTCTAAAAAAGATTCTTGATTAGTATTGTGTTTGAGTGGAGGGCGGCCCAAATTAATATTTCTCTAAATAATAATAAAATTTCCAATTAGTATTATGTTTGACGGGAAAGCGGCTAAAACAATTTTTTATTTTAAGTTATAATGTATCTTTTTATTAAAACAGAACCACGGCTTAAAATAATTTTTATCCAATTAGAATCTTCAACTTTATCATAATTATAATAATTTTTTATTAGTATTGTATTTGACGGTAGGACGACTCAAACTAATATCTATATTATAATTTTTTTGTTATTAGTATTGTGTTTGACAAGAGAGCGGCTCAAACTAATTTTTATTTATATTATTATATTTAATTTTATCATAATAATCATAATTACAATAATTTTATCAAATTGAAAAAAACATGGTGCACTCTTAAAAGTCTTAGCATTTTCCTCTGTTTGTATTATTTCTGTCCTTAATAAATAATGAGGTATAATGGATGGAATATCGAAAAGAAAAATTTAAAAAAAAAAATAATTAAAAAACATACTTCCTGCATCGAGATTTATCAAGATACTCCCATGACAAACTGTAGTATATCTATGTGCTCTATTTTAGTAATCAAGCTTTTTTTGAAGTAGTACGCGAGAATGAAGCATGGAAGACGACGCATAAAAAAGTAAAGGTAACAAGTTAGAAAGTCGAGTGTCACGTGAACATTTGAAAGGTATTGTCGAGGTTAGGAAAAAGGAAGAAGATAGTGATGCTGGATGATGATGATAATGAGAATTGAGACGTCAATTAGAATTTAAATATTATTATATGCGAGGCTATTTTTAAATATAAGATTTAGATAGATATAAAAACGTTACTTTCTCTGCAATCATACAATTTGAGACATTTGGAATCGGATAGGGAATAATTTATTTGACATTATATTGATATTTGAAAACTAAGTGGAATTAGCTTTTAATTTATATTTATGCTTAATAGTTTGCTAATGAGATTTTCAGTGTCTTAACTCAAAATTATTAGCTTTTTTAAATTATGTATAATTGTTATCCATCAACAGTCTAACACGTTAATTATAGTGACCATACAATTTTAAAAGTTACATATATTTGGATACATTTATGATTTTTGTAATTATTCAGAATTTATAATACCAATATTAAAAATTTCATATTATATTTTACTTTAAAATTTATGAATAATTATTGTACGCCGCCGCGAAGCGCGGCTTTGACAACTAGTAGATAAATAAAAGAAAATATAGATGGATTATACAATGAATTCTTCAATTCTGAAGTCTTGAAGAAGAAGACAAAGGTGTTTTTAACCTAAACTAATTATACAATACAATATCTCTCCCTAATCTCTAATGTCTATCCCTATAAATATATTTGATTTTAATGCTTACAAGGAAATACAAATCAATTTCCCAACCAGAATTGGATTCTTCAAGGAAAATTCATAGCTGACTTTTCTGTCCTGTTTCTGGGCTGATTCTGTTGAATCTTGGATATTGGACCATTCCTGAATTAAAGAAAATTATCCAAGCTTCGCGTGGGCTGTAAGATCACCCAATTCTGACTTCTAGAACTCAAGATATGGCCCAAACTGTGATTCAAGCGCAAGCAATCCAATAAATCCGAATTTCCTTCTAATTCATCTCCAAATTAAGCTTTTTATTCCAATTTCCTCCAAGTTTAGGAACTCCTTGCTTCCTACAATAAAACATTGAAATCTATTAAATAAATATCCAATTAAATGCAAAATATAATAAATATGAGGATTAAAATCATATAAAATATATGTAAATATATACTTTATCAAACATCCCCACACTTAACTTTTGCACGTCCTCGGGCAATTAGAAGAAATAAAAATATCCTAACTAACTAACTAACTAACTAACTAACTAACACCACTTTCGTAGATGACACGATTGCATTGAGCGCATGCAACAAGCTTAAACACCTAGACAGCCCTAGTAGGATGAGTTTTGTCTCGTGAGGGTTTATAGAAGATTTACCCACAAATTCCAATTTTTTTCTGCCAAGTCTCAAACATGCAACTAATATGAATGTAATCCAATTGAATATGCCTAGAATCCAATCATGAAAGCATTAACCTCGCCAACATATAATCTTCAGAATATGCAACAGTCAAGGATTTCATCTATCTCACATATTAGTCATGCAACTCTTCCATTGCAAGTACGGAGTGCATCGTGTGTGCTCAATATGCTCTCTAATGAAACAATACAGAGACCAACAAACTTCAACAGAGTCTTAACCATGAGCCGTTAATCTAAATAATGCTTAAACACTTCGTTACTTTAGAGTCAACTATAGCTTAGGGTCATAAAGGGACTTCTATGCCTCTCTTATATTCTGTTCGAACTTTTAATTAGTATCATAAAACGCAGGGCACAGGTTCGATTGTTCCTACAATGGTATCAGAGCCAGGTTGCGGTTCTGCGTTTTATGATATGTAGTCCATGTCATGATTATATATATGCATGTATGTAGTGGTTCTGTGATGCAGGTTGTTATTGAAAGGCACATGTTTAGCCTATTTGTATTTAAGAGTATTAACTCAACTCTGATAAGAAAGCAAGTAAATAGCAAGTACTGTTATCCGGAATCCGTACGAAGAATGTCAAATGATTTATTGAAGATTTTATGTCAGAAGAATTTCAGGATGCTGTTGCAAACCACTGGAAGAAGTTCATTAATATGATCAAGCCTCAGTGTACAAATAATCTATTGTAGCACGTCCAGAAGATCAGAAGGTATAAAGTTTAAATACTTTATTTATTCAGAAGATTCCATATTGTGTCAACAAATGAAGAAAAACTAAGAAGACGAAGAATCGACGAACAAGCCACCGCCTAATTGTTTAATTGACAAAGAATATTTAATTCAGCTAGTTACAGATGAACCAGACAGTACATTTGTGTATCAGCTCATCCGGTAAAATATTCTGAGTCAAGTGAAGGTGGTCGTTCAATCAAGTCGAAGATCCTAATTGTTTAAAGAAGACTAAAGACTCTGCTGAAGAAGGAAAAGGATAATTGATTATCTAATTAATTATTTCACTTCTCAAAAATAATTATATTGGATGTGTAATTTATTTGTTAAATTAATTCTATCTCGAATTAATTTAATTCATGAATTTATGCATTTAAAATAATTAAGTGAATATTAATTGGTTAATTAATTAAAGGGAAATTGGATTGTCTACTTGTAAAACACAAGGAAAGACAATCTATTTGATTGTCTACTTGGAAAACTACAAGGAAAGACAATCTAAATGATTGTCTAAGTTAGGGATGAGCAAAAACCGAACCGCAAACCGAAACCGAACCAAAAACCGCAAGAACCGCACGAAACCGCACCAAATAAAACCGCACCGAATAGAAACCGAACCGAATAAAAACCGCACCAATACTTTGGTTGTGGTTTTGGTTTTCAAAAATTTTAAAACCGAATAAAAACCGAACCGAACCGCAATAATATTTATAATTATTTATTTATTGTTTATATTGAAATATAATATAATTTTAATTGTATATATTACAAAATATATAATTATGCATATATATTCAGTTGATCTAATAAATGAAATCTAATGCATTTTTGTAAGTTATTTGTCATTTTGAATTTATAAATCTTATTATGAGAGTATGTGGTTATTAACTAATATAAAGATGTAACTCTTATTAACAGCCACTTCCAGAATCTAATACCATGGAGAAGGTAAAGGTGCTATTTCTTACAACACTATTTTACAAAACATTACTAACTTTCATACAGAATCAATGTTATAGAAGTTGTATGGCCCGAAGTGCACTTCAGTGAAGGCACTGTAAGGGGTTTGGTTGTAATTGTTACAGGATAAGTATGAGTTATTGCTATGTTAGAGAAAAACTGGTAGCTTTGGCAACTTGCAGGGATGCTAAGCTCTTCAGTTATTTAATTATATGATTATTTTTCGCGTATTTTTGTGAACTTGTTAAAAATCAAGATTTTTTTACACTCTTCACGGTTTGAAAACCGAACCGCACCATATAAAACCGAAACCGATCATTTTAGAAACCGAACCGCACCAATGATATTTGGTGCGGTTTCGATTTTCAATTTTAGAAACCGCACCTCGTGGTTCCGGTTGCGGTTTTAGGTGCAAACCGCACCAAACCGCACCATGCACATCTCTAGTCTAAGTGTTTAATCAAAAGGAAAGACAATCCAAGGCTTTGTCTTGTTATAATCAACAAGGTAAGACAATCCAAAGGATTGTCTTGTTGATTTAAGCAAGGTAAGACAATCACTATGATTGTCATACCGCTTCCTTCCCCTTCCAACACAAGGAAAGACAATCCTTGAGATTGTCTTACCACTACAAGAAAAAGGCTCATCAGCGACCGCTTACACAAGAAAAAGGATTGTCTTGTTGATTTAAGCAAGGTAAGACAATCCCTATTTTCGGAATTTTTGGGACATTTCTTTTAAGAATTAAATAATTCTTTAATAGAAATTCATCCCTCTCCCTGAGATGCTCCCTTGGCGTGGGTACCCCCGCCAAGGAGGCACTTTAGCTTGCCACGCCTAGGAGTTATGTCTCCTGGGCGTGGTTGGTTGATGTCTTGGTCGTTCTGCCTCCTTGGCGTGGGTACCCCCGCCAAGGAGGCATTTTGGCATGCCACGCCTAGGAGTTATGTCTCCTAGGCGTGCTTGACGTCGCTTCCACTGTGACATGCTCCCTTGGCGTGGGTACGCACGCCAAGGACACATAATTCCATACAACGCCTAGGGGCAACGCCTCCCAAGCGTGGTTGACTTCAAGGCCTTTACATAGGCTTCATTTGTTAATGCTTCCTTGGCGTGGGTACACCCGCCAAGGAGACACAATTATATACCACGCCTAGGAGAGATGCCTCCTGGGCGTGGTTGATTTTAGGGCCTTCACACGGCTTTATTTGGTAGTGCTCCCTTGGCGTGGGTACACCCGCCAAGGAGACATAATTATACAAATTTCATTTTCGCTAGAATTTTCGTTTATTTTTCGTAGCATTTTTTGCTCAATTAGCAAAAGTGCCCTAGGCGTGGCTACCCCAGCCAAGAAGACCAGTAATTTGGCACGCCTAGGAGTGTGATGCCGCTATATGCTGTGGGCCTCAGTCTAGAACTTGTAAGAGACACTGGATGTATATCATATTTTTTTCACAATGGTAACATGTACCTGTAAAATAGGTCAGTATTACATGAGTGTGCAGTAGTGAAAGTGTTATAGAACTAAAAACGGGGGTGAGCGATTCGTGCTTTGGACTGGTCTCGGTGCGAGATGCCTACGTATCTTCTGCGTGGAGAAGAATCAAGTCCAAAACGTCGTTCTAGTTATGAGGGGTAGAGCCCTTTATATAGGCGCTTCGGAGTCAGAAGTGGGACGGAAGTACGATTCCGTGTATCAGACTTCTTATCGAAGTATGCCTCGAAGCAAGAGATAAGATAGAACTCTTATCCTCTTGTTGTTGACGTTTATCCGAACTTCTGAATATTTATCTGCTAGAATCAGATGTATTATAGAATTTGGACTTGTAACTGGACCTCTGACTGGGCCTCTATTAATTAATTACGAAATTAATTAATATTTAAGAGCCTCAGGCCCTATTTAACTGGGCTTTAGTGTTCTTGGGCTTTTAATATCTAATAATAATTAAATATTACTTCTGACCCATATCATTTGCCCCCCAACTTTCGACAAGTTTTGTAAAAACTTTTCAAAAGTTGCTGAGTCCTCATCGGCTTTCTGAGCTCCTGATTCATATATCATGCGAGAAAGCTAACTTCTGCAAATTCCCATCGTCCAAGATCTGAAGTTCCATAAATAGCGCAAGGATCTCACCGATCTTGACTACTTTGAAACAATTCGAGAGATGATTCGAATTGACTGTACAGTAAAGATAGCTCTGTTTCGTATCCTTCGGGATCGTATTTCATTTTTGATTGGAGTATCGGAAGACATGAGTCTTTCTTTTGACTTTTCGAGTCGTTTTCATGACACTACGAGTCTTTTTATTGGTACAACAAGTATTCTTCAAAATTACGTTTGTAATGGTACTTTCGAGTACTTTCGTATTTTTTTCAGGGCTAAATTCAAATTAATTGGAATTTTTATGATTAAATTCCAATTTTCTTAGAATTTTTCGAGCCTTCAAATAATTTTCAAAATATATTTGAAATTAAAATTTCAATTTTATGATTTTTCTTGTATTTTTCCCTATTTTCGGAATTTTTGGGACATTTCTTTTAAGAATTAAATAATTCTTTAATAGAAATTCATCCCTCTCCCTGAGATG
Source organism: Daucus carota subsp. sativus (assembly GCF_001625215.2). Lineage (NCBI taxonomy): Eukaryota > Viridiplantae > Streptophyta > Magnoliopsida > Apiales > Apiaceae > Daucus > Daucus carota. The sequence goes on from NC_030381.2 coordinate 8,086,530, forward strand.
CTCCCTTGGCGTGGGTACCCCCGCCAAGGAGGCACTTTAGCTTGCCACGCCTAGGAGTTATGTCTCCTGGGCGTGGTTGGTTGATGTCTTGGTCGTTCTGCCTCCTTGGCGTGGGTACCCCCGCCAAGGAGGCATTTTGGCATGCCACGCCTAGGAGTTATGTCTCCTAGGCGTGCTTGACGTCGCTTCCACTGTGACATGCTCCCTTGGCGTGGGTACGCACGCCAAGGAGACATAATTCCATACAACGCCTAGGGGCAACGCCTCCCAAGCGTGGTTGACTTCAAGGCCTTTACATAGGCTTCATTTGTTAATGCTTCCTTGGCGTGGGTACACCCGCCAAGGAGACACAATTATATACCACGCCTAGGAGAGATGCCTCCTGGGCGTGGTTGATTTTAGGGCCTTCACACGGCTTTATTTGGTAGTGCTCCCTTGGCGTGGGTACACCCGCCAAGGAGACATAATTATACAAATTTCATTTTCGCTAGAATTTTCGTTTATTTTTCGTAGCATTTTTTGCTCAATTAGCAAAAGTGCCCTAGGCGTGGCTACCCCAGCCAAGAAGACCAGTAATTTGGCACGCCTAGGAGTGTGATGCCGCTATATGCTGTGGGCCTCAGTCTAGAACTTGTAAGAGACACTGGATGTATATCATATTTTTTTCACAATGGTAACATGTACCTGTAAAATAGGTCAGTATTACATGAGTGTGCAGTAGTGAAAGTGTTATAGAACTAAAAACGGGGGTGAGCGATTCGTGCTTTGGACTGGTCTCGGTGCGAGATGCCTACGTATCTTCTGCGTGGAGAAGAATCAAGTCCAAAACGTCGTTCTAGTTATGAGGGGTAGAGCCCTTTATATAGGCGCTTCGGAGTCAGAAGTGGGACGGAACTACGATTCCGTGTATCAGACTTCTTATCGAAGTATGCCTCGAAGCAAGAGATAAGATAGAACTCTTATCCTCTTGTTGTTGACGTTTATCCAAACTTCTGAATATTTATCTGCTAGAATCAGATGTATTATAGAATTTGGACTTGTAACTGGACCTCTGACTGGGCCTCTATTAATTAATTACGAAATTAATTAATATTTAAGAGCCTCAGGCCCTATTTAACTGGGCTTTAGTGTTCTTGGGCTTTTAATATCTAATAATAATTAAATATTACTTCTGACCCATATCATTTGCCCCCCAACTTTTGACAAGTTTTGTAAAAACTTTTCAAAAGTTGCTGAGTCCTCATCGGCTTTCTGAGCTCCTGATTCATATATCATGCGAGAAAGCTAACTTCTGCAAATTCCCATCGTCCAAGATCTGAAGTTCCATAAATAGCGCAAGGATCTCACCGATCTTGACTACTTTGAAACAATTCGAGAGATGATTCGAATTGACTGTACAGTAAAGATAGCTCTGTTTCGTATCCTTCGGGATCGTATTTCATTTTTGATTGGAGTATCGGAAGACATGAGTCTTTCTTTTGACTTTTCGAGTCGTTTTCATGACACTACGAGTCTTTTTATTGGTACAACAAGTATTCTTCAAAATTACGTTTGTAATGGTACTTTCGAGTACTTTCGTATTTTTTTCAGGGCTAAATTCAAATTAATTGGAATTTTTATGATTAAATTCCAATTTTCTTAGAATTTTTCGAGCCTTCAAATAATTTGCAAAATATATTTGAAATTAAAATTTCAATTTTATGATTTTTCTTGTATTTTTCCCTATTTTCGGAATTTTTGGGACATTTCTTTTAAGAATTAAATAATTCTTTAATAGAAATTCATCCCTCTCCCTGAGATGCCCCCTTGGCGTGGGTACCCCCGCCAAGGAGGCACTTTAGCTTGCCACGCCTAGGAGTTATGTCTCCTGGGCGTGGTTGGTTGATGTCTTGGTCGTTCTGCCTCCTTGGCGTGGGTACCCCCGCCAAGGAGGCATTTTGGCATGCCACGCCTAGGAGTTATGTCTCCTAGGCGTGCTTGACGTCGCTTCCACTGTGACATGCTCCCTTGGCGTGGGTACGCACGCCAAGGAGACATAATTCCATACAACGCCTAGGGGCAACGCCTCCCAAGCGTGGTTGACTTCAAGGCCTTTACATAGGCTTCATTTGTTAATGCTTCCTTGGCGTGGGTACACCCGCCAAGGAGACACAATTATATACCACGCCTAGGAGAGATGCCTCCTGGGCGTGGTTGATTTTAGGGCCTTCACACGGCTTTATTTGGTAGTGCTCCCTTGGCGTGGGTACACCCGCCAAGGAGACATAATTATACAAACTTCATTTTCGCTAGAATTTTCGTTTATTTTTCGTAGCATTTTTTGCTCAATTAGCAAAAGTGCCCTACGCGTGGCTACCCCAGCCAAGAAGACCAGTAATTTGGCACGCCTAGGAGTGTGATGCCGCTATATGCTGTGGGCCTCAGTCTAGAACTTGTCAGGCCTATATTATTTAGTTTTTTCCTTTAAATTTTTCAAGTGTCTTCAAGAATTCTCTCGATTCTTCTAGAGAGGGTTTATCTTTTCAGTTCCGTGGGCTTCCCGCCCTTTAAAATGCCCCTTAACCGGCCCAAAGCCCATTTTACCGGCTGTAGGCTGTGAACCCTAGGGTTTACGGGCAAGTGAACCGGTTGAGGGTTTCTATAAATCTAGTGACTGAGAGTTCATTTCTCATTTCACTCAAAACACTTCACAAGTCCAAGAGCTTAAACACTCTCAAACACTCTCTAGTTCTTTAGTTTCCTCTAGTTCTTCGGCGATTTTCAAGGCGACTTTTCCGGCGATCTTCAAGGATTCCCCAGATTCCGGCCGATCTTCAAGTGTTTTTTCCAGTTTCCGAGCAATATTCATCGTTTCTCCATCAGTTTCTGGTTTCATACCTTCATCCGAAGAAGATCAATGGCGGATTCGTCCTCTTCCCAGCAATCCCAACTTTCTCAGCCTCCCGTGGCTCGTTCTCGCGTTAACCGAGGTAAAAAATCCCTCGTTCATGCTAGCGTTTTTTCTCTTCGTGATCTTCTTTCAGAGTTTGGTCAAGCCTTCCCTAATTTACTTCATCTAGATGCTTATAAGTACCCTTCCCAGTATAAGCAAAAAGACGTAGATATTATGGCCAAGCTTTTTGGAATCGAACATCCTTATAGGGCCGTGGCCCCAGGCCCAAATGACCGGGCTTGCTACCCCAAGCCCGGGGCTATTCGAATCTATAAAGAAACCTTTTATGCTGGTTTTAGGTTGCCACCTCCGATGTTTGTTTATAGGCTTTTAGCTGAGACCCGGGTGTGTCCAACCCAACTCCAGCCCAATGGCTGGAGGTTTATACACTGCTTTATGGTCCAATGTAAGAAGCACAACTTGGAGCCCAGTGTAGCTGTGTTTAGGTACCTTTTCAAATTTGTTAACGCCCCAAATGATGAAGGCTGGGTCAAAATCCAGTATCGAACATTGGGCCGTAGTATTTTCGTTTCAGATTCGGCCCCTGATTCCCTCCCTAACTGGAAGAAGCAGTGGTTTTATCTGTATATGGAGGGGGCCGATTGGGCCGATTATTTTTATTCTGATTTTAGTCGGGCCGAGGATGGGCCAATGAGGTCCCTCAAGTTAGGGGTTGAAGAAGAGGCGGCCATTAAGGTTTTAACGGCCGACAATCTTCACCATTGTTCGCTGTTAATCTCCGAGGCATCACTTCAATTGCACGGGCTTAGCGATTTGGGCCCTGAGGGTATGCCCTTTTTATACCTTGCCTATATATATATGTATATGTTTTTTATGGCATGGACTGGGCCTCTAATTTTTCATGATTTTTCTTTTCAGCCCAAGTTGCTTTGGGGAGCATTTTCCAGAAGCGAGAAACCGCCGCGCAGAAGGCCGTGCCAACTGAGGTTTCGCGCACCAAACGGCCCAGGAAGGAAGGGGGAACTGGGCCTGTGGAGCGGGTTCCAGCTTTTTTGTCTCCACGGCCCAAAGTCGTTGAAGAGGACGATGGCCCCTACGTGGTCCAATGGGGCCTGTTGAACAAGGACACCATTGTGGGTGATTCCCGGGCCGCCGCGGAGTGGTCCAAGAATGTGGTCACCCCTCGGGACCGGGCCCACGTGGTCGAATCGTCCGAGGACCTTCAGATTGAGCTCCTGGGGGCCCAAGCAGTGGCTACGGTAAGCCCAACTTTTGTATGCTTTCTTATTTCTAAGCCCCCCTTTTTCTTTACTTAGAAAATTTTCTATATGTTTTTTCACCTATATGTTTTTACTGTGCAGGTCAATACCTACCTCCAGGCCGCCGTCCATAATTTGAAGGCGGTTAGGGCTGAAAAGGCGATCGCGGAGCGCGATCGCGACCGTTACTTCGAGGCTTCGACTGCCAACTTTGAGCAGTTCCGAAAAGTGGAAGCGGAGCTCGTGGCCGAGCAAGAAAAGGTCCGCGCTCTGGAGGCGGAGTTGGCCAGGGTGAAGAGGGAGGCCATTGCTGACTACAAGGCGTCGAAGGAGTTTGAAGACCTCCTCAACGCCGAGTACGACGCTAGTTTCCCCGAGACCTTCAAGTCTTGCTGGGAACGGATCGTTGAGGAACTCGGGACTCAAATCGAGGGAGTCACACTGGAACGATTCCCTGTTCCGAAGCTTCCCGGGGAGGAGACCCCTTCCCCGATGGCGGTCGAGGATCTCGGGGATTCGCATCCTGTGGACTCCCAAAATTTGGAGATTCCAACCGAGGTTCTCGTGATCCAAGATTCCCACTTGGACGAGATGGATCTTGGGAGAGGTGGGGAGGCCCAAGATGAAGCCCAGGATAAGGCCCAGGAGGAGGAGGTCCGGGAACTTGAAGTCCAGGAGACTGATAAGGTCCAGGATGATGCCTTCGATGACGGGCTTCCTTCGTCTGGGTTTCCTTTTCAGCCCTGCGTGGCTCGTTTTTGTAATTATTCAGATATTTATACCCTTCGGGGTTTTAACTTATATATTTAAATTCTCTTTTGTCTCGCCCTTTAATCTCGCGTATTTAGCATTCTTTACTTAGAATACTTTTCGTAAGATTTCAGTTAATTCAAATCTCCGAGTAATCCTCGGGATTTTCATCTTTAATCGATGAATCAGAGTAATTCTTACTTAGAATTTTCAAACTCCGAAACTGACTATTTTGAATCCAAACTTAGGAGTTTTATATTCAATGTGTAAGTTCGATCAGAATTTGTGAACTTTTCAAAACACAAGTACAAGTAAAAATTACTTGGATAAACAAGCTAGATAATCCTCGGGACTTTATTATTATAGTAAAAGAAATAACTATCTCTGGAAATCAACTACGTGGCAGTGGTCTACATGACCTTATTTTTGTGGTAACTACTAACTTCTGTTATCACAGAGTAGACATTTAAATATAATATATCTTTAAGTTGGTCGCATGCCAACTCCTAGGGACTTCAACTCCTTCCAAGTTTTGAAGTTTGTATGAGCCATGGCCTGTGACAGTCTTGACTTGGTAGGGGCCTTCCCAATTTGGAGCCATCTTGCCTTTGGGACCTACCCCTGAGGCCTCAATTTTTCTAAGTACCAGATCTCCTTCCCTGAAATATCGCTCCTTAACCCGTAGGTTATAGTAATAGGAAGCTCGTTTCTGGTTTTCCACAATCTTAGCATGAGCTTCGTCACGAATCTCATCAATCATATCAAGCGCAAGTCTCATACCTTCTTCATTGGCTCCTGGCTCATACTGCTGGACCCTGGAGGATGTATGAGTGATCTCAAGTGGCACCACTACCTCGGCTCCATAAGCCAGCTGAAAGGGGGTTGCCCCAGTTGAAGCCTTGCAAGTGGTTCGATACGCCCATAGTATAGGAAGTATGTCGTCGGCCCATGATCCCTGGGCCTTCTCGACTCTTTTCTTCAGCACATCGAGGATTATTCTATTGGCCACCTCAGCTTGTCCATTAGCTTGAGGGTGAGCAACTGAAGTAAAGCGTAACTCAATCGAGTAGTCCTCACAATAACTTTTAAACTCAGCGTTATTGAACTGAGTCCCATTGTCTGTAACCATGACTCGAGGTATTCCGTACCTGCAGATAATGTTCTCCCACACAAATTGAGCAACTTGCTTGGTGGTTATCTTGGCCAACGGCTTGGCTTCAATCCACTTAGTGAAATAATCAATCGCAACCAATAGAAACTTTCTCTGCGCACTAGCAAGTGGAAACGGTCCAAGAATATCCATCCCCCACATTGCAAAGGGGATAGGAGTATTGATAGATGTCAGCATCTCAGGTGGCTGTCGTACAACAGGTGCAAACCTTTGACAACGATCACACCTTTTCACATAGTCTTGAGCGTGCTTTAGCATATCTGGCCAATAGAATCCAAGGCGAGTTACTTTATGAGCTAGTGCTCTTCCACCGAGGTGTTGGCCACATACCCCTTCATGAACTTCTCGAAGGGCTTCTCGAGCCTCATCCGGCCTCAAACATCTCAAATAAGGGATCACAAGCGATTTTCTATATAAGACCCCTTCAATGAGTACATACTTAAGGGCCCTCACCTGTAATTTCCGCGCTTCATCAGCATTAGGAGGTAGATGACCGTTTTGTAAGTACACCTTAATCTCATCTATCCAAGTGGCCCCTGTGTTAATGGGGGCAACTAACTTTGCTTCAATGCTTGGGGTTCTCAAAACCTGATAGTAAACACTTCCTGAGCATACCTCATCATCGGAGGATGCAAATTGCGATAAGGCATCAGCCTTGGTGTTCTCCTCCCTTGGCACATATTCTACCAAGCATTCTTCGAATAGTGCCATCTGGGTCTTTACAATCCTTAGATATTTTAGCATAGTCTCCTCACGGGCTTCAAACTCTCCATTCACTTGGAAGACTACAAGCTTCGAGTCACCACAGACCTTCAAATTCTTTACCCTCAAGGTTCTGGCTAGACCAAGTCTAGCTATCAATGCTTCATACTCTGCTTCATTATTGGTGGTCGGAAAGTCTAGCTTAATAGCATATTCCACAGTAAAGCCATCAGGGCTTTGGAGCACAAGTCCTGCACCACTACCTTTTGTTTTTGAAGCCCCTTCAAAAAATAGTAGCCAGTATTCTTTAGGTTTTTCTTCCTTAGTAGGTTCTTCTACCTTGTCTCCTTGCCCCCCGACTTCCTGGTTGCTAATGGTGCATTCAACTAGGAAGTCAGCTAAGGCCTGAGCTTTAATCGCCGTTCGAGGTTTGTATCGGATATCAAATTCTCCAAGCTCAATTGCCCACTTGATCAATCTTCCACTAGCCTTAGGGCTATGTATAACATTTCGGAGAGGTTGGTCTGTCAGGACTTCTATCTTATGAGACTGAAAATAAGGTCTCAACTTCCTCGAGGCCGTAATCATGGCCAAAGCAAACTTTTCGATTACTGAGTAATTGAGCTCCGCTCCATGCAGAACCTTGCTCACATAGTATACTGGTTTCTGGACTTTGGATTCCTCCCGAACCAAGATGGCACTTAGCGCTTGTTCCGAGACAGCTAAATATACATACAAGGTTTCACCATCAATGGGTTTTGATAGAAGAGGTGGCTCTGCCATGTACTTCTTCAGTTCCTCAAAAGCTACCTGGCTCTCTTCTGTCCACTCGAAATTCTTAACCTTCTTCAAGGCTTTGAAGAAAGGTAGGCATTTGTCTCCCGACTTGGATACAAATCTTCCTAGGGCCGCAATCCTTCCTGTTAGCTTCTGTACATCCCTTACATTCTTGGGAGGTTCCATGTCAAGGATAGCTTTTATTTTGTCAGGGTTGGCCTCGATACCCCGTTTAGAGACCATTAGACCAAGAAATTTCCCGGAACCAACCCCAAAGGCGCACTTGGCCGGGTTTAACATCATCTTATGCGTCCTCAGGACTTCAAAGGCCTCTCTAAGGTGTTCAAGGTGTTCCGCTTTGTTCAAGCTTTTCACCAACATATCGTCTACATATACCTCCATAGTCTTTTCAATCAGATGTTTAAACATCTTGTTTGCAAGGCGTTGGTATGTTGCTCCTGCATTCTTAAGTCCAAAGGCCATAACCAAATAGCAAAATACACCAAAGTCAGTGATAAACGATACCTTGGGTACATCGTCCTTGTCCATCCGGATCTGATTATATCCGCTGAAGCCATCCATGAAGCTCAGCATCTCATGGCCAGCGGTGGCATCTATCAACGTGTCTATCCTTGGAAGAGGGAAACAATCCTTGGGACAAGCATCATTCAGATCAGTGAAGTCTACACACATCCTCCACTTTCCATTGGCCTTCTTGACCATAACAGGGTTCGCCAACCATTCTGGAAATTGTATCTCTTCGATAAAACCTGCTTCCAACAACTTATCGACCTCCTGTTTAATGGCTTCTTGCCTTTCAGGGGCGAAGTTCCTTTTCTTCTGTTTAATAGGTTTCCTCACGGGGTTTACATTCAACTTATGTGTTATGAATGAGGGGTCGATACCTGGCATATCAGCCGCTGTCCAAGCGAAAACATCACGGTTGTTCCTCAAGAACCTCACAAACTCTTGCTTCAAATCTTCCTGGAGTAATGCTCCAACATAAGTAACCTTTTCAGGTTCTTCTGTATACAACTGGATTGGAACCAAATCTTCGGCAGGCTTGCCTCTCCTTTCCTCTTCTTCTCGGACATCAAGGTCCTCTATGGGTAACACTTGCCCCCCAGTTCCTCCAGACCTTAATGCTCCGATATAACAGCTTCGGGCCATTTTCTGGTCTCCCAGCTCTTCTCCGATTCCGTTCCTAGTTGGGAATTTAATTTTCATGTGGTAGGTGGATGGGATTGCTTTAAAAGCGTGTATTCCAGTCCTCCCAAGGATGGCATTATAGGTTGACGAGGCTTTAACGACCAAGAAGTTTACCATGCATGTGGCTTGCCTAGGTTCGGTACCCATTGTTACGGGAAGTTGGATCATGCCTTCGATCTTGGTTTCCACATTATTGAAGCCATATATAGGCATATCCGAGGGCGTTAGTTGAGTATCGGAGTATCCCATCTTTTCATAGGCATCATAGAATAGGATATCCACCGAGGCTCCATTATCAACAAGCACTCTCTTTACAGACGAATTTCCAATCACTGGTGTAATTACTAAGGGGTCATCGTGGGGGAACTTTACTTTCTCGAGGTCAATGTTATCGAATGCCATCGCGTAATCAATTTTTGCCCGCTTCGGGGGTTCTCCAACTATATTCATTACTTCCCTTGCATAAGCCTTTCTTGAATTGCTTGAAGTACCTGCGGCCGTAGGTCCTCCGGAGATTATGTTAATAACAGGCCCTCGGGGTTGAGTTCTTTTCTCATCATGGTCTCTTCCACGACTGTCGTTATCTCGATAGTTCTTGTCTCCATCCTTAGTGAATTTTGACAACTTGCCTCTTCGGATCAAGAACTCGATTTCATCCTTTAACTGTCGGCAATCATCAGTCTTATGTCCTGTATCCTTATGAAATCGACAATACAGGTCTTTGTTTCGTTTCTCCGGGTCGGTCCTTATAGGCTTCGGCCATCTTACACTTTCATCCTTTTCGATCTCCAGTAGGATTTGGCTTCTCGGGGCATTGAGCCTAGCATACTCCGTGAATCTTGGTCCCGCCTTCTTCTTAGCAGGAGATTTTTCATCGTCGTCCCTCTTGGGATATTTGTTCTCAGCATTGTACTCGGCGTCGTTTCCGCGTTTCTTGAAATTGGTATTCGGTCCCTGATTGTTCTGGGATTTTCTCAAACTTTCCTCCGCCTTTATATACTTTCCGGCTCTCTCTTGTAAATCGTTCATATTATCCGGAGCCCTCTTGGCTAGGGATCGGCGAAAATTGTCGTCAGTGGTGCCTTGTTGGAGTGCAATCATGGCTACTTTCTGATCAAGGTCTGGGACCTTCAAGGCTTCTTTGGTAAAACGATTCATATACTCCCGGAGTGATTCGTTCTTACCTTGATGCAAATTCATTAGTGAGGCGGAGCTCTTGGCATGCGTTTTGCTTCCAACAAATTGCCCTATGAAAGCCCTGCTTAAGTCAGCGAAACAAGAGATAGAATTGGGGGGTAGGCGACTATACCAGTGTTGAGCCATCCCGCTCAAAGTTTGAGGAAAAGCACGGCACTTGATTGCTTCGGTGACGGGTTGGAGCAAAAGAGCGTTCATGAAGGTCCGAACATGATTAGCGGGATCACCCGTGCCATCATAAGCTTTAATGGTTGGGAGCTTGAATTTTCGGGAAATCCTTGCACCCATGATTTCTTGCGTAAATGGGGGAACCGGGTTATCAGGATCGCCTGCTGGTAGCAAGTGAATTTGATTCATCACGGTTTGACGAGGGGTTTCATCCCTAGATTCTGGGGGTTGCATCCTTGCCTGGTCTCTTTTTAACCGTGCGATTTCCTCTTCATGAGCCCGGATCCTTTCCTCATAAGTTATTGGCCCCCGGGGCTCATTAGTTTCTTGCCTATGGCGGCGTCGACGGTGTCGATCAGCATCTCTCCTCCTTCGAGGTGGCGTATCATGCTCCTGCTCCGATTCGGAAGAGTCGTAGTCAGTTACATGCACATAGTCATCTCTTGTGCCTCCACGGGTGGTTGTAGTGACCGTTGAGTAATGTGTGCCGGCGTCGGTGACGGTTGCAATTACTCGAGTCAGAGGGGGCAGCGAGCCAAAAGTCAGGGGAGTAGTAGTTTGAGCAATGGTCGTACCAAGCGGGAGGGAGGTAGTTACAGGGGTTGATTCAGTCGAGACCCCGGTGGTGGTTCGACTGCGTGGAACATGGATTTCTGAACGTGGTCCGGTTGGATTCGTCATGGTTGTTGTCTCGTCCCACAGACGGCGCCAAATGTTATAGAACTAAAAACGGGGGTGAGCGATTCGTGCTTTGGACTGGTCTCGGTGCGAGATGCCTACGTATCTTCTGCGTGGAGAAGAATCAAGTCCAAAACGTCGTTCTATTTTGGAGGGGTAGAGCCCTTTATATAGGCGCTTCGGAGTCAGAAGTGGGACGGAAGTACGATTCCGTGTATCAGACTTCTTATCGAAGTATGCCTCGAAGCAAGAGATAAGATAGAACTCTTATCCTCTTGTTGTTGACGTTTATCCGAACTTCTGAATATTTATCTGCTAGAATCAGATGTATTATAGAATTTGGACTTGTAACTGGACCTCTGACTGGACCTCTATTAATTAATTACGAAATTAATTAATATTTAAGAGCCTCAGGCCCTATTTAACTAGGTTTTACTGTTCTTGGGCTTTTAATATCTAATAATAATTAAATATTACTTCTGACCCATATCAGAAAGAAACATATTTTGTAACCTAATTTATGATAGTTTTGGCTCCTTATCAGGTGAGAGGTATTTACCAGAGAGTAAGCCCATTGCTAGAAGACAGTAAGTTAATAAGCTAATCCTACAAAACCCCAATAAAATGGTGCCAGGATTATCCGTATATAAGCTAATCCAACAAAACCCCAAATAGGCATGAACTCAAAATTCTACGGCTATAAAAAGAAATATAAGCAGATAACATTAAAAGTGGAGATGCATTAAAACAATTTTGAGAATATCTGACTACCAACTACCAAGGGATACTTTGACATTGAAACGCCCTCATTGTTTCCGCATCAAAACCTGCTGCAAACTGCCCGAGTCCTGAATACAAATTATTCATAATATACAACTAAAGTTGTATACACCAAAATCTTAGTACAATGTTACAAACAGCTTAGAAGCACGACATAAATCAAGTATTTATAAAAGGAGTGGAAGGCATGGGAGCCTATGTTAAATTAACAAAAGTTACAATTAAAACTAGAGAGTTGTTACCCGACTTGTAAATCCAGAATTTAGCATCCAATCAATTGGAAAATAAAACCATCCAGAGCGTTCAACAATCGATTCCTTAGAACTAAGAAAAACAATGTCACCCTGATTTTACAAATTCACCAAGAATATATGATTTAGAACTAATTACCCTAAATCAATATTAGAGTCAGCCTCAAAAAAGTAAAATTTGAATTTACATAATAATAAAGAGAACAGGACAAGAAATGAGGCTTACCCTAACAAATAGGCTGACCCGTGCTTAATCTTCCTGATCATATTCATAGCAGTGGCAGTCACCAGCATTCCATCACTAGAAGAGAAACATAGAGAGTAGAAGAAGAGTACAGAGAGAGGGCCACGTCCACGAACAGAGAGTGGCGCCTCTAGTAGAGGGAAATAAATATTTAGAATGGGTGGGAATTTAGAGTTAGCAAAATTTGAGTTTTGGCGATGAAATGGAGGGAACAGAGTGTAATGACTAAGTTTTGCTATCAAAAAAATTATTTTGCTAAATTATAGGATAATTTTATTTATAAGATAGTAAATTAACTATAGCTTTTTCTTAAAAAGGTATATTAATTTATAATTTTTTTTCATGTCACAAAAATATATAGATTAACAGGCCATTTTATTTTAAAAATATATTTTAATGAATGCACTATATTGTAATTGAAACCCATTTAAATATTAATATTATGATATTAATTTTTTTAATAAGTTTGATAAAAATATATTAATCCAAATAAATCAATAAGCCTAGATCTAATTTTTTTATAAGATTAATCAATTTAAAACAAATATTCTAATTAAATGACACATTCTATTATAATATAAATTATAATATAAATATCTCGAAAACAAAATTATAGATAAATTAAATATTAAATATTAAAATTTATAATATATTATTAAAATTTAAACAAATATTTAAAATCATCTATGCATTTCACGTAATATTATGATCTTGACATGTGTGGTTAGATCATCGAGAAATAATTTAAAACATCAAAACACCAATACAAGATACAACATAATTAGAAGTATCAAGCCAAACAACTAGTTTGACAGCTATAATCTCAAAAAATATATAATAGATTTTTTGTGAACTTTTTGATATATAACTTAAATATATAGATCTTGAGATCTATAATGTTGAATTGTCAAAAAATATTTTTAATAAAATTAAAATAATAATGGGAGATAAACACTAGTTCGGAGTAATGTTGAAATTACTAGTTGACTACTATAATCTTAAACCACATAAACTCATCATTTAACAAAAGAAAGGTTTAATTAATTTTAGATTTATAAAATTTTTAATGCATCTCGAAGTTCTCTAACCTGCATAACTCGACATATTTAATTTTAGTTTTTAAAACTTTTATAAGAAAATTGTGTGTACTTATTGAAAATATTAAAAAGAAAAATAATGTACGTACAAAGAATAATGCACAATAATTTAAATATAATTTAATATTTTTCATTATATTTTAAATTTTCTTAATTGTGAAAATAACATATTAATTTTATATCGTTTTCCATTTTAAAGTATGAAAAATATCAAAAATTAAGTAGAAGTATATATTTTGTGATAACATATTTAATTTTTATATTGTAAAAATAATTAAGCTAAATGAAACACTACAAAATGGTGTTGCATTTTGCAACAATATTATTCCCAATTTAAAATAAATAATCAAGGGGTGTAATTGGAAAGATAGTGTAAGAAAACAAAATTTTTTTACCACATTAATTGGTCACTAAAACTAATATTAAAAACCAATTATGTATTAGCGACGGAAGCGGTCGCTGATTAATAGAGACGGACTGCAGTTGCTAACTGTTGGTCGCTGATTGTTAGTGACGGGCTGTGGTTGCTAATTTTGGTCGCTGATTATTAGCTACGGACTGCGGTTGCTGATAGTAGTCACTAATTAGAGCGCCAATTTTTTCCCCAAAGTATTTGGGAGGGAAATTTAGTTGGCGACCAATTAGCGACAGAATTCGGTCGCTAAAATTCGTTAGCGACTAAATTTATTCTGGTCGCGGATATCCGTCGCTGATAATAGGTATTAGCAACGGATTTGCGGTAGCAGATAATTTTGGTCGCTGATAGCCTTTTTTGTTGTAGTGTACCTTCCCTCAATTGTCTTGCCTTAGTAGCTTGCAAGACAATCTTTGTAATTGTCTTGCCGATTGGAACATAGCAAGACAATGGCTCTGATTGTCTTACCTTACTTCCAGATTGTCTTAACTTCCCTCAGATTGTCTTGCCCAGGGATTTCATTGTCTTACTAGTTGTAGACAATTAATTTTATTGTCTTACAAGGTCTAAAATAGCAAGACAAAGTGCTAGATTGTCTTAGCAAGCTAGGGATTGTCTTTGCCACCATTGTCTTACTAGTTCAAGGGTTTTGCCTATAAATATGGCTCTCCCTCATGCATTTGTTCTTGTTCAAAGTATTGTAAAGCTTTCAAGTTGTGCTAAACTTGCTATTCGTTGAATCCACAGTTTATTGTGCTTTGATCATTCGGTTGTTTTGTTCCGCTGAGTTAGAATACTTTCTGTCAAATTTATTCTACGAACTAGTGGACATTAAAACGAACCATATTAATTATATAACGACTTCCACATTGTTATATTAATTAATTAAAATCTGATTAACAAATTTATATTCAATCAGATTATTCCGCCGCGATTATTTTTTTAAGTGACGATTGTATTCAACCCCCCCTTCTACAATCGTTCCAGGACCTAACAATTGGCATCAGAGCGGTGATACCATTTTACCGTATCAGATCCTATACACACTCTGTAACGTCCAAATATTTTTTATTCGAATTAATTTTATTCCAAAAATTAATTTTGATTTAAAATATTTTTCTTTCAAAAATCCAAATCTCATCCAAACACTATTCACATTAAATCCAAATATTTTTTAATTCGAATTAATTTTTTTAAAAAAATTAATTTTGATTTAAAATATTTTTCTTTCAAAAATCCAAATCTCTTCCAAACACTATTCACTTCAAATTCAAATATTTTTTAATTCGAATTAATTTTTTTTTAAAAAAAATTAATTTTGATTTAAAATATTTTTCTTTCAAAAATCCATTTCTCATCCAAACACTATTCACTTTAAATCCTTAAACATGAGTAAACAAAAGATTAGTAGCATTAAAATCCCACCGTTCAGCAAAGAACACTTTGGCCTATGGAAGAGGCATATGTTGTTGTTTCTTCGCACCGCCAACAGAAAATATATCGGGATTTTAAACAAAGGTGTTTCTACTCCGATGAACGTCATATTAGCACACGAAGAAGATGGTGTGTTAATACCTCATCAGACTATTCCGAAAGAACTTTCTGAGTACACAGATGAAGAGAGTGAACAGATGAACTTAGATGACGCTCTTCAACTGATTTTGATTGAATCTCTAGATCCAGTTATGTACAATGCTGTGGTTAATTGTACGAACGCCAAGCAAATCTGGGATACACTAGAGATTATACACGAAGGCTCAGAAGAAGTTAGGGAAAATAAGAAAGAGATACTGATGGCTCAGTATGAACAGTTTGGTTCCAATCCCGGAGAAGGGATTTCAGAAGTTTTTATCAGACTTAATAATCTGATTAATAACTTGAATCTGAATGGGAAATACTACGACAAGAAAGAGGTCAACATGAAGTTTCTCTTAACCCTTCCCGAACATCTGGAACACAGAATCACTACTATCAGGGAAAGTAGAGATCTGAATGAGATTTCTCTGGAGAGACTCTACGGAGTTTTGAAAACTTATGAACTCGAGCAGGTTCAAAGTAAGCAGAGATATGGCTGGGGTAAAACACTGAACCATTCGAGAGCTCTAGTTGTTGAGTCACCTGTACCGGAAGAAAAGAAGGATGTTGTTGTTCCTTCTAAGACCACTCAGGAATTTGTTGTACCTGAAATGGGTCAGACTGCTTCTTCCAGTGGTGACGAAGAGTTCTATACAATGGAAGAGTTAGAACAGTTAGAAGATCAATCTCTATCATTGTTTGCCAAGAAATTTGGAAACATGAGATTCAAGAAGAACCCCTCCTACAAGTACAAACCTATTGCCAACAGGTTTCAAAAATGAGGTTACTCATCTTATACAAGCAAAGGAGGATACAAGACTGGGATGGTGGATAGAAGCAAGTTTAAATGTTTCAACTGTGGTGAACCAGGACACTTTGCAACTGAATGCAAACAGCCCAAGGTTCAAGGAAAGAGAAAGGATTCGTACGACGAGCTGAAGCAGAAGTATGATGCACTAGTAAGAAAGCATCAGGGTACTTCTGGAAGTCAAAGTTTCAAGAGCAAGTCATATCTGGCAGAAGGGAAAAGTTGGGATGATACAGACAGTGATGAAGAAGAGCAGATAGGGAATGTTTCTCTCATGGCTAATGCTGGATCATCTTCACCTCCTCCTGCTGGAAGCTTTCAGGTAGATCCTACATGCCCTAAACTTTTTATGCAATTAGGACTTGAAAGAGATGATGCTATTAAAAAGATGAAAGCTGCCAATCTTAAAATTAATACGTTAGTCTTAGAAATTCATGCTTATAAGATGAATGAGATGAAAGTATTAAAACCTAAAATAGAACAACTGACTATGGATTTAGGATTACAATGTGCTAAAGTCAGAGTTCTAGAGAAAGGTGAGATTGCTTTAAGACCTCAGCTAGACGAAGAGAAAGTGAAATGTAAAGCCTTTAAGGATGCCTCCACTATAGTCAAAGAACTTAATGATAAACAAGAGATCAAGAGAACTGTTGGAATAGGTTTTGACTATAACAAATCTGTAGGTAAGGCTAGTAATATTACTCCCTTTAAGAAGAGTGATGAGGAGAGAGGAATTCCTTTTGTCTTGAAAGATTCCCCTCAACCTTTGTTTAAATCCTCAGAAGCTGAACCTCTGTTAGAAACTCCTGTTGTCATTAGATATGAACTCAAACAGGAAGACCTTAAAATGAAAGAGAGTAATGAGATTAGAGATGAGATTCTGACATCATTGAAACCAATCAAAGTGAAAGGCAATGTTAGGTTGCCTAAAGCTGGTTTAGGTGTCAACTCTGAGAGAACTAAATTCAACAAGCCTAATAACTTTGTGAATAGTAAGAACAGAGACAATAGATGTCATTCTACTGAGAAATTTAAATCTGTTAATAAAGTTAGAGTTGAATCTGTTGATGTTCCTACTACTATGACTGATATGCCTGTTGCTCCTGTTTTTGATGCATGTCATAAATTTTGTGGTGTTGATAACTGTATGCTTTGTGCTTTCAATACTATGTCTGCTTATTTTAGAAATTTTCATGCTAAAAATGAAAACACATCACCTAGACAACACACAAACAATAAGCATGCTAGATCAAAGACTGCTAGTCCTCCTCGTGTTAGGAAGGAGACTTACGTTCCAAAGACTAAAACCAAGGTTTACAAGGCTGTTGTTAAGGAAGTAAGTTCAGTCAAGAGTGAGCCAAATATCAGTCCAAGAGGCTCTGTTGTATTACCTGATAGAAATCAATTCCTTAAGTCTGCTGGACCCAATCAAGTGTGGGTCCCAAAGAAGGTTTAATCAAGTTGTCTTTTGCAGGGTGCCAGTGGAGTTGTTCGAGTTACTTGGGTGCTTGACAGTGGAGCGTCAATGAACATGATTGGCAATAGATCCCTGCTGGAAGACATAAGAGAAAGAGCTGGCCCAACAGTCAGTTTTGCTGATAATAGCAAAGGTCGTACTGTGGGATATGGCAAGTACAAAATTGGAAGGATCATCATAGAAGATATTGCTATAGTTGAAGGACTTCAACATAATCTCCTGAGTGTCAGTCAGTTTTGTGACAAGGGATATTATGTTCATTTTGAAAAAGAGATATGTATCATTAAACATATCAAGGATAAACGTCCTTCACTATGTGGCATAAGGAAAGGCAATATATTCGTAGCTGATTTGTCTTCAGGACCAGGAAACGAAGTTCACTGTTTCTACGCCAAAGCGTCTGCTGAAGATAGTTGGTTATGGCATAAGAAGCTCTCACATCTCTATTTCAAAACCATGAACTCTCTAGTCAAGAGAGATCTAGTGAGAGGTTTGCCTTCCTTGGAATTCTCAACTGATGATCTCTGTGAAGCTTGTCAGAAAGGAAAAGCGAAGAGAGCATCTCACAAAGGCAAGACCATCAATACCATTACAAATCCATTCCATTTACTGCATATGGATTTGTTTGGCCCCGTGAATGTTGCATCAATTGATGGAGGAAGATATGCCTTGGTCATTGTGGATGATGTTAGGCCGAATAAACTCACTATATAAGATAATATAGTGAACACAATCAAAAACAGAACACCAGTATAAGAGAATAATTCAACTAAACTCTTATTCACAAATCACAGTAGCTTACAAATAATCTCTTAGTGATTTATATTTTATCACTAAGAGCTGCTAGGTTACACGAATGATATTCAATTGATAACTCATCTAGAGTAAACCCTAAGCTGTGTTTATATACACAGTTACATGATATCTACTGATTGATTTATAATTATCTGCTTCCTAAAATAATCTAATCAGTAGCTATCCTTCTGCTGTCCTGATCCGCACAATCTCTCTTGATCTTTATCTTCCTTATTTAGTCAGATATGCTCCTGAAAATCAGCCACCTGCAAACTCTGATCATCACTTAAACTCTGATCCAGCTGGCAGTCGTTAAACTCTGATTTCCAGCTAAACTCTGATATTTGCTTCCGCACACTAAACAAGTTAGATACCTGTGACATCATCAAATATGTAACAATCTCCCCCAACTTGTGCATTAGACAGAATGAACAAGTTCTAAATATATATTTACTGATGATGTCAAAAACAATCAAGGACAAATGCATGAAGTAACTAATCTGCATAAATTAATCATTACTTACAGAACAAGCAGAACTAATTAGCCAATCAATCTATATCCATAGCTCTCCTTGACAAACTGAGTGATCAGATCTTCTTCAATTTGTCTCAGAGTCTGTATCATCTGAGCTTTGACAGTCTTTAGTTCTTCATTTTCTTCTCCTGTCTGGTATATAGCTGCTCTCAAGGCTCTTGCCTTGCATCTTTTCATAGCTTCCCCAAGTTGAATGGCTCCTGGTCTGTCAGCTTCATTATTATAACCCAGAATCCTGGTTGCAGCTATAGTCTCCATGACAGAGCTATTTTTCTCCATGTTAATTTCTGAACCATCTTCTAGGGTTATCTTAGGAACATACTCAGCATCAGAACTTATCCCATAAAATCTTCTCTTTTCTTGGATAGTTCTCTTCAACAGCTCAGACCATCTCCTGGTTGCTTCATTCTTTATCTCAAGCATATAGTGAATATGCTCAAGTTCCCTCAGAGATTTTATCAATAGATCAGCTTCAGAAATTCTGTAAACTCTACCAGATTCCAAAAATATAGCAATTTTCTCTTTATCTTCTGGTCCATCATGAGTGTCCATCAGAATTTGTGCTGATTCTATTCTGTCAAGATCTTTCTGTGTAACAACTTCTCCAGCATTTTCAGTAAAAGGATATGGATCTCTGAAGATAGTTGCTGCACTGGTCTGTATTTTCTCTTTTCTGTGTCCTAGACCAGTTGTGTCTCTTGCTTCTTTTCCTCTTGTTCCTTGAGCTCTGATTTGTGTGAATAAAGAGCTTTCCTTGTACTGTCCTGTACCAAGGCTTCCAAATAAGCTCTTCTTCTTGGGTTCAACTGTATCAACTTGAGCCTTGTCAGAGGTTGACTTTATCCAGGTAGCTTTGACTTCAACTGGCTTCAGCTGTTCTTCCTTCATATCTTTAGCTTGAGCAATGTCAGAGGCTAAACTCTGATCAGTAGACTCAGGAATAGTTGCAAGAGTTTGTTTGACTTCTGATTCATCCTTCTTTTTAGATGGAGCACCATCTATAATCTTTTTACCTTTTCCACTGGAATCAGAGTCAGACTCCTTCTGATAAACTCTGGGCTTATTGATATCAGCATAATTGACTTCACTGATCACTATTCCTTTTCTTCTTGAGGAAGTTAATTTCTTTGAGGAGGAATCAGTGACCTGTTTTTTTCATCAGACTTTGATTTGCTGATCTTCTTCTTTTCAGCAGCCAACCTTTCTTCTTCTTTTCTAACATCTTCAATTGACACCCCTGGATTTTCTTCTTCAAATAAATTCTTTGCAACTGCTTCATCAAAATCCAGTTGTGTAGGAGCTTTGTAGAAAAAGGTTGTTTCCTATCCCTGAATCTTCACTGTGTGTCTTAAAATCTTAGATTCAGGATTACCAAGCTCAATTAGTTGCTCAGAGAGAGCTCTTGATTTACTGTCAGCTGGTATCAGAGGTTGAGACTTTGTAGTCTGAGTTTGTTGGGAACTGCTTCCAGCCTTATCACTCCTATTTTCCTTATCACTCCTATTTTCCTTAGATTTACTCTGAGAGTGTAAGATTATTTCAGAGTTTAAATTTCCAGACTCCTTCTTATCTTCATCCTCTTCCTCATCATCTGGCTTTCTCTGTTGCTGATCAACCTTGCATTTGTCTTTCAGCACTTTCTCCCCCTTTTTGACATCACTAGGGTTGAGAAATTGTACCAGTTGAGCAACAGAGGAGCTCAACTCAGCCAGAGTTTGCTGCATTGATCTCTGAGTGGATTCAATTGAGGAAAGTCTGGCTTCCACAGAGGAATTTGGAGCTCTGTGCATCCTCTTGGAGTAACTTAGAGTACAGACCCTGGTCTCTGTAGGTTTATAAGGAGGAATGTCACAGGAAGGAGCTGGTGAAGCAGGTTTAACAGGTGAGGAATCTCTGACTGGAGAAGCTTCCCTGACTAAACTGCTTTCTTTGATCTGAGCAGAGACCTCAGCTACAAGAATAGCTGAGTCAATAGGAGGAACAGAGGTGACCTCTGTAGCATCATCATCATCATCATCAGCTGCTGCAATGCTGATTGTTTGTGAACACAGAGGAGCTGTAGCTTCCTCAGAGTTTGCAGCATATAATATCTCCTGATCAGGAGCTACAACCAAGACTTCAACAGGAGTCAGAGTTTCCTGAGCAATATTTGGTGTATTCACAATTGCTTCTGGAGTAGAGACAATTGCTTCTGGAGTATGTGCTTCTGGAGTTGTGACATGTGCTTCTGGAGTATGTGCTTCTGAAGTAGACACATGTTCTTCTGGTGTAATTCCTGAAGAGGGTATAGCAGCTGCTGTGGAGTGTGGCAAAAGATCCTCTGACAGAGGAATATGTTCTGACATTGGAATGTCAGCTTCTGGAGTTGTCAGAGGTACTGCAGATAGAGGTTCCACCATCAGAGGATCAGAGACTGTGACCATCTCAAGAGGATTGACCAAAGATTCCTGAGGAGGGTCCACAATGAGATCAGTGATTGTGGAGGTGGGCTTGATCTTCTTCCTGGGCCTTAAGATTAGAGGAACTGGTTCTGGCTCAGTGTCAGAGTCAGAGTCAGATAACCTCTGCAGAAATCGTCTCTTCCTAGGTGGAGGAGATGGCTGTTTGGATGGAGATTTAGAAGACCTCAGTACCCTAGTTGGTGAAGATGTTACAACTGGCCCTTTTTGGGAAGGACCATAGGTTGTCTTGAGATCAGATTTTACAACTGGGCCTTTTTGGGAAGGACCAGAGGTTGGTATATCTTGTGCCTGGTGGGAGGAGGATGGTATATTCTCATCAGAGAATAAGGAACCATATTTATCTGGCATTGTCAGCTTCAGTTTATCCTTTACAGTTACAGGTATAGCAAAAACAGGTAGTTGGGGTTTCTTACTATCCTTCTTTATTAAATCAGTGAAAGCTCGTTTTATGATTTTGAAGGGTAGTTCAGTGTCAGTATCAGGAATAGGGACCAGAGGATAACAGTATGAGAAAATAAGCTGACAAAATCTAGCAAAGTAAATAGTATTTTCATCCTCTAATTTCCTATCACCAATAAATCTCAAAATAGATGGGGCAATATCAAAGTTGAGATTTGGATAAGAGCATACCCAATCTGCTGACTGAAGAGAGGAATAGCATCAAAATTGCTGCATTTATTCCCAAAAGCTCTTGTTATGCAGTCATAGTAAAAACTCCATTCTTTGCAGAGACAAGGGCGCTTGAGTTCCCCCATCTTATCAGTGTTACCGGAGTATTCAAAGAATTGCATCATATCCTTTAGAGTTTGAGTAGAGACAGAGCTGTGATACTTGGAATGCTCTGGAAGGTGAAGAGCCTTTCGAACCGTTTCAGGAGTTACAAGATACTCCTGTCCCTCATAGGTACATGTCAAGGATGGTGATCCGTGTTCACCACCATCATTATATCTTGCTGAACGCCATATAGTCAGAACTTGAGCCGGAGAAATAACCTCTGGTTGAGTGAGTGCATACATGAACTCACTGTGAGCAAGATAATCTTGAATGAGATGAAACTCGCTTGGAGCTTCAGCATTGGACAGGATTGCAGCATAGTTGTTGGTGACGAACTTGGCACCAGCAAATTCAAAGGCTTTGGTCGACATTTTCTGAAAAATCAAGAAATCGTGAAGTGTAGATGAGATGTTTGATGAAATGCGCACAAGAGTTTTTTTTGAAAAGATTATCAGAGAGAGAGAGATATATCGTGTGAAATAAAAGAAAATGATCGTTCTCTGAGTATATATATGTATGTACGCATGTGGGTGAGAGAGTAAAGCCGTAGTGGGGCACGTGGCAAGCTCTGAACGGTAAAAAAAAATGGTAGTGGAGAAGTAATAATGAGTAGCGTGTGAATCTGTACAACTTTGTACCATTTACCAATAAAACACAATTATTTACCGTGTTTTTCTCCACTCAGGAATTCAAATGGTTTTTCTACCGTTTGATAATAAAATCTAATATTATCTTGACCAAAAAAAAAATTATTTATTTTAACTCTGACTTTGATCAGATGCTGACCATTAACCAGAGTTTAAATAAATGACATATAATATGACAATCCAAAGAGTGATCATAGAATCTTGTAATGATGAGAGATAGATATTCAAGGTCTAAACGACACTTGTTGTAATAACCCGGTTTTTAAAAATATTTTTATTAATATTATAAATGATTTTCTTAAAAAGAAAGGAATAAAATTCAATATTTTATTCCAGTTTAATGAGTTTTCAAGGTTTTATATTTAAACCCCGGGTTATTGTGTTATTGATTAATAATTGTATTTTCAAAATGGATTTTCATATATTATTTTGAAAATTTTGTATGAATATTATGTGAATATATGTGTTATGTGATTAAGTGGTATTGGTGAATTTGTTGTTAATTAGTTATGGTTAATTATGAGTATTATATGATTAATATATGAATTTTTGTGAATTTTATATTATCTGGTTTATTGCGTTAACTGTTCATATGTGTTCGTAATTGAGAAATTTCAATTTCTATATGCTCAGGAGAAAATATAGTTTATTTGGATATTTTCATATCGATTTATGGAACGTTAGATGATTTTATAATCGATTTACGGATTTAATTGTATATATTTATATTTATTTATTAATTATTTGACTTCCGTAAAACCGTTCACTCGTAACGAGGTGACAAATTTTCTTCCCGGAAGTTTCGAGAAAACTTACCCTTAGCCTAATTTCAATATTCCGGACATTTTTCGTGTTTTGACTTTTTCGATCCGGAGTACGGTTTTCCCTGGAGTCGGTCCGGCGGAGTTTTTCGGGTACTAAAATTGTCGATAATTATCCAGTTTGTCTCGATAAACGTGAACTGAGATATTTTCATCATCCTTATCATGTAATAATTGCAGTGGGACCCGCAGACCAATAATTGAGTTAAAAAGCCCCGTTTTGATGATTATCTTGAAAACTAGTACCGATTGGACCCCACTTTCTTAATAAAAAGCTATTAAATACGTATTTTCATGTCATAAACGATCCAAAGGGGTACCAATTATTTGTAAATATAAATATACCTTTCTAGAGCTTATTTTCACCCGTAAAATCATTTCACCAGTTTCTCTGCACGAATACCGAGAGAAACCGAGCGGTGTTCTTCGTGTTCTTCATAATCAAACGTGGATTTGAAGGCGTTATTGGAGTCAGAATCAAGCGTGCGAATAGTCAAAACGAAGATATCGAGGAGTAGAATCCATATCAATGATCAAAAACAACATGAGATTCCCAGGTAGGGAGTAATTGAAGTTTTAAAATTCGAATTAATAGGATTTAAATAGTGAATTTTTGAAAACGTGTTTGTTTGATTGTTTTGATGATTCTATGATGTAGAGCATGTTTTTCTCGTCGTTTTGGTATATCATATGTCAATTTTTGAGTTCAATAACACCTCGAAAAGTCAGTTTAATCTTCGAAAGTCATGTTCTTGGTGTTCTTGAGTATTGGCCGGAAAATTTTGAATTCTTGCCGGAGAATCACTTCGGCTTAACCTGGGTAGATGTTAAAGTTATAAAAACGTTCCTGGAGATGAGTAGAATATGTGTATATGATCATTTGTGGTGTTGGAGCCGTGTATGAGGCCATCGGAATCGACGAAAGCTCGCCGCCGGCGAAGCTTTCGGTCGATTTTCCGGCCAGTTGGCTGCGCTTTTGGGGGAAACAAGGTGCTACAATGATTCATGGGATCATATACTCGTGATCTGGAGATTCTGGGAGGCCGTGGTGGCCTCTGTGGCCGTCTCCGACGAGTTGGGGTGGCGGCGGCGGCAAATTGCCGTTTGCACCCCCAACTTTTGGAGATGGTGACTTTGAGTCACCCGGGTTTTCATTCTTTCAAAACAAACCCTGATAGTTTCAGTTTTTACAAATTAGACCCTGTGACCAAGTTTCAAAATCTTACAGAATAAACCTTTTCATTTTGAAAATGTTTTTAATTATTTTTAATTATTTTGATTTTCAAAAATAGTTTTTAAATTATTTCTTTATTCAAAAATAAATCTAATTTGATTTATTAATTAATTTTAATTAGTAATTAATTATTTTAATTGGTCAATTAATTTAAATATTAATTGATTAATTAATTTAATTAATTATTAATTGATTTTAATTGATTAATTAATTGGATTTAATTATCCTTTTTGATTTAAAAATTCCGAAAAATAGTTTCGAGCTTTGAAATATTTTTCTAAATTATGTTCAAGGCTCGTCAATGGTTTATAAATGATTTCAAGTCCAATTTCAAGTATTTGGGACTTGATTATTTATCCGAAAAGTGATTCTTTTATCGATTTTAATTCCGAAGAATGTTTAAAAATTCCAGAAAATTCCCGAAAAATCATTTTTAACCCAAGACTTGATTTAATATCAATTGGGATGGGAAACCTTATGTGTTGTGTGTTGTCTGCTATTGGTTGGATGTGTTATGTGCCGATAGGAGAGTGAGAAAACTGTTTTGAGCATAACTTTTGATCCGTAAGTCGGAATCAAGTGAAACGAAAGAGAGACAGAAGCTTATAACGTCTATTTTAATATGATGTGACTATATGGCTGAGTCTATAATGTGAATAATTGTTGTTAAATGTGCACAATGTGATTATATGTTATTTGATTACTATTAATTGATGATTACGTGATATACATGTTTATTCATGATAGTATACACGTGTGATAAAAGATTTGGATGACATAGTGTCGTGAGCTGATTGATATTGGATAAGAATATATGGATTACAGTAATTGGATCTTGTTGGTTGATTGTTGGTGGAGATAGGATAACAGGTGGATAGTCTAATAAATAGACGAGACGATGTCGGATTTTCGATAAGGATTTATAGGATAATTGATTGGTGATATGTTATGTGGAATATGGTTGACTATATGTTAGAGTCAAAGCATGCTTATGTGTTACGTGGTATCTGATAAGTTTAAAGGGATATATAAGTGGGTATCGGTATACGTGATATGTATATGCGATATATTGTTTAGTGACTATAGTATTATCTTATTCTCGTTAAGGATTTGGACGAGACGTGGATGGCCGAAGACGTTCAGAAGGCCAAGTGGTGTTCCAAAGCGAATAAAGAATGAGTCGAGTAAGCGACGTGGTGTGGCGAATAGGGTATAGCCAGAGATGGTCTAGAGATTACAAGATGCATAGATTGTGAAAGTGGAAAGAGGAGATTGAGATGTGAGACTGAAGTCAGATTTAAGGCAAGTATCCTATACCCTTCTTTTGGATATCTTGCGATTATTCTGATCCATTCTTTTCGTATGTGTTGCAAATATTCGTTCCTTTCTTTTTCATATTTGGCAAGTGCAAATATTTTTATCCATCCTTTTCTAATCCTCAAAAATTCAGATAATTCCAGTTTTACAAATTAATTCGAAGTTCAGATTGTCATTGAAGCATGTGTTGCTCAGTGATGATTAGAACCTAGAATGACTTGGGATCTTCTTGATTATTCAACCCGCCATTGTCATGCTGGTTTAGCAGGCTAAATTCAGTTGCTTAGCCGATAATGGAGGATACTGAATAGTTAAGGATTTCCTGGATTATGATTTATGGAAGGATGGACTCTGGTTTATGAAAAGTTGATTATCAAATGTTTGATTGGGAATTATTTTATCATGGATATTGATTGTGGTTATGTTCTGTTGCTATACGTTGACCTGTTATTGAATTATAGAATTGGATTATTGTTTTTATATAAACCTGTGGACCAGATTCGTGGTCATGTTAGGCCAATGAGTGCCTTGGATCCAGTGATAGAGCATGGCGGGGCCTGCTCGGGGTTAGTGCGGAACTGATCAGCTGCCTAACCTTGGTTTTAATTAAAATGTGATAGTCCAATTCAATAATTCTTTGGAAAGATTGAATTTCTCAGTTTAAATGCTGCAAGGTATTGTAAATCATTCTATACAATACCATGAACTCATGAACTCAGGCTGAATCCTCTTATATCTTGAACTCGTGAACTTCTGTTATATCATTTCAGAATTATCATTGTTTATTACTACTTGCTGAGCATTGTTGCTCACCCTTGCTATTCCTTTCTAACCATTTCAGAAAGGCTAAAAGATGAGATGATTGATTGAGATTGTGGATAAGGCTAATGCTAGGCGAGGAGACAGAATTGAGGATCCAGTGGTCGAGGAGTGTTCAGGAAAGTTGATGAGGGTGGTGCAAGCTAGAGCTGTGCTATAGGGATTCAAGTGAAAGTCATAGCTGGAATAGTTAACAGTGATTCTTCTTATCGAAGATGATCTGACTTGGTAAGAAAAGTTGTGTAATATTAGTGGTGGATTCTAATTTCAATACTGTAACCTGGAAGCGATCCTGTTGTTTTTGGGGGTTAAATGTTCTCTTAAAATTTTCTTATTATGGTTTTCAAGTTGAAATTCAAGTTTTAAAATCATTTGATTTACGTTCTCATTCAAATCGTTTATTAAATGTTTTCAAGTTGAAAATTCTTTTGGATTTTCATTATCTTAAAATAAAAATACAGGTTTCCAAAAGTGTTTAAAGATGGGTTTTATGTGGTGACGTCAGAATCCAGACCCCCGGATTCTGGGGCTGTCACACTTGTTCCTCAGAGTTTGCAAATATTTATCTAAAATCAGTCAAAAATTACTCGAAGTCAAAAATTGTAAATCACAGAAGTGGAGTGAGGTGTGTGTTTACATGAATATTCTAGTGTCACAGAGATTGTCAAATTTCTTAAATAATATTAGAAAGAGTCAGATAATTAGAAAATGTTTTAATCATCTCATAAGCCGAGTTTCTCATAATATGGATCAGAGTATACTTACTTCTTCTCTTTGGAACGACATCTGTCTTTTGAAAGGAAACTCCTCATGGTAAGTGAGTCATAACCTTTATCAGACTTTTGTTTTCTCAGAGTATTTCTCCAGTAATCAGAGAATGTGAAAGGTCCCCAAAAAATTATTTTAATTTTTGATGCATTTGCTTAATACCAGCAGTGCACTTGGATCTTTCCTTTCACAATTATTCTAAGATCTCAAAGGAGTACCTGAGATTATTTTCTTTTGTTTTTCTTTTCTTTTGATTTTCTTTTCTGAGAAGAAATATCTTTAGGATCCATAATTGAGATTTATTAACTCTTAGCTCATAAGGGGAGTAAAGCAAATTCTTTTCTGAGTACATGTCTAATATTTAAGAAGTAAGACAATTTAGGTAACAAAATTAAATCATGTGTAGTGTGTTAAAGATTTCCACAGCTGTAATATTACACAAATCAGACTTTAGAGATGCTTATGACTTAATTCAGGTAAGTACAACATTTTCTTCACAGGAGTATCTTTCATCATGGAAAATTCAAGCCATCAGAGTTTGTCGGGTCAGAGTATAAATATCAGAGTTTATCAAATCAGAGTATAATCATCAGAATCTGATCAGAGAATAACAGATGCAGTTGTAGATCAGATTTATAATAACAAATACTAACAGATAAGGTATCATGCAATGTATCAGAGTTTAGAGAGGACCAGAGATCATCCCTAATTCGTTTACAAGCCTTGTAAATGTTGCTTCAGCCAGAGGTTTGGTGAAGATATCTGCCAACTGCTGTTGGAACAAAGTGAAGCTCTACTGTTCCTTCCATCACATGTTCTCTGATAAAATGATACCTTATGCTGATGTGCTTGGTCATGGAATGCTGTACTGGATTTCCTGTCATAGCAATAGCACTTTGGTTATCACAATAAATAGGAATTTGAGTCAGAGTTAACCCATAGTCCAGTAGTTGATTCTTCATCCATAAAATCTGAGCACAGCAGCTTCCTGCAGCAATATACTCTGCTTCTGCAGTGGATGTGGAGATAGATTTTTGTTTCTTACTGAACCAAGAAACTAATCTTCCTCCTAGAAATTGACAGCTCCCAGTAGTACTTTTTCTGTCTATTTTGCACCCTGCAAAATCTGCATCAGAGTAACCAATCAGTGTAAAGTCTGATTCTCTGGGATACCAGAGTCCCATCTCAACTGTTCCTTTGAGATATTTGAAAATCCTTTTGACTGCTACAAGGTGTGGTTCTCTTGGATCTGCTTGAAATCTTGCACAGAGACAGGTTGCAAACATGATATCAGGTCTACTAGCAGTCAGATATAGTAGTGAGCCTATCATACCTCTGTAGTTAGTAATTTCTACTGGTGAACCAGTATCTTTATCTAACTTAGTGGCAGTTGCCATTGGAGTGGTAGCAGCTGAGCTATCCTGCATGCCAAATTTCTTTAGCAGGTTCCTGGTATATTTAGACTGATTAATGAAAATACCCTCATCAGTCTGTTTGACTTGAAGTCCCAGAAAATAGCTCATTTCTCCCATCATGCTCATCTGATATCTGGACTGCATTAGCTTTGAGAATCTCTCACAGAGTTTAGGATTAGTAGATCCAAAAATGATATCATCTACATAAACTTGAACTAAAAGCAGATCATTACCATGGTTGAGATAAAATAAAGTTTTATCAATTGTACCTATATTGAAACCACTGTCCAAAAGAAATTGAGCCAGAGTTTCATACCATGCTCTTGGTGCTTGTTTTAGTCCATACAGTGCTTTATCCAATCTGTAGACATGATCTGGAAATTTTGTGTCCACAAATCCTAGAGGTTGTTCAACATATACCTCTTCCTCCAGCTCCCCATTCAGAAAAGCACTCTTTACATCCATCTGAAAAACTTTGAATTTCTTGTGTGCTGCATAAGCCAAGAAAATTCTGATTGCTTCTAATCTAGCAACTGGGGCAAAGGTCTCATCATAGTCAATTCCTTCTTGTTGAGAATATCCTTTAGCTACTAGTCTTGCTTTATTTCTTGTGATTACACCATCACTGTCTGTTTTGTTTCTGAAGACCCACTTAGTACCAACTATTGATCTGTTCTTTGGTCTTGGTACCAGTGTCCAGACTTCATTTCTCTCAAATTCATTTAACTCCTCCTGCATTGCTGTTACCCAATCAGCATCCTTCAATGCTTCTTCCACTTTCTTTGGTTCTGTCTGAGATAAGAATGAGTGGAATAAACATTCATTTGCTGTTGGAGTTCTGGTCTGTACTCCAGCATCTGGATCTCCAATAATCAAGTCTGGTGTGTGAGACTTTGTCCATTTTCTTTCATGTGGCAGTTGATTTCTGGAACTAGATCCTCCCCCATAATCCATGCCAGTTTCATTCTGATTCTCTGATGCCTCTCCCCCATTATTCATGCTATCTCCATGAGCATTCTGAGTTTTTGATGCTCCCCCTGAAGATGTGTTCTCATGATTCTCTGATGCAGAATGATCAGAGTTTGAGGAGTCAGAATCAGAGTTTGAGTTTTCTGCCGAGTCTGCAACATTTTCATCCAGATTTTCATTTTGAAAGTGCTCCCCCTCAACATGTGCTTGAGGTTGATGAGTTGAAGTGACATGTTCTGATATTGTCTCAGAGTCAGAGTTTATGGAATCAGAGAATGCATCTTCATCTTCAAACCTCAGTTGCTCATGATCTTCAAAATCTTCCATTCCAGTAATTTTCTTATCATCAAAGGACACATGAATGGATTCCATGATTACCCTTGTTCTCAGATTGTAAACTCTGAAGGCTTTTGTTGATAAATGATAACCAACAAAAATTCCTTCATCAGCTTTTAAATCAAATTTGGTTAGCTGTTCAGGATGATTTTTCTGAACAAAACATTTACATCCAAAAATATGGAAGTATTTGAGATTTGGTTTTCTGCCTTTAACCATTTCAAATGGAGTTCTTCCATGCTTGTTAATCAGAGTTGCATTCTGTGTGAAACAGGCAGATTGCACAGCCTCAGCCCAGAAGTAGGTTGGTAACTTTGCTTCCTCCAACATGGTTCTAGCAGCTTCAATCAGAGTTCTGTTCTTCCTTTCTACAACACCATTTTGTTGAGGTGTTCCAGGTGCTGAAAATTCCTGTTTAATGCCATTTTCTTTACAGAACTCCTCCATTTTAAAATTCTTGAACTCAATGCCATTATCACTTCTGATGATCTTTACTGCATCTTTAGAGATTTTGTTCAGCTGTCTGACATGCTCAATCAATAAAGATGGTGTTTCATCCTTGCTGTGTAGAAAATATACCCATGCATATCTGGTAAATTCATCAACAATGACCAGAGTATATCTCTTCTTTGCAATGGACATTATATTTACTGGTCCAAAAAGATCAACATGAAGCAGATGATATGGCTCAAGAATTGAGGACTCAGTTTTACTTTTAAATGAAGACTTCCTCTGTTTTGCTTTCTGACAGGAATCACAGAGTCCATCTGGAGTAAAAACTGATTTTGGAAGTCCTTTCACAAGATCTTTCTTCACAAGCTCATTTATATTATTGAAGTTCAGGTGAGATAATTTCTTGTGCCAATTCCAGCTTTCTTCAATACTGGCTCTGCCAAGTAGACAGATTGCAGAGCTTTCAGAGTTTAAAGATAGCTTGGCTTCATAGATGTTTCCATGTCTGTATCCTTTCAGAACAACTTTTCCAGTGCTTTTGCTAATGACCTCACAGTGTTCTTCTAGGAAATCAACATGATATCCTCTGTCACAAATTTGACTTATGCTCAGCAGATTGTGCTTAAGTCCTGAGACAAGAGCAACAGATTGAATGATGACATTTCCAAGATTGATATTGCCATATCCCAAAGTTTTCCCTATGTTGCCATCTCCATAAGAAACATTTGGGCCAGCCTTCTCCACAAAGTCTGATAGCAGGGCTTTATTTCCTGTCATATGTCCTGAGCATCCACTGTCCAGAACTAGGATGTTTTTCCTGTTGCCCTGCAATCACATACACAACTAATGATTAGTTTTAAGGACCCAGACTTGCTTGGATCCTTTGTTCTTATTAAGTTTGTTAACACTAGCAGCGGAAGATTTATCAGAGTTTAAATCAGAGTTTGTGCTAACAGACTTTTTAACAGATGGTGAACTAGGAGAATCAATCTTTTTCTTCAAAGAAGGTTTCAGTTCATAATAATCATAATATAAACTATGGTATTCCTTACTGTTAGGTCCTGAAACGATTGTAGAAGGGGGGGTTGAATACAATCGTCACTAAAAATCGCGGCGGAATAATCTGATTTGAATTAAACTTGTTAATCAGATTTTAATTAATTAATATAACAATGTTTTAAGTCGTTATATAATTAATAAGGTTCGTTTTAATGTCCACTAAAGTTCGTAGAATAAATTCGACAGGATGTATTCTAGTTTAGTGATTAAAACAACCGAGTGATCAAAGCACAGAAAACTGTGGATATAACAATTGCAAGTTACAAACAACTTGAAAGCTTTTACAATGCTTGAACACCTTGAAATGAAGAAAGTGAAGCCATATATATAGGCAAAGCACTTGGAACTAGGTATGACATTGAAAGGAATGACTTAGTAGCTTAGGAATGACATTACAAAGCAAAGCCATACCAAAAGGAAGGAAGGAATGACATTTAAAAGGAATGTCATACTGCCACACACGGTATGACATTATTTCCTTGGCCTTCAAGGGTCCTTTGGCATGACTTAACTAGCCATAGTCATACACAATCATTCGGTATGACATATTAAGTCATAAGGGCTCAAACGGTATGACTTTCTAAGTCATACAACACAAGACATAAGGACAAAAGGAAAAAGCCATTCTGGATGACACGGTATGACTTTTTAAGTCATACCACTGAATGTCATTCAAAGACAAACGGTATGACATTATATGTCATGCCAGAAGATGTAGTTTCCATAGACACGGTATGACTTTAATTGAGAAAGTCATTGCACCTGCTAAAGTCGCTTTGCTAGACACGGTATGACATAATTAGACAATGTCATCTCACCAGTTTAAGTCATATTACTTCGCACGCTATGACATTAACTAATAAAGTCATACCGAGGTGTTTAATGACTAAAACACTTGTTTTTAATTAAATAAATGTTCAATAATCACTTAATTAATTATATTAATCATATAAATTCATAAATTAAATTAATTCGAAGGTGAATCAATTTAATAAATAAATTATACAACTAATTTAATTATTTTGATAAGTGAAGTGATTAAAGAAATATTTATATAATTCTTTTCTTCAAGCAGCAGGGACTCCAGACATGTTTAAACGCTGTAGATCTTTGTCTTGATTGAACGACCACTTATAGTTGATGCAGAACACTTAATCTGAGTAGCTGACACACAAACGTACTGTCTGGTTCATCTGTATCTAGCTGAATTAAATATTCTTTATCAAATAAACATTTGAGACGTGGCTTGTTCGTCGATTCTTTGTCTTCGTAGTTCTTCTTCATTAGTAACAATAGTATGGAATCTTCTGAATAAATAAAGTATTAAAACTTTATACCTTCTGGACTTCTGGACGTGCTACAAAAGATTATTTGTACACTGAGGCTTGAACATATTAATGAACTTCTTCCAGTGGTGTGCAGCAGCATCCTGAAATTCTTCAGACATATAATTTCAATAAATCACTTGACGTTCTTCGTACGGATTCCTTCAACAGTACTTGCTATTTACCTTGCTTTCTTATCAGAGTTGAGTTGGTACCTCTTTAATTACAAATAGGCTAAACATATGCCTTTCAATCTCCCCCTATTTGTTTGTTAACATAACATGCAAATTATCGAGAGGATAACTCAACTAACTGATAAGACAAAGGATTAAACATGAATTGTAAATAGCAAAAAGTTTCTGGTATTTCATTAAACATTCACCAGAATTCAAAAGATTACATTAGATTACAAAAGGATGTTCTTACTGAACATATATTACAAATCCCTAATGAAGCTAAAGATCAACTTCTCCTTCTTCGATATCAGAAGTGTGAAGGATAGGAGTTGACGGTTCTTCCCTGGTTGGCACTTCAGATGTAGTGGATTCACCACGCTTCTTTCGTTCCTTTGCCAGAGCCAGTTGATGAAGTACTTCCAAATCCACAGGGTCTTCGCGGAAGTCTGATGGCTGAGATTTTGTAACATTTTTCATCCTTCGAAAGTACTGAGCAACATTCTTTCGAGTGCAGTAAGCAAGAATCACATCATCAGCATCAGACTTAGCTTTAGAAGCAAAGCCCTTGGTTCTTAAAAGAGTGGAGGCAAGATCAAGTTGTTTAGCTGGATACTTTGGCAAGGCTTCTTCGTTGAGATAGACAGTGCTGAAGATCTCCTTGTGAACGAACTTAACACAGTAAGGATTCCTGACAACCTGAGGACTGTTGAATATAGCTTGTTCCAGCAGTTTGTCACGAAGGAGTTCATTCAGGTTGGAGCTTCGCCTAACCTTGTTTCGAAGCACCCAGAGCTCAGATACAGAGAATGATTTCAGAGATTCGACAGATAGTCTGAAAGAACCATTCCTCTGTGTATAGACAATTAGCTCCCATTGCTCTAGCAAATTGTTGACCCCCACAGTCACATAATTTAATTCCAAAGCAAAGGCATGCATAAAGACATCCTCGTCAGGGTTTACCTCTCTAAGATCATAGATCAGAGATAAGAACTTTTTGTCGTCGAAAGGCTCCCTTTGAGGTCCATTAAAGATTCTTCTTGCAATGTCCCAGCTTTTTCCTTCTTTCCTCCTTATATCAAGATTCTTCTGCTTGATTGTAGCATCATAGATTTTCTGTTTCTCGATCTTGATTTGTTCTTCTGTGATCAACTTGTCCTCTAGAAGTTTTTGGAAATCACGAAGCTTACGCTTCCTAGCTTCATTTTCAGCTTTGAACTTCCGGACATTCTCCTCATGTTCTAGGTCAACAGGTTCTTCATCCTGAAACAAATAACCCTCATCAAATTTACCTTCTTCTTCTTCTGCTTGACGATAGGTAGCATCGAAGATGTCATCATCATCCATATCCTGTGGATAGTCATCATAACTATCAGAATTGAAAACATTGTCGGACTGATGTAACGGTTCTTTACCTTTAGACTTATGAGTTTCTTTGTCAGGGGCAGATCCAGAAGTGGTATTATCTTTGTTGCTTTGATTTGAGCTATTGCCTCTATCATCCCTGTCACCTTTGTCTCTATTCTCCCCCTTAGTTGAGGGATCCTCTCCAGAGGGTTGATCATCAGATTTGTTGGAGTTTCTGAGGAGTTGATCTAACTTGCTGTCGATGGTCTCAAATTTGGACATGTAAAGTTCATGATTAGACCTCATTTCAACAGCCAAGTCATGGATCTCTTCTTTAAGCTCATCTCTGTAAGAACTGGATGGCCTCTCCTCAGCTTTCTGTTCCAGGGTCACCAATTGTGCACCCTTTAGCTTCTCATTCTCAGCAATCATTCTGGAAAGCTCAGCTCTTAGCTTTGCCATTTGTTCCTCAAACAGAGCAGGGTCAGTGTGTGCACTCACCTCACGTACACTCAAAGCTGTTTCACTAGCCTCACGTGCATGTGTATCGCTCGGTGTTTGCCTTACATCACTCTGTTCAGTCACTCTTCCCGCTGTACCTGTATATACTACCAATGTCCCCTGAGATGGGTTCAAAGGTAGTGGAGGAACAAATTGTCCTCCGGACGCCTGTGAGGGCAGATTAACTTGCACGCTGCCAAGTTCCGCCTGATCAGAAAAGAAAGGGTGATCAGCAAAGTTTTCATATATAATACATTGATTTTGAAAATCTGTGCACTCAGTAAACATAGTAACCTGTGTATCTGTTTGGGCTGGCACTAGCGTGAGTGCTAGCGCAGTGCTTGACTCTGTACAAGTTACCGCGGCCGGACGGTCAATTTCAATGGCCACATCCTGTAGAGAGAATGGGTCCAGAGACTGTTCATATGCCATTTCAAAATCTGAGCCTTGTTGGGAAGGCAAAGATGAGGCTACAGTTGTCTCCAAGGCTTCCACCCTTTGCTTCTTTGAGGGAGACAGAGCTGTGGGTTGACTCATTAAACTACTCGAACTCCGTTTCCTCGCAACTTTACGAACAAGTTGCATTGAAGTGTTGGTTGATGTGTTTGGAGAAACGAGAGTTTGTTGAATTGAATCGTCAGCTAGGTTATGAACCTGTGTGTTGTCAGGTTCATTGCTGGTAGGCTGGAAAACAAAATCAAGGTCACAAACAAGATCACAACCATAATCTGACGTATCAACATTAAAATTAGATGATAAGTTAGAAAGTACCTGAGCTACCTGTAGGTCCTGACGAAAGGACTGCAGCTCCGGGTTGATAGGAGAGTCAGAGGGAAGGGGTTGTGAGGTAGATTGTGTTTGTGGGATGATTTGGGATTGTGTTTGGTGTGGGAGAGGTTCAGATGAAGATGGTTGATGCTCGAAGAGATCATAATCCAAATTTTGATCTTCAAATGAAGGGTCAGATTGTTGTTGTTGATGGATAGGGGAGTGATATGATGATTGGTTGGATGAATGGTGTGAAGATCGTGCTTCTTGGGATTGTTGAGGTGAATGCTGTTGTTGTTGTTGTTGTAGAAGTTGTTGTTGATGGTGTTGTGCAGGTTGTTGAATCTGAAGGGGTTGAGGTTCTTGTGGTTGCTGTTGCTGTTGCTGTTGTTGAGGTTGAGGTGGAGGAGCCACTTGAAGTTGATAAGGTTGCAGTGGAGTATTGAACATTTGGAGCATGTGAGGAGTGGTGATTAGTGGAACATTGGCAAATTTATTCTTGTTGTCCAACTGAGTCATCAACTTGGAACAGGCACGAGGAACTGGTGCCACAGGAGAATTAGAGTAGTGTTCCTTCTCAGCGTCAGTCAATTTGTCATTCAGAAACAGCATAATAAACCTTGGATAAAAGCAAGAGACTTTGGCATTCTGCTCCACAGATCTGTTTCTCAGTGGTCCCAACTTGGTAAGAATGGATTGGAGTATAAGCTTACCAAAGTTGATCGGACGATTAAAAGCAATGCAGAATCCAATCTTCTGAAGCAAGGAAGTTATAACGTTGAAGTTCTTGCGAGTGGTCGGAGCAAACACTTTATCCAAAGTGTCGAAGAAAAGATCCCACTCAGGCTTCAGATTGCCTTTCAACATTCTAGGCAAATTGATCTCTCCCTGATATAAGATTGTCTCGAAGAAATTGGTGAGTTCAGCTTCAGTAGGGAGTTCAGCAAAATTCTCCCTCGGAAATCCCAGTATCCTATTCACATCGTCAGAGTTGATATGAATGGTACGTCCTCTATGTACTTCTTCAGACATTCGATAATTATCCAACAACGTAGTATTTAACGCTGAAGAGTAGAAATCCTGTATCGGTCGAATTTGGAGTTCTGCAGAGGCTGTAATAGCAGTGCTGACGAGCGACTGACTATTCAGAAAACGGACCCACGGTCTGAAACGAGCCAAACTAGCTTCCGGGTCGAAAAATCCATTCAAATTAGTCTCCTCGATAACAAAGCGACCAGCCATTTTTAAAATTAAAAATTGAATTAAGTGAGAATTTTTCAAATAAAATAATAATTTTCAAATTTCTCACAAATTTCAATTAATAATTAACAAATCAATTAATTAATTAATAATTCGAATCAATTGAGTAAATTCGAATTAAAACTTAATTAATCTTAAAATGGCACAAATAAGTCTCCAAACAATGCCTTAATCTGAACTTAGTCCAAAAATCCCCAAATAAAGCTATGGAAACCCTAATTTTGAAATCAAGAAAAAGGGGTTTCAACTCAAACAACCCAAAACTGCCACAAATCAACTGAAATAAACAAACTACAATCACAGGATCACGGAATCGGGCAAGAAATGATCAGAATCGGAGCAACTCGGTTCAACTCGGTGACTCGGGGTTCGAAACTCAACGAAATCGGGCAGCACTTCGACTTGTTTTCGTGATAAATCAGTAACAAGCAAGCTTTATGGGCTTGAATTAAAGTAACCAGCAAGTTTTGTGGATGAAACTTGAAAACCGATTAGAACAAGAACAATGGCGACGGTGTGTATATGTCTGTATGCGTGTAGGAGATGAAAAGGGGTAGGTATGACTTTCAAATGCCAAGTCATGTGGAGATGTGGAGGTCGGTATGACATTTTACGGAAATGTCATACCGTGCTCTATAAAAGTCATGTTGAGCGTTCGGTATGACATTTCCAGAAATGTCATACCGATGAATACAAAGGGAGTATGCATAACACGGTATGACTTTTCAAAGAAAAGTCATGCCGCGTTCTTGAGGCTTACCAGACACGCTAGAAGCGGTATGACATTTTATAAAAATGTCATACCGACTGAAATAAACAGAATTTAGAAAGAAAAATTAGTGAATATTATGATTTTTGATTATTTAAAAACAATAAAACCTTTTGCACATTTAATCAAAAATCTAATACACATAATATATAATATATTGCACATATATTTCATAAAATTCAACTTTAATTGAATATAAATACTTATGAATTTAACTTTAATTCATTAAAATGAATTAACTTAAAATCAAATATTTATGCTTAATTAATTTTGAAAATTTCAAAATAAATACATATAATTATCTAAATGCACAGAGAATATTACAGGGGAGTATGCAGCACTTAGAAAATTAACGAGAAATATATGAGCATGCATAATTACACAGAAAATTCACAAAAATATACAATAATATATAAAATACATATAAAATATATACAAAGAGAATCATGGCATATTTAACATCCCTAGCTCACAAACCAACTTAGAGAAAGTGGATTCATCAAGTGGTTTAGTGAAGATGTCTGCAATCTGATCAGCTGTGGGTACGAAATGTAACACCACAGTACCATTCATGACATGTTCTCGAATGAAATGATACCTGATATCTATGTGCTTGGTCCTGGAGTGTTGCACTGGATTGTTTGAAATGGCTATGGCACTGGTATTGTCACAAAATATTGGAATTTTGTCGACAGACATACCATAATCATTTAATTGGTTTCTGATCCAGAGAATCTGAGCACAACAACTTCCAGCAGCTATGTACTCAGCTTCAGCAGTAGAAGTGGACACTGAGTGTTGCTTCTTGCTGTACCAGGAAACCAACCGACGTCCTAGAAATTGACAACTTCCAGACGTACTCTTTCTGTCAATCCTGCAACCTGCATAATCAGAATCTGTATAGCCGGTTAAGCCAAAACCAGTATTCTTAGGGTACCAAATACCTAAACCAGGTGTACCCTTAAGATATCTAAAGATTCTTTTGACGGCTATAAGATGTGATTCCTTAGGATCAGCCTGAAACCTAGCACATAAACATGTTGCAAACATGATATCTGGTCTACTTGCAGTAAGATAAAGTAAAGAGCCAATCATACCTCGATAGCTTGTGATATCAACTTTCTTACCAGATTTATCCTGGTCAAGCTTTGTGGCAGTGGCCATGGGTGTCTTTGCCGGGGAAGAGTCTTCTAAATTGTACTTTCGAAGAAGATCTCTGACATACTTGGATTGGCAAATGAATATTCCATCTTCCTTTTGGCTTACTTGAAGACCAAGGAAGTAGGACAGCTCACCCATCATACTCATCTCATAGTTACTCTGCATCAACTTAGCAAATCTCTTGCACAAGTTATCGTTAGTAGAACCAAATATAATATCATCAACATATATTTGAACAAATATCATATCATTATCATGCAATTTGTAAAAGAGAGTTTTGTCTATGACACCTCTAGTAAATTTATTTTCAATTAAAAAATCAGAGAGGGTGTCATACCATGTCCTTGGTGATTGCTTAAGCCCATAGACAGCTTTGAATAGGAAGTACACAAAATCAGCAAATTTTGGATTTTCAAAGCCAGGGGGCTGTTCCAGATATACTTCTTCTTCCAGCTTTCCATTCAGAAATGCACTTTTCACATCCATCTGATAAACTCTGAAGTTGGAGTGTGCAGCAAATGCAAGAAATATTCTGATGGCTTCAAGACGAGCAACTGGAGCATAGGTTTCATCATAATCAATTCCTTCTTCCTGAGAATAACCTTTTGCAACCAGTCTGGCTTTGTTTCTCACAACAATGCCATCACCATCTAACTTGTTACGGAAGACCCATCTAGATCCAATTGTAGACTTTCCTTTTGGTCTTGGAACCAGGGCCCAGACTTCTTGTCTCTCAAATTGATTGAGTTCTTCTTGCATGGCAAGAACCCAATCAGGATCAGCAAGTGCTTCATCTATTTTCTTTGGTTCTAATTGTGAAAGAAAACCAGAGAATAGACATTCATTTGTCGTAGCACTTCTAGTCCTTACACCAACATCAGGATCACCAATAATCAGATCAAAGGGATGATCTCTGCTCCAAATCCTTTCCCTTGGAAGTTGTGTCCTTGATGATTCAGCAGTATTATCATTAGGCTGATGTGTATGACTAGTTGATCCACCAGCTCCCCCTGAGTTGTTGCCAGGATGACTTGATGATCCACCACTAGCATCAGTGGAATCTCCAGCATTATTGCCATTTCCTCCACCACTACCTGGATCATTATCATTGTTGTCATCACCTGTTGCAACCTCAGGTGGCACATCATCATCTGAATCAGAATCTGGATAGTTATCAAACTTCAGAGATTCAGATGGATCAGCAGATTGTAAACTTGGTAGTTTAGTGTCATCAAATGTTACATTGACACTAACTTTCACTGACAGAGTATCAATTACAAAAACTCTATAAGCATTATTAGTATAACCAACAAAAATTGCTTCAGATGCCTTTGGCTCAAACTTGTTCAAGTTCTCTTCACCATCCTTGAGAACATAACACTTGGCTCCAAATACATGAAGATGTTTGACATATGGTTTCTTGTTGTTATACAGATGAAATGGAGTTTTCATATGATCCTTGTTGATCAAAGTTCTATTCTGGGTATAGCAGGCAGTAGACACAGCTTCAGCCCAAAAGTACAGAGGAAGCTTTGCTTCAGCAATCATAGTCCTTGCAGCTTCGATCAGTGTACGATTCTTTCTTTCGACGACTCCATTCTGCTGAGGAGTCCTTGGTGCTGAATACTGCCTTCTAATTCCCTTTTCAGAGTAAAAGTTGATTAGAGTTTGATTCTTGAATTCTGTGCCATTGTCTGACCTTACAGCTTTGACTGGCACACCTTTATCCAATTCAACTAACTTTATATGATCAATCACTGTCAACGAGGTTTCATCCTTAGAAGCCAGGAAGTAAACCCAAGTAAATTTCGAGAAGTCATCCACAATGACTAAGGCATATCTTCCTCCATCAATAGATGCAACATTCACGGGGCCAAACAAATCCATATGCAACAAATGAAGTGGATCTGTAATGGTATTGATGGTTTTGCCTTTGTGAGATGCTCTCTTCGCTTTTCCTTTCTGACAAGCTTCACAGAGATCATCAGTTGAGAATTCCAGGGAAGGCAACCCTCTCACTAGATCTCTCTTGACTAGAGAGTTCATGGTTTTGAAGTTGAGGTGTGAGAGCTTCTTATGCCATAACCAACTATCTTCAGCAGATGCTTTGGCGTAGAAACAGTGAACTTCGTTTCCTGGTCCTGAAGATAAATCAGCTACGAATATATTGCCCTTCCTTATGCCACATAGTGAAGGACGCTTATCCTTGATATGTTTAATGATACATATCTCCTTTTCAAAATGAACATAATATCCTTTGTCACAGAATTGACTGACACTTAGGAGATTATGTTGAAGTCCTTCAACTATTGCAATATCTTCAATGATGATCCTTCCAATTTTGTACTTGCCATATCCCACAGTACGACCTTTGCTATTATCAGCAAAACTAACTGTAGGGCCAGCTCCTTCTCTTATGTCTTCCAGCAGGGATTTATTGCCAGTCATGTGCATTGACGCTCCACTGTCAAGCACCCAGGTAACACGAACAATTCCACTGGCACCCTGCAAAAGACAACTTGATTAAACATTCTTTGGGTCCCACACTTGATTGGGTCCAGCATACTTAAAAAACTGATTTCTATCAGGTAATACAACAGAGCCTCTTGGACTGATACTTGGTTCTGATTTGACTGAACTTACTTCCTTATTAACAGCCTTAAAAACCTTGGTTTTAGGCTTTGGAACATAAGTCTCCTTCCTGACACGAGGAGGACTAGCAGTCTTTGATCTAGCATGCTTATTGTTTGTGTGTTGTCTAGGAGATGTGTTTTCATTTTTAGCATGCAAATTTCTAAAATAAGCATACATCATATTGAAAGCACAAGTCATGCAATTATCAACACCACAACATTTATGACATGCATCAAAAACAGGAACAACAGGAATATCAGTCACTGCAGTAGGAACATCAATAGATTCTACTCTAACCTTGTTACCAGATTTAAAGTTCTCAGTAGAATGACATCTATTGTTCTTGTTCTTACTATTCACAAAATTATTAGGCTTGTTGAATTTAGTTCTTGTTAGGTCCAGATACGATTGTAGAAGGGGGGGGGGGGGGTTGAATACAATCGTCACAAAATAATCGCGGCGGAATAGTCTGATCGGAGTTTAACTTGTTAATCAGATTTAAATTAATTAATATAACAATTTTTAAGTTGTTATATAATTAATATGGTTCGTTTTAATGTTCACTAAATTTCGTAGAATAAATTCGACAGGATGTATTCTAGTTTAGTGAATAAAACAACCGAGTGATCAAAGCACAG
This sequence comes from Daucus carota subsp. sativus, assembly GCF_001625215.2. Taxonomy (NCBI): domain Eukaryota; kingdom Viridiplantae; phylum Streptophyta; class Magnoliopsida; order Apiales; family Apiaceae; genus Daucus; species Daucus carota. The sequence goes on from NC_030381.2 coordinate 8,128,961, forward strand.
AAAACTGTGGATATAACGAATAGCAAGTTACAAACAACTTGAAAGTTTACAAAGCTTTGAACAACAACTAATGAAGAGGTTGAAGCCATATTTATAGGCAACACCTTGAACTTGTATGACAAACTTGGTATGACCATGCTACAAAGATCAGAATGACAATGTGAGCTAATGTCATACTGAAATAGAAATCGGTATGACATAACAGGACATTGTCATGCTGCAATTGGAATCGGTATGACAATGTCAGCTAATGTCATACTACAAATTTCGGTATGACAATTCATAGCATGACATATGACTTGGAGGTTAAGTTTGATTCAGTATGACAATGCAAGGTAATGTCATACCACTTTACTTCGGTATGACATACCATCACATTGTCATGCTAAGCCAAAACGATATGACAAAGTGTAACATTGTCATGCTACACAATTCGGTATGACATTGTGCAAGTCATGCTGCTAGACACGGTATGACAAACCAGGTGCGGTATGACAATCTATATGATTGTCATACCGTGCCCAAAATCAGTTTATAAAAAGATTTTCTTTAATATAATTAATTCAATAATTATTCACTTAATTATATTAATCATATAAATTCATAAATTAAATTAATTCAAGTGTGAATTAATTTAATAAATAAATTACATAACTTATATAATTAATTTGAGATGTGAATAAATTAAAAGAATAATTATATTGAGCACAGTCTTCAGCAGCAGGTCTTCTGACTTCCTTTAAAAGATTTGATTCAATGTCTTGATTGAACGACCACCTATTGTTGATGCAGAATATTTAATCTGAGCAGCTGACACACAAATGTACTGTCTGGTTCATCTGTATCTAGCTGAATCAAATATTCTTTATCAATTAAACATTTGAGAAGTGGCTTGTTCATCGAGTCTTTGTCTTCGTAGTTCTTCTTCATAAGTAGAAATAGTTTGGAATCTTCTGAATAAATAAAGTATTAAAACTTTATACCTTCTGGACTTCTGGACGTGCTACAAAATATTATTTGTACACTGAGGCTTGAACATATTAATGAACTTCTTTCAGTGGTGTGCAGCAGCATCCTGAAATTCTTCAGACATATGATTTTAATAAATCACTTGACGTTCTTCGTACGGATTCCTTCAATAGAGCTTGCTAATTTACTTTCTTTCTTATCAGAGTTGAGTTAATACTCTTAAATACAAATAGGCTTAACATATGCCTTTCAATCTCCCCCTATTTGTTTGTTAACATAACATGCAAATTATCGAGAGGATAACTCAACTAACTGATAAGACAAAGGATTAAACATGAATTGTAAATAGCAAAAAGTTTCTGGTATTTCATTAAACATTCACCAGAATTCAAACAAGTACATTAGATTACATAAGGATGTTCTTACTGAACATATATTACAAATTCCTTAACAAATCTAAAGATCAACTTCTCCTTCTTCGATATCTGAACTGTGAAGGACAGGAGTTGACGGTTCTTCTCTGGATGGCACTTCTGATGTAGTGGACTCACCACGCTTCTTACGTTCTCGTGCCAGAGCCAGTTGATGTAACACTTCCATCTCTACAGGGTCTTCCCGGAAGTCCGATGGCTGAGCCTTTGTAACATTCTTCATCCTCCGGAAATATTGAGAAATATTCCTTCGGGTGCAGTAAGCTAGAATCACATCATCAGCATCAGACTTGGCTTTAGAAGCGAAGCCCTTGGTTCGTAGTAGAGTGGATGCTAGAGCCAGTTGCTTAGCAGGATACTTAGGTAAAGCCTCTTCATTCAGATAGACAGTGCTTAAGAGCTCCTTGTGAACGAACTTTACACAATATGGATTCTTGACAACCTGTGGACTGTTGAAGACAGCACAATCCAACAGCTTATCACGAAGGAGTTCGTTCAGGTTGGAGCATCGCTTTACCTTATTGCGAAGTACCCAGAGCTCAGACACAGAGAATGATTTAAGAAATTCAACAGATAATCTGAATGAACCATTTCTCCGTGTATATACAATCAGCTCCCACTGTTCTAGCAAGTTATTGACTCCAACAGTCAAGTAATCAATTTCTAAAGCGAAGGCATGCATAAAGATATCCTCGTCAGGGTTTACCTCTCGAAGATCGTAGATCAGAGATAAGAACTTTCTGTCATTGAAAGACTCCCTTTGAGGTCCATTGAAAATCCTCTTTGCGATGTCCCAGCTTTTTCCAACTTTCCTTTTTATATCAAGATTCTTCTGCTTGCACGCAGCATCATAGATTTTCTGTTTCTCTATCTTGATTTGCTCTTCAGTTATCAACTTGTCCTCTAGAAGTTTCTGGTAATCTCGAAGCTTACGCTTCCTAGCTTCATTCTCAGCTTTAAACTTCCGGACATTTTCTTCGTGTTCAGGATCAACAGGTTCTTCATCTTGGAATAAATAGCTCTCCTCAAATTTACCTTCTTCCTCTGCTTGACGGTAAGTAGCATCGAAGACGTCATCATCATCCATATCCTGTGGATAGTCATCATAACTATCAGAATTGAAAACATTGTCGGACTGATGTAACGGTTCTTTGCCTTTAGACTTATGAGTTTCTTTGTCAGGGGCAGATCCAGAAGTGGTATTTTCCTTGTTGCTTTGATTTGAGCTATTGCCTCTGTCATCCCTGTCACCTTTGTCTTCTCTATTCTCCCACTTAGTTGAGGGATCCTCTCCGGAGGGTTGATCATCAGACTTGTTGGAGTTTCTGAGGAGTTGATCTAATTTGCTGTCGATGGTCTCAAATTTGGACATGTAAAGCTCATGATTAGATCTCATTTCAACAGCTAACTCATGGATTTCCTCTTTAAGCTCATCCCTGTAAGAACTGGATGGCCTCTCCTCAGCTTTCTGTTGCAGGGTCACCAACTGTGCGCCCTTGAGCTTCTCGTTCTCAGCAATCATTCTGGCAAGCTCAGCTCTTAGCTTTGCCATTTGTTCCTCAAACAGAGCAGGGTCAGTGTGTGCACTCACCTCTCGTACACTCAAAGCTGTTTCACTAGCCTCACGTGCATGTGTATCGCTCGGTGTTTGCCTTACATCACTCTGTTCATTCACTCTACCTGCTGTACCTATATATACTACCAATGTCCCCTGAGATGGGTTCAAAGGTAGTGGAGGAACAAATTGTCCTCCGGACGCCTGTGAAGGCAGATTAACTTGCACGCTGCCAAGTTCTGCCTGATCAGAAAAGAAAGTGTGATCAGAAGAGTTTTCATACATGATACATTGGTTTGAAAAACTGACCATAGTAAGCATCCACGTAGATAAAACATTTTAGATACCAATTTTGAACAATAAGGTTTAAATTTGGTAAACAGTGGGTGTCTCACAAAAACATTCTGCAGGTGTATCACTCGACACTCAAAATATCTCTCAGTTTATGGGTAAAGACGTTACTCACAAGTTCTGTAAGTGTTTCACTCCACACAAATCCTGAGCTTCCAAAGTGTGATGTACCTGCAATTAAGATCACCTTTTCCTCCTCATGGAAGGTCATTGGTGGTGCAATGGGAGTTCGTAATTCCCAGTCCTCGTAGACTCGTCAGATAAATCCAAGTCATAGTCCACAAGTTGCCTACTACTTTCAGAGAGTAGTAAATCCTTTAAAAGATCCAGAGTTTGATTCTGGGAGGGTAGACAATAGGCCTTTCAATGGCATGAAACCTATGTTTCCCTCAGATACCTGTTAAGGCACTTGATCCTTAGAAGAATCCTCTACCAGAGTAGATTGCCTTTCACCTTCAAGGGTGAAAGATCCCTTAGGGGATCCGGAAATGTTCCTTCCGGGAGGGTAGACAAGGACGTTTTAGATGGCAACGTGTCCAAGTTTCCCTCAGATGCCTATGAAGGCACTTGGTTCAATAAAGAACCAGCAATTCCAGTGTCTATCCCTGATATGGACGACAAAGTTATTGCAACCGTCAATCACTTGAATATTTACAAACCACATAAATATTCACAACATAGATACCAATAAGAAATACTTTACAAGCATGCAACAAACTTAAAATAGAAATAAATATGTAAAATATGATTTTTGATTGATTAAAAAACGATATAACCTTTTTGCACATTTAATCAAAAATCTAAAACAAATAATATATAATATTGCACATATATTTTGTAAAATTCAACTTTAATTAAATATAAATACTTATGAATTTAACTTTAATTCATTAAAATGAATTAACTTAAAATCAAATATTTATGCTTAATTAATTTTGAAAAAATACAAAATAAATACAAATAATTATCTAAATGCTTAGAGAATAATACAGGGGAGTATGCAGGCATTTAGAAAATAACAGATAAATATATAGACATGCATAATTACACAGATAATTATCAAATAATATACAGACAATTATATAACATCTAATAAAATAGATATAATTACACAGAAAATTCACAAAAATATATATTAATATATAAAACAAATATAAAATATATACAACGAGAATCATGGCATATTTAACATCCCTAGTTCACAAACCAACTTAGAGAAAGTGGATTCATCAAGTGGTTTCGTGAAGATGTCAGCAATCTGATCAGCTGTGGGTACAAAATGTAACACCACAGTACCATTCATGACATGTTCTCGAATGAAATGATACCTGATATCTATGTGCTTGGTCCGGGAGTGTTGCACTGGATTGTTTGAAATGGCTATGGCACTGGTGTTGTCACAAAATATAGGAATTTTGTTAACATCAATACCATAATCATTTAATTGATTCCTGATCCAGAGAATCTGAGCACAGCAACTTCCAGCAGCTATGTACTCAGCTTCAGCAGTAGAAGTGGACACTGAGTGTTGCTTCTTGCTGTACCAGGAAACCAATCGACGTCCTAGAAATTGACAACTTCCAGACGTACTCTTTCTGTCAATCCTGCAACCTGCATAATCAGAATCTGTATAGCCGGTTAAGTCAAAACTAGTATTCTTAGGGTACCAAATACCTAAACCAGGTGTACCCTTAAGATATCTAAAGATTCTTTTGACGGCTATAAGATGTGATTCTTTAGGATCAGCCTGAAACCTAGCACATAAACATGTTGCAAACATAATATCTGGTCTACTAGCAGTGAGATAGAGTAATGAGCCAATCATACCTCGATAACTTGTGATATCAACTTTCTTACCAGATTTATCCTGGTCAAGCTTTGTGGCAGTGGCCATGGGTGTCTTTGCCGGAGAAGAGTCTTCTAGATTGTACTTTCTTAGAAGATCTCTGACATACTTGGATTGGCAAATGAATATTCCATCTTCCTTTTGGCTTACTTGAAGACCAAGGAAGTAGGACAGCTCACCCATCATACTCATTTCATAATTACTCTGCATTAACTTCGCAAATCTCTTGCACAAGTTATCGTTAGTAGACCCAAATATAATATCATCAACATATATTTGAACAAATATCATATCATTATCATGCAATTTGTAAAAGAGAGTTTTGTCTATGACACCTCTAGTAAATTTATTTTCAATCAAAAATTCAGAGAGGGTGTCATACCATGTCCTTGGTGATTGCTTAAGCCCATAGACAGCTTTGAATAGGAAGTACACAAAGTCAGCAAATTCTGGATTTTCAAAGCCAGGGGGCTGTTCCAGATACACTTCTTCTTCCAGCTTTCCATTCAGAAATGCACTTTTCACATCCATTTGATAAACTCTGAAGTTGGAGTGTGCAGCAAATGCAAGAAATATTCTGATGGCTTCAAGACGAGCAACTGGAGCATAGGTTTCATCGTAGTCAATTCCTTCTTCCTGAGAATAACCTTTTGCAACCAGTCTGGCTTTGTTTCTTACAACAATGCCATCACCATCTAACTTGTTACGGAAGACCCACCTAGATCCAATTGTAGACTTTCCTTTTGGTCTTGGAACCAGGGCCCAGACTTCTTGTCTCTCAAATTGATTGAGTTCTTCTTGCATGGCAAGAACCCAATCAGGATCAGCAAGTGCTTCATCTATTTTCTTTGGTTCTAATTGTGATAGAAAACCAGAGAATAGACATTCATTTGTCGTAGCACTTCTAGTCCTTACACCAACATCAGGATCACCAATAATCAGATCAAAGGGATGATCTCTGCTCCAAATCCTTTCCCTTGGAAGTTGTGTCCTTGATGATTCAGCAGTATTATCATTAGGCTGATGTGTATGACTAGTTGATCCATCAGCTCCCCCTGAGCTGTTGCCAGGTTGACTTGATGATCCACCACTAGCATTAGTGGAATCTCCAGCATTATTGCCATTTCCTCCACCATTGCCTGGATCATTATCATTGTTGCCATCACCTGTGGCAACCTCAGGTGGCACATCATCATCTGAATCAGAATCTGGATAGTTGTCAAACCTCAGAGATTCAGATGGATCAGCAGATTGTAAACTTGGTAGTTTAGTGTCATCAAATGTTACATTGACACTAACTTTCACTGACAGAGTATCAATTACAAAAACTCTATAAGCATTGTTTGTATAACCAACAAAAATTGCTTCAGATGCCTTTGGCTCAAACTTGTTCAAGTTCTCTTCACCATCCTTGAGAACATAACACTTGGCTCCAAATACATGAAGATGTTTGACATAAGGCTTCTTGTTGTTATACAGATGAAATGGAGTTTTCATATGATCCTTGTTGATCAAAGTTCTATTCTGGGTGTAGCAGGCAGTAGACACAGCTTCAGCCCAAAAGTACAGTGGAAGCTTTGCTTCAGCAATCATAGTCCTTGCAGCTTCGATCAGTGTACGATTCTTTCTTTCGACGACTCCATTCTGCTGAGGAGTCCTTGGTGCTGAATACTGCCTTCTAATTCCCTTTTCAGAGTAAAAGTTAATTAGAGTTTGATTCTTGAACTCTGTGCCATTGTCTGACCTTACAGCTTTGACTGGCACACCTTTATCCAATTCAACTAACTTTATATGATCAATCACTGTCAACGAGGTTTCATCCTTAGAAGCCAGGAAGTAAACCCAAGTAAATTTTGAGAAGTCATCCACAATAACCAAGGCATATCTTCCTCCATCAATGGATGCAACATTTACAGGGCCAAACAGATCCATATGCAACAAATGAAGTGGATCTGTAATGGTATTGATGGTTTTGCCTTTGTGAGATGCTCTCTTCGCTTTTCCTTTCTGACAAGCTTCACAAAGATCATCAGTTGAGAATTCCAGGGAAGGCAACCCTCTCACTAGATCTCTCTTGACTAGAGAGTTCATGGTTTTGAAGTTGAGATGTGAGAGCTTCTTATGCCATAACCAACTATCTTCAGCAGACGCTTTGGCGTAGAAACAGTGAACTTCGTTTCCTGGTCCTGAAGATAAGTCAGCTACGAATATATTGCCTTTCCTTATGCCACATAGTGAAGGACGCTTATCCTTGATATGTTTAATGATACATATCTCCTTTTCAAAATGAACATAATATCCTTTGTCACAGAATTGACTGACACTCAGGAGATTATGTTGAAGTCCTTCAACTATTGCAATATCTTCTATGATGATCCTTCCAATTTTGTACTTGCCATATCCCACAGTACGACCTTTGCTATTATCAGCAAAACTGACTGTAGGGCCAGCTCCTTCTCTTATGTCTTCCAGCAGGGATCTATTGCCAGTCATGTGCATTGACGCTCCACTGTCAAGCACCCAGGTAACACGAACAACTCCACTGGCACCCTGCAAAAGACAACTTGATTAGACAGTCTTTGGGACCCACACTTGATTGGGTCCGGCAGTTTTAAAGAACTGATTTCTATTAGGTAATACAACAGAGCCTCTTGGACTGATACTTGGTTCAGATTTGACTGAACTTACTTCCTTAACAACAGCCTTATAAACCTTGGTTTTAGGCTTTGGAACATAAGTCTCCTTCCTAACACGAGGAGGACTAGCAGTCTTTGATCTAGCATGCTTGTGGTTTGTGTGTTGTCTTGGTGTCGTGTTTTCATTTTTAGCATGCAAATTATTAAAATAAGCAGACATAGTATTGAAAGCACAGAGCATACAGTTATCAACACCACAGAATTTATGACATGAATCAAATGTAGGAGCAACAAGAATATCAGTCATCACAGTAGGAACGTCAACAGATTCTACTCTAACTTTGTTAACAGTTTTAAAGTTCTCAGTAGAATGACATCTGTTATCTCTGTTCTTACTGTTCACAAAACTATTAGGCTTGTTGAATTTGGTTCTTTCAGAGTTGACACCTAAACCAGCTTTAGGCAACCTAACATTGCCTTTCACTTTGATTGGTTTCAGTGATGTCGGGATCTCATCTTTCTTCTCATTACTCTCTTTCATTTTAAGGTCTTCCTGTTTGAGTTCATATTTAATGACAACAGGAGTTTCTAACAGAGGTTCAGCTTCTGAGACCTTAAACAAAGGTTGAGGGGAATCTTTCAAAACAAAAGGAATTCCTCTCTCCTTTGCACTCTTCTTAAAGGGAGTAATGTTACTAGCCTTACCTACAGATTTGTTATAGTCAAAGCCTATTCCAACAGTTCTCTTGATCTCTTGTTTATCATTAAGTTCTTTGACTATCATGGAGGCATCCTTAAAGGCTTTACACTTAACTTTCTCTTCGTCTAGCTGAAGTCTTAAAGCAATCTCACCTTTCTCTAGAACTTTGACTTTAGCACTTTGAAATCCTAAATCCATAGTCAATTGTTCTATTTTAGGTTTTAATACTTTCATCTCATTCATTTTATAAGCATGAATATCTAAGACTAAAGTATCAATTTTAAGATTGGCAGCTTTCAACTTTTTAATAGCATCATCTCTTTCAAGTCCTAATTGCATAAACAGTTTAGGGCATGTAGGATCTACCTGAAAGCTTCCAGCAGGAGGAGGTGAAGATGATCCAGCATCAGCCATGAGAGCAACATTCCCAATCTGCTCTTCTTCATCACTATCTGTATCATCCCAGCTTTTCCCTTCTGCTAGATATGATTTGCTCTTGAAGCTTTGACTTCCAGAAGTACCATGATGCTTTCTTACTAAGGCATCATACTTCTGCTTCAGCTCATCATACGAATCCTTTCTCTTTCCTTGAACCTTGGGCTGCTTGCACTCAGTTGCAAAGTGTCCAGGTTCACCACAGTTGAAACATTTAAATTTACTTCTGTCCACCATCCCAGTCTTGTATCCTCCTTTGCTTGTTGAAGATGAATAGCCTCCCTTCTGAAACTTATTAACAGTAGGTTTGTATTTATAGGAAGGGTTCTTCCGGAATCTCATGTTTCCAAACTTCTTAGCAAACAGGGATAGAGATTGATCTTCTAACAGTTCAAGTTCTTCCATTGTATAGAACTCTTCGTCACCACTGGAAGAAGCAGTCTGACCCATCTCAGGTACAACAAATTCCTGAGTAGTCTTAGAAGGAACAACAACATCCTTCTTCTTTTCTTCCAATACAGGTGACTCAACAACTAGAGCTCTCGAATGGTTCTGTGTTTTACCCCAGCCATATCTCTGTTTACTCTGAACTTGCTCCAGTTCATAAGTTTTCAAAACTCCGTAGAGTCTTTCCAGAGAAATCTCATTCAGATCTCTGCTTTCCCTGATGGCAGTGATTCTGTGTTCCAGATGTTCAGGAAGGGTTAAGAGAAACTTCATGTTGACCTCTTTCTTGTCGTAGAATTTCCCATTCAGATTTAAATTATTTATCAAATTATTAAGTCTGATAAATACTTCTGAAATCCCTTCACCGGGATGAGAACCAAACTGTTCATACTGAGCCATCAGTATCTCTTTCTTGTTTTCCCTAACTTCCTTTGAGCCTTCATTGATAATCTCTAACGTATCCCAGATTTGCTTGGCGTTCGTACAATTTACAACAGCATTGTACATCACTGGATCTAGAGATTCAACCAAAATTAGTTGAAGAGCATCATCTAAATTCATCTGTTCACTCTCTTCATCTGTGTACTCAGAAAGTTCTTTCGGAATGATCTGATGAGGTATTAACACACCATCCTCTTCGTGTGCTAATATGACATTCATCGGAGTAGTAACACCTTTGTCCAAAATCCCGATGTATTTTCGGTTCGCGGTGCGGAGGAATAGGAACATGTGCCTCTTCCATAGGCCAAATTGTTCTTTGCTGAACGGTGGGATTTTAATGCTACTGATCTTTTGTGTACTCATTTTTAAGGATTTGAAGTGAATAGTGTTTGGATGAGATTTGGATTTTTGAAAGAAAAATATTTTAAATCAGAATTAATTTTTGGAATAAAATTAATTCGAATAAAAAATATTTGGACGTTACAGAGTGTGTATAGGATCTGATACGGAAAAATGGTATCAACTATGCTCTGATGCCAATTGTTAGGTCCAGATACGATTGTAGAAGGGGGGGGGGGGGTTGAATACAATCGTCACAAAATAATCGCGGCGGAATAATCTGATCGGAGTTTAACTTGTTAATCAGATTTAAATTAATTAATATAACAATTTTTAAGTTGTTATATAATTAATATGGTTCGTTTTAATGTTCACTAAATTTCGTAGAATAAATTCGACAGGATGTATTCTAGTTTAGTGAATAAAACAACCGAGTGATCAAAGCACAGAAAACTGTGGATATAACGAATAGCAAGTTACAAACAACTTGAAAGTTTACAAAGCTTTGAACAACAACTAATGAAGAGGTTGAAGCCATATTTATAGGCAACACCTTGAACTTGTATGACAAACTTGGTATGACCATGCTACAAAGATCAGAATGACAATGTGAGCTAATGTCATACTGAAATAGAAATCGGTATGACATAACAGGACATTGTCATGCTGCAATTGGAATCGGTATGACAATGTCAGCTAATGTCATACTACAAATTTCGGTATGACAATTCATAGCATGACATATGACTTGGAGGTTAAGTTTGATTCAGTATGACAATGCAAGGTAATGTCATACCACTTTACTTCGGTATGACATACCATCACATTGTCATGCTAAGCCAAAACGGTATGACAAAGTGTAACATTGTCATGCTACACAATTCGGTATGACATTGTGCAAGTCATGCTGCTAGACACGGTATGACAAACCAGGTGCGGTATGACAATCTATATGATTGTCATACCGTGCCCAAAATCAGTTTATAAAAAGATTTTCTTTAATATAATTAATTCAATAATTATTCACTTAATTATATTAATCATATAAATTCATAAATTAAATTAATTCAAGTGTGAATCAATTTAATAAATAAATTACATAACTTATATAATTAATTTGAGATGTGAATAAATTAAAAGAATAATTATATTGAGCACAGTCTTCAGCAGCAGGTCTTCTGACTTCCTTTAAAAGATTTGATTCAATGTCTTGATTGAACGACCACCTATTGTTGATGCAGAATATTTAATCTGAGCAGCTGACACACAAATGTACTGTCTGGTTCATCTGTATCTAGCTGAATCAAATATTCTTTATCAATTAAACATTTGAGAAGTGGCTTGTTCATCGAGTCTTTGTCTTCGTAGTTCTTCTTCATAAGTAGAAATAGTTTGGAATCTTCTGAATAAATAAAGTATTAAAACTTTATACCTTCTGGACTTCTGGACGTGCTACAAAATATTATTTGTACACTGAGGCTTGAACATATTAATGAACTTCTTTCAGTGGTGTGCAGCAGCATCCTGAAATTCTTCAGACATATGATTTTAATAAATCACTTGACGTTCTTCGTACGGATTCCTTCAATAGAGCTTGCTAATTTACTTTCTTTCTTATCAGAGTTGAGTTAATACTCTTAAATACAAATAGGCTTAACATATGCCTTTCAGTTCTCTCAGAGTTGACACCTAAACTAGCTTTAGGCAACCTAACATTGCCTTTAACTTTGATTGGTTTCAGTGATGTCAGGATCTCATCTCTCTTCTCATTACTCTCTTTTAATTTGAGGTCTTCCTGTTTGAGTTCATATCTAATGACAACAGGAGTTTCTAAAAGAGGTTCAGCTTCTGAGGTTTTAAACAAAGGTTTAGGGGAATCTTTCAAAACAAAAGGAATCCCTCTCTCCTCAGCACTCTTCTTAAAAGGAGTAATGTTACTAGCCTTACCTACGGATTTGTTATAGTCAAAACCTATTCCAACAGTTCTCTTGATCTCTTGTTTATCATTAAGTTCTTTGACTATAGTGGAGGCATCCTTAAAGGCTTTACATTTCACTTTCTCTTCTTCTAGCTGAAGTCTTAAAGCAATCTCACCTTTCTCTAGAACTCTGACTTTAGCACTTTGTAATCCTAAATCCATGATCAGTTGTTCTATTTTAGGTTTTAATACGTTCATCTCATTCATTTTATAAGCATGAATATCTAAGACTAGTGTATCAATTTTAAGATTGGCAGCTTTCAACTTTTTAATAGCATCATCTCTTTCAAGTCCTAATTGCATAAAAAGTTTAGGGCATGTAGGATCTACCTGAAAGCTTCCAGCAGGAGGAGGTGAAGATGATCCAGCATTAGCCATAAGAGCAACATTCCCTAGCTGCTCCTCTTCATCACTATCTGTATCATCCCAGCTTTTCCCTTCTGCCAGATAAGACTTGCTTTTGAAGTTTTGATTTCCAGAAGTACCCTGATGCTTTCTCACAAGTGCATCATACTTCTGCTTCAGCTCGTCGTAGGAATCTTTTCTTTTTCCTTGAACCTTGGGCTGTTTGCATTCAGTTGCAAAGTGTCCTGGTTCACCACAGTTAAAGCATTTGAACTTGCTTCTATCCACCATCCCAGTCTTGTATCCTCCTTTGCTTGTAGAAGATGAATAACCTCCTTTCTGAAACCTGTTCACAGTAGGTTTGTACTTGTAGGAGGGATTCTTCCTGAATCTCATGTTTCCAAACTTCTTGGCAAACAGAGATAGAGATTGATCTTCTAATTGTTCTAGCTCTTCCATTGTATAGAACTCTTCGTCACCACTGGAAGAGGCAGTCTGACCCATCTCAGGTACAACAAATTCCTGAGTGGTTTTAGAAGGAACAACAACATCCTTCTTCTCTTCCGGTACAGGTGACTCAACAACTAGAGCTCTCGAATGGTTCAGTGTTTTACCCCAGCCATATCTCTGTTTACTTTGAACTTGTTCAAGTTCATAAGTTTTCAACACTCCGTAGAGTCTCTCCAGAGATATCTCATTCAGATCTCTGCTTTCCCTGATGGCAGTGATTCTGTGTTCCAGATGTTCAGGAAGTGTTAAGAGGAATTTCATGTTGACCTCTTTCTTGTCGTAGTATTTCCCATTTAAATTTAAATTATTAATCAGATTGTTAAGTCTGATAAACACTTCTGAAATCCCTTCTCCGGGATTGGAACCAAACTGTTCATACTGAGCCATCAGTATCTCTTTCTTGTTTTCTATAACTTCATCTGAGCCTTCATTGATGATCTCTAACATATCCCAGATTTGCTTGGCGTTTGTACAATTAACAACAGCATTGTACATTACTGGATCTAGAGATTCCACCAATATTAGTTGAAGAGCGTCATCTAAGTTCATCTGTTCACCCACTTCATCTGTGTACTCATGAAGTTCTTTCGGAATGGTCTGATGAGGTATTAACACACCTTCTTCTTCGTGTGCTAATATGACTTTCACCGGAATAGAAACACCCTTGTTTAATATCCCGATATATTTTCTGTTGGCTGTGCGGAGGAATAATAACATGTGCCTCTTCTATAGGCCAAAGTGTTCCTTGCTGAACGGTGGGATTTTAATGCTACTGATCTTTTGTGTACTCATGTTTAAGGATTTGAAGTGAATAGTGTTTGGATGAGATTTGGATTTTTGAAAGAAAAATATTTTAAATCAAAATTAATTTTTGGAATAAAATTAATTCGAATAAAAAATATTTGGACGTTACAGAGTGTGTATAGGATCTGATACGGAAAATGGTATCAACCTGGCTCTGATGCCAATTGTTAGGTCCTGAAACGATTGTAGAAGGGAGGGTTGAATACAATCGTCACTAAAAATCGCGGCGGAAAAATCTGATTTGAATTAAACTTGTTAATCAGATTTTAAATAATTAATATAACAATGTTTTAAGTCGTTATATAATTAATAAGGTTCGTTTTAATGTCCACTAAAGTTCGTAGAATAAATTCGACAGGATGTATTCTAGTTTAGTGATTAAAACAACCGAGTGATCAAAGCACAGAAAACTGTGGATATAACAATTGCGAGTTACAAACAACTTGAAAGCTTTTACAATGCTTGAACACCTTGAAATGAAGAAAGTGAAGCCATATATATAGGCAAAGCACTTGGAACTAGGTATGACATTGAAAGGAATGACTTAGTAGCTTAGGAATGACATTACAAAGCAAAGCCATACCAAAAGGAAGGAAGGAATGACATTTAAAAGGAATGTCATACTGCCACACACGGTATGACATTATTTCCTTGGCCTTCAAGGGTCCTTTGGCATGACTTAACTAGCCATAGTCATACACAATCATTCGGTATGACATATTAAGTCATAAGGGCTCAAACGGTATGACTTTCTAAGTCATACAACACAAGACATAAGGACAAAAGGAAAAAGCCATTCTGGATGACACGGTATGACTTTTTAAGTCATACCACTGAATGTCATTCAAAGACAAACGGTATGACATTATATGTCATGCCAGAAGATGTAGTTTCCATAGACACGGTATGACTTTAATTGAGAAAGTCATTGCACCTGCTAAAGTCGCTTTGCTAGACACGGTATGACATAATTAGACAATGTCATCTCACCAGTTTAAGTCATATTACTTCACACGGTATGACATTAACTAATAAAGTCATACCGAGGTGTTTAATGACTAAAACACTTGTTTTTAATTAAATAAATGTTCAATAATCACTTAATTAATTATATTAATCATATAAATTCATAAATTAAATTAATTCGAAGGTGAATCAATTTAATAAATAAATTATACAACTAATTTAATTATTTTGATAAGTGAAGTGATTAAAGAAATATTTATATAATTCTTTTCTTCAAGCAGCAGGGACTCCAGACATGTTTAAACGCTGTAGATCTTTGTCTTGATTGAACGGCCACTTATAGTTGATGCAGAACACTTAATCTGAGTAGCTGACACACAAACGTACTGTCTGGTTCATCTGTATCTAGCTGAATTAAATATTCTTTATCAAATAAACATTTAAGACGTGGCTTGTTCGTCGATTCTTTGTCTTCGTAGTTCTTCTTCATTAGTAACAATAGTATGGAATCTTCTGAATAAATAAAGTATTAAAACTTTATACCTTCTGGACTTCTGGACGTGCTACAAAAGATTATTTGTACACTGAGGCTTGAACATATTAATGAACTTCTTCCAGTGGTGTGCAGCAGCATCCTGAAATTCTTCAGACATATAATTTCAATAAATCACTTGACGTTCTTCGTACGGATTCCTTCAACAGTACTTGCTATTTACCTTGCTTTCTTATCAGAGTTGAGTTGGTACCTCTTTAATTACAAATAGGCTAAACATATGCCTTTCACTTACAAGTGTAAATGGAATGCCATAAACTACCACAATGAAAACAAGGATTCTCTGGTCTAAATCTAGTATTCCTAGTCTTAACTTCTGATTTTGGAGACATAGCATTTATGTCCTTATTTTTCCTGCAAAAAGAAGCAAGATGATTAGGATTACCACAATTATGACAAGTTTTCCTAGGAGCATTTGGAATAGGCATATAACTGTTGCTTTTGTTTATTCCAACCTTTCCATTCCTATTTTTCCTAGGTTCCTTAATCCTATTTTCTTTCTTAACCTCCTTGAGCTTATGCTTAAGCTGTTTCTGAGTCATCAAACCAATGTTAACCTGTTTAGGTATTTCAGTTTTTGATTTGTCCTGAGTCTTTGATTCCGCAACAAATCTTACTGGAACTATCCTAGGTTTTTCAATTTTAATGGTTTCTTGTTTATATGACTCAGCTTCATTTTTATCAGAGTAACCTAACCCTTTCTTCCAGTTTCCACTTTCTAAGATATTCTGAGTGGTCTTCCCTGAGTTAGTCCAAGTTCTGATTATCTCTCTTTCCTTAACAAGTTCTGATTCAAGAGAAGCATTTTTCTTTAAGAGTTCATTTCTAACAAAGATAGAATCATCTCTTTCCTTCTGAACTTCTAGCATTTGAACTAGTTCCTTTTCAAGATAATCATTCCTTTTCTTAACATCCAAGATCTCAGATTTTAGTCTATCATTTTCTAAAGTCTGATCTCTATAACTAACATGCAGAGTTTTAAGAAACAATCTTAACTCAGTTATATCCTCAGTATCAAAAGCAAGAGTGGAATGAGGTACCTTAGTTTCAACAGTCTCAGTGCTGTTGTCCATGTTAGCCATCAAGGCATAGTTGACTTCTTCCTCTGATTCTGATGAGTCTGCCCAGCTTCCCTTCTTTGTGATAAAGGCCTGTTCCTTTTCTTTCTTAGCTTTCTTGCACTCAGTTGCAAAATGGCCTTTCTCACCACAGTTGAAGCAGGTATACTTAGACTTATCAGATTTTCCAGATTTTTCTTCTTTGCCTTCATTCCTTTTGAAGACCTTCCTATCAGAGTTTCTGTCTTTCCTTGAGAACTTCTTCCCTTTGTTGAAGTTCTTGTAAGCCATCTTCTTGAAGCTTTTTACCATTAGTGCTGCCAGCTGCATCATCTCAGTATCACTGTCATCAGAGTCTGAAGGTATATCAGAGTCTGAGTCATCATCAGAGTTTGATGACTCAGTATCAGACTTTTTGACATGAGCTTTTCCCTTGCTTTTCACAGCTGTTTCTTCTTGAACTTTTAGAGCAACTGGTTTGGATTTCCCACCATGTCGTTTGCTCCTTTGCTCCATTTCAAGTTCATGAGTTTTCAACCTTCCAAAGATGTCATCCAGAGACATCTCTTCAAGATCATGATTGTCTCTTATAGTGGTTACCTTCAAATCCCACTTTTCAGGAAGAGCAAGTAGAAATTTGAGATTTGAATCTTCTAAATCATATTCTTTATCCACCAGAGACAAGTCATTCAGCAGCTTGACAAACCTGTCATAAAGATCAGTCAATGATTCACCAGATTTTGAATCAAAGTGTTCATACTCTTGAGTAAGTATGGTTCTTCTGTTCTTTTTGATGGCTTTGGTTCCTTGACATCTGACTTCCAAAGCATCCCATATCTCCTTTGCAGTTTTGCACCCAATTACCCTGTTGGACATAGCATTGTCCAGAGCACTGTGCAACAGATGCTTCACCTTAGCATCCTTACTAATTGATGAGATGTCCTCTGGAGTATAATCCTTCTTTTCTTTGGGGATCATCTTCTGGGGTTCATCTCCCACTGCAACAGAAAGCTTTGTTGGCATGTGTGGACCATCATAAATTCTATCCAGATATTTTGGATCTGTAGATTCCAGAAACATGATCATTCTTACTCTCCAGACAGAGTATTCAGATGCCCTGAGGACCGGAACCCTAAGAGACTCATATCTACTGTTTTGTGATTTCTCAGACATGATTGTGTGATTAAGATCTCACTGTAGGTATATCAACAGTGCTGGCTCTGATACCACTTGTTAGGCCGAATAAACTCACTATATAAGATAATATAGTGAACACAATCAAAAACAGAACACCAGTATAAGAGAATAATTCAACTAAACTCTTATTCACAAATCACAGTAGCTTACAAATAATTTCTTAGTGATTTATATTTTATCACTAAGAGCTGCTAGGTTACACGAATGATATTCAATTGATAACTCATCTAGAGTAAACCCTAAGCTGTGTTTATATACACAGTTACATGATATCTACTGATTGATTTATAATTATCTGCTTCCTAAAATAATCTAATCAGTAGCTATCCTTCTGCTGTCCTGATCCGCACAATCTCTCTTGATCTTTATCTTCCTTATTTAGTCAGATATGCTCCTGAAAATCAGCCACCTGCAAACTCTGATCATCGCTTAAACTCTGATCCAGCTGGCAGTCGTTAAACTCTGATTTCCAGCTAAACTCTGATATTTGCTTCTGCACACTAAACAAGTTAGATACCTGTGACATCATCAAATATGTAACAGATGACATCTCAAAATTTACTTGGGTTTACTTCCTTACTTTTAAGGATGAAACTCCGTTGACAGTTATTGATCATATAAAGCAAGTTGAATTGGATAAAGGTGTGCCAGTGAAAGCAGTAAGGTCAGATAATGGCACGGAATTCAAGAATCAAACTCTAATCAACTTTTACTCTGAAAAGGGAATTAGAAGGCAGTATTCAGCACCAAGGACTCCTCAGCAGGATGGAGTCGTCGAAAGACAGAATCGTACATTGATTGAAGCTGCAAGGACTATGATTGTTGAAGCAAATCTTCCTCTGTACTTTTGGGCTAAAGCTGTGACTACTACATGCTATACCCAGAATCGAACTTTGATCAATAAGGATCGTATGAAAACTCCATTTCATCTGTATAACAACAAGAAACCATATGTCAAACATCTTCATGTCTTTGGAGCTAAGTGTTATGTTCTCAAAGATGGAGAAGAGAACTTGAACAAGTTTGAGCCAAAGGCATCTGAAGCCATTTTTGTTGGTTATACTAATAATGCTTATAGAGTTTTTGTAATTGATACTCTGTCGGTGAAAGTTAGTGTCAATCTTACATTTGATGACACTAAACTTCCAAGTCTGCAATCTGCTAATCCATCCGAGTCTCTGAAGTTTGACAACTATCCAGATTCTGATTCAGATGATGATGTGCCACCTGAGGTTGCAACAGGTGATGACAACAATGATGATAATGATTCAGGCAATGGTGGAGGAAATGGCAATAATGCTGGAGATTCCACTGATGCTAGTGGTAGATCAACAAGTCAACCTGGCAACAACTCAGGGGGAGCTGGTGGATCAACTAGTCTTACACATCAGCTTACTAACAATACAGCTGAATCATCAAGGACACAACTTCCAAGGGAAAGGATTTGGAGCAGAGATCATCCCTTTGATCTTATTATTGGTGATCCTGATGTTGGTGTAAGGACTAGAAGTGCTACGACAAATGAATGTCTATTCTCTGGTTTTCTATCACAAGTAGAACCAAAGAAAGTAGATGAAACACTTGCTGATCCTGATTGGGTTCTTGACATGCAAGAAGAACTCAATCAATTTGAGAGACAAGAAGTCTGGGCCCTAGTTCCAAGGCCAAAAGGAAAGTCTACAATTGGAACTAGATGGGTCTTTCGTAACAAGTTAGATGGTGATGGCATTGTTGTAAGAAACAAAGCCAGACTGGTCGCAAAGGGTTATTCTAAAAAAGAAGGAATTGATTATGATGAAACCTATGCTCCAGTTGCTCGTCTTGAAGCCATCAGAATATTTCTTGCATTTGCTGCACATTCCAACTTCAAAGTTTATCAGATGGATGTGAAAAGTGCATTTCTGAATGGAAAGCAAGAAGAAGAAGTAAATCTGGAACATCCCCCTGGCTTTGAAAATCCAGAATTTGCTGATTTTGTTTACTTCTTATTCAAAGCTGTCTATGGGATCAATCAGTCACCAAGGACATGGTATGACACTCTCTCTGAGTTTTTAATTGAAATCAATTTCACTAGAGGTGTCATAGACAAAACTCTCTTTTGCAAATTGCATGATAATAATATGATATTTGTTCAAATATATGTTGATGATATTATATTTCGTTCTACTAACGATAACTTGTGCAAGAGGTTTGCTAAGTTAA
Organism: Daucus carota subsp. sativus; assembly: GCF_001625215.2. Taxonomy (NCBI): domain Eukaryota; kingdom Viridiplantae; phylum Streptophyta; class Magnoliopsida; order Apiales; family Apiaceae; genus Daucus; species Daucus carota. The sequence goes on from NC_030381.2 coordinate 8,148,724, forward strand.
TGCAGAGCAATTATGAAATGAGTATGATGGGTGAGCTATCCTACTTTCTTGGTCTTCAAGTAAGCCAAAAGGAAGATGGCATCTTCATTTGCCAGTCAAAGTATGTCAGAGATCTTCTACGAAAGTACAATCTGGAAGACTCTTCTCCGGCAAAGACACCCATGGCCACTGCCACAAAGCTTGACCAGGATAAATCTGGTAAGAAAGTTGATATCTCAAGCTATCGAGGTATGATTGGCTCTTTACTCTATCTCACTGCTAGTAGACCAGATATTATGTTTGCAACATGTTTGTGTGCTAGGTTCCAAGCTGATCCTAAAGAATCACATCTTATAGCCGTCAAAAGAATCTTTAGATATCTTAAGGGTACACCTGGTTTAGGTATTTGGTACCCTAAGAATACTGGTTTTGGCTTAACCGGCTATACAGATTCTGATTATGCAGGATGCAGGATTGATAGGAAAAGTACGTCTGGAAGCTGTCAATTTCTAGGACGTCGGTTGGTTTCCTGGTATAGCAAGATTCAGTGTCTACTTCTACTGCTGAAGCTGAGTATATAGCTGCTGGAAGCTGCTGTGCTCAGATACTGTGGATCAGAAACCAATTGAATGATTATGGGATTTCTGTCGACAAAATTCCAATATTTTGTGACAACACAAGTGCCATAGCCATTTCCAACAATCTGGTTCAACATTCCAGAACCAAGCACATAGATATCAGGTATCATTTTATTCGAGAACATGTCATGAATGGTAAAGTGGTGTTACATTTTGTAACCACGACTGATCAAATCGCTGACATTTTCACTAAACCACTTGAAGAATCCACTTTCTCTAAGTTGGTTTGTGAGCTAGGGATGTTAAATATGACATGATTCTTTTTGTATATATTTTTAATATTCTTTATATGTTTTTATATAATTTTGTGAATTTTCTGTGTAACTATAGGTATTTTATTAGATCTTATATGACTGTATATATATTATTTGATAATTATCTGTGTAATTATGCATGTCTATATGTTTATCTGTAATTTTCTAAATGGCTGCATACTCCCCTGTATATATTTTGTATTTTTCAAAATTAATCATGGTTGCTAAATGCAATTCAATTTTGCTTAATGCAATTCAACCAAATTACTTTACTAGCAAGACATTTTATTTCAAAAATAAATCAAAAATCACCTTTTAAATATATTTTTCGTTTGTTTTTATTAAGAAAAACTCGGCAAGACAATTGTTTTAATTGTCTTACCGAATTTGTCTGTTTTTCATTTTTTTTCTGTTATTTTCGTGCGGCAAGACAATTCTAGCGATTGTCTTACCGATTTTCACAATTTCCTTTTTCTTTTGCTAAGTAAATAACTCGGCAAGACAATCGAATTGATTGTCTTACCGAGTTCTGTGGCTTCCCTGATAAGCTACTCTCAGCATGTCTTACCGAGATTTTGACTACCCTCGCTTCAGATTCTCGGCAAGACAATCTCTACGATTGTCTTACCGAGATTTGAATCACAAAGACAATCCTTATAATCGTCTTACTCCCCTTGTTATTCATCTTCTTCACTCACCATCGCGTATACACGCACATATACACACACTCAATCGCCTTTTTCAAGTTTTGATCGGAAAACTGAAATTACACACCTAGAGGGGGGGTGAATAGGTGTTATGGCTAATATACCCAATTTTTATAAATTACCAAATAATTAATCTGTCAAAGACAGCCTGCTGTTAATTTTCAGAGTAAACAGTTAGCCTGCTAATAAGATAAATGCAATGCAGATAATGTAAAGCAATATGCTAGCAACACCAAGAATTTTAGCCAGGTTCGACCCCTAACCCTAATGGTCTACATCCTGGTCCCCTACCAACTGGTAAGAGATTATATTATTAATCAAGAAATGTCAACGATTACAAGATTCAATAATATAACTCCCTTTCTCCCTTGTTCCTGTAATCAGCCTGCTGAAACCCCTGATCCACGAACCAAAAGCCTACCAAGACCTATACTTCCCAAGTATATTCTCCTAGCTAACTAGTTCCCTTGTTCCCTTGTTTCACAAGCTGGATACACAGCAACAAAACATTACACCTTGAACAATACAATGAATAAGCGTAATACAACCGAAACTATGAACTCTCAATATAGATATATATGCAAATATAAGTACTAGAGGTCAATAAAAGATTTAGCAATGTAAAGAGTTGTATTTCAGAAAGCTTGGTGTGTTCTCCTTGTTATCAAAACCGAAATCACACTCAAGTATTTATACATCATACTAACGGTCATAATCCAACAAATTTCCCAACGATCTTGGTAACAACCTCACGTTTAAATTTGATTTGAATAATGAACGTTTGGATGACATAAGTTTACTGAGTAAAAGATAGAATACGTTTGAAAACATCTCAGTAAGATATTTAAAATAAAATTCAATAGATTTAAACTAGATAGTGAAAGGCATATGTTAAGCCTATTTGTAATTAAGAGGAATCAACTCAACTCTGATAAGAAAGCAAGTAAATAGCAAGTACTGTTATTCGGAATCCGTACGAAGAACGTCAAATGATTTATTGAAGATTTGATGTCAGAAGAATTTCAGGATGCTGCTGCAAACCACTGGAAGAAGTTCATTAATATGATCAAGCCTCAGTGCACAAATAATCTTTTGTAGCACGTCCAGAAGATCAGAAGGTATAAAGTTTAAATACTTTATTTATTCAGAAGATTCCATATTGTGTCAACAAATGAAGAAGAACTAAGAAGACGAAGAATCGACGAACAAGCCACAACTTAATTGTTTAAATGACAAGGAATATTTAATTGAGCTAGTTACAGATGAACCAGACAGTACATTTGTGTATCAGCTCATCAGATTAAATATTCTACGTCAAAAGAAAGTGGCCGTTCATTCAGGTCGAAGATCTTAATTGTTTACAGAAGACTGAAGACTCTGAAGAAGAAGAAAAGGGATAATTGATTATCTAATTATTTATTTCACTTCTCAAAATAATTATATTGGATGTGTAATTTATTTATTAAATTAATTCTATCTCGAATTAATTTAATTTATGAATTTATGCATTTAAAATAATTAAGTCAATATTAATTGGTTAATTAATTAAAGGGAAATTGGATTGTCTACTTGTAAATCACAAGGAAAGACAATCTATTTGATTGTCTACTTGGAAAACTACAAGGAAAGACAATCTAAAGGATTGTCTAAATGTTTAATCCAAAAGGAAAGACAATCCAAGGCTTTGTCTTGTTATAATCAACAAGGTAAGACAATAACTATGATTGTCTTACCTCTTCCTTCCCCTTCCAACACAAGGAAAGACAATCCTTGAGATTGTCTTACCTTCTCATTAGATTGTCTTACCTTCCCATTCATTGTCTTGCCTTAGCTTAGATTGTCTTGCCTTGCTTGTTTTGGCAAGACAAAGTGCTAAATTGTCTTAGCCACCACTAGATTGTCTTTGCACCTTTGTCTTGCCTAGTTCATGGGATTTGCCTATAAATATGGCCTCCCCCATTCATTTGTTCTTGTTCAAAGTGCTTGTAAGCTTTCAAGTTGTGCTAAACTTGCTATTCGTTAAAACCACAGTTTACTGTGCTTTGATCATTCGGTTGTTTTGTTCCACCGAGTTAGAATACTTTCTGTCAAATTTATTCTACGAACTAGTGGACATTAAAACGAACCATATTAATTATATAACGACTTAAAACATTGTTATATTAATTAATCTTAATCTGATTAACAAGTTACATTCCAATCAGATTTATTCCGCCGCGATTATTTTGTGACGATTGTATTCAACCCCCCCTTCTACAATCGTATCTGGACCTAACAATTGGTATCAGAGCCAGGTTGATACCATTTTACCGTATCAGATCCTATACAAACTCTGTAACGTTCAAATATTTTTTATTCGAATTAATTTTATTCCAAAAATTAATTTTGATTAAAAAATATTTTTCATTCAAAAATCCAAATCTCATCCAAACACTATTCACTTCAAATTCAAATATTTTTAATTCGAATTAGTTTTTTTTTTTTTAAAAAAAATTAATTTTGATTTAAAATATTTTCCTTTCAAAAATCCATTTCTCATCCAAACACTATTCACTTTAAATCCTTAAAAATGAGTACCCAAAAGATTAGTAGCATTAAAATCCCACCGTTCAGCAAGGAACACTTTGGCCTATGGAAGAGGCATATGTTATTGTTCCTTCGCACCGCCAACAGAAAATATATCGGGATTTTAAACAAGGGTGTTTCTACTCCGATGAACGTCATATTAGCACACGAAGAAGATGGTGTGTTAATACCTCATCAGACTATTCCGAAAGAACTTTCTGAGTACACAGATGAAGAGAGTGAACAGATGAACCTATATAATGCTCTTCAACTGATCTTAGTTGAATCCCTAGATCCTGTTATGTACAATGCTGTTGTTAATTGTACGAACGCGAAGCAAATCTGGGACACTCTAGAAATTATAAATGAAGGCTCAGAAGAAGTTAGGGAAAACAAGAAAGAGATACTGATGGCTCAGTATGAACAGTTTGGTTCCAATCCTGGAGAAGGGATTTCAGAAGTATTTATCAGACTCAATAATTTGATTAATAACTTGAATCTGAATGGGAAATACTACGACAAGAAAGAGGTCAACATGAAGTTTCTCTTAACCCTTCCCGAACATCTGGAACACAGAATCACTGCCATCAGGGAAAGCAGAGATCTGAATGAGATTTCTCTGGAAAGACTCTACGGAGTTTTGAAAACTTATGAACTGGAGCAAGTTCAGAGTAAACAGAGATATGGCTGGGGTAAAACACAGAACCATTCGAGAGCTCTAGTTGTTGAGTCACCTGTACCGGAAGAAAAGAAGGTTGTTGTTGTTCCTTCTAAGACCACTCAGGAATTTGTTGTACCTGAGATGGGTCAGACTGCTTCTTCCAGTGGTGACGAAGAGTTCTATACAATGGAAGAGCTAGAACAGTTAGAAGATCAATCTCTATCACTGTTTGCCAAGAAGTTTGGAAACATGAGATTCAGGAAGAACCCCTCCTACAAGTACAAACCTACTGTCAATAGGTTTCAAAAAGGAGGTTACTCATCTTCTACAAGCAAAGGAGGATACAAGACTGGGATGGTGGATAGAAGCAAGTTTAAATGTTTCAACTGTGGTGAACCGGGACACTTTGCAACTGAATGCAAACAGCCCAAGGTTCAAGGAAAGAGAAAAGATTCGTATGACGAGCTGAAGCAGAAGTATGATGCACTAGTGAGAAAGCATCAGGGTACTTCTGGAAGTCAAAGTTTCAAAAGCAAGTCTTATCTGGCAGAAGGGAAAAGCTGGGATGATACAGACAGTGATGAAGAAGAGCAGATAGGGAATGTTGCTCTCATGGCTAATGCTGGATCATCCTCACCTCCTCCTGCTGGAAGCTTTCAGGTAGATCCTACATGCCCTAAACTTTTTATGCAATTAGGACTTGAAAGAGATGATGCTATTAAAAAGATGAAAGCTGCCAATCTTAAAATTGATACATTAGTCTTAGAAATTCATGCTTATAAGATGAATGAGATGAAAGTATTAAAACCTAAAATAGAACAACTGATTATGGATTTAGGATTACAATGTGCTAAAGTCAAAGTTCTAGAGAAAGGTGGGATTGCTTTAAGACTTCAGCTAGACGAAGAGAAAGTGAAATGTAAAGCCTTTAAGGATGCCTCCACTATAGTCAAAGAACTTAATGATAAACAAGAGATCAAGAGAACTGTTGGAATAGGTTTTGACTATAACAAATCTGTAGGTAAGGCTAGTAACATTACTCCCTTTAAGAAGAGTGCTGAGGAGAGAGGAATTCCTTTTGTTTTGAAAGATTCCCCTAAACCTTTGTTTAAAACCTCAGAAGCTGAACCTCTTTTAGAGACTCCTGTTGTCATTAGATATGAACTCAAACAGGAAGACCTTAAATTGAAAGAGAGTAATGAGAAGAGAGATGAGATCCTGACATCACTGAAACCAATCAAAGTGAAAGGCAATGTTAGGTTGCCTAAAGCTGGTTTAGGTGTCAACTCTGGGAGAACTAAATTCAACAAGCCTAATAACTTTGTGAATAGTAAGAACAGAGACAATAGATGTCATTCTACTGAGAACTTTAAATCTGTTAACAAGGTTAGAGTAGAATCTATTGATGTTCCTACTACTATGACTGATATGCCTGTTGCTCTTGTTTTTTATGCATGTCATAAATGTTGTGGTGTTGATAACTGTATGCTTTGTGCTTTCAATACTATGTCTGCTTATTTCATAAATTTGCATGCTAAAAATGAAAACACATCACATATACAACACACAAACTACAAGCATGCTAGATCAAAGACTGCTAGTCCTACTCATGTGAGAAAGGAGACTTATGTTCCAAAGCCTAAAACCAAGGTTTACAAGGCTGTTGTTAAGGAAGTAAGTTCAGTCAAGAGTGAGCCAAATATCAGTCCAAGAGGCTCTGTTGTATTACCTGGTAGAAATCAATTCTTTAAGTCTGCTGGACCCAATCAAGTGTGGGTCCCAAAGAATGTTTAATCAAGTTGTCTTGTGCAGGGTGCCAGTGGAGTGGTTCGAGTTACTTGGGTGCTTGACAGTGGAGCGTCAATGCACATGACTGGCAATAGATCCCTGCTGGAAGACATAAGAGAAGGAGCTGGCCCAACAGTCAGTTTTACTGATAATAGCAAAGGTCGTACTGTGGGATATGGCAAGTACAAAATTGGAAGAATCATCATAGAGGATGTTGCTTTAGTTGAAGGACTTCAACATAATCTCCTGAGTGTCAGTCAATTCTGTGACAAAGGATATTATGTTCACTTTGAAAAGGAGATATGTATCATCAAACATATCAAGGATAAGCGTCCTTCACTATGTGGCGTAAGGAAAGGCAACATATACGTAGCTGATTTATCTTCAGGACCTGGAAACGAAGTTCACTGTTTCTACGCCAAAACGTCTGCTGAAGATAGTTGGTTATGGCATAAGAAGCTCTCACACCTCAACTTCAAAACCATGAACTCTCTAGTCAAGAGAGATCTAGTGAGAGGTTTGCCTTCCTTGGAATTCTCAACTGATGATCTCTATGAAGCTTGTCAGAAAGGAAAAGCGAAGAGAGCATCTCACAAAGGCAAGACCATCAATACCATCACATATCCACTTCATTTACTGCATATGGATTTGTTTGGCCCCGTAAATGTTGCATCAATTGATGGAGGAAGATATGCCTTGGTTATTGTGGATGACTTCTCGAAATTTACTTGGGTTTACTTCCTTACTTCCAAGGATGAAACTCCGTTGACAGTGATTGATCATATAAAGTTAGTTGAATTGGATAAGGGTGTGCCAGTGAAAGCTGTAAGGTCAGATAATGGCATGGAATTCAAAAATCAAACTCTAATCAACTTTTACTCTGAAAAGGGAATTAGAAGGCAGTATTCAGCACCAAGGACTCCTCAGCAGAATGGATTCGTCGAAAGAAAGAATCGTACATTGATTGAAGCTGCAAGGACTATGATTGCTGAAGCAAAGCTTCCTCTGTACTTTTGGGCTGAAGCTGTGTCTACTGCCTGCTATACCCATAATAGAACTTTGATCAACAAGGATCATATGAAAACTCCATTTCATCTGTATAACAACAAGAAACCTTATGTCAAACATCTTCATGTCTTTGGAGCCAAGTGTTATGTTCTCAAGGATGGTGAAGAGAACTTGAACAAGTTTGAACCAAAGGCATTTGAAGCAATATTTGTTGGTTATACTAATAATGCTTATAGAGTTTTTGTAATTGATACTCTGTCAGTGAAAGTTAGTGTCAATGTTACATTTGATGACACTAAACTTCCAAGTATACAATCTGCTGATCCATCTGAATCTCTCAAGTTTGACAACTATCCAGATTCTGATTCAGATGATGATGTGCCACCTGAGGTTGCAACAGGTGATGTCATCAATAATGATAATGATCCAGGCAATGGTGGAGGAAATGGCAATAATGTTGGAGATTCCACTGATGCTAGTGGTGGATCATCAAGTCAACCTGGCAACAACTCAGGGGGAGCTGGTGGATCAACTAGTCATACACATCAGCTTACTGACAATACAGCTGAATCATCTAGGACACAACTTCCAAGGGAAAGGATTTGGAGCAGAGATCATCCCTTTGATCTTATAATTGGTAATCCTGATGTTGGTGTAAGGACTAGAAGTGCTACGACAAATGAATGTCTATTAGCTGGTTTTCTATCACAATTAGAACCAAAGAAAATAGATGAAGCACTTGCTGATCCTGATTGGGTTCTTGCCATGCAAGAAGAACTCAATCAGTTTGAGAGACAAGAAGTCTGGGCCCTGGTTCCAAGGCCAAAAGGAAAGTCTACAATTGGAGCTAGATGGGTCTTCCGTAACAAGTTAGATGGTGATGGCATTGTTGTAAGAAACAAAGCCAGACTGGTCGCAAAGGGTTATTCTCAAGAAGAAGGAATTGATTACGATGAAACCTATGCTCTAGTTGCTCGTCTTGAAGCCATCAGAATATTCCTTGCATTTGCTGCACATTCCAACTTCAAAGTTTATCAGATGGATGTGAAAAGTGCATTTCTGAATAGAAAGCTAGAAGAAGAAGTATATCTGGAACAGCCCCCTGGCTTTGAAAATCCAGAATTTGCTGATTTTGTTTACTTCTTATTCAAAGCTGTCTATGGGCGCTCAAGCAGTCACCAAGAACATGGTATGACACTCTCTCTGAATTTTTAATTGAAAACAATTTCACTAGAGGTGTCATAGACAAAACTCTCTTTTACAAATTGCATGATAATAATATGATATTTGTTCAAATATATGTTGATGATATTATATTTGGTTCTACTAACGATAACTTGTGCAAGAGGTTTGCTAAGTTAATGCAGAGCAATTATGAAATGAGTATGATGGGTGAGCTGTCCTACTTTCTTGGTCTTCAAGTAAGCCAAAAGGAAGATGGCATCTTCATTTTCCAGTCAAAGTATGTCAGAGATCTTCTGCGAAAGTACAATCTAGAAGACTCTTCTCCGGCAAAGACACCCATGGCCACTGCCACAAAGCTTGACCAGGTAAATCTGGTAAGAAAGTTGATATATCAAGCTATCGAGGTATGATTGGCTCTTTACTCTATCTCACTGCTAGTAGACCAGATATTATGTTTGCAACATGTTTGTGTGCTAGGTTCCAAGCTGATCCTAAAGAATCACATCTTATAGCCGTCAAAAGAATCTTTAGATATCTTAAGGGTACACCTAGTTTAGGTATTTGGTACCCTAAGAATACTGGTTTTGACTTAACCGGTTATACAGATTCTGATTATGCAGGATGCAGGATTGATAGGAAAAGTACGTCTGGAAGCTGTCAATTTCTAGGACGTCGGTTGGTTTCCTGGTACAGCAAGAAGCAGCACTCAGTGTCTACTTCTACTGCTAAAGCTGAGTACATAGCTGCTGGAAGCTGCTGTGCTCAGATATTGTGGATCAGAAACCAATTGAATGATTATGGGATTTCTGTCGACAAAATTCCAATATTTTGTGACAACACAAGTGCCATAGCCATTTCCAACAATCCGGTTCAACATTCCAGAACCAAGCACATAGATATCAGGTATCATTTTATTCGAGAACATGTCATGAATGGTACAGTGGTGTTACATTTTGTGCCCACGGCTGATCAAATCGCTGACATCTTCACTAAACCACTTGATGAATCCACTTTCTCTAAGTTGGTTTGTGAGCTAGGGATGTTAAATATGACATGATTCTCTTTGTATATATTTTTAATATACTTTATATGTTTTTATATAGTTTTGTGAATTTTCTGTGTAATTATAGGTATTTTATTAGATTTTATATGATTGTATGTATATTATTTGATAATTATCTGTGTAATTATGCATGTTTATATGTTTGCCTGTAATTTTCTAAGTGCTTGATTACTCCCCTGTATCATTCTCTAAGCATTTAGATAATTATTTGTATTTATTTTGTATTTTTCAAAATTAATTAAGCATAAATATTTGAATTTAAGTTAATTCATTTTTATGAATTAAAGTTAAGTTCATATGTATTTATATTTAATTAAAGTTGAATTTTACAATATATTTGTGTATTATATAATATTGTTTTTATATTAGATTTTTGATTTAATGTGCAAAACATTTTATCTTTTAAAATAAATCAAAAATCATATTTTTACTATTTTTTCTTCAATTTTCTGGATGAAAAACGCGGCAAGACAATTCGATTAATTGTCTTACCGTGTTTTTAAAACCAATTTCCTTTATTTTCTTTATTTTCCACGCGGCAAGACAATTTCTATCATTGTCTTACCGATTTTTCTTTTAATTAATGTATATTACTCGGCAAGACAATTTTGAAAATTGTCTTACCGAGAATAGCTTCTCTTGTACGCTTTAAAGACACGGCAAGACAATCCACTCGATTGTATTACCGCATCATACATCAACCCACCTCTGTTTCTCGGCAAGACAATCCCGCTGATTGTCTTACCGCGTTTTGAAACGGCAAGACAATCAGCCAGATTGTCTTACCGAGATTTAAAACCCTATAAGACAATCCAGCCGTTTGTCTTGTCTCCCTTTCACTTCATCTTCTCCAACAGCCGATACATACAAACCAATACACGCACTGTTCACTTCGGTTTTTCAAGTTTTGCATCACAAACTTGCTGTTTCTTGCTTGGTTTTTCAAGTTTTATGCTTAATAAACTTGCTGGTTTGGTTTTTAGTCCTAAAACAAACGAAACTCTGCCGATTTTTCGACTTAAAACTCGTGATTATTGACTCGTTTTGCTGCGTTTAAGGGTTAATCGAACTAATTGGGGAGTGCCTGGGTGTATTTGAGGTGCATTGGACTGATTTCTGCTGTGGTATTCAAGTTTTTGGTGAACTGATTTCGAAACCCTCTTTTATGTTCATTGGGTATTTCGAATTTTGGTGATTTTTGGGAGGATTTTTGTGGACTTTTGGACTGTTTTAAGCCCTTGCATTGGATTAATCTTGGATTTTACAACCTTTACAATTAATTACATTTTAATTCAGAATTATTTAATATTTCGAATTATTACTTAATTAATTAATTAATCGTTAAATTAATTATTACGTGAAATTTGCGAGATATTTGAGAATTATCATTTTATTTGAAAACTTCTCGCTTAATTCACCTTTTAATTAACAAAATGGTTGGTAAATTCAAAATTATGGAGACTAACTACAACGGATTTCAAGACCTTGAAGCCGTTGCTGCTCGGTTCAGACCCTGGGTAAAATTTCTGAACTAACAATGTCTGGCGAGTACTGCAATCACTGCATCAGCTGATTTACAGATACAACCTTTGTATGACTTCTACTCCACGGCTCTAAATACTACCCTTCTGGACAATCATAGGGTTACGGGAGATATAAGGGTAGGTGACGTGAATGGAAGAAGGACGATCACAATCTCTGCTGATGATGTGAATCGTGTGTTGGGTTTCCCCCGTGCTAACTTTGTTAATGCTCCTGAAGAACCTGAGTTGATGCAGTTCTTTGAGACTATTCAATATCAAGGGGAAATTCACTTGTCAAAGATGACGAAGGGAAAACTGAAGCCAGAATGGGAGATCTTCTTCGACACGCTTGCTAAGGTGTTCTCTCCCACTGACAGGAGGAATTTTCACAACATATCCAACATACTGCAGGTTTTTGGAGTATGTATTGCTTTTAATCGAACGACAGTTTCCATCATATGAAGATGAGCCTCTACCTTTTGACTTCTTCGAAGCTCAACCATCTTCATCTGCACCCACACAACCTACTGCTCAACCACAATACTCTCCACAAACACAATCAACCTCACAACCACTGCCATCAGATTCCGCTATCAATCCTGATCTTCAGGAATTCAGAGATAACTTACAGGTAGCTCAGGTACTTACTGACTTCTCATCTAACTTTAATATTGATATATCTGATTATGGTTGTAACTTTGACTTGTTTTGTCAGCCTGCCAGCAATGAACCTGACAACACACAGGTTCATAACCCCGCTGATGTTTCTATTCAACAAACTCTCTCTTCTCCAAACACAAAAAACATCACTACTTCAAAACCTGTTAAGAAGGTTGCCAGAAAGAGGAGTTTGAGTAGTTTAATGGATCAACCCGCAGCTCTGTCTTCTCAAAAGAAACAAAGAGTCGAAGCCTCGGAGACAACTGCAGCCACATCCTCGCCTTCCCAAAAGGGCTTGGACACTGAAATGGCAATACAGTCTCTGGATTCATTCTCTCAACAGAATGAAGCCATTGAAGTTGACCGTCCAGCCACGGTATCCTGTACAGAGTCTAGCACTGCTCTAGCACTCACGCTAGTGCAAAATCAAGCCAATACACAGGTTACTACACTTTATGAGAGCACAGTTTTTCAAAATAAAATTACTATGTATGAAAACTTTGCTGATCACCCTTTCTTTCATGATCAGGAACTGCTTGGCAATGTGCAAGTAGATTTGCCGTCACTGGCTTCCTGAGGACAATTTGTTCCTCCACTACCTTTGAACCCATTTCAGGGAACATTGGTAGTATACACAGGTATATTCAATAATATAACTCCCTTTCTCCCTTGTTCCTGTAATCAGCCTGCTGAAACCCCTGAACCACGAACCAAAAGCCTACCAAGACCTATACTTCCCAAGTATATTCTCCTAGCTAACTAGTTCCCTTGTTCCCTTGTTTCACAAGCTGGATACACAGCAACAAAACATTACACCTTGAACAATACAATGAATAAGCGTAATACAACCGAAACTATGAACTCTCAATATAGATATATATGCAAATATAAGTACTAGAGCTCAATAAAAGATTTAGCAATGTAAAGAGTTGTATTTCAGAAAGCTTGGTGTGTTCTCCTTGTTATCAATACCGAAATCACACTCAAGTATTTATACATCATACTAACGGTCATAATCCAACAAATTTCCCAACGATCTTGGTAACAACCTCACGTTTAAATTTGATTTGAATAATAAACGTTTGGATGACATAAGTTTACTGAGTAAAAGATAGAATACGTTTGAAAACATCTCAGTAAGATATTTAAAATAAAATTCAATAGATTTAAACTAGATAGTGAAAGGCATATGTTAAGCCTATTTGTAATTAAGAGGAATCAACTCAACTCTGATAAGAAAGCAAGTAAATAGCAAGTACTGTTATCCGGAATCCGTACGAAGAACGTCAAATGATTTATTGAAGATTTTATGTCGGAAGAATTTCAGGATGCTGCTGCAAACCACTGGAAGAAGTTCATTAATATGATCAAGCCTCAGTGCACAAATAATCTTTTGTAGCACGTCCAGAAGATCAGAAGGTATAAAGTTTAAATACTTTATTTATTCAGAAGATTCCATATTGTGTCAACAAATGAAGAAGAACTAAGAAGACGAAGAATCGACGAACAAGCCACAGCTTAATTGTTTAAATGACAAGGAATATTTAATTGAGCTAGTTACAGATGAACCATACATTACATTTGTGTATCAGCTCATCAGATTAAATATTCTACGTCAAAAGAAAGTGGTCGTTCATTCAAGTCGAAGATCTTAATTGTTTACAGAAGACTGAAGACTCTGAAGAAGAAGAAAAGGGATAATTGATTATCTAATTATTTATTTCACTTCTCAAAATAATTATATTGGATGTGTAATTTATTTATTAAATTAATTCTATCTCGAATTAATTTAATTTATGAATTTATGCATTTAAAATAATTAAGTGAATATTAATTGGTTAATTAATTAAAGGGAAAATGGATTGTCTACTTGTAAATCACAAGGAAAGACAATCTATTTGATTGTCTACTTGGAAAACTACAAGGAAAGACAATCTAAAGGATTGTCTAAATGTTTAATCCAAAAGGAAAGACAATCCAAGGCTTTGTCTTGTTATAATCAACAAGGTAAGACAATAACTATGATTGTCTTACCTCTTCCTTCCCCTTCCAACACAAGGAAAGACAATCCTTGAGATTGTCTTACCTTCTCATTAGATTGTCTTACCTTCCCATTCATTGTCTTGCCTTAGCTTAGATTGTCTTGCCTTGCTTGTTTTGGCAAGACAAAGTGCTAAATTGTCTTAGCCACCACTAGATTGTCTTTGCACCTTTGTCTTTCCTAGTTCATGGGATTTGCCTATAAATATGGCCTCCCCCCATTCATTTGTTCTTGTTCAAAGTGCTTGTAAGCTTTCAAGTTGTGCTAAACTTGTTATTCGTTAAAACCACAGTTTACTGTGCTTTGATCATTCGGTTGTTTTGTTCCACCGAGTTAGAATACTTTCTGTCAAATTTATTCTACGAACTAGTGGACATTAAAATGAACCATATTAATTATATAACGACTTAAAACATTGTTATATTAATTAATCTTAATCTGATTAACAAGTTACATTCCAATTAGATTTATTCCGCCGCGATTATTTTGTGACGATTGTATTCAACCCCCCCCCCTTCTACAATCGTATCTGGACCTAACATATAGGAGTTTTAGATAAGATCGATTTGAGATAAAATCTCCTATTAGTTAGGAAAACGTTTTTGAATGAAAACTCTTTATAAAACTGAGCTCTAATATTTATATAAGATATATACAAATATTAGAATCCTTACAAAGTCGTTTCCTATTAAATCTCCTTGAAAATAGACTTTGATCTTTATCCGATTGTTTCTATGTTCACGCTGTAAGCCTGCTGATAGCTTGAAAATATCCCTGTAAGCTTGCTGACAGCTATAATCATGCTAACATCCTGAAATACTGTTAGTCCGCATAAACAACCATTGATAGCATGCTAACACATATCAGTTTCATGCTATTAGCTTGCTATTATATATATATATATATATATATATATATATATATATATATATATATGTTTCGGTTGCAAGTATAACTTTTTGTAGTTATATGTATGCATGTGAAAATTAAATGTGTAGTTGTATATATGTTTAATATATGTTTGGAGCTTGGGGTTTCTTTTTTATGTACTGTTTTATATATGTTTTAAGCTTGGGATTTGTGTTTTATGTTTTATGCACAACTGTGCAAATATATTTGTGTTTGTTTAGTTTGTAAATGTAATTGTATAATGTGTTTAGGTCTTTGTTACCATGTAATTTGATATCATATTTATTGACAATCAGGTAGTTTGAGAATAACATGGACAAGTCTTGGATTTTCAAAGATAGGGATACACTTGACTATGAAATCGGGGTTGAAGAGTTTTTAATATTTGCCGAGGAAAATGCTAGTGATACTAAAAAAATCCCATGCCCCTGTAAAAGATGTGTTAATTTTAAAAAATTTGCAGTTAAGATTATTAGGGGACATTTATATGAATACGGTTTTAGTTTGGGATACCTTGATTGGATTTGGCACACACAAGGGTGTGGAATCACAGGATCAACAGTTCATGACAATGCCCCTAGCCCTGCACCTACGCTTGACCCTGCATCGATGCATTCCCCTGGTCATGCATCACAAACAGTCAATGTTTGTGATGCTGCGTATAATTCGAGTGAGTACAATAATGAGTCGTATCAGTTTAGGAGATTTGTGGTTGATGCTCAACAGCCTTTGTATGAGGGTAGTGAATGTACCAAATTGGAGTCGATGCTGAAACTGCATAATTGGAAAGCAAGGTTTGGAATTAGTGATAGCGCCTTTACAGATTTATTGTCTACTGTTGGCTCTCTCCTTCCTAAAGAAAATATGATGCCACCTAATGCATATGAAGCCAAGAAAATATTATCCAACTTAGGCCTAGAATACATAAAGTACCACTCATGTCCAAACGATTGCATACTATATCAGGGGGTATATGTTGATGCTTCTGAGTGTCCTAAGTGTGGTCTATCTCGCTGGAAGTTAGGAAAGGATGGTAAAGTAAGGATTAATGTTCCTGCTAAAATAATGTGGTATTTTCCAATTATTCCGAGATTCTGTTTTGGGGTGGCGAGGTTTTCATACTTAATCCTCTGCCTCGTTCAACTAGTTTCCCCAACTTGGAAAAAGCAATATCAAGGTATTTTCATTTATTTTTTTATTGATTATCTTTCTTATGGAGATATAAATGCATGTGCATTATTAACACTGCCAAGATGACAGGGCTGTGATTACTTTCAATGTTCAGGCCGGAAGGGGAAATAAAGCCCCAAGCTTCAAATATATTACAGTAAGCTTTCGTATTTATTTTTAACAATTTGTGCTACTGATGCTTAGAACCAGGGGCATTACTTTACTTACTATTTTGAGTTTTTTTGGTTAAATAGGGATGTCCTAAACAGCCCGGTGGAACTGAATGCGGCTATGTTATTATGCGGTATATGAAAGAGATTGTCATGGACAATGAAATGACATTTTTTAAAAGGGTATTTTTCTTTGCCTAATCCATTGTTGATATAATTAAATGGTGTACATATAAATTTAGGTATAATTCAATGTTATTGTTTTACATTTTTCAGTGGGCATCCAAGAATCGAAAAGTGATTTGTTCCAAGGCTGAGCTTGACGAGGTTCGGTTTGAGACACTTAGCCATATCGAGTCCTTCTTATAAACAGGCCTTTGGTTTATTAGAGAACTTTGGTTTCCTTTAATTAGTTCAGTTTATGTAAGACAGTGACACTAGCTAGCTAAGTAGATTTTGTTGATAAATGGAGGGAAATGTAGTTGGTAAATTATGGTTGCTGGAGTATGTGGTGAACTGCTTGTAAATTGTGGTTGCTTGGTTAATATTTAGGATTTGTGCAGTTTCTTTGATTGTGGATGTAATTTGATTGGTAATGATTGATGGTAATATATTTGGCTTTTGCGGAAGTATTGTTTTGCTAGCTAGTTTTGTTTTAGTTCTGTTATGGTAGGCTAGACATTGGTAATTGGTTGTTTAATTAGTATAGCTTTGGTGTTGTTTTGGAATTTGTTGGAAATTTAAATGAAACAGGGGGATTCATAAGAAACAGGAGGATTCATGGCAATTTAAAACTAACATTTACATCACTTAGTAAGCGATGTCATAAGAATGAATACATATCAGTTAACAAGAAAAAGCCTGATGTTAAACTATATAATAGATATCAGAGTATAAAAATCACTGATGTAAAACAAGAACAAAGACATCGCTTTCTTAAAGAAAAGAAGGGTACCACATCACTTCCTATAAAAGCATGATGTAAAAGGTTATCATATACATCTATTTTACAAGTTTTAAGATGTTAAAGTATCATTTTATTAAGCATGTGACAAGTTTAAAATGATATAGAGGGCATAGGAATGAGGAACTGAAATTATAGTGAAGGTATCTACTGTTAAAAAATACATCAGATTGTCATATTAAACGATGTGTAAACAGGTTATAGACATCGGCTAGAAAGCGATGTGTAATGCACTTACTTTTCTCATCACCCACGAAGACATCGGTCTGATTTTACATAGACATCGCTTTTTAGCCGATGTCTATTGACAAATTTCTAGTAGTGAATTCACTTAACCTTTCATACCATGATCGAGGTGCTTGCCTTAACCCATATAGTGCCTTCTTGAGCTTGTAGACACGGTTCGGATATTTTTCATCCTCGAATCCTGGTGGTTGCTTGACATAGACTTCTTCCTTTAGATATCCATTTAAGAATGCACTTTTGACGTCCATTTGATGTAGCTTGAACTTCTTGTAGCATGCAAATGACAATAGCATCCTAATAGATTCCAATCTTGCAACCGGAGCATATGTTTGATCAAAATCAATTCCTTCTTGTTGATTGTATCCTTGTGCAACAAGTCTAGCTTTATTCCGAGTGATAGTACCAAATTCATCAACTTTATTCTTGAACACCCATTTGGTTCCAACAATTGAAGCATCCTTTGGTGGATCTACAAGTTCCCAAACATCACATCTTTCGAATTGATTGAGTTCTTATTGCATTGCCATGATCCAATTTTCATCTTGTAAAGCTTCTTGAACATTCTTTGGTTCCTCTTGAGCTATGAAGGCAGCATAAGCACAAATGTTGGCTTGAGCTTTCCTTGTCTTGATTCCAGCTGATTTATCTCCAATGATCAACTGAGGAGGATGATTCTTCACTGTTCTAGTTGATTTTGGTAGATTGTGTTGAGCTATGACCTCTTCATTCCTTGTAGTCTGCCTAGGAGGAGCCTCATCAACAACATTTTGGCTTGCTGATGAACACTACGCCATAAATGGCCTATTGCAACGCCCTTGTAACGCTTGTGTTACAATAGCTAGGCAGATTTTGACATAATGAAACACTCCTCACGACGTATTACAGTAGCCGAAATTCAGTGTCAAAATAGATGTGACAGTGTTGCAACCTTGTAACGCCAATCCAACTGTTACAATAATTTATTTAATTTAATTATTTAATTATTTATTTATTTATTTATGTAATTAAAAATTTATTTAATTAGTGGCTCCCACATTTGGGTCCCACACTTGTTGGCCCACTACTGCTGACATGGCAGGTGGGTCCCACATGTGTGCCCCACTACTGCTGACGTGGCAGTTCGGGTCCCACGTGTGGGCTCCACTACTGCTGACGTGGCCATGGTGGGTCCCACGTGTGGGCTCCACTACTGTTGATGTGGCAGGTGGGTCCCACACGTGGGCCCGCTTCTGCTGACGTGGCAGGTGGGTCCCAATACTGTGACATGGCTGTGTGGGTCCCACATGTGGGCCCACCTCTGATGACGTGGCTGTGAGGGTCCCACGACGTTGACGTGGCATGGGCCCCACAACGCTAACATGGCATTGTTGGGCAGTACTTCAAAAATGTTTTGAAATTTTTGAAGGCCAAGGGAATTGAACCCATGACCTCTCACATAACAAAACAAGTCAGAAACCACTCCACCAACATTGCTTTTGTGTTTATCAATGCATAACTAAAATATAACCTAATCTTTTCTTTGATGGGCTTCAAAAAAAATTATGCTTATCAGGCCCATTTCATCGATTACCCATGTTTCAGTTGTTTAAAATCTGGCCCATATACTTATATATGACTTCTGTTTTTTATTTTTGTTTAAAAATCTAGATTTTGTATACAATAAAATCGAGATTTTTTTTTTTTGAACAAAAAAATCGTGATTTTTTTAAACAATAAAATCGAATTTTTTTATTTATGTTTAAAAAATCAAGATTTTTTTAAACAATGAAATTGAAATTTTTTTAAACAATAAAATTGAGATTTTTTTTAACAATAAAATCGAGATTTTAAACTTTTTTTAATCGAGATTGTAAAATTGTAAAAAAAACGTACCAATTGGGTTTAATTTATGTATTTAAATTTTATCAAAAAATAAAATAAAAATGCAGTGTTTTAATTTTTTACGTTGCAAAAAAGCAAAATTGAAGCAGCCGTGTGTGTTCCAAAAATGCCGTGTGCAATCAAATTTTTATTGGTGAATGCACCAGCCGTGGAGGTAGCTTAAGAGTTTTTTACAGCCTTTATTTAAACCCTCTCCACCAACATCTTCATTTTAATCTCTCTGAAACCCTCTCAAGCTATACAAAAACCCTCTCAACGTCTCTTCATCTTTCGTTTGAATCTCCAGCTATCTTGATGGCGTCTTCAAGGTAATCACTTTCGTTTTCTTTTCATTTTCGTTTTCTTTCATTTTCGTTTCATTTTCGTTTTTTTTCATTTTTGTAATCACTAATCTATGCATGTAATCATTTTTTTCTTTTTCATAGCAATCACTCTGCCTCCAACTCGGTAACACAGCCCATATATACAGAGAATGTGGAGAAATCTCTGTGCAACCTGAACGGTCACCTGGCGACCCTCCGTGAGCAGATGGTGGAACTCACCCAGTTGACTACTACCCTGAACAAGATGGTGGAGCTGCTCGGGGATGATCTCAAAGCAGTGATGGTGGAGCAATCGCAACTGGTCCAGCGACTGCGTCATGGACGTTGAGGGCTGGTGGAACTGGTTGCTGGTGAGGGCTGGTGGATGTATGTTTTTTTAAGAACTTTTGTTAATTAAGAACTTTAATTAAGAACGTATAATTAAGTATGTTTTGTTGATGTAAGGATTTTAAGTATGGTAACTTTAATTAAGTTGGATGGTAACTTTATTAAGTATGTTTATGATGTTGGATTTTAAGAATGGTTGTTGATGGTTTCTTTTGTATGGTTTAGTTTCTTTTGTATGCATCTGATTTGAGTATGGTTTTTAAGAATGTTGGTGATTTTTTGGTTTAAGTATGATTTGAGTATGGTTTTTAAGTATCACTGATTTATGAAGCATCTGATTTGAAGCATCTGATTTTAAGTCTAGTTTTTAAGTATGGTGGTTCATTTTTCATGTTGGTTTTAAGCCTAGTTTTTAAGTATGGTGGTTTTTAAGTATGGTCTTTTTTATGTTTTGGTCTGAGGTGCCTTATGATTTTAGGTGCCTTAAGTTACTGAGGTGCCTTATGGTGTATTGTTGATGGTTTAGTTTATGGTGGATGGTTTAATTTTTCAATTTGTATTCATCTGATTCTTTTGAAAAGCCAGTAGCGTGTAGTTTCTGTCTTATGATTATAGTTCTTGTATCTATGTTACTGAGGTGTCTTATAGTTTTTGTCTTAATGATTGCTGAGGTATAGTTTTTGCCCACTTGTATAGTTTTCGTTCTTGCCAACAGACAAATGCTTTAAAATGCCAACAGACTAAAAACTCGTAGCTTAAAATGCTTTAAATTATTCAAACTCCCGAATACCATAAACTCGTTTTTTGTAAATCTTTCCCCAAGAGTTTTTGAATAATTCACTTGTTTTTTCCATAATTCACCACTGAGAGAATTAGTACCATAAACACAGGCCACACCACTCCATAATTCATCATAATTCAGTTGTTTTTGAATATCACAATAAACACAAATAGCACCATAAACACAATTAGCACCATAAACACAATTAGCAACATAAACTGAAAGAATTAGTACCAAACAAGCTCAATATGTACATGAATTTAAATTCAATCAATTTAAATGAATTCGAATTTGAATGAAAAATGGATTTGCACCTGGGCTCATGGTTTGGACCTCATGAGACTCACCTGGTCAACTCAGTCAACAACTGAGTTGACTCGCTTCCATGCTTCGAGTAAACAACTGAGTTGACTCGCTTCCACCATGCTTCGTTATCTCGAACGAAGCTTCGAGACTCACCATGCTTAATCAACTGAGTTCCCCTGCAATAAATCTCGAACAAAATTAGAAACAATCCATGGATTTAAATTCAATCAATTATAAACCACAGAAATTGAATATTTTTAAACGATTGTCGAATTCGAAGGCTTTCAACAATCCATGGATTAGATTATTGATTTAGGAGACATGATTTCATTTTGGATTTGCGAAGAGGGGTAGAGAGGCGAAGAGGGGAAGAAAATGAAAATGAAAAATGAAAGAAGAGAGAGAGGAGGAAAAATGAAAGAAGAGAGAGAAGAGATAAAATTGAGAAAATGAAAAAAGAGGCTCGGGATGTGTGTTTTCAGAGATGAGCCGCGCGGAGATATTATTACTATATAGGGACCCACATGTGCTGACGTGGCATGTGGTCCCCACATGTGGGTCCCACTTCTGCTGATGTGGCACTTGTGGGTCCCACAAGTGTTATTTTTGAACAAATTTTAAAAATGATTTGGGGCAATTCTATAACAGTCAAAATGGTCAAAGTGCTCTTTGAATATTTTTGAACAAATTTTGGGCAATCCTATAACAGTCAAAACGATTAAATTTTTGAATATCTTTTTGAATACCCTTCCGAGTGTTGGGAAAAAATAATCGAAAAATATAGTGCACGGGTTGTGTCGTATCTCTGTAGTGTAAGTTATGTAGCACAGAATACTTGTATTGGGGATAGTCATGGATTGACTGTTTGTTTTTTTTGAATATCTTTTAAGACGATCCAACCGTACGGATGATATTAAATACCCTTGCTAGTGTTGGGAAAAAATAATGAAAAAATATAGTGCAGGGTTTGTGTCGTATCTCTGTAGTGTAAGTTGTGTAGCACAGAATACTTGTATTGGGGATAGTTATGGATTGACTGTTTGTTTTTTTTGAATATCTTTTAAGACGATCCAACCGTACGGATGATATTAAATACCCTTGCTAGTGTTGGGAAAAAATAATGAAAAAATATAGTGCAGGGTTTGTGTCGTATCTCTGTAGTGTAAGTTGTGTAGCACAGAATACTTGTATTGGGGATAGTCATGGATTGACTGTTTGTTTTTTTTGAATATCTTTTAAGACGATCCAACCATACGGATGATATTAAATACCCTTACTAGTGTTGGGAAAAAATAATTGAAAAATATAGTGCACGGGTTGTGTCGTATCTCAATAGACAATGTAATATAATAATGCTAGTTATACTTTCACTTTCATGTTTTTAAATATCTTTTAAACGATATTGTATAAGAATGTAATTTAAAAAATAAATTTCAGAAAATATAAGAATATATTAAATATTGCTTTATTTGTACTTATTAAATTTATAAAACATAATATTAAATATTAAAAGAATGTTAAAATATTAAAATAAATATATTAAAAATAAAAATGAATGTGTGTCCGAAAAATGGGCGGCATGTTTTCCCCCCCAAATCGAAGCTAAGTACGGTTATTCTCCACTATCTCATCGCTAATTACAGTTAACCTCATCGCTCAACCTCACCTCGCTCAACCTCACCTCCCTCGCTCTCTCTCTCCTCGCTCAACCTCACCTCACCTCACCTCACCTCACCTCACTCAACTCCCGCGCTCTCACTCGCCTCAAAGCAGAGAAATCAAAATTAGGGTTTCAAAATTAGGGTTTCGAAGTTTGGGGGTTCGAAGCAGAGAAGTTTTCACCTAGGGTTTCGAAGGCAGCCAAGCTCGATTTAAGCTCTCACCAAGGGGATTAGGTATATTTTACGCTCCCCCCTCTCTCTCTCCAGCTCTCTCACTCACTCTCTCTCTCTCTCTCTCCCCTCCCCCTCTCGCTGTCTTATGCATGCTTGTAATTATGTACACTGTGTTTACATACCAACTGATATTTTTAAGTGATTCTCATTTGTATTTTGAGTATTATTGTTAATGTTTGGCTGAATCATGATACTATGTTAGTTAGTTTGGCTGAATCATGATACTATGTTAGTTACTATGTATTTTTTTTGTAAGGTGTTAGTTACTATGTATTTGATTGTAATATTATGATAATATGTAGGTTTGCAATTGAACAGGCTGCCAAATCTTTATTTGTTCACTAATTTTGACAAAAACAGAGTGTGACTAGCTTTTAGGAATGGAGGCTGATTGGATTGGACTACCTAGGTACAATGAAGCATATGTCAGTGGGATTCAAGCATTTGTGGAAAATGCGTTTCCCCTTTTTTCCGTAGGTGAAGAAATGAAGTGCCCCTGCAAGAAATGTAATGGTCAATATTGGCATCGTCAGGATGTGATTTATGATCATCTCATTTGCAGAGGGCCTTCCGCTTTACATGTCCAATGGATATATGATGTCTCGCAAAAGAAAGTCGAAAATAGTACTGCAAATATAGGTTCTGACTTTATGGATTGCGAAACGGGGTATGATTTTGGTGATAATTTAGAAGCGACGGGGAAGATGTTTGAGAATTTAGACGATGGACCAGATACGGAGGCTAAAAAGATTTATCGGCATCTGAAAGAAGGAAAACAACCACTATATCCCGGCTGCAAGAAATTTTCTCGTTTAAGTTTTATGATCAGGCTTTACCATTTAAAATGTAGTCATGGAATTAGCAATTCTGCTTTTGGGGAATTATTGGGGTTGATAAAGGATGCTTTCCCCGAAGCAAATATGCCTTTGTCCTTCAATGCTGCGAAGGACATGATTAGGGACTTGGGCCTTCATTACGAGAAAATACATGCTTGTCCCAATAGTTGCATGTTGTATTGGGAAGCAAATAAAAATAAACAAGTCTGTGATATTTGTGGGGTATCTAGGTGGGTTATACAAGAGAAGAAAGGGTCTGCCCATAATAACGATCCAGAGAAGTTAGTTACTAAAGTGCCAGCAAACGTTATGAGATATTTTCCGCTAAAGCCTAGGCTACAAAGATTGTTCCTGTCCAAGGAATCTTCCAAATTGAACACATGGCATGCAGCGGGAAGGACGAAAGATGGGAAACTAAGGCATCCGGCGGACGCCGAAACTTGGAAGACAATGGATGCTATGTATCCTGATTTTTCTTCGGAAATTCGAAATATTTCACTAGGTGTAGCTGCTGATGGATTTAATCCATTTCGTTCTATGAATTTAAGTCATAGTACATGGCCAATTCTACTTGTAAACTACAACCTCCCACCTTGGCTCTGCATGAAACAGGAAAATTTGATTCTTTCAACGTTAATATCGGGACCAGAATCTCCGGGAAATAGTATCGATGTCTATATGCAGCCTTTGATTGCCGAATTGAAAGAATTATGGGATGTCGGCATCCAAACATATGATGCCTTGACTGATCATAACTTTAATTTACGGGCAAGGGTGTTTTGGACCATTAGTGACTTTCCAGGATACGCTATGTTGTCGGGTTGGAGCACAAAGGGTAGACTAGCGTGTCCAATATGTCACTACGAAACTTGTTCTGAACATCTGAAACATAGTAGAAAAATGTGCTACATGAATCATAGAAAATATCTCGATCCTTCACACAAATGGAGGTTTGACAAGAAAAGATTCAATGGGCAGATTGAAACGAGGCAGATTCCGGATCCATTAACGGGAAAGGATATCGAAGAATTGTTGTTTGGGTTTGAAAATCAATTTGGGAAGAAACGCAAGGGAATGGGAAAGAGAAAGCGTAAAATCGACTCTCCTTTCAAAAAGAGGTCAATATTTTTTAATTTGTCGTATTGGAAACATGTTCAACTTCGACACAATCTTGACGCTATGCACATAGAAAAAAACTTATGCGACAATATATTAGGTACTTTACTAAATATTGGTGGCATGTCAAAAGACCACTTGGGTGCTCGCTTTGATTTGCAAGAAATGGGAATAAGGAAGTCACTTCACCCTGTTAAAGGTGCAGATGGAGAGACTTACGAGATTATGGCATCCATCTTTGACATGACAGATAAGGAGAAAGATGTCTTTTGCAAGCTGTTGAAGAATGTGAAACTGCCTTATGGCTGTGCTGCTAATATAAGTCGTTACGTGCACACAGACGAGAGAAAAGTAGTGGGGTATAAAAGCCATGACGCGCATTTTATCCTCCACTACTTGTTACAATTTGCTGCAAAGAAATCACTAAAACCTGAGGTGGCAAAGCCGTTGATCAAATTAAGTGAATTTCTTAGAGGCTTATGGAGCAAGGTGATTGTCTTGGATGATATTGAGAGGTTGCAAGAAGAAATTGTTGAAATTCTCTGTGAATTTGAGATAATATTCCCACCTGCCTTCTTTGACATCATGGTGCACCTACCTGTCCATTTGTGTAATGAAGTTAAATGCGGCGGACCGGTGCACCTTCGGTGTATGTATCCTATTGAGCGGTATCTTGCAAAGCTGAAATCATATGTACGTAATAGGAGCAAACCAGAAGGCTCAATTGCAGAAGGCTACCTAGCAGAGGAGTGTATCACATTTTGTTCAAGATTTTTGCTTTGTGAAGAAGCAAAAGAAAATACTGATTTTGGAAGATGTCCAACAAATGTGACGTACCATATTGGAACAAGAAGGAATAAAGATGGCAAAGTTTTCCAATTAGAAGATTCAGAATGGAAAGCATGTCATATCTACACTCTGTTCAATAGCGGCAATAAGGAAATTGAGGCTTTGCTTGAGTAAGTTCTCTAGTCCTTACATTTATTAAATAATAAAAACTAATTAAAATGCCTCTTTTTTAAACAGTTTCAATTATTTACTTGATAGGATTCATCGAGCTTCAGTTGAAGCAGATCAAACTTCAGAACGATACAAAAAGGAGCAAACACACTCCAAAGAGTTTTGGAGATGGTTAAAGGTCCAAGTTGGAAATCTGGACACCAATTCAACCGAGTTACAAGTGTTAGCATTAGGTCCCAATCGAACAGCGAGGAGGTTTAGCGGGTATTTCATAAATGGTTATCGATTCCACACAAAGAAGAGAGATTCTCGATGCACCACACAAAACAGTGGAGTTTTTTTAACTGCAGAAACCACTAGTTTTGCAAATTCTAAGGACAAAAATCCAATTATCGGGGAAGTGAACTACTACGGGTTTATTGAAGATATTTTTGAAGTTGATTACTGGGGAGTATTCAGGGTGGTTATGTTTAAGTGTTGCTGGTACCAAGAAGAAAAAGATCCCTTTGGTCTGACTAGGGTCAATTTTAACAAGTCCCGTCACAAATCTGATCCTTATGTTCTTGCTTCAGAAGTGCAGCAAGTATTCTATGTGGAAGATCCAATTGCAAAATCTGTTCAATATGTTATGAAAAGACTACCAAGGGTCTGGTGTGACGCTGAAGACCAAGATTTGTTGGAAGAAGAAAACAACCCTCATGATAAACATGATTCTAATCTTGATTTCCAACTACAAAATCAAGTTGGTGAATTTAGTTGGTTCAGGGATGATATCCCTAAAAGACAAGTCCCTGTATCACCAACTTAAGTAAAAAAAAAACTCTTTGGTAATATGTAATTTAGGAGATGTTTTAGTTGCTGATATGTAATTTAGGAGAATGAAATTTATTGGTGATGTTTTAATTGGTGATGATCTCTGAATTAACTAACTGTTTCTCATAGTTAATTAAACTTGTGTTGCTAAGGTCCAATGTTAGTTAACTGTTTTCCATATATAATTGTGGAATTGTAGCATAATTCTCTCTTTCTTGCTAATCATTCCTTAACTTAATAACAATCACTTCTGTCTTTATATTTAGTTGTCTAGTTGAGTTTTTAAATTATCCGCATAATTGGTCTCCTTCTTTTAATCCATATATGTTCAATTCTGTAGGATGGCAGAGAAGTTGCTGAATGTGAGGTATAACTATGATGGCACATTCAACAAGACAAGTTATTCAGGGGGGAAGAGTATTATTATCAACCGCCAAGACGTGGATGAATTTTCATATACAGTGGCGCTAGAAAATGTCAAGGATTGCCTCAACTGTACTGAAATTGGAGGATTATATGTGCTGAATGGAAAACCCCAACAATGGAAGCTTCTGAAGTGTGATTCAGATTTGCTTCAACTGGTAGATGCCTGCGAAAGTGGTGGGGACATAAATATATATGTGGATTGTGTTGTTGACAAAGAATGCAAGCCACTGGAGCCAGGGGTGCCATTTCTAGTCGTACGACCAAGAAAGAACATACTTAAAGGTCATTTCTTATTTTAAATTTTAAATTTAAATATAATAACAAATTACTAAGTCATATTTACTTATAATAAGGCTTGCTTATGTGTTTAATCTCATGAGACACATGTTTACTGATTTGTGTCTTTTTGCAAATTTCTGCAGAACATCTACAAAGCAAACAGAACAAGCGTACTTTTGTTTCTTCACACCAACTGCAGCAACAAAGGCAAAGCAAGAGGATTCCAAGGTCACCTCAGTTGCAGGAGGTTGAACAGAACAAGCTTCCAAAATCACCACGTTTGCAGGAGCTAGCGAAGAAGAATCTTCGAAGCTCAACTCATTTGCAAGAGGTTCAAAACAACAATCTGCCAAAGACACCTCCAAAGAATCTTCGAAGCTCAACTCATTTGCAAGAGGTTCAAAACAACAATCTGCCAAAGACACCTCCAAAGAATCTTCGAAGCTCAACTCATTTGCAAGAAGTTCAAAACAACAATCTGCCAAAGACACCTCCAAAGAATCTTCGAAGCTCAGCTCATTTGCAAGAAGTTGAAAACAACAATCTGCCAAAGTCACCGCGTTTGGAGGACCTACAGAAGGATCTTTCAAGCAACCCTCAGTGGAAGAAAGATGTATGCCCCAACGCTGTATCTGCAATGGTGGCAAAAAGGAGGTTACACTTATCAAAAATTGATACAATTGAGGTAGTAATATTTTCCCTTAGCTCACACCTATTTTCCAACATACCAACTGATATTTTCCTGATTTCACACTTGCAGTCGGGCCGAGTGAATGAGTATGAGCTGCGTAAAATTCAGAATGTGGAAGAAAACAAAAAAAAGTTCAAGGAACTCGGATTAGGAAATTATGCTGCTAATCCAATTAAGCCGATAGTCCAGCAGAGTACAAAGGAAAAGAAGGATCGGGATGATCCTGAATATGTTGTGGAAAATGAGACGGGAGATGAAAGTGATGACACTTCAGAGGTAATATTTTATACTTATTATGTACACTTTTTCTTTATTTGTGTTTATTTTATTATTAATTAGCTGTTTGTGAAATTATATGAACCTATTGGGTAATTTTGTGTAAGGGGTTGCATTTGATTTTGCACTTATTATGTACATTTTTTCTTCATTTGTTGGTAGAGGCCTCTTAACTTAATTAGTAATCAAGAATATAGATAAAAAAGAGTTGTTAATGCTTTCTTTTTTGAGAAATTTTAAATGTTTTGTGTTGTTAATTTTAAGTTTGTTTTGTTAACGCTTATTCATTTGTATTAGGCTAGACACAATTTGCATGCAATAATTATGTCTTAAAATTTCTAAATGATTATTTTTTTTATTAAATTAACAATATCACAATATATATCTGTTTTAGTTATTATGTACATTTTTTCTTCATTTGTGTTTAATATTTACTGCATAGGGAATCAAATCTGTCCAGAAACGGAAAGCAATACCTGGTCCCAGAACTCGTTCGCGAGCAAATGATAAGGATTTGGGTGATAAGGATCTGGTGGATCCTATCGACAAAGGCAAAAAAGTTGCTGCTGCTAGTACCAAAAGTGCAAAACTTATAAAGCCAACATGCAGCAAACTGTTAAAACAAGGGGATAATTCTGCACCAAGTGGTACAATTGCTGCGTATATGGCCCTGCGAGAACGTCAGAAGCAGAATCTTGAAGCTGAAATGAGGAGAGAGGATGTTGGTGATACCGATTTACAAAATGGAAGTGAAGGTGAAGAAGTAGAAGCAGGTAATATGGTCATTTGTACTTTATTTCTTCTGTACGTCTCATTTTTAATAATTAGTAGGATTATTAGCAATAATATGGTAATTGCATTTTATTTTATTTGATGGCTATCTGAACAGAACCTAAAAGACGTAGAGGACGTTCAAAAATGTTAAAAGTTCATGCTAGCACTGCTGCTGAAAAGATCTTTGTTAAATTGAGTAAACGAGGTCAACCAATTGGAGAGCGGAAAACTAGATCCGAGTTGAGCAATTTCCTGGGGACTCTAGTTAAGGATCACGTGTCACTTACTTATGTTAATTGGCATGTTGTTCCAGATGATTTGAAGAAGAAAATGTTGGAATATACTTTGGTGACCTCTATAACCTCAACTTTACTTACTTTTCTCATATCTGTGCACCAACTCATTCAAGTTCTATGTTGACACATTATAGGAGAGGTTTGATATTGCACCAGAAGGGGAAAAGTGGGTGTACAAGACACTTAATTCATCCTGGAGAACACACAAGTCTCGTGTCAAGCTGATGCATTACTCCCAATTTGACAATGATGAGGAGAGGATTCAAAACAGGCCGGATCATATTCCGCTCGAGGATTTTAAGATGCTGTTGGACTACTGGGCGGACGATGGAGTTCAGGTATATTTATAAGGTGGCAAGTATATAGTTTAGAAATTAATTTGCTGCATGCCATTTGATATGGAAAGTAAAATATGATAACATTGTTTTGGTAATAGATTTTGGCTGAGGATAATAAGGCTCGTCGCAATATGTATGTTGAGACACACACTCTCGGTTGCAAAAGTCTTGCTGAGCTTAGAACAACACTGGTATGAACATAAACAACTTCAGTACCCTATAGCTTTTAATAATTTGTCATAAATATTTGCTAATTGATGATGTCCGTAATTTGTAAGAAATAAAATTTAGTACCTTGTACCTTTTTCTTATATTAATTTATAGAGTGTTGATAATCGCCAGTTTGATGTTACTTTTGGCTAATTGCCATATGAGTTTATAATAGGCATAGACTTCAATAATATTTGAAGGTAGATTAGGCACTCTAAATCTTCTGCATTTAAATTTTTATTGGATTAAATAGCAGTTTGGACTTGGTACGCTAATTTGAGTTTAGCTTTGAGTTTGGCAGTTTTTTAATTCTATTTTTAAAAATGCACTCAAATTATGTAATGCCCAAATTCACAGTTGTTAAATTCAATTTTAGTTTAATTAGTTTGAAAAGTTCACGAGTGAAGTGTATGTTCCGATTACTTCGATTTTTTGTCTACCTTCAATGTTCCCGTACCAAGCTTGTCTAATTCATTGTCTAGTTACGAGTGAAGTGTTGTTTCTGTTACTTGACAGAAAGAAGATGACCCAAATCAGAGGTCCCCATCAGAGGCTAAAATCTTTGTAGAAAGTCGCAAGCGCAAGCCTGGGCACGAGTACAAGTTAAGTCCAAAAGCAATTAAGAAAAAAATTGTAAGTAAATTATCTTCTAAAGTATATATATTTGAACTCATTTTACCTCTACCTCTGTACACTTGACAAAACTTTCTCTTGTAGGAGTCTGTTGAAAAGATAACGAAAGAAGGAAATGATGCAGCTGAGCTCGTTCCCAAAAAGAAAAAGAACCGGCCAGATTGGTTGGTGGGAAGGCAAGGTAAAACAGCAGCTTCGACAGAAACTCCAGTTGATCCGGTTACACAATCTACAGTCGAGGAGCTGCACACAAAGATTGCTCAGCTAGAGAGTGAGATGGAAGCGAAGGTCAATACAAAAGTTCAACATAACATGGCCTGGTTGCTGAAGAAACTCGGAGAGGCAAATCCGGGTCTGAAAGTTGACATTACTCATGACTTTTGTACAACTGTTTCTAGTGATGGAGATGAATTTGGCACTCCAATCACTCCTGGCACCGCTTCTGGAACCGCTCCTGGCACCACCCGTGGCACCACCGACTCTTTAATATAACTGTTTCTACGTAAAACTTAGTTAATATGAATTTGTCGTCCTTCATTTTGTTGTCAGATTGTTTTGATGTTGCGTTTCTTAAATGGTTTGGATGGGATTGTTTTATGTTGGAGGATGGTTGGATATTTGTTCTTTTGGAGTTTGGTATTTGTAGTTTAGGTGGATGTATGGTGGGAAGTTTGGATGGATGTTTGTTGGATTGTTTGTTGCATTATTTATATTTTTAATGGGAATGCTCCAAAAACAATGCAGGCATTGCAGAAAATTTTCAAATATGTGTTACAATAGCTCATTTTAACGTTACAGCTGATTAATGTTTGTGTTACAGTTAGTCCACTTAGTGTTCCGAAAGCACCTTTTTACTGTTACAATAGGCACACAAATGGTGACGTGGCAGTCCACGTGTAGGACCCACACGCTGACGTGGACAGTGATGGACCCACCAACATGCTGACGTGGCTATTTGGGACCCACAGGCTGACGTGGCAGCGGAGGCCCCACCACGCTGACGTGGCGTGGTGGGTCCCACGTGCTGTCGTGGCGGGTGTGGGTCCCACATGCTGACGTGGCAGGTGTGGGTCCCACATGCTGACGTGGCTTTGTGGGACCCACATGCTGACGTGGCTTCTGTGGGTCCCGCATGCTGACCTGGCCTCCGTGGGACCCACATGCTGACGTGGCATATGTGGGACCCACATGCTAGCTTGACCGGTGGAATGTGCTATTGTATCAGTGGTTTACCGTTACAGCATCCTCTTATTATGTTACAGTAGGGCGCTGCTGTAACGTTTTTTGGCTGTTACAGTTGATTCCAGTTTGTGTTACAATAGTGGCCAATTGTAACGTTCGCAAACGTAACGCCCATTAGTGTTACAGTAGCTCTATTGTAACGGATTTTGGCCCTATTGTAACATGACTTGGGCATTACAATTGGCCATCTATGGCGTAGTGGAAGTTTGGCCTCTGGATTCATCCAATGTGAGCTTAGACATCTTATCCAAAGTTTCTTCAAGAGATGGAGTGGATTCAGTAGCTTTATTGCCTTCTGAAGTTGTGGCAGTTGACTTGTCAGCTTGCTGATTTCCAATTTCCTGCACTGTCAGCTTGCTGCTAGTACCTGTACCTGCACATTCTTCCTCATCCCTTGCAAGATCATCAGTAGACTCTTGAAATGAAACATCAATAGACTCTTCAACAGTATGTTTAGCAAGATTATACACTCTATAGGCACGACTTGTTAAAGAATAACCCAAAAATATAGCTTCATAAGATTTAAAGTCGAATTTACCATCCCTATCAATGGTTTTGAGTACGAAGCACTTATATCCAAAAACCTTGAAATAACTGAGGTTAGGCTTCTTTTTCCTTAGCAATTCATAAGGAGTCTTGTTGAGAATTGGCCTGATAAGCACTCTGTTAAGAACATAGCATGCTGTGTTGACAGCTTCTGCCCAGAAACTTCTTGGCAGCTTGCTCTCCTGCAGCAATGTCCTAGCTGTTTCTTGTAAGGACCTGTTCTTACGCTCTACAACTCCATTTTGCTGAGGTGTGCGAGGTGCTGAGAACTCATGTGAGATTCCTCTTTCTTCACAATAAGTAATGAAGTCTTTTTGGAATTCCCCACCATGATAACTTCGAATACCTACAAGTCTTGTATCTAGTTTGTTCTCAAGCAACTTGATTAGCTTCTCAAATTCACTAAAGCACAATCTTTAGTACGCAAGAATAATACCCAAGTGAATCTAGAATAATCATCAACAATAACAAAGGCATATTGTTTACCTCCAATACTCTTATAAGCTTCGGGACCAAAAAGATCCAAGTGAAGAAGCTCTAAAGGTTTAGAAGTAGACACCATTTTCTTTGCCTTATGTGGAGTCCTTGTTTGCTTTCCCAATTGACAAGCAGAACATGTCTCCATCTTGACATACTTAAGCTTTGGTAGTCCTCGAACAAGCTTCTTTGCTGACAGCTTGCTGAGATGATCCATATGAGCATGTCCAAGCCTTCTATGCCAAATTTCTGGATTATTATCCACAGCTGCTAAACAAACACCTGCCTCCTATTCTTCAAAGTTCAAAACATATATATTTCCTTCTCGTTTTGCAACTAGAGGAGATTTGTTAGCACCAACAAGTATAGTACATTTATCCTTACCAAAGTTAACAATATGACCATCATCAAATAACTGACTTATACTAAGCAAGTTATAAGTAAGACCTTTAACATATTGTACATTGTTGATAGAAATGATACTATTACCTATAGTTCCTTTGCCAAGAATAGGAAGAGTCTTGCTATCACCAATTGTGACACGACCACCCTTCTTCATCTTCAAGCTTAGAAACTAAGATTTGTCTCCACTCATGTGCCTAGTGCATCCACTATCCAATATCCATTGATTTGGCTTTAGTTTAGACACGAGACAAACCTACAAAACAAACACAAACAACTCAACGTTTTGGTACCCAAATTTTGTTGGGTCCAGCAGTGTTAGATGATAAAACATATAGAACATTTAGATCAGATTTCTTGATCCACATTTGGACCACTTTAGAACTCTTCTTCCATGTTCTGCCAGTCTTATCAGCATACTGTCTAGGAGCTGTCTTCTGTTTGTTTGTGTTGTCAGCATACTGTTTGTGAGCTGACTTCCTTCTCCAGCTTGCTGATTGAGTATTCTTCATTGGACAATTATTAGCAAGATGGCCCTTCTTTCCACATTTGTGACAAGTCACCCAAGGCATGGCATAATTATATGGAATGCCATTTTTCCCTTCATATCTCATTGAAGATGTGGATGTAGAAGCTACACCAATGCCTCCTTTGTCATGAGAACCTTTAGCTTGTTTCATCATAGATTTGAGACTTTCTTCTCCTTGAACAAACTTTCCCATGGCTTTCTGAAGATCTTTGACTTCTTGCTCCAATGATTTGATCTTTTCAGCTTGAATAGAGATTTCGGCTAAGCTTTGAGCTTTGCTTAACTCGAATGTCTCCAAGCTAGTATCCTTAGCTTTAAGATCTTCTCTTAGCGAGCTGAGTTCCTTCATGAGTGTATCATTCCTTCTTTGGATTTGTATGTTGTTCCCTTCAAGTTGTGAGATTTGTTCCTTAAAAGTAGCAATGATTCCACTGCTTGCCTTGGCACTCTTTTCATTCAAGAAATCACCTATGACTTTCTTCAAAAGAACATTTTCTTTCTCGAGCTCATAGTTCTCATTCTTTAGATCAATGAGTTCCATAATTGATAGACAACTCTTATCCTGCATGGTTAGTTCACAAGATGTTGTATCAATAGAATGTAATTCAGAATTAATAGAATGTACCTCACTATTAGTCTCTGAATCTGAATCAGTTGTCTCTATTGAGCCATCGAGACCAACAAGAGCCAAGTTAACCATCTCATCACTTGAAACATCAGAAGCTGACTCATCTTCATCATCACTCCATGTGAGAAGTGCCTTTGATTTCTTTTTGTTCTTGTAATCAGCTTGATGTTTAGGCGGCTTAGACTTGTTTTTCAGCTTGTAGCAATCCCTTTTGAAATGTCCTTTCTTGCCACATTCGAAACATGCATCATCTTTTGGATCTTTCTTTGCACCAAAAGCTTTGCCCTTTTCTCTTTTCATCTTATTCTTCTTTTCGATCATTCTTTTGATTTTTCTGGACATGAGAGCTAGATCCTCATCTGATTCTGTTTCCTCATCTGAATCCAGCCTGCTGGCAGTAGAGTGGAGTGCAAGATTCTTCATTTTCTCTGTTGGCAACTTGCTGCTTTCTGAGCTGTTAGCTTCAATCTTAGCTTCAAATTGTTCCAACTCAGAAAATATAGCCAGGTGATCCATAGTATCAAGAGAGCTGACTCCAATGCTGTGACCTTGGCACCATATTCGAATGGAGCTGCATTAAGAATATTCATGTTGATTTCCGATTGAGGAATCTTTTTGCCAAGTCTTTCAAGACTGTTGAGAGTAACTTGGAATCTAGCTTGGCTTTCACGAATGGATTCTCCCTTCTTGATAGCGAAGCTTCCAAATTCTTTCATGAGCTTTCCGAGCTTGACCTTCTTTAGACCTTGTGAGCCTTCATGATACGTCTCCAATGCATCCCAGATATCCTTTGCTGTTTTGAGAGAAGAGACCTTGTCATATTCAGCTTGATTCAGCCCATTGATCAATGTACTCCTTGCTTTTCCATTGGCAGCAACCTTTGATAGCTCGTCCGCTGTGAGAACATCAACGTTCTTGACTTTGCCATCTTTATCAAGATATTCATAAGGACCTCTTTGCACAACTCTTTGCATTAGGGGATCTCTGGACAGATGAGCCTCTATTTGGCCTTTCCACCAATTGTAATTGTCAGAACCCGTGAGGAGAGGAGCTCTAAAATCGAACTTTCCCTGATAGTTATCAGCCATATCGATCGATACTATTCCTGTTACAGAAGTATTAGTACAAACCTCGCTCTGATACCAATTGAAATTACACACCTAGAGGGGGGTGAATAGGTGTTATGGCTAATATACCCGATTTTTATAAATTACCAACTAATTAATCTGTCAAAGACAGCCTGCTGTTAATTTTCAGAGTAAACAATTAGCCTGCTAATAAGATAAATGCAATGCAGATAATGTAAAGCAGTATGCTAGCAACACCAAGAATTTTAGCCAGGTTCGACCCCTAACCCTAATGGTCTACGTCCTGGTCCCCTACCAACTGGTAAGAGATTATATTATTAATCAAGAAATGTCAACGATTACAAGATTCAATAATATAGCTCCCTTTCTCCCTTGTTCCTGTTATCAGCCTGCTGAAACCCCTGAACCACGAACCAAAAGCCTACCAAGACCTATACATCCCAAGTATATTCTCCTAGCTAACTAGTTCCCTTGTTCCCTTGTTTCACAAGCTGGATACACAGCAACAAAACATTACACCTTGAACAATACAATGAATAAGCGTAATACAACCGAAACTATGAACTCTCAATATAGATATATATGCAAATATAAGTACTAGAGCTCAATAAAAGATTTAGCAATGTAAAGAGTTGTATTTCAGAAAGCTTGGTGTGTTCTCCTTGTTATCAAAACCGAAATCACACTCAAGTATTTATACATCATACTAACGGTCATAATCCAACAAATTTCCCAACGATCTTGGTAATAACCTCACGTTTAAATTTGATTTGAATAATGAACGTTTGGATGACATAAGTTTACTGAGTAAAAGATAGAATACGTTTGAAAACATCTCAGTAAGATATTTAAAATAAAATTCAACAGATTTAAACTAGATAGGAGTTTTAGATAAGATCGATTTGAGATAAAATCTCCTATTAGTTAGGAAAACGTTTTTGAATGAAAACTCTTTATAAAACTGAGCTCTAATATTTATATAAGATATATACAAATATTAGAATCCTTACAAAGTCGTTTCCTATTAAATCTCCTTAAAAATAGACTTTGATCTTTATCCGATTGTTTCTCTGTTCACGCTGTAAGCCTGCTGATAGCTTGAAAATATCCCTGGAAGCTTGCTGACAGCTATAATCATGCTAACATCCTGAAATACTGTTAGTCCGCATAAACAACCTTTGATAGCATGCTAACACATATCAGTTTCATGTTATTAGCTTGCTGTTAGTGTCATCATCAAAACCTTGAGAGTATCAAAAACTTGTTGGTTCTTTGTGAGTTTTTCAAGTTTTGTGATTATAAACTTGCTGGTTACTAATTCTTGCACCGATTTGGAACGAAACTCTGCCCGATTTCAACCCCGATTCTACCGAGTTTTTCGAACTGTTTTCACTATTTTAAGGGTTTAATTCGAGCTGGTTTGTTGTGATTATGCGTGCAATGGACTAATCTCCTTCGTTTTTGGCCGAGTTGCATGGATTTCGAAAAGTTTAACTCAAACCCTCTTTCGTGTTCTTGGGGTTTTTGGGGATTTCAAATTTTGTGGAATTTGTGGTGATTATTTGGACTATTTTGGACCCTTGTTGGATTAAATTTTCACACCTTAAATTAATTAAATTTTAATTCGAAATTAAATCAATATTTCGAATTATTAATTAATTAATTGTTAATTAATTATTAAGTGAAATTTGCGAGAAATTTGAGAAGTATCGTTTAATTTGATAAATTCTCGCTTAATTCATTTTTTAATTATAAAAATGGTTAGAAAATTTGTAATCCAAGAGACCAATTACATTGCCTAGCGGGACCCTGAGGTTTGCCCGAGCCAGTTCAAGCACTGGGTCAGATTTCTGAACGAACAATGTATAGCCAGTACTGCCCTCACCGCATCTACAGATTTACAGATACAGCCACTCTACGACTTCTACTCAACCGCACTGAATTCTACACTGCTAAAGGAGTACAGGTTGATCGGAGATATAAGGCTTGGTGATGTGAAAGGACGGAAGAGCATACTGATTACATCTGATGATGTTAATCGTGTTTTGGGTTTTCCTAGGGGCAACTTTGCTGAAGTTCCCGAAGAACATGAGTTGGTACAGTTCTTTCAAAGCATACAGTACCAGGGAGATATCAATCTGCCCAAGATGTCTAAGGGTAATTTGAAGCTTGAGTGGGAGATATTCTTTGACACCTTGGCTAAGGTGTTCTCTCCTACCGATCGTCGGAACTTCCACAACATCTCCAACATCCTTCAGGTTTTTGGACTTTGCATTGCTTATAATCGTCCAATTGACTTTGGAAAGATAATCCTGAAGGAGATTCTGAGGAAAATGGGACCACTGATGAGTCGATCAGTGGAGAATAATGATAAAGTTGAATGCTTTTACCCTCGGTTTCTTATGCTGCTTCAGAATGACAAGATGACAGAAGCTGATAAAAACTTCTACTTCAACAGTGAATGAGCTTTGGTCAAGAGGGCCAGTACTAAGTTGGTGAATAAGCTATCTAAATCTAAAAAGCACACTCAAGTTCCACTTGCAGTCACTCCATTCATGTCAGAGATGTTCAACGCTCTGTTGGCACCTCTTCAGTTTAATGTGGCTCAACCTGAACCTCTTCAACAACAACAACCTCAATAGCAACAGATACAACCCCTGCAACAGCTACTTCAACAACAACAACAAAACTCTCCACAACAATCACCTCAACCATCACCTCAACAATCACCCACTCAATCACCTATCCATCACCAACAACAATTTCATTCATTTGAAGATGAGCCTCAACAATACAACTTCTTTGAAAATCATCCATCTTCATCTGAACCTATAATACCCTTCAGTCAAACACAATACTCTCCTCAAACACAATCAACCTCACAACCACTACCATCAAAATCTGCTATCAACCCTGAACTTCAATCATTCAGAGATGACTTACAGGTAGCTCAGGTACTTTCTGACTTCTCATCTAATTAACTTTAATGTTGATATCTCTGATTATGGTTGTAACTTTGACTTGTTTTGTCAGCCTGCCAGCAATGAACCTGACAACACACAAGTTCATATCCCCGCTGATGTTTCATTTCAACAAATTGTCTCTTCTCCAAACACTTCAACCAACACTACTTCAAAACCTGTTAAGAAAGTTGCCAGAAAGAGGAGTTCGAGTAGTTTGATGAGTCAACCCGCAGCTCTGTCTTCCCAAAAGAAGCAACGAGTTGAAACCTCGAAGACAATTGCAGCCTCATCCTCGCCTTCCCAAAAGGGCTTGGACACTGATATGGCAATACAGTCTCTAGAGTCATTCTCTCAACAGAGTGAACCCATTGAAGTTGACCGTCCAGCCACGGTAATCTGTACAGAGTCAAGCACTGCTCTAGCACTCACGCTAGTGCAAAATCAAGCCAATACACAGGTTACTACACTTTCTGAGAGCACAGTTTTTCAAAACCAATTTACTATGTATGAAAAATTTGCTGATCATTCTTTCTTTAATGATCAGGAGCTACTTGGCAATGTGCAAGTACATCTGCCGTCAATGGCATCCGGAGGACAATTTGTTCCTCCACTACCTTTGAACCCATCTTAAGGAACATTGGTAGTATATACAGGTACAGCTGGAGCTATGAGTGAATCGAGTGATGAAAGGCAAACACCGAGCGATACACATGCACGTGAGGCTAGTGAAACAGCTTTGAGTGTACGTGAGGTGAGTGCACACACTGACACAGCTCTTTTTGAGGAACAGATTGCAAGGTTACAAGCTGAACTTGCAAGAATAATTGCTGAGAATGAAAGTTTGAAAGGTGCACAACTGGTCACCTTAGAGAAGAAAGTAGAGGAGGAGCCATCCAGTTCTTACAGGGATGAGCTTAATGCTGATATCAAGAGTTTAGCTGTCGAGATGAGATCCAACCATGAGCTCTATATGTCTAAATTTGGTGAAATCGACAGCAAACTGGATCAACTTCTCAGTAACTCCAAGTTTGATGATCCAACCTCCAGAGAGGATCCCTCAACTAAGGGGGAGAATAGAGACAATGGAGGAGAAGACAAAGGGAACAGCTCCAATCAAAGCAATAAAGGGAACACTAACACCAATACTTCTGATTCTGCACCCGGCAGAGAAACTGAAAAGTCTAAAGGCAAGCAACCCATGCATCAACAGGAAGACAATTATGATGCCTTTCCCAAGGAAATGGATGATGATGATGTGTTTGATGCCACTTACTGCCAGAATCACGAAGATGGTGTATTTGATGAAGCTTATCTGTTCCAGACAGAAGAGGAGGCTGTAGATCTTGAACATGAAGAGCTTGTAAGAAAGTTCAAGATGGAAAATGAAGCTAAGAAGCGAAAGCTTAGGGACTTTCAAAAGCTCCTAGAAGACAAGCTGATTACTGAAGAAGAAATCAAGAAGGAAAAGCAGAAAATCTATGATGCTGCCTGTGTGCAGAAGAATGTTGATATAAAGCACAAAGTTGGTAAGAGTTGGGACATTGCACGCAGAATTTTCAATGGATCTCAGAGGGAACCCTTCGACGACAGGAAGTTCATGTCTTTAATCTATGATCTAAGGGAGGTAAACCCTGATGAGGATTTATTTATGCATGCCCTATCTCTTGAACTGTGGTACAATACAGTTGCTGTCAGGAACTTGCTAGATGAATGGGAGCTTATCATTTATACCAGGAGGAACGGAACATTCAGACTCTCAGTTGATTTTCTAAAGTCATTTACAGTAACCGAGCTCTGGGTGTTTCGTAACAAAGTTAAAAGAAGCTCTAATTTGAATGAACTCCTTCGAGACAAGCTGATGGAACATGCTGAATTCAATAATCCTCAGATTGTCAAGAAACCTTATTGTCTGAAGTTCATCAATGACGACGTCATAAATACTGTGTATCTGAATGATGAAGCATTTCCAAAGTATCCTGTGAACCAACTGATCCTTGCATCTACTCTCCTACGAACCAAGGGATTCGCTTCTAAAAAGAAGGCTGATGCTGATAGTGTTATCTCTGACTATTGTCTTCGGAATGGTATTTCTAAATACACAAGGAAGATGAAGAAAGTCACGAAGACTCAGCCTGCTGACTTTAAGGAGGACCCGGTGGATCTGGAAGTTATGCACCAACTGGCTCTGGCTAACGAAAGGAAGAAACGTGGTGAAGCCACTGCTGCAGAAAAGCCAACCAGGGAAGAACCTTCAACTCCTGTTCTTCACAGTTATGATACTGAAGAAGGAGAAGTTGATCTATAGATTATAGGGTATTGTAATATATGTTCCAAAGGAACACTAATCTATCTTTAATGTTTGAATCTGTTAAATGTTTAATGAATACCAGAAACTTTTTCTATTTATATTTCAATGTTTAATCCTTTGTCTTATCAGTTAGTTGAGTTATCCTCTCGATAATTTGCATGTTATGTTAACAAACAAATAGGGGGAGATTGAAAGGCACATGTTTAGCCTATTTGTATTTAAGAGTATTAACTCAACTCTGAGAAGAAAGCAAGTAAATAGCAAGTACTGTTATCTGGAATCCGTACGAAGAACGTCAAATGATTTATTGAAGATTTTATGTCAGAAGAATTTCAGGATGCTGCTGCAAACCACTGGAAGAAAT
Organism: Daucus carota subsp. sativus; assembly: GCF_001625215.2. Taxonomy (NCBI): domain Eukaryota; kingdom Viridiplantae; phylum Streptophyta; class Magnoliopsida; order Apiales; family Apiaceae; genus Daucus; species Daucus carota. The sequence continues at coordinate 8,189,963 of NC_030381.2, forward strand.
TCATTAATATGATCAAGCCTCAGTGTACAAATAATCTTTTGTAGCACGTCCAGAAGATCAGAAGGTATAAAGTTTAAATACTTTATTTATTCAGAAGATTCCATATTGTGTCAACAAATGAAGAAGAACTAAGAAGACGAAGAATCGACGAACAAGCCACCGCCTAATTGTTTAATTGACAAGGAATATTTAATTCAGCTAGTTACAGATGAACCAGACAGTACATTTGTGTATCAGCTCATCCGGTTAAATATTCCGAGTCAAGTGAAGGTGGTCGTTCAATCAAGTCGAAGATCCTAATTGTTTAAAGAAGACTGAAGACTCTGCTGAAGAAGGAAAAGGATAATTGATTATCTAATTAATTATTTCACTTCTCAAAATAATTATATTGGATGTGTAATTTATTTATTAAATTAATTCTATCTCGAATTAATTTAATTCATGAATTTATGCATTTAAAATAATTAAGTGAATATTAATTGGTTAATTAATTAAAGGGAAATTGGATTGTCTACTTGTAAAACACAAGGAAAGACAATCTATTTGATTGTCTACTTGGAAAACTACAAGGAAAGACAATCTAAATGATTGTCTAAGTGTTTAATCAAAAGGAAAGACAATCCAAGGCTTGGTCTTGTTATAATCAACAAGGTAAGACAATCCAAAGGATTGTCTTGTTGATTTAAGCAAGGTAAGACAATCACTATGATTGTCTTACCACTTCCTTCCCCTTCCAACACAAGGAAAGACAATCCTTGAGATTGTCTTACCTTCCCTCAATTGTCTTGCCTTAGTAGCTTGCAAGACAATCTTTGTAATTGTCTTGCCGATTGGAACATAGCAAGACAATGGCTCTGATTGTCTTACCTTACTTCCAGATTGTCTTACCTTCCCTCAGATTGTCTTGCCCACGGATTTCATTGTCTTACTAGTTGTAGACGATTAATTTTATTGTCTTACAAGGTCTAAAATAACAAGACAAAGTGCTAGATTGTCTTTGCAAGCTAGGGATTGTCTTTGCCACCATTGTCTTACTAGTTCAAGGGTTTGCCTATAAATATGGCTCTCCCTCATTCATTTGTTCTTGTTCAAAGTATTGTAAAGCTTTTAAGTTGTGCTAAACTTGCTATTCGTTAAATCCACAGTTTACTGTGCTTTGATCATTCGGTTGTTTTGTTCCGCTGAGTTAGAATACTTTCTGTCAAATTTATTCTACGAACTAGTGGACATTAAAACGAACCATATTAATTATATAACGACTTCCACATTGTTATATTAATTAATTAAAATCTGATTAACAAATTTATATTCAATCAGATTATTCCGCCGTGATTATTTTTTTAAGTGACGATTGTATTCAACCCCCCCCCCCCCTCTACAATCGTTCCAGGATATAACAGTTATCCACTATTATGGCCATGTTTTAATTATGTATTTTGGATCCCACGTGGTTTATCGTGGTTATTCTGTTATGTTTGGATTCCACGTGGTTTATCGTGGCTTTGTAAATCACGAGGGTTGATCGTGATAGTTTGATCTTGTAATTCAATTTGTAATTGTTTTAGATTATGATCTGATGTAATAGAATAGGCTGGTTCGTCTGTACAATTTGTATGTAATTGTTTGATCAACGGGGCGGCAGGTTACAGAGATCTTCCGCTGCTGCGATTAGGGTTTCGGGGGTGCTGCACTGTTTTGGCCGTAACTTTTGCATACGATGTCCGATTTGGGCGAACGAGCACTTTTCGGAGACGGCAGAACGAGACCTACAGTATCAGGTTTTAGAATCTATTTTTCGGAATTTTTCCAGGCAACTTGAGGCCGTTTAGGCCTCCAAACGGGCACTCGAAGTTTTCTGGAATCTTTCGAAGGATGAATTCGAAGCTGATTTTTCCGGGGCCATAATAGTGGATGTGTTTTATTATGATATACATAATCCTTGATTATTGTTATTATGTGTTTCTTGTCTTTGTTGTTATGCCATGTGATACTAACCCTTCGCATGCTAGTATGACATGGACATAGGGATGTTTTTCATTAATGCTTTAATCATGATAGTATGCTGCCATATTATGTGTTCTTTGTGTTGCTATGACCATGATAGTATGCATGTGGACTTTGAAGAACTAACATAGGGCGATGCATGTAGATTAAAATCCTCAAAGTAAATTCTAAGTGGGAGAGGGAATTAATATGATATTAAATCACATGGTCTCCATCATTGTTTGTATGTAATTTAACATAAAGACGAATATAAATTATGTATACGTCACCCATCGTGACATGTAATTTATGGTGTCTAGAATGTTATAGATATTACTGGAACAAACTTCTTAAATTAATACGAATAGATACGAATTTTCTTTATCTCTGATTTGGGGCGATCTCTAAGACTTATGGGTATTAAGTGAGACCGATGTGACTCCTCCAATGCCTAGAAATCAAACCAGACACGAATATTGAATTGAAGTATTCTATTCAAAGAATATTGGAAGGTATACATGCTGCTCATCGTGGCGTACCAAGTTCTATAGGTTTCGGATAATTTAAGATTTGATGATGGTATACACTTAGCTATGAAAAATAATATAGACCACCCCAACGTGTCTTATTGTTTAGTAATAGGACCGAAGTAACGTTTAAACAAATTTAGGTGGTATACATGTCACCCATCGTGACGTACCAGAAACTTATGGTGTTTAAACGTTAGTGCATTTAATTTTAATAATTGTTAGAGGAACCAATAGGTCTTAATTTTTAATGCACCCTTCTTTATGTGTAATGTGATTTTTTTCATGCATGATTCTCAGGATAAAATGGGCTTTAATCAACTGTTCACCATACTTAAGGATAACAAACTTACCGGACCTAACTATATTGAATGGAAACGTAATTTGGACATTGTGTTGACTGCTGAGGAGTACAAGTTTTGCACTTATGAACCCAAGCCTGAGCAGCCCGCTGCTGATGCTCCTGATGAGGAGATAGAGTATTATAAGCGGTGGATAAAGGCTGATGAGATGTCGCGATGTTACATTCTGACAGCAATGTCGGGTGTTTTCCAGCATCAGCATCAGGCTATGGCCACTGCTTCGGATATGCTCTTTAATCTCAAGGAACTTTTTGGAGATCAGAATAGGGCTGCTAGGCAAGTAGCCATGAAGGCTTTAATGAACACTCAGATGGCTGAAGGTACACCTATAAGGGATCATGTTCTCAAGATGATGTCACATCTGAATGAGATAGTGATCGTTGGTGCTGAGCTTGACGGGGAAACCCAAATTGACATTATCCTTATGAGCTTGCCCAAGAGTTTTGAGCAGTTCCGCTTGAATTACAACATGAACAAGAGGCAGTATAGTCTTGCGGAACTGCTGACAGAACTTCAGGCAGCTGAAGGATTATTTCGCCAGAGTGTTCAAGTGAATGTGGCTGAGAAAGGTTCTTCCTCTAAGCCGAAAGGCAATAAGAAGAAGAAAAAGGCTCAGACACAGAAAGCTGTGAAGGCAGTGGGAGTTCAAGGTGGTGTGAAAAAGCCTAAGAGGAAGTGCTACCGGTGCAAGCAGTCGGGTAACTGGAAAAAGGATTGTCCTCTTCCTAAGAAGACAAACGATACTGGTATGTCTCAATCTCTAGTTACAGAAACATTTATAGCGGCTATATCTACGAGCACTTGGTGTGTAGATACTGGAGCCACTGATCATGTTTGTAACTCTATGCAGGGGTTCCAGCAATCCAGACTGCTTAAAGATGGTGAGATCTACGTGTTCATGGGAGATGCTACGAAAGTAGCAGTAGTTGCAGTAGGAGTTATTCATTTATCTTTTGGTTCTGATAGGAATTTGGTTTTGAACAATTGTCTTTATGTACCTTCTTTTAGAAGGAATTTGATTTCGGTTTCTAAACTTGCTATGGATGGTTATAATGTTTGTTTGGATCGTAATGTTTCTATTATGATGAATAAACGGATTATATGTTCTGGTACATTGCAAGACAATTTGTATATAATTAATCCTAGTCAACCCGCACTGCAACTACAACATAGGGTATTGAACAACACATCTTCTACCTCTAATAAAAGAAAGGAACCTTCTAGTTTGAACCAAACATATCTTTGGCACTTGAGATTAGATCATATTAACTTGAGGAGGATTCAAAGACTGGTAGTAGACGAGCCTTTAGGCTCATTGGCAGTGGAGCCATTTCCAGTTTGTGAATCCTGCTTGGAAGGTAAAATGACCAATAGGCCTTTCAAGGCAAAGGGGAATAGAGCCAAAGAAGTGTTAGGATTGGTTCACTCTGATTTATGTGGACCTATGAATATCCAAGCAAGAGGTGGTTATGAGTATTTCGTCACTTTTATTGACGATTATTCTAGATATGGGTACGTTTATTTGTTGCGCCGTAAGTCTGAGTGCTTTGATAAATTCAAAGAGTACAAAGCTAAAATGGAGAAGCGACATAATAAAAGTATCAAGTCACTACGATCTGATCGTGGTGGCGAATACTTGCTTGGGAAATTCAGGGAATATCTATCAGAGAATGGGATAGAATCCCAGTTGACTGCACCAGGCACACCCCAGCAGAACGGTGTAGCAGAGAGAAGGAACCGGACTCTTTTAGAGAGTGTTAGATCGATGATGAGTTATTCGGATTTACCCAAGTCCTTTTGGGGACATGCCTTAGAGACAGCAGCTTATCTTCTGAACTTAGTACTTTCTAAGTCGGTTCCTAAAACCCCTTTAGAATTATGGACCGGGGACAAACCGAGTCTGAGACACATTCGTATATGGGGTTGTCCAGCACATGTGCTGAACAAGAACGCGACTAAGCTAGAATCTCGTACAGAAGTAAAGCTGTTTGTAGGCTACCCCATGGGAACAAAAGGTTATTTATTTTATAGTCCTAAGGATCGGGATGTCACTATTAGCACCAATGCAAGATTCTTAGAGGAAGACTATATAATGAATCACAAACCCATGAGTAGTATCATTTTAGAGGAACTAGTGGGAGGGGCGAATAATGAACCTGTAGTACAAGTAAAACAACCACAGCAGACTTTGCAACCGATCACTAATACCCCACCAGTTCCTCGTCGTAGTGGGAGGGTTGTTCGACAGCCCGATAGATTCATTTTTTTGGGAGAGTCTTCGGACTTGGTCTCTGGTGAACATGATGATGATCCCCGGACATACGAAGAGGCAATACAAGACAAAGATGCAAGTCTTTGGCAAAAGGCAATGGATTCTGAGATGGAATCAATGTATTCTAATCAGGTCTGGGAGCTCGTGGAACCACCCAAAGGTGTAAAACCTATTGGATGTAAGTGGGTCTACAAGAAAAAGAGGGGATCAGACAAAAGGGTGAAAGCCTAGAAAGCAAGACTTGTTGCGAAAGGGTATACTCCGAAAGAAGGTATCAATTATGAGGAAACCTTTTCGCCAGTAGTCATGCTTAAGTCAATCCGTATTCTTTTATCTATAGCAGCTCATCTCGATTATGAGATTTGGCAAATGGATGTCAAGACAGCTTTCCTTAATGGAAATCTTGAGGAAACCATCTATATGCAGCAGCCAGAGGGATTCATTAAAGAAGGCCAAGAGCATCTTGTATGTAAGTTGAAGAGGTCTATTTATGGACTTAAACAAGCTTCTAGGTATTGGAACATTCGCTTTGATCAGGCAGTCCAGTCGTATGGATTTGATCAATGTCCAAGCGAAGCATGCGTGTATAAGAGATGTGAGGGAAATGCAGTGGTTTTTCTAGTGCTTTATGTTGATGACATTTTACTCATTGGAAACAATGTTAAGATGTTGTCTTCAATAAAGGCATGGTTGTTCAAACAATTTGAAATGAAGGACTTAGGAACATCCTTGGGATCAAACTTATAAGGGATCGCAAGAAAAGGATGTTGGCTTTATCTCAGGAGCCCTACATAGGTGACGTATTAGCTTGTTTTAACATGCAGGACTCCAAGAAGGGTAATTTACCCTTCAGACATGGAGTTACTCTATCAAAGAGGCAGTGTCCTTTGATACCTAAGGAGATAAAGAACATGAAGGCAGTTCCTTATGCTTCGGCATGTGGAAGCCTAATGTATGCAATGTTATGTACGAGGCCTGATATCTGCTTTGCCGTGGGCATGGTTAACAGATACCAGTCAAAACCAGGACAGGAACATTGGAGTGCCGTAAAAGCAATACTCAAGTACCTGCGAAGGACTAAGGAGTATATGCTAGTTTACAAGTCCTCTGATTTATTGCCTTTGGGATATACCGATTCGGATTTCCAGACAGATAAGGATAAGAGAAAGTCCACCTCGGGATGTGTTTTAACTTTGGGAGGTGGAGCCGTAATATGGAGGAGTGTGAAGCAAAAATGCATCGCAGACTCGACCATGGAAGCCAAATATGTGGCAGCCTCTGAGGCAGCCAAAGAGGCTATATGGTTCCGAAACTTCCTGCTGGATTTGGATGTGATTCCTAATCTGCCACAGCAAATCACGATTTATTGTGATAACACTTATGCTGTGGCAAATACCAAGGAACCACGGGCCCATAAGGCAGCGAAACACATAGAGCGTAAGTATCACCTCATACGACAATTCGTTAAGCGAGGAGATATCATTGTGGCTGATATAGCATCGAAGGATAACCGGGCAGATCCTTTCACGAAGAGCTTACCAGCTAAGGCTTTTCAAGAGCACGTGAAAGCGATAGGAGTCAGATACTTGGTCACATAGTTGTTATAGTTGGTAGTGGATTGCTTGTAATAGACACTGATATACTCAAAGAATATCTTGAGTATAAGTGGGAGATTGTTAGGGTTATACTGAAATATTCGTTTGAAGTATATAACAATTATTTGAGAATCTTGAATGCATGTTTTCACATTGTCTGAATATTATATATTGTAGACAATCTAGTATCAAATGGGATAACAGAAGATTAGATTGTCGAGTTCCTTATATAATATAATAAAGGTTCACAGTCGAGGTGGTGTTAGACAAACCACTGGAACGACTGAAGTATTATTTGGAAATAGTTTATCTTGACTATTGAATAATACTTATATACTTTGTGTATATTGAACGGGATCAAAATAGTGGAGTAATTGTTTCTTTAATTCTGACAATAAAGAACTAAGATTCTACGAAGTTATTATTGCTTAGGTTCTTAATCCGGATATAGTGATTGACACTTGTATTTAATGCACATGCCTTGATTCATAAGTTAAGTAATTTATTTTAAATTACGAATTTATGTATTGGGCAATGACATTATATACAGAGTGGGATATTGACTATAAAAGGAAACCGTGTCCGAAAAATATATTCGGGTGACGATGTCCCCTTGAAAGCTCATAAAGATAATTATGCTTTAGTCCTGCAGGCAGATTCGTTCTTGCATAATTATAAGGTTGAGTGGATGATCAAGGATAAAAGATATTGATTAAATTAATTGTCAGAAATTAATTTAATTAATGGACATGCGATATCTTAAACATGGGGAATTTATAAGCAATTAATATGGGAGCCGAATTAAATAATTAATTTACGGAATTAGGAAAGGTAGTGCAAATATTAATTCTTTAGTGGACTGAATTAATATTTAATGACATTGGCCCTGGCCTGGAATGTCATTGGAAGGCCTGACCTAATGGTCCATGATCCCTACTGTAGCCTATATATATTCTCGTTCTCCTAAAGCTGAGAGAGACACCAAAAACGAATTCATCCTAGAGTTTGAGAGATGCAGACGTTTTTCTCAAGGAGACAGCTAGGGTTTTGAGTTTTCGGATCTTTAAGAAGAGGCACACCTTGGGAGATCGAAGGCCACACTTCGTCCAAGGAGAATCAGGGAATACAGTAGAAGACGTGGATTTGAATCGCTTGCGCCGTAGCGATTAAGGTTAATATTCTATTCGAACTTTTAATTAGTATCATAAAACGCAGGGCACATGTCCGATTGTTCCTACAAGACAAACGTATCAAACACTAGTTATTCTCGATTCAATCCAATAAACAAGTAACACAATAAAATATTGAGAGATTATTAAACTAATACAAATAAAATCTAAAAAATAATCAAATAAAAATATCTAGAATCAAGTATCCCCACTAGCATGAATCAATGCAATTATGATTTTCTCCCCCAATTAATCAGATAAATTACCCAAGAGGAAAGATGCACCCTATAAAATACCAATAACCTCTTCCGAGTATTAGTGGCTTCTCTAAAATACAATCAAGCCTATTTACATGGTATCATGCAGTTTAGAGACATTAAACACAACATCCTAACTTCCAAACAATTCCTTCTACCTATTTCCATGGAGAAGTTCATGTCCTTATTGGATAAATCACAACCATCTAAATCCAACTTCCGATGGTAAATAGATATCGGTTCGAACAATACACATAATCACGTCTGACATGTAATTGTTAATGAGCACAACTCAATAAGCAAGAGCAAATAATCTAATCAACCAGAGATCATCGAAAATCATGCATCAACCATAACTAGGGTTCAACTCAATTCTAGAATAAAATCTACTCTAGCATAATAGATAAATAAAAGAAAATAAAATGGATTATACAATGAATTCTTCAATTCTGAAGTCTTGAAGAAGAAGACAAAAGTGTTTTTAACCTAAACTAATTATACAATACAATATCTCTCCCTAATCTCTAATGTCTATCCCTATAAATATATTTGATTTTAATGCTTACAAGGAAATACAAATCAGTTTCCCAACCAGAATTGGATTCTTCAAGGAAAATTCGTAGCTGACTTTTCTGTCCTGTTTCTGGGCTGATTCTATTGGATCTTGGATATTGGACCATTTCTGAATTAAAGAAAATTATCCAAGCTTCGCGTGGGCTGTAAGATCACCCAATTCTGACTTCTAGAACTCAAGATATGGCCCAAATTGTGATTCAAGCGCAAGCAATCCAATAAATCCGAATTTCCTTCTAATTCATCTCCAGATTAAGCTTTTTATTCCAATTTCCTCCAAGTTTAGGAACTCCTTGCTTCCTACAATAAAACATTGAAATCTATTAAATAAATATCCAATTAAATGCAAAATATAATAAATATGGGGATTAAATCATATAAAATATATGTAAATATATACTCTATCAAAACACGAAAAATTTATCCAAACACGTTGAATAAAAATTACTTCTTATTTATAATTAACTTCTCATTTGTAAGGAACTGGTACATTTTTTTAATTTTAAATATAAATATTATTGTCATATTAAAAATATATCTCGCTAATTCACTTCAAAATTTCATTCAAATCTTGTTCACTCAATATATAATATTTTATATGAAGTAAAGACTACGTAAACTTCCGCTGATAACTATCCATATATTCTTAATCCATGCTAGTGAAGGCCCCAAAAATACTTCAAAATTTACCCATATTTTTTGCCTGCTCCACCGACCCGAAACCCGTTAACCCATCTGCCCATGTCAGTTTATTCCTTATTTTCTGCCTCTTAATTCAAAATTCGAATCATGGCTTCGATCTCCTCTGCCTGTCCCCTGCTAAGAATTGAACACATGTGTTTTTTGAATTGCTCCGTGCTCCATCTGCCTACACTCACGCGCGCGGACTGTTACATTCTCTCCCCTCCATTTATTATTCCAGAATAACTTTCGATCTCCAGGATATCAGAGATCAAGCACCAGGGAAGACAGGCTGCATTGGATCAGTTATGGCTGTGTTCGTTTTTGCGTAGCCAACGACGGACAAGCCACCCTCTCCACCACGTATTCATCCCCCGTCGATAAGTAGGTTAATCTGTGCCCATATACATTCCTATATCGTGTATAGATTAGGCTGATAAGTTAGATTGTGATGAATGCATTCAAGGTGTTTGATTTATATTCTCTGTGATTTTGTTTGATTATTTTTATCTTCTTTTACCACGTATATATGTTTACGACAGATGTGCTTCATTGTTCAATAAGTGTTGATATCTATATTTACGTTCATTTGGCTTTATATCTATACTGCCCAGCAAGACTAATTTAAGACAGGGAGATTGCAGATATTGCAAAATGGATTCCTAAACTCAAATTCGGTGAAAGTGTAAATTCTGTAATGTGCTGTGTTAAATGATGGGAAACCGGCACCTCAAGCAGTTGCAACTGGATAAGCAAGTTTGCCTCAAAGGTAGAGAAATACGGGCACTTTCTTATTTTTATTTGTAATCACTTGGTGATTGTACATTTTTTGTCCTAGGAGTGGCTTATATTTGAAAGATAGGTAACGCCTTTCATTAATTGCTTTATTTGAGAGTAGGAACACATTCCATTATATCATTGTTTCCGAGTCTTACTTTTATTTTGGTTGTAGTGATTGAAATCTTAAAACTAACACCCCTTTGTTGTGTGCAGTTTAATGGACTGGAGTTTGATTGATTCCTTGACGTGGCCAATTTTTACAGCCGGATATATGATGATGATGGGGTATACTGAGGGGCCTAAATGGAAAGGGTTTTACGTGGATGATTCTCCTGATACATCTACGTGGCTTTACTAAGTCGACTAAAGCAGGAGTATGAGCATGATCTAATCCAAAATGACCTACCAGATGTCTTGCAAAGGCATATGGATGGCCAATATAGGTAATATATTCTACTTTATTTATTAGACATTCTTTTATGTTTGAAAGTATGTTCATGTAATTATTTTGGACTTAAGGCAAAAAATATAGCATGCATCCTTGGTGACTTGAAGTATGTGTTAAGCTTTGGTTGCAGTTTGTCGAGGCTGGCCTGCATTTCCTTTCATCCAAGTCGACATAAAAGCATGGATCTGGCTTAGTGAGTACTGAACTCTCCTTTAGTTTTAAAGATTGCTATAGGAAACATATATATTATTTTGCAGCATTCCCGAACACTTTTTTTGGCTTTTCTGTCCATCACTAGAACGCATGTTTATTTTATCCAATTTTGTTGATATTACAAAGCCAGATATATATTGTTAATTATATATACATCCAGACCAAGCCATTTCTATAATGTAGCCCATAAAATTTTTGAACTTGCAGTTAAAGATTAAAGATCAGATGAGTGGAAGCTATTACAAAATTTTGAATTGCATCAAGGTCCATTGCTATCCGCAAATGGCCTTTTTTATTACATTTGCACAGGAAGGACTATTATAGGTTTAGAAAAAGAATTTCCTCAGAATCGAATATTACAGACTGATGCTCCGAAGTTGATGAGAGGATTGAGTGGCAAATCACCTATAAAAAGTAAAATTCTTGCAGAAAATCCAGTTCATAATCTAGCTTCCTGTACCACGCCAAAAAGCCCATTTGCTGCGTTATCTCTATTAAACAAGCACATTTCTCAGTTGAAACCAATTAGTGATCCGTTCGTGGATCTTGATATTGATCTATCATTGGCCAGCAATGCTTCTTCAGTGGAAGAAATTAACTGACTATCTCAAAAGGTTGATGAAGGGAAGGGGTTGATTTTTATTAACAAGCAGACTTCACCCACAGAAGTCGAGGCTACAAGAACCGAAGTAAATGGTATATTTTTAGTCCTATATATGGCTTCACAAGTCTGGATTTTGTTTATAGTGTCTTCATTGTTATGTAATATTGTACAAAAAACCTGCAGCACTTTTATTTTTAAGATATATCTGAGTTCTATTGCAGGTACATCCTAAATCATATCGGGAATGCCCAGTATATTAGTTTCTTAGACCAGACATGTCCTGCAGTATTATAAGTTGTGGAAGTTTTTGATTGTCTGGATGCCATCATACTTTTATAGTTACTGCTTTTATATCAAATATTATGTTTCTTTCACGGGTCAATCAGACTCCACTTTAACGAAAGGCCTTCTAATGAACGGACAACCAATAGCTGCAGACTCCACCTTTAGAAAAGACCTTAAACAACGTAAGAAGGTCTTCTTTCGGGTCCATTTTCTCTTAGAATTTGTACTGTCAAGTCCATGCTTGGTGTTGCATTATGCATAGCAAATTTAGCTTGCCTCATATATCCTTAAATTACTTTCTTTGGGTTATTTTCGATTGAAAATTACAAGTAACATGTAAGCTGGGTTCTGTATAGAAGCATGTCATCTACAATTCCACATGGTTGCTATCTTGAGTTCCCGCTTTTACTATATCCGTAATGTTTGCTATAATTGTGTATTGATTATTAAAACTGTGCAGGCACCAAGAAAAGGTTCGGCAAAGGGCAAAAGCAAGGCAACACATGAACAGAAGAGAAGAAAAACAGTTCCTCGACAAAGTCTGATGGGTTATCTCATGCATCAAACTGTTTCATTATACCTCCATTGGTTATTTAAAGGTTTATGATTAGTTACATAATTGTTTGGACTTTGGACAGAGACTGGTAGATACTGGGAGTCTGGCATCCGCCACAGCAAAAGAATTAGGACAAGGCCTTTGGAATATTGGAAAGGGGAAAGGTTTTTATATGGTTGAGTTCATGAAAGTGAGTATTTTTTCTTCTCACACGAGCCTACTTATCAACTTTGCATTATATAATATACGAGGATAGGTAGATAGAGTTCCGACTTATTACTCCCCATTCTACCCTCTATCTTCAGAACTTTCTGACAGGTTGAAGAATGGGTTAGTAATTCCTCTTAACTTAATTTAGTCGATGGAGATTTTCTCACTAAGTTAACTGTATTCTGAATTTTAGTATAATCTGACATTTATGACGCTTAATGTATTACTCGGGAAACGGCGTTTTGTCATACACTATCATCCTCATGGACAATGATGTATGCAGTTGTTTCGTAATGTTTTAAAGTTTTTTTGTGATTTTACTATCGTTTGAAAATAATTGTGAAAATGCTAACTTCTTAAAAATATTTGCAAAAATACGATGTGCAGCTAGATTTAACCAGATGTAACTTCACTTAATTGGCCCCGTTACAAGTATAGTTGCAAAAGTTTGGTATTTTTGTAAAATATTTGAAAATTATATAGTATTTTTGCAAAAAAATATTTTGGACTTGGGTATTTACGAAAAATACTCAAATATTTTTTATTTTCAAATTTCATACATTACGAGAAGCTAAAGTGTTATTCAGTTATGTTTAAAAATTATCATTATAAACACAGCATAGGTATACAATTTAATGAGTTAGGAGTTTGTAGTTTACTCGGTTAATGTCAACAATGTATTCTGTCAAAAAAAAAAAGTTGTCAACAATGTACATTATTCGTTGGGTTATTTTTATTTATGTTGTTAAAATGATATATTTCAATGAATTTGTTAAAAATATTATTAAAGCATTTTACAGTCAGTGAGTATGATCATGTACCTGTATTGGGGCAAGCATGCATTTGTGATATCTTTTATATTAATATACTAATGCTTGCAGCTTGAAGATGGCCATACTCTCGCCGATTATCAACATACTCTTAATGGAAAGGGTTTTACATGGATGATTCTCCTGATACATCTACGTGGCTTTACTAAGTCGACTAAAGCAGGAGTATGAGCATGATCTAATCCAAAATGACCTACCACATGTCTTGCAAAGGCATATGGATGGCCAATATAGGTAATATATTCTACTTTATTTATTAGACATTCTTTTATGTTAGAAAGTATGTTCATGTAATTATTTTGGACTTAAGGCAAAAAATATAGCATGCATCCTTGGTGACTTGAAGTATGTGTTAAGCTTTGGTTGTAGTTTGTCGAGGCTGACCTGCATTTCCTTTGATCCAAGTCGACATAAAAGCATGGATCTGGCTTGGTGACTACCGAACTCTCCTTTAGTTTTAAAGATTGCTATAGGAAACATATATATTATTTTGCAGCATTCCCGAACACTTTTTTTGGCCTTTCTGTCCATCACTAGAACGCATGTTTATTTTGTCCAATTTTGTTGATATTACAAAGCCAGATATATATTTTCATTATATATTGTTCCACGAAAGCCATATTTCTATTAGCAGGTTTATGTTGAATAATACATCCAGACCAAGCCATTTCTATAATGTAGCCCATAAAATTTTTGAACTTGCAGTTAAAGATTAAAGATCAGATGAGTGGAAGCTATTACAAAATGTTGAATTGCATCAAGGTCCATTGCTATCCGCAAATGGCCTTTTTTATTACATTTGCAATATTTCTACGACTAATATTTAGGGGTGACTGATATTATGGTGCATTGCCATCTACTTTGAAGCTGCAACTTCTGCTCCATTGCAGGCAAGTTCCAGTATTATCATAATTGTATAAACACTCTTCATCACAATTTCACATTTGTGCTTGAGCAGGAGTTTGCCTCTTGAGCAATGAATATTGATAAATTCAATCCGGAGTGAGGAAAAGCTTTATTCACAGTCAAATGTAATCTGGAGCCAAATGTATTTTTGGCTTTCTCCTTCCTCCATGCAATATCAGAGTTGTTAATGCCAAAAAGGTTAGAGCTTACAAGCTCCATTAAACAGATATGTTTTATGTCATGGAACCACATTGCTTATGCTATTATGCTCTCTCAGGTTTTACATTTTTACATTTTTACATATATAAAAAACAATACCATGCAATGTAATCAGATTCCCTACAGGATGTGAATAATGGGAGATTATTTGCATAATCATATTGAATTGTATTATTTTGTTAGCATGGTGACATTTAAAACTAAATGATGTATAGTTTATATATAAATACTGAGTTAATCGACTTACTAGAATTTTCGTGTAGGCACTAGAATGTGAGTCTATATAGTTATTTTAAAACAGAATATACCAGTGTGTTGCCACATGTTTCACATTAAATCAAATGATGCAGTTTCATATCTAATATGTGGAAAAAGAAGTTTGTGTAATTTAACAGTGTAGATGTAACTACATGACTCTTTATCTGGTGTATGTGTTTCTATTTGGTGTGTATATAGTGGAATTCTGGCATATCTATGAATGCAATGAAGCTGATGGGTTTCACATGCTGGTGGTTTTTGGTAGTTTAATTTAGTAGGTCCTTGAACAGAGTTTAGTGGTTTAAATTAGCAATTGAAGGTAACACAATATCTATACATAAAAAAATTATTAATTTTTTTGGTCAGGTTAAGTGATAGTTTTACTTAGAAAACCGACTCTACTTCTTGCGCCATTGGAAATGAGTTGGAAATTGCTAGCATTACCTCGGATTAGATATACTGATAAAGCAGACTCATCCCAGATTAATGGTTGTATCTCACTTTCTTCTCAAATTCTTTGACCTTAACATTCTTACTGATCATTTAACATGAAATCCTGGAAGAGCGTCAAGAGAAAAAGCACAGGAAGTTATATTGTTAGTTCAAGCACTTTAAATTTCTAACTTTGTTCTCTGTCTTGCAAAAAAAATCAGATTTTGTGCACAATCGCAGAATTTGTTGATATGAGGCGTCAAATGTTGGATTTATTTGTTAACAGGATTGATCCACATCACGTCATCACCAATCTCAGTAAAGTGAGGATCTAAGAACCTTATGCAGGTAGTTGAACAAGTAGGTATCATGTTATACTCCAAACTCATCAAATACCCATTTTTTATAGTACAAGAAACCATTCAGAAAAATAATTCTAAAGCATATTTAAGGGTCTATAGATATATTAAAAAGTAGGATGTTGGTAACAATAGTTTCTGTTTTATGCAGGTACTATCTTTAATATGTTTGAATATTAGATATTGTGGTATTCTAAATTTCAAGCATTTATCCAAGAGAGATAAGAGAACCTAAATCAAGATAAAATCATTGGTAAGGATCATCAGGATAAAAAATATAGGCTCATATCGAGCAGGACAGTAAAATTGGCTAATTTGGGATTCGTGTCACTTGACATCAACCGGCCTAAACATTTTTTGCATAGTATCCAGTATTTAGAGATTACATTATCCTCTCAAAATCTGGCAGAATGCCAATATCTGGCATCCAGCTCATCTTAATCTATTTTTTGTTGAATCTATTATTGTTATTGAAGAGTAAAGAGTGATCATGAACTTTCCAACACTTGCATAAACCAGCAACATGCCTCATTGACGCGTTATGCCCATTATGCTTTTTTAGTTGGAATTAGTAGAGAGTATGTTGTCTAATAATAGAAGCTCCTACTTCCGTTGCGTGAACATAATTGTATATACATTGTAAGAACTTTGGTTAAATGAGAAATATAAAAAAAACCTCACTTAGTTGAAATACTTTCATTGTAAGTTCCAGTCCTGAAGATTGAATTTCTATTTTAAAGAGTTTTGTTTTATGAATCGTTCTCTTAGATTTTTTTATTTTTAGAGTAGAAATTGTGAAAAATAAAAATTAAACCGTATCCGCTTTGGTTCATATGATCCACAATGAAAAGAAAAATGATGCTAGAGGAACCAGTGATAAGGTGGCATGCAAGTCCATTTTTCTTTATGATCAATACTAGAAATATATATAAGAGAAGTATTTACTAGGCTCAAACTGGGAAATCAGCACACTAGCACCTGATGAGCCTGAGTTCTGAAGGAATGATGCTGTTGCGTCCACCAAGCCTCGGGAGGTCACTTGCCCGATATAAAATTTCTATCAGGCTTTCTTCAAATAAATCTGGGTATGTTTTGTCTTCTGTCCATTATTTAAATGCAGTGTTCTTATTAGCTTCTTTAGTATAAAATGTATTGTCCGGAGGTTCTGTGTGTGTAATTTCTCCACTATGAAATAAGAGTTACACATGCTATTTGATATTCTATCTAGAATTTTATAGTTTCATGTTCATCTTTTAACCTTGTTGTAAGTCTTTCTCAGAAGAGTTTGAAGACTGATACGCTGGATATGGAACTAATCTACTAATATCAAACTTGCAAACATCGAGTGATTCAGCCTATTTATTAGTTAATTTGAAAGATAGGATATTTTGTACAAAGATAGGGGAATATCTGAATTTGATTTACAATAACTTAATGAAGAAATGAGGCATCAGAATCAAGAGTGTCATTCTAGAGGAACCTTAAGCGCTTGCATTCGGTAGGGACAGCATTAGCGAACCTATGTTGTATCTGAGCGGTTTTTAAGATAATCGAAATTGTACTTATTCTTGGGTAGTTGTTTCGGCTTTAGTTCAGAGACTAATGTATATATCAATTTGAGTTGGTTGTTCATTATGAATGCATGTTCTGTTTTAAACTTGACTTGAGACCTCGCCTTGATTATATGATTTATGGAAGATGTAATGTGTATTATAAAGAGAGAGTTTAATGTTAAATCAAATAGTTGATTTTTTTGAATTTGAATACTTGCTTCTGTTTAAAATTATTTTGAATTTTGAATACTTTCTCCAATTATAGGCAGTTGAGTAGATTAAGCTATTATCTCATATAAAAAAATTGATATATTTGGGTGAATCGGATCAACACGGACCTTATATCTCATGTTCTGTCATTTATCTTTTTAAAAGAAAATTATAATGTGATCTCACAGTTTTCTTAATTCGATGTGTTTATTTTGTGGACAGAAGTTCCTAGCAAAGGACACTGTGCTCTTGGCCTAAATCTACTAAATCTACTGCTCAATTAATTCTGGAATTCCTCAGATGATCAGATGATTAAGAATAATGGTTTGCCATTGCTTGATTATTTTCTGCCGCCAGTTAAAGAGATCATCCGGAGTTCACTGACAAAAAAACTAGCCCGGATACGTTTAGAAAGATTGATCACAAAAAGCCTCTAAACCAATGATTATAAAGTTGCACAAAGTAGAGGCCACTGATGTGCAATGGAATGTGACTTCTATATTGATTTGGTTTTCATCCCACAATGGAGAAAGTGGTACATGAGAACGCTGATTTTTTGTTTTGTGATCAGTAATTCCACAACTATAGGTTTATGTTTAATAATCTTTTACCCGTTTTTTTCTGTTAGTTATGCAATCCAGCATAAGGACAACACTAAGTAGCGTTGACACTGACAATAGCTCTTCAAAAAACGATCAAAGTAGATTCTCATAGAATCAGAATCAAATTTGCACTAACTCTGATGGTGAGATCTACTCTGCAAACTCTGTGTTTCAGTCCGTATATTATGTACCATGCGCCTGGCAGGAGGTTCTTTTATGTGATATGTGCTCTCTGTTTAATCAAATGGTAATAGAATTCATAGCTGCGATCTCATTTTTGCAACCAGGTCAAGTACGTGATCTTGATCCAGCTCTCAGCTTCAAATCTGTTAAAAGATCACTATCCAAGGACAAAGAGAATTTCCATTCCTCTGCACAAAACCAATGGGCTTACTTTAGGTTAGTATGTTAAATTGTCTGTGAAGGGACAAATGTTGTCAATTACCGTTTTTTTAATTAACAGCTTTTGGACTCTTACATCCATATGTTTGTATTAGATATGCAATCTAGCACAAGGACACCCCTAAGCACCGTTGACACTAACCAATTCTCTTCACATTCCATTAAAAGTAGACTCTCATGGAATCAGAATCAAACTGGAACTAACTCTGGTGGTGAGGTCTTCTCTTCAAAATATTTGTTTTAATCCGTATAGTCTCTTCCATGAGTCTTGCAATTCCTTTTTTTGTGTGATTTTGCGCATTCTATTTATTCACTTGGTCATAGAATTCATAGCTTTAATCATTCGTTTTGCATACAGTTGTTGTACGTGATCTCGATTCGGCAATTGGCTTTAAATCAGTTGATGTAACCCTACACAAGGACGAGGAGAATGTCCCTTCATCTGCACATCACCAAGGGAATTCAGGTGGCTGTGGTTAGGTTAATATGTTAGATTTTTTTGAGTTCTCACAATTGTTGTGAATTATCATTGTTCTTTGTTCACAACTCTTGGTCGTAAATATAGAGGACCAAGCATTCAGAGTCTCAGACACTCTTTGATCACAACAATCATGGAAGTTCCACGAAAACAACCATTGAGAGTGGTAATGATCAAGTTTCTTAAATGGTTTTTTTATATAAAAAAATTAGTTCATGTTTTTAGTGTTTCTTCTTTTGTTGTGATCGATTAATTTCTCTTTTGCAGAGACCAAAAAGCGAGGGCGTGGTCCAAGTGTTTAATAAATTGATGAAATCTCTACATCAAATGAGCGAATCTTATAATCATGTCTCAAATTTTTTTATTTTTTTATTACACAAATTCTTCATATATTTAAAATAATGTTAGGCTCATGTGGCTGAATTGTTTTAGTCCTGAATATGATTTGATTTTTTTAGTAGTATTTTTATTCTTCGGATAAGCTCATTACATAACTTAACCAAAAACTATTATTCAGATAAATTGTAATCCCTATCGGTATCATGTGGAAAAATTAAAAGTATACATAGTAAGAAAAGTATTTACAATTTTTGTTGCTGATGTAATTGTTTCTGATAATATTATAATTTCCCATACGCTTCAATTTTTTGAAGACATATTCATAATATCACAATTTTATCAATTATTAAACTTTTTTTTAGGGAGCTCGCGAAGCGCGGGCATAATTCCCTAGTTTTTTACAATAAACGTTGTAATCTGATTAAACATGTGAATACATATGAATCCTTCGTGTTATTTAATGATAGTTACTTTTAATATGGATGACATAATTAAATGGATATACGAAAATATATGAAACCTTCGTTTTATTTAATATATATACATTACTTCTGTGTCAAAGATTAAATTGTGTGATATCACTTATTTATCTTAAAATTATATTTCTTTTGGTCAAAGATGTATAAAAAATGAACGGGATGATTACCACTAAAGTATCTACCTTTCTACAAAAGAATTATGATTCAACCACAAAAATATTTTATAACATTTCACATGAAATAAAGACTCTGAACTCAAATGGAAAAAAATGCTTCGATTACAGATGATTTAATTATCCGGAGGCATAATCACCGATTATGCTCCCTTCAGGAGTCGAACTTGTGACCAATTGGATACAAGTCCCCTCTTTTAACCTGTTAGGCCGAATTTATTCACTATATTAATGTATATAGTGATCACAATCAATAACAAAACTCAAGTATAAGAGAATAAACCAACTAATCTCTTATTCACAAATCACAGTAGCTTACAAATAATCTCTTAGTGATTTATATGTTATCACTAAGAGCTGCTAGGTTACACGAATAATATTCAATTATCAACTCATCTAGAGTAAACCCTAAGCTGTGTTTATATACACAGTTACATGATATCTACTGATTGATTTATAATTATCTGCTTCCTAAAATAATCTAATCAGTAGCTATCCTTTTCCTGTTCTGATATGCATATCTTCCTTGATATTCTCTTTCCTTGCTTATCCAGATCTTCTCCTAGAAGTCAGCCGCCTGCAAACTCTGATCATCATACAAACTCTGATCCAGCTGGCAGTCGTTAAACTCTGATTCTAGATTAAACTCTGATCTTCATTTCTGCACACTAAACAAGTTAAATACCTGTGACATCATCAAATATGTAACAATCTCCCCCAACTTGTACGTTAGACAGAATGAACAAGTTCTATATATATACTGATGATGTCAAAAATAATCAAGGACAAATGCATGAAGTAACTAATCTGCAAAAATTAATTATTACTTACAGAACAAGCAGAACTAATTACAACTTAAAGAACTAGCAGAAGCTAACTAGCCAATCAGTCTATATCCATAGCTCTCCTTGACAAACTGAGTGATCAAATCTTCTTCAATCTGTTTCAGAGTCTGTATCATCTGAGCTTTGACAGTCTTTAACTCTTCATTGTCTTCTCCTGTCTGGTATATAGCTGATCTCAAGGCT
This sequence comes from Daucus carota subsp. sativus, assembly GCF_001625215.2. Taxonomy (NCBI): domain Eukaryota; kingdom Viridiplantae; phylum Streptophyta; class Magnoliopsida; order Apiales; family Apiaceae; genus Daucus; species Daucus carota. Next base: position 8,210,746 of record NC_030381.2, read on the forward strand.
CTTGCCTTGCATCTTTTCATAGCTTCTCCCAATTGAATAGCTCCTGGTCTGTCAGCTTCATTATTGTAACCCAAAATCCTGGTTCCTGCTATAGTCTCCAAGACAGAGCTATTTTTGATCATATCTATCTCTGAACCATCTTCTTGAGTAATCTTAGGAACATATTCAGCATCGGAACTTATCCCATAAAATCTTCTCTTTTCTTGGATAGTTCTCTTCAGCCTCTCAGACCATCTCTTGGTTGCTTCATTCTTTATCTCAAGCATATAATGAATATGCTCAAGTTCCCTTAGAGACTTTAACAACAGATCAGCTTCAGAAATTCTGTAAACTCTGCCAGACTCCAAAAATATAGCAATTTTCTCCTTATCTTCTGGTCCATCATGAGTATCCATCAGAATTTGTGCTGACTCTATTCTGTCAAGATCTTTCTGTGTAACAACTTCTCCAGCCGTTTCAGTAAGAGGATATGGATCTCTGAAGACAGTTGCTGCACTGGTCTGCATTTTCTCTTGGCTGTGACCTAGACCAGTAGTGTCACGTGCTTCTTTTCCTTTTGTTCCTTGAGTTCTGATTTGTGTGAATAAAAAGCTTTCCTTGTACTGTCCTGTACCAAGGCTTCCAAATAAGCTCTTCTTCTTTGGTTCAACTGTATCAACTTGAGCCTTGTCAGAGGTTGACTTTATCCAGGTAGCTTTTACTTCAGCTGGCTTCAGCTGATCTTCCTTCATATTTTTAGCTTGAGCAGTGTCAGAGGCTAAATTCTGATCAATAGACTCAGTAATAGTTGCAAGAGTTTGTTTTACTTCTGATTCATCCTTCTTTTTAGATGGAGCACCATCTATGATATTTTTCCCTTTTCCACTGGAATCAGAGTCAGACTTCTTCTGATAAACTCTGGGCCTATTGATATCAGCATAATTGACTTCACTGATCACTATTCCTTTTCTTTTTGAAGATGGTAATTTCTTTGAGGAGGAATCAGTGATCTGTTTCTTTCCATCAGACTTTGCTTTCTTTTCATCAATCTTAGCTTCCTTTTCATCAGACTTAGATTTGATGATCTTCTTCTTCTCAGCAGCCAACCTTTCTTCTTCTTTTCTAATATCTTCAATTGACACCCCTGGATTTTCTTCTTCAAATATATTCTTTGCAACTGCTTCATCAAAATCCAGTTGTGTAGGAGCTTTGTAGAATAAGGTTGTTTCCTCTCCCTGAATCTTCACTGTGTGACTCAAAATCTTAGATTCAGGATTACCAAGCTCAATTAGTTGCTCAGAGAGAGCTCTTGATTTACTGTCAGCTGGTATCAGAGGTTGAGTTGTAGTCTGAGTCTGAGACTTTGTAGTCTGAGTTTGTTTAGAACTGCTTCCAACCTTATCACTCCTATTTTCCTTAGTCTCACTCTGAGTGTGTAAGACTATTTCAGAGTTTGTATTTCCAGACTTCTTCTTATCTTCATCCTCTTCCTCATCATCTGGCTTTCTCTGTTGCTGATCAACCTTGCATTTGTCTTTAAGCACTTTCTCCCCCTTTTTGACATCATTAGGGTTGAGAAATTGTACCAGTTGAGCTACAGAGGAGCTCAAATCAGCCAGAGTTTGCTGCATAGATCTCTGAGTGGATTCAATTGAGGCGAGTCTGGCTTCCACAGAGGAAGGTGGAGCTCTGTGCATTCTCCTGGAGTAACTTAGTGTACAGACCCTGGTCTCTGTAGGCTTAGAATGAGGAATGTTACAGTCAGGAGCTGGTGAAGCAGGTTTAATAGGTGAAGAAACTCTGACTGGAGAAACTTCCCTCACTGAGATGCTTTCTCTGATCTGAGCAAAGACTTCAGCTATATGAGTGGCTGAGTCAACAGGAGGAACAGAGGTTACCTCTGTAGCATCATCATCATCATCAATAGCTGTAATGCTGATTGTATGGGAACACAGAGGAGCTGTAGCTTCATCAGAGTTTGCAGCATTTAAGATCTCCTGATCAGGAGCTGCAACAAAATCTTCAACAGGAATCAGAGTTTCCTGAGCAATATCTGGTGTAGTCACAATTGCTTCTGGAGTAGATACAATTGCTTCTGGATTACGTGCTTCTGGAGTATGTGCTTCTAGAGTATGTGCTTCTGGAGTTTGTGCTGAAGAAGGTATAACAGCAGCTGTAGGTTGTGGCAAAGGTTCCTCTGATTGAAGATTATCTTCTGACATAGGAATGTCAGCTTCTGGAGTATGTTCTGATGAAGTTGTCAGAGGTACAGCAAATAGTGGTTCCACCATCAGAGGATCAGAGACTGTGACCATCTCAAGAGGATTAACCATGGATTCCTGAGGAGGGTCCACAGTGAGATCAGTGATTGTGGAGGTGGGCTTGATCTTCTTCCTGGGCCTGGAGACAAGAGGAACTGGTACTGTCTCAGTGTCAGAGTCAGAGTCTGAGATCTTCTGGAGAAATCTTCTCTTCCTAGGTGGAGGAGATGACTTGGATGGTGATTTGGAAGATCTCAGCACCCTGGTAGGAGAAGAAGGTATAACTGGTCCTTTTTGGGAAGGATCAGAGATTTGTTGCTTGTCAGATTTTGCAACTGGCTCTTTGTTTGAAGGACCAGAGGTTGGGGCATCTGTTTGTTGCTGGTGGGAAGAGGAGGGAACATTTGCATCAGAGAATAAGGAACCATATTTCTCTGGCATTGCCTGCTTCAGTTTATCCTGTACAGTTACAGGAATAGCAAAAACAGGTAGTTGGGGTTTCTTACTATCCTTCTTCATTAAATCAGTGAATGCTCGTTTTGTGATTTTAAAGGGTAGTTCAATATCAGTATCAGGAATAGGGACCAGAGGATAACAGTATGAGAAAATAAGCTGACAAAATCGAGCAAAGTAAACAGTATTCTCATCCTCTAACTTCCTATCACCAATATATCTCAAAATAGATGGAGCAATATCAAAGCTGAGATTATGGATAAGAGAATACCCAATCTGCTGACTGAAGAGAGGAATAGCATCAAAATTGCTGCATTTATTCCCAAAGGCTCTGGTTATGCAGTCATAGTAAAAGCTCCATTCTTTGCAGAGACATGGACGCTTGAGTTCCCCCATTTTATCAGTGCTACCAGAGTATCCAAAGAACTGCATCATATCCTTCAGAGTTTGAGTAGAAACAGAACTATGATACTTGGAATGCTCTGGAAGGTGAAGGGCCTTTCGAACCGTCTCAGGAGTTACAAGATACTCCTGTCCCTCATAAGTACAGGTTAAGGATGGTGATCCTTGTTCACCACCATCATTGTATCTTGTTGAACGCCAGAGAGTCAGAACTTGTGCTGGAGAGATAACCTCTGGTTGAGTGAGGGCATACATAAGTTCACTGTGGGCAAGATAGTCTTGGATTATATGGAACTCGCTGAGAGCTTCATCATTGGTCGGAACTGCAGCATAGTTGTTGGTAACGAACTTGGCACCATCAAATTCGAAGGCTTTGGTCGACATTGTCTGAAATCTTGTGAGAAAATGAGTTGAGAGTTTGAGAGAGAGAGAGTAAGTAGAAATCGTGTGAAAAATGTGAAAATGATTTTCAAGAACGATATATATATGTATATGCACGATATTCTGACTCTAAGTGTTAGTGGGACACGTGGCAAGCTCTGAGCGGTAAAAAAAATGGTAGTGGAGTAGTAATAATGAGCAGCGTGTGAATCTGTACAACCTTGTACCATTTACCGATAAAACACAATTATTTACCGTGTTTTTCTCCACTCAGGAATTCAAATGGATTTTGTACCGTTTGACAGTAAATCTGATATTTATCTGACCAAAATATATTTAATTTAACTCCGACTTCAGTCAAAATTTTGACCATTGACCAGAGTTTAATTAAATAGCTAATTATCAGACAAAAATAACGGTTAAGCATAGAATTTTAACACTGATGGGAGATAAAAGGAAAATTTGTTGCACAATTTTCTCTTCAGAGTTTGCAAACCATTATTTGAAAAAAAATCACCCAATGTCATAAATTTTGTTAATCACAGATGTGGAGTGAGAGGTGTGTGTTGTCATGATTATTCTAATTGTAACAGAGATTGACAAATTTCTCAAATAAAATTAGAAAGAATCAGATGTACAGAAAATGATTTAACCATCTCATAAGCCGAGTGTCTCATAATAAGGATCAGAGTTTAAGATTTCTCTTCTTTTGTAAGACAAGTATCTTCTGAAAGGAAACTTCTCAGGGTAAGTGAGTTATAACCTTCATCAGATTTTATTTATCAGAGTATTTCTCCAGTAATCAGAGAATGTAAAAGGTCACCAAGAAAAATAATTTTCTGATGCATTTTGCTTAATACCAGCATTGCACATGGTTCTTTCCTTTCACAGAATTTCTAAGATCTCAAAGGAGTACCTGAAATAATTTTCTTTCTTTTTCTATTTTTCTTTTCTTTTCTTTTTCTTTTCTTTTCTTTTCTGAGAGAAAACCAATATGTGATCCATATTTGAGACCTGATTACTCTTAGCTCATAAGAGGAATAAAACAAGTTCTTCACTGAATACTTATCTAATATTTAAGAAGTAAGGCAGTCTAGGTAACAAGTTTAAATCATGATTTGTGTAACAAGGATTTCCACATATGTAATGTCCCAAAAGTCAGACTTCAGAGTTTTTCATGATTTAATTCAAATATTTGCAAAACATTTTGCACAAGAATATCTCATATCAGTAAAAATTCAAACCATCAGAGTTTGTCGGGTCAGAGATTAACTATCAGAGTTTGTCATATCAGTGCATAATCATCAGAATTTAGATCAGAGAATAACAGAGGCAGTTGCATATCAAGATATTAACAACAATTACTAACAGATATAATATCATGCAATGTATCAGAGTTTAGAGAGGACCAGTAATCATCCCTAATTCGTTTACAAGTCTTGTAAATGTTGCTTCAGCCAGAGGTTTGGTGAAGATATCTGCCAACTGCTGATCTGTTGGGACAAAATGAAGTTCTACTGTCCCTTCCATCACATGCTCTCTGATAAAATGATATCTTATGCTGATATGCTTGGTCATGGAATGCTGTACTGGATTTCCTGTCATAGCAATAGCACTTTGGTTATCACAATAAATAGGAATTTGAGTCAGAGTTAACCCATAGTCCAGTAGTTGATTCTTCATCCATAAAATCTGAGCACAGCAGCTTCCTGCAGCAATATACTCTGCTTCTGCAGTGGATGTAGAAATTGACTTTTGTTTCTTACTGAACCAGGAAACCAGTCTTCCTCCAAGAAATTGACAGCTTCCACTTGTGCTTTTTCTGTCTATTTTGCATCCTGCAAAATCTGCATCAGAGTAACCAATCAGTGTAAAGTCTGATTCTCTGGGATACCAGAGTCCCATCTCAACTGTTCCTTTGAGATATTTGAAAATCCTTTTGACTGCTACAAGGTGTGGTTCTCTTGGATCTGCTTGAAATCTTGCACAGAGACAGGTTGCAAACATGATATCAGGTCTGCTAGCAGTCAGATATAGTAGTGAGCCTATCATACCTCTGTAGTTAGTAATTTCTACTGGTGAACCAGTATCTTTATCTAACTTAGTGGCAGTTGCCATTGGAGTGGTAGCAGCTGAGCTATCCTGCATGCCAAATTTCTTTAGCAGGTTCTTGGTATATTTAGACTGATTAATGAAAATACCCTCATCAGTCTGTTTGACTTGAAGTCCCAGAAAATAGCTCATTTCTCCCATCATGCTCATCTGATATCTGGACTGCATAAGCTTTGAGAATCTCTCACAGAGTTTAGGATTAGCAGATCCAAAAATGATATCATCTACATAGACTTGAACTAATAGCAGATCATTACCATGGTTGAGATAAAATAAAGTTTTATCAATTGTACCTCTGTTGAAACCACTGTCCAAAAGAAATTGAGCCAGAGTTTCATACCATGCTCTTGGTGCTTGCTTTAGTCCATACAGTGCTTTATCCAATCTGTAGACATGATCTGGAAATTTTGTGTCCACAAATCCTGGAGGTTGTTCACCATATACTTCTTCCTCCAGCTCCCCATTGAGAAAAGCACTCTTTACATCCATTTGAAAAACTTTGAATTTCTTGTGTGCTGCATAAGCCAAGAAAATTCTGATTGCTTCCAATCTGGCAACTGGGGCAAAGGTCTCATCATAGTCAATTCCTTCTTGTTGAGAATATCCCTTAGCTACCAATCTGGATTTATTTCTTGTAATTACACCATCACTGTCTGTTTTGTTTCTGAAAACCCACTTAGTACCAACTATTGATCTGTTCTTTGGTCTCGGTACCAGTGTCTAGACTTTATTTCTCTCAAATTCATTTAACTCCTCCTGCATTGCTGTTACCCAATCAGCATCCTTCAAAGCTTCTTCCACTTTCTTTGGTTCTGTCTGAGATAAAAATGAATGGAATAAACACTCATTTGCTGTTGCAGTTCTGGTTTGTACTCCAGCATCTGGATCTCCAATTATCATATCTGGTGTATGAGACTTTGTCCATTTTCTTTCATGTGGCAGTTGATTTCTGGAACTAGATCCTCCCCCATAATCCATGCCAGTATCATTCTGATTCTCTGATGCCTCTCCCCCATTATTCATGCTATCTCCATGAGCATTCTGAGTTTCTGATGCTCCCCCTGAAGATGTGTTCTCATGATTCTCTGATGCAGAATGATCAGAGCTTGAGGAGTCAGAATCAGAGTTTGTGTTTTCTGCCGAGTCTTCAACATTTTCATCCATATTTTCATGTAGAGAGTGCTCCCCCTCAACATGTGCTTGAGGTTGGTGAGTTGAAGTGACATGCTCTGATATTGTCTCAGAGTCAGAGTTTATCCCAGAATCAAAGAACGCATCTTCATCTTCAAATCTCAGTTGCTCATGATCTTCAAAATCATCCATTCCAGTAATTTTCTTATCATCAAAGGACACATGAATGGATTCCATGATTACCCTTGTTCTCAGATTGTAAACTCTGAAGGCTTTTGTTGATAAAGGATAACCAACAAAAATTCCTTCATCAGCTTTTAAACCAAATTTGGTTAGCTGTTCAGGATGATTTTTCAGAACAAAACATTTACATCCAAAAATATGGAAGTATTTGAGATTTGGTTTTCTGCCTTTGACCATTTCAAATGGAGTTTTCCCATGCTTGTTAATCAGAGTTGCATTCTGTGTGAAACAGGCAGATTGCACAGCTTCAGCCCAGAAGTAGGTTGGTAACTTTGCTTCCTCCAACATGGTTCTAGCAGCTTCAATCAGAGTTCTGTTCTTTCTTTCCACAACACCATTTTGTTGAGGTGTTCCAGGTGTTGAAAATTCCTGTTTAATGCCATTTGCTTTACAGAACTCCTCCATTTTAAAATTCTTGAACTCAGTGCCATTATCACTTCTGATGATCTTTACTGCATCTTTAGAGATTTTGTCCAGCTGTCTGACATGCTCAATCAATAAAGATGGTGTCTCATCCTTGCTGTGTAGAAAATATACCCATGTATATTTGGTAAATTCATCAACAATGACCAGAGTATATCTCTTCTTTGCAATGGACATTATATTTACTGGTCCAAAAAGATCAACATGAAGCAGATGATATGGCTCAAGAATTGAGGACTCAGTTTTACTTTTAAATGAAGGCTTCCTCTGTTTTGCTTTCTGACAGGAATCACAGAGTCTATCTGAAGTAAAAACTGATTTTGGAAGTCCTTTCACAAGATCTTTCTTCACAAGCTCATTTATATTATTGAAGTTCAGGTGAGATAATTTCTTGTGCCAGTTCCAGCTTTCTTCAATACTGGCTCTGCCAAGTAGACAGATTGCAGAGCTTTCAGAGTTTAAAGATAGCTTGGCTTCATAGATGTTCCCATGTCTATATCCTTTTAGAACAACTTTTCCAGTGGTTTTACTGATAACCTCACAGTGTTCCTCCAGGAAATCAACATGATATCCTCTGTCACAGATTTGACTTATGCTCAGCAGATTGTGCTTAAGTCCTGAAACCAGAGCTACAGATTGAATGATGACATTTCCAAGATTGATATTGCCATATCCCAAAGTTTTCCCTATGTTGCCATCTCCATAAGAAACATTTGGGCCAGCCTTCTCCACAAAGTCTGATAGCAGGGCTTTATTTCCTGTCATATGTCCTGAGCATCCACTGTCCAGAACTAGGATGTTCTCCCTGTTGTCCTGCAATCACATACACAACTAATGGTTAGTTTTAAGGACCCAGACTTGCTTGGATCCTTTGTTCTTGTTAAGTTTGTTAACACTAGCAGCGGAAGATTTATCAGAGTTTAAATCAGAGTTTGTGCTAACAGACTTTTTAACAGATGTTGAACTAGGAGAATCAATCTTTTTCTTCAAAGAAGGTTTCAATTCATAATAGTCATAATATAAACTATGGTATTCCTTACAAGTGTAAATGGAATGCCATAAACTACCACAATGAAAACAAAGATTTTCTGGTCTAAATCTAGTATTCCTAGTCTTAACTTCTGATTTTGGAGACATAGCATTTATGTCCTTATTTTTCCTGCAAAAAGAAGCAAGATTATTAGGATTACCACAATTATGACAAGTTTTCCTAGGAGCATTTGGAATAGGCATATAACTGTTGCTTTTGTTTATTCCAACCTTTCCATTCCTATTTTTCCTAGGTTCCTTAATCCTGTTTTCTTTCTTAACCTCCTTGAGCTTATGCTTAAGCTGTTTCTGAGTCATCAAACCAATGTTAACCTGTTTAGGTATATCAGTCTTTGATTTGTCCTGAGTCTTTGATTCTGCAACAAATCTTACTGGAACTACCCTAGGTTTTTCAATTTTAATGGTTTCTTGTTTATATGACTCAGCTTCATGTTTATCAGAGTAACCTAACCCTTTCTTCCAGTTTCCACTTTCTAAGATATTCTGAGTAGTCTTCCCTGAGTTAGTCCAAGTTCTGATTATCTCTCTTTCCTTAACAAGTTCTGATTCAAGAGAAGCATTTTTCTTTAAGAGTTCATTTTTAACAAAGATAGAGTCATCTCTTTCCTTATGAACTTCTAGCATCTGAACTAGTTCCTTTTCAAGATAATCATTCCTTTTCTTGACATCTAAGATCTCAGATTTTAGTCTTTCATTTTCTAAAGTCTGATCTCTATAACTAACATGCAGAGTTTTAAGAAACAATCTTAACTCAGTTATATCCTCAGTATCAAAAGCAAGAGTGGAATGAGGTACCTTAGTTTCAACAGTCTCAGTGCTGTTGTCCATGTTTGCCATCAAGGCATAGTTGACTTCTTCCTCTGATTCTGATGAGTCTACCCAGCTTCCTTTCTTTGTGATAAAGGCTTGTTCTTTTTCTTTCTTAGCTTTCTTGCACTCAGTTGCAAAATGGCCTTTCTCTCCACAATTGAAGCAGGTGTATTTAGACTTATCAGATTTTCCAGATTTTTCTTCTTTGCCTTCATTCCTTTTATAGACCTTCCTATCAGAGTTTCTGTCTTTCTTTGAGAACTTCTTCCCTTTGTTGAAGTCTTATAAGCCATCTTCTTGAAGCTTTTCACCATCAGTGCTGCCAGCTGCATCATCTCAGTATCACTGTCATCAGAGTCTGACGGTATATCAGAGTCTGAGTCATCATCAGAGTTTAATAACTCAGTGTCAGACTTTCTTACATGTGCTTTTCCCTTGCTTTTCACAGCTGTTTCTTCTAGAACTTTTAGAGCAACTAGTTTGTGATTTCTCAGACATGATTGTGTGATTAAGATCTCACTGTAGGTATATCAACAGAGCTGGCTCTGATACCACTTGTTAGGCCGAATTTATTCACTATATTAATGTATATAGTGATCAGAATCAATAACAAAACTCAAGTATAAGAGAATAAACCAACTAATCTCTTATTCACAAATCACAGTAGCTTACAAATAATCTCTTAGTGATTTATATGTTATCACTAAGAGCTGCTAGGTTACACGAATAATATTCAATTATCAACTCATCTAGAGTAAACCCTAAGCTGTGTTTATATACACAGTTACATGATATCTACTGATTGATTTATAATTATCTGCTTCCTAAAATAATCTAATCAGTAGCTATCCTTTTCCTGTTCTGATATGCATATCTTCCTTGATATTCTCTTTCCTTGCTTATCCAGATCTTCTCCTAGAAATCAGCCGCCTGCAAACTCTGATCATCATACAAACTCTGATCCAGCTGGCAGTCGTTCAACTCTGATTCTAGATTAAACTATGATCTTCATTTCTGCACACTAAACAAGTTAAATACCTGTGACATCATCAAATATGTAACATAACCAGGTAAACCAACCCTTGCGGCGAGATACATGAAATTTTCGATTTACCTAATATAAATTTGTTACATCTGTGTCAAAGTTAAAATTGCATTTGTCACTTACTTATTTTAGATTTATTTCCTTTTTGTCAAAGATATAAAAATTAATGGGTTAATTAATACAGAAATTTACATCTTTGTATCTGTTAGAAATGAGTTGTACACACAGAGGGGGTGAATTTGTGTGTTAGATTCTTTTTATTTATTTATTTTATTTTTGGCACTGGAAACATAAAGATAAAACTAAAACTTGTTAACTATGGAGGAACTGTTAAAAATAATAGCATTTTATAAGCATGCAAGAATATAGATATAAATGCAAGACAAATAAAATTTATTTAGTTTGAATTCTATTACAATCTAGGCTCTACTTTGATGAAAAGCCCGATTTTGTACTTGAAATTAAAAAGAGAGTGTTTCAACTAGTACACCACAAGTAACTATATAAGAGTGATGACATTATAGACTAGCACATGCAGTTGTTACAAAATTTTCAAAATAAGCTAATCAGGGAGCACACAACGATTTTGTTCTGGACTTTATTTAAAATTTCTGCAACATTGATCACAACATCTTCATATCAGTTATCTTGTCCATCTTTCATCATGTTCATTGATATCTACATAAGCTCCAAGTTACAATTATAGACTTGTCACATGTCCAGTTAGAGAAAAACAATTCTCTTAAAAATTACTGGCGATGTGATTTGTTTGTCCCATAGTTGATTGTATTTGTAATTTGAAATTTCACTAAATAATCATGTCGAGAATTGATTTCACTAAGTTATCATATCGAGAACTGATTTGAAGATATGTATATGAGATATCAACTTCACTTTACTGCAAATTTGCAGTAATTTATTTGACTTGTCGATAAGTCAGAACTTACAGTAGCTTTCTTTGTTTATAGATTGCTCTGATTTTACGGCAGCACTCTTGACTTATCGTCCACTTGTTTCCAACAAGCACAATTGGTACGTCGAACGCTCCACATATCTACCAGCCTTACTTTAGTTACTATATGAAAGAACTTGACAACTTTCTTGGACTATTCTACATGCTTAAGAATGCGACATAAATGAAGAGTGCAGTTCTCTTGTCGACAACTCAAATTTTTGATACTCAGCTTGAGCATTTGATTACACATGTGTAAAAAAATCACTATAAATGATATAACTTCAAAACATATGACTGCACAAAAGATAGAAAAATTAATACAAGTTCTGATACTACAAATATAACTTCACTTTCTAAATATTAGGCATGTATGCCTAGCAATTGTTATCAAAAAATAAGAATTTATTTCATGAAAAATTTCATATTCACATAATAACTTTTAGTATAACGTATTAATAATTTTTTAACATTTCATATTTATATAAAAAGGTTACTTATTTTTAGAAAAAAGTACACATTGACGATTTTTTTTGAAATAACTTTTTTCTGAAAAATAATATACGTCAAAGTTCAAGTGTTAAGAAGGGGAAGGAAGTTCTTTACTGTAAAAAAAAGTAGACATATCATCCAATTATCTCAAGATTTGAAACTGAAATTAATAAAGAAATTTACCACCTTCAAAAACAAAACTCTACAAGTGTTATTACAGTTGTAGCATCGTATACCTCACGAGCAGAATGTACTTGAGAAAAATTCTGGTTATTTTCTAAATAACTTCGTCGTTCTTTGGATATGTAGTTCGAGAAAATTGCCAAAATTTTGCTAAAGCACATTCTGCTCCATGAGGAATACGACCCTACATACCAGTGATAATACCACAGAAGCTTTGGTGCAAGTGCAAATAAAATACACATATTAAATAGTTATCTCAAGTTATGAAAATAGAATGATTAAGACCGAAGAGATATTCCTTCTTCAATAAGTTATTAAGTTTAATGACACAGAGTTTCACCATCATATACCTCAAGAGCAGAATGTACTTAGGAAAACTCTGGGGATTTCCGCAAATATCTTCGTCGTTGTTCATTGGAGATGTAAATTAAGAAAATTGCCAAAGTGCCGCTTGATTACATTCAGCTACTTAAAGAATAAGATGCGCAAAATGCCTCTGGAGCTTTGATGCTAAAGGGGAAGATGTTTATTAGTGCAAACAATATACATATAATTTCAAGATTTATACCAAATTACATGTACCTGATTTCATGAACTTGGATATGAGACAAATTTAGTGCCTTGGTTCTTTCACATACCAATCTTTCTCTTGGCTCGGTCGAATAAAAAGAGACGTTGCTATTAGACAAACTGCGATTTGTGATGGGAAGAAACCCGATGTTGTTCCTTATATAGTACTCCTTATATAGCAACCCACAACCCCTGGATTTTTACTGGATATTACACATGAAAAGCCCACAAGAAAACTTAATTAGCCTAAATAGACTATATATGCGTTCAATATAATTGTTTAAGCTTGTAAACATCAAAAAATTTAATTATTTTTTTAAAGGACTTATTGATGGAAATACTCCTCATCTCATAAAATATATCGATAACGATATCAATGTGATGACAACAAGCTACAGTATAGGGGTATCAATATCAAGTACAACTCAAATTCACTCGAACCTGATCCAATTCGTGACAGGATTTAAAGAGGCATGATCTGCAAATGGCACAAACACAATCTGGTTAACTCGAACACGGAGGAAATTCATTGCAGCGGGAATTTGCAAAAAGCACCTTAGCTTTTAAAAGTTTGAGAAAATAGTAAAGAAGAATTTTATGTTGAAGATACATGAGATGGTGAGAAATCAAGGAATATAAATATCCATTCACAAATGCTCCTAAATCTTTATTGTAATTGTCATTTAAAGAAATCATAATAACAGGATATCATGTAGTGATGAACACTACACGCCTACCTTTATTGTCTAGCTTGTTGCTTCGGTGACTTGTTCACTTCATTTCTACTTAAAAACAGCAAAAATATAAGTAGATATACATCGTTAATTGCAGAATATTCCAAAATTATTATCATACTGCTAAATACAATACTTATTTCCCTACTACAACCCTGCACATTGGAATAATTTAGTTTTAGTTAGTACAAAAAGCAAATAAAAATCACATACATACTAATGATAGAAATTGCATCGTATTAAGTTTTGAAGATTGTTCGCGTGTACTACACTCATCTAATGACCACAAGTGAAACAATAAACATCTAATAGACCAAGCAGGCAAGCATCAAACAGTTGGCGGGTAAGTTAGTTGTAAACTACTGAGAAATATAGGCGGAGGGTTTGGTTCAGGCAATAACATTTATGATATAAATTATGTATTAAAGTCTAGAAGATTCAAAAATGTGCATATAAATATATCGGTTTTTCTATGTCGTGCCCATGGGCACATGCTAAGCGCAAAAAATTTTGTGCTTGGATGATTTTGATTGGCTCATATCTCATGATAATGGTGGATCCCCCTGCAAATACACCAACCACACCAATCAAAATCTCCCAAATACAAAAATTTCCGCGCTTAGCATGTGCCATAGGCACACACCAGCCAAACCGTAAATATATTATTTATGCACAGAGTGTGATCAAGCATAATATACAGTAAGAATTCATACCTTGATAGCAGCAACTTCTTCTTCAACAGAATAGAAACCTTAAATTGAAAATTAATATTGTTATTTGATTGAAAATAACAGCAACTTTTTCTTCAACAGAATAGAAACCTTAAATTGAAAATTGAAAATTAATACTGTTATTTGATTGTTTTAAACAAGAATGATCGACATGGTAGCAGATATATTACTCTTTTAAAAATTTAACAAGACATTGTTTGGGGATTTTAGTTTCCGCCTTTTTAAGTTATTTTATTTTTGTTTTTAATCAATTATTAAACCACTATAGATTAATTTTCGCCCTTTCCATCCCTTATTATATTTTTATTTATTAATGCACCACTTAAAACACATAATAAATTAGTTTTTCACTTTTCACCTTTTTAACTTATTTTATTTTTATTTTTAGCATGTCTCTAAACACACTATAAATACTTAATACTAACAACCCCCTAAAATAAGTAGTATCTGCATGTGAAATTGTTTTCCCAATATATTTATTTTTGTCAAATTAGAGGGCAAATAGCCTCCCAAGAATGAATATATATTTATACATTTCTCATATTTCTTAAAAAAATTTAATTGTGTGAGATTTACTTGTAGGTAAGGGTTTGTTCGTCTTCAAATATTATCCGTTCTAGTATTTTCGTTTTCAAGCAGAAAGAGGGAGGATGCAATCACACCGAGGAAGATATCTGCATTCTCAGAAATTTCAAGAAGTTATGTTTGAAACCAGACTTGGAGCTTGTTAACATGTTCATTCTACAATTACGTAGGAAACAGCAATCGAATGATACTCCACAGAAAGAGGGAGGATGCAATCACACCGAGGAAGATATCTGCATTCTCAGAAATTTCAAGAAGTTATGTTTGAAACCAGACTTGGAGCTTGTTAACATGTTCATTCTAAAATTACGTAGAAAACAGCAATCGAATGATACTCCATCATTCCCACTTAATTCTTTACGTTACTTTTTGACAGATATTTTATGTCTGTTATAAAGTATACTTACAAAATGTAAATTTTTTTAAAAAAAATCATAAAAGAAATTTCACGTTTTAAACTTTTATTCAAAAAAAGAAAAAGTTAAATATACGTTATAGAACTATATTTTACAAGAGTCTCAAAATACGTGCAAACAATGTACATAAAGTGGTAAACAATAGGGACGGAGGGGGTAACGATTATGTATTTATGTGGGAAACAGCAATACAGTGATAACAATTAATGATCAAGGTATTTTGAGGCTCATTCAAGTTTTGGCATCTACGAGACTACGACAGACGAAATATTTAACAAGCATCAATCTATTAAGAAATAGGTAGCAAAGTTCAAATCCATATCTGAGTTCAGCCTTAATCCTATTAAGAAACAGGAATGTAGATTTAGCAAGTTCAAATCCAAATTTAGGGTTTAGCCTCAACAAAAGGGCAATCTTTTTCAGGAAAAGTAAAATCCGTCAAAGAGCCAGCTCCTACAAAGTTCCTTCCTACAAGCATTACCTGCAGACCTGCAAATAGGTAATTACATGACACTAGCTTATTACTACATTAAAAAGTGAGAAATCCATTAGAAAATATGAGAGCAGCTTGCTTAAGTTATAGCCTAGTCCCTGCTGCTAGATGGCTTTCCATGGGCATTTTCCTTGGCTTTTACTTGTTCGTCAGACAACGGTAAGTAATAGATACGAGGAGTTGCCCTGGTCTTCCTAAAGAGATCATCAAGAGTGACAACGGGCGGGTCAACTTTTTCAGGGACCATGACTCTTTCGGGGAGTGGGGGTGGAGAGAGATCCTGTTCTCTTGCTGCTGATGGATTGGACACTGGTGGAGGTGGTGGTGGAGGAAGAGCCCGCTCCCTTGCTGCTGGTGAATTGGACACTGTTGGTGGTGGCGGATGGAGACCCCGCTCCCTTCCTGCTAGTGGATTGGACACTGTCGGTGGTGGCCGGGGGAGAACAGGCAGAGGTGGAGGTGCCTTCCTCAGCACCTGCACACGGGGATATGGCTGTGACTGCATAGGGGTAGGAACAGCAGGCAGGATAGGAACTGTATTAACAGAAGCAGCTGGAGAGTGAGGAGCCTCAATTCTCATTTGCACTTCCTGAGGTTCAACAAACTCGGCAACTAAAAGGCGACCTCCATTTGCTGGCCATTGAAGGTTGTATACAGCATTTCGGGTCTCTATTGCTTCCTCAATGGATGAAAACTGTATCCACAGAAATGGAAAAAACAGTGTCACATAATGTTACAGAAAAAACGCTCCATAACCCCCACATATTTGATGCTTTTTTTGTACAGGAAAACTATATTAGACACTAGAAATGTCTTGAGTTAATTATCTGAACAATGCTTCTTTAAGTGGGATCTCACATATTTCAGAGGGAAGAGAGACGAGAGATCTTACATTGACGTAGCAGTGAGTTTTGATATGATCCATCCAGAATTTCGTGACAGTGCCTGTTTTTCCAAGAAGTTCTTGCACAGCTTTCAAAGTAAAAGGACGCAAAAAACGATCAATCCTAAGAGCAGATGTCGGTGACCTTGACGATGGTGGAACTGCCAAGTCATTATAAGTTGTTTATTAGGTTAATGAAGATCAGAATATTCTATTATAAGTATTTACCATATTCATTAAATAATTAAAAATGAATTCATATTTTTAAAACACATGTACTTATTTCATTTGTGTTAAATCTGGTATTTACTGCAGGTTCAGGTGCAACTAACAACAATTTTTAAGGTCAAGATAAAAAATAACTCACCGACACGCTCTTTAGGTGTCTCAACACTGGCCATAGGGTCAGGTCTCAAAATAGTATGTTTGGCATTTGACTGAAATGTACCCCTTGGTGTTATAGATGGTGACGCATTGTCATTATTTGGTTCAAGAACTTTAAGTCCTTCATTGTTCCACCTGCGCTGCTTTTTTGCAGTATCAAAATTCCCTACTGTTCCTTGGTCTGCTTGAAAAATTATAGTAAAGGCTTGCAGTCAGAAAAAGAAGTGAAACATTAAAAGACCCGTATAGCCTTATAATATGATATGCCTTACAATAAAATGGTTACAACTAAAACATATAAAGTTGAAGGAGAAAGAACATATTTACGCACATACATAGATATTGGAAATATCTTATACAAAAACCACCTTAACAGAAAATACTTCTGTGTCTATCCAGGCTGTATAAAGATGCACAGATTAATTTAGACATAAGAAGCATAAGCCTCACTATGTCTATTGCAGATTAAAATGCTTGTACTTCTTTTCTCCACTAAAAAGTAGGCACAACAATGAGATGTGAGCCATTAGTTATACTGTATTCTTTTAATAGTTCAAATAGAAGAAGTCATGTATTTATATCTAATTATACTGCATCAACAGCCTAAATACAGCCCAAATAACAATCTTTTTCAAAGGTCTTACCATGAGGTTTTCGTTTTGTGGATGCAACGTCAGGAACATTTTTCTGCTCAGTTTTTCCATCAGTCCTAGTATCATCAACCATAGTTACAACAGGAACTTGTTCTCTCGCTACAGTCACCTCCCTCCTCTCTATCTTATCACTTGATTCAACAAATAACGATATTGACTCTGTCTGCTTACTCTCTAATATACCATCCTCAATTGAATTGTCCCCAGAACTTCGATCTAAGTGTGACGTTTTTGAGAACTCCACATCACCACTATGATTTTTCTTCTCTAGATTTGAATCATCAGCATTAGTTCCAGTAACTTCAAATTTAACTTCATTTTCTTGTGGCCCTTTGACATCCATTGGCTGTAAACCGCCATCATCCAGGCCAACATGGCCGGATGATGGCTCTTGCCTAATATGCTTAACATCAAACTCTAATTTGACATCAGCAGCAATTATATTATCCTTTAGTTCTAATTTTTCATTAATTGAAATGTTATCAGTAGAAATAGAATCAGATGTTACTTTGCTGACCTCATATACCTGGGTTTCAAGAGCAAAGGAGTTGGGATTGGCCTCCTCTTGATGAGGATTTGACTCCTCGTTCTGCGGTTGGATGTTCAGATCCTCAATTTTTTCATTAACCGGGACATTATCAGTAGAAATAGAATCAGATTTTACTTTGTTGACCTCAAATACCTGGGTTTCAAGATCAGATGAACTGAGTTTGGCGAGCTCATGTGAAGGATCTAACTTCTCGTCCTGCATTTGGATATCTAAAGCCTCACTCTGGCTCTGAGCTCCGTTGTTCTGTAACTCATGGCCCCCAGATTTAAGTTTGGTTTCCACAGTAGTCACCTGAACAGTCATGTCCAAAGTTGTTTCCTGAACAATAGACTCCATAGCAGTTTCAGCAATAGTGACGGGTTCCAAGGTATCCACTTCTACAACTGGTTCTTGAGCCATCAACCCCATATTGACATCAACATTCGGCTCAGTTACATTACTATTCAGCTCTGTGTCCTTACCACTCTTATTAAAAATAGCACTAGATTTCTCATCAGCTCCAGCCACTACTGAAGCGTCTTGATACTGAACAGGTTCAGGATGAAAAGCCAAACCTTTACCAGCACTTTTGTTAGCAATTTCAATTTCCATCTGAAGAGATTCATCCAGGCGCCTAATCAAATCATCTTTTAACCCCTTCGTTGTCAATCTCCGCCTCTTGAGTTCTTCTTTTAGCTCAGTGACTTTCCATTGATCAATTGGCTTATCATACAGAACAGGATACGACGACATCTTAAGTTCCAACTTTCACTTTCCACAAAACTCAGCCTGACCAAGATGTTCAAAATATATGATCAGCGACAAAAAGGTACCACAATTAAGCAAAGCACATAAATAAAGAATAACAATGTAGTATCAATCAACACAGAAATTTATTTTATGAAAAATGGTGTCATTAAGTGAGTTTACAAGTACGTTATTTTGTTTAAAAAAAAAAAAAACTTCAGCCGTCACTGCTAAAAAATTCCAAGTTACTGCTTACATTTTATTATGTAATGACGACCACCTATACTATAAGTGTCTTGAAGAATAATAACTGGAAGACTGCCTCATTACACATGTATTCAAGCTACTATATTAACAAAGACCACCTATATCATAAGGGACTTGAAGCTACTATAGTAGAAGCCGGAATAATAATGCACTTGCTACATCAGGAATAATAATTTGGTAACGAAGATTATAAGTGTCTTGAAGCTACTATATTATAAGCAAGAATAATAATGTACTGGCTACATCATAAGCGTCTTGACCTTACCAAAATACACATGACTAAATAAGAACCCAATTGACTTGAAAAATCAAAATTAGTCTCACACACAATTACAAGGTACGGGAATAAACCCTGTTCCGTTATCCAATCCACATGTACCGCAATGCGAAACAAACACGTCTCAGATGATAGTAAAAGGCTACTCAGATCATCCACGACAAATCGACAATGAACCAGTGCATTCATACTGTTTTGGTAAACTTCTTAAAGAGAAAGGATGAGATTCATGTTTTGGGGATATACAATTACATAAACATACACAAACTTACCTTCTTGCTGGACCAAACTCCGTCAAAACTATACCAAATGAAGCTCTATGGAATCACGATTTTTTAATTATGTTACCATACATGTAAACACTTACATTTCTCTCTCAGTTAATACTTGTCAGTTGTCACAAAAGTGGCTGCTCAACTAATGGATATATTAGGGTTCACATGTAGGTCTTTACTTTAGGCCCGTAAATAAATGTGCAGGCCCAAACAAGTCAATCATTTATGAGCCCATTCTTAATAGTTTTACATAAATCACCTTGGAATATTTCAAACAAACAAACAAAAATAACTATTATTTTTGAGGCCCAATCACCTCACAAATCACAATACGATCTGTAAAATTATAACAATACACAGGTTAAAGTAATCTTAATAGAATATTTTTGCTATAAAATGATATTATGACTGAAAACATGCAATTCTTTATTAAATACAAAAAACAAAACATCTATACTCCCAACCTATGTAACAGTGAATAAAGCGTATCTGATCTGACAAATCCTTTCATGTCAAACTTAGTCATATTGATGTCTGATATAATAAGAAATCAATTGCAAAACTATAATTAAACATCAAACATAAGT
Organism: Daucus carota subsp. sativus; assembly: GCF_001625215.2. NCBI lineage: Eukaryota > Viridiplantae > Streptophyta > Magnoliopsida > Apiales > Apiaceae > Daucus > Daucus carota. The sequence goes on from NC_030381.2 coordinate 8,230,794, forward strand.
AAATTTTTAAGGGGAAAAAAATCTTTCCAGAGATATCAAAGACCCGCCACTCAAGTGTGGGACATAGGTCCTGTTCAACAGGATAGAGGCATGCTTAAAAACTACTCCCTCCATTTTGTTTTATAGGTCATTTTGACTTTTGACACATGTTTTGGTGCATTGACTGCATAATAAAAAAATCTTATTTTAAAATTTTCTTTTTTTGAATTAAAATATATAATCAAAATTTTAATACATAAAAAGAACATTTCAAAAACAAAAAAAAATAACTATGGGGTCAAAGCACTTATACATACGTGTCAAAAGTCAAGGCGAGCTTTAAAACAAAATGGAGGGAGTATGTGGCAACTTACAAGTGTAGTCTCAAGTCACAGCAGGACACTATCACCTTGTCAAAAAGACAAACATATCTTTTATGTTTTTCCTATCAAATACAACTGCATCGGGACAGCTAAATAATTTCAATAATTAATCACAAAGGCAAAAGTTACATTTGTTTCAAGTATCAATCCTTCAGAAGGTAAATACAACTAACTAGAACTTTAACTAACTTGGCGCACACATACATGTAGAATTGTAGATATATATTAAAGAAACAAAACTTATCATCTTCCTCTTCTTCAATTACCAGAACACAATGGCACCTGAATAATTTAAAATTAACTTCATCCAAAGCTATTATTAAATATTTACGTGATTTAAGAACTATTTACATAATCATAAACTATTATCGAAACATTTTATACTTTAAAACTTTATCCATCAGACATTGATTCATTACAAATAACTAGCAATTTAACCATATAAACACACACAGATAGAAAGATGTACATCTCAAGGACAAAGCATATCTTCTTCTTTATTTCCTATAACTGTAACTCGAACAACACAAGTACAGCTAGATAATTTATAATGTCTAAAAAGTAACAGCTGATTATACATGAATGAATTTAGAAATTAGAAAAAATATCAATCTGCCAAGGGTGTTCATGTCTCGAGGTTCTGCTTAAGTAACCTAACTACATCAAACACAAACATTATCCATGCATTATACATAGATAATTCATATATCGAGTTTAAAATTAGCCGATTTTTTACTTATCGAGTTTAAAATTTGCTGATTATTTACTTGTCAAAGTTCAAAACTAGAAAGTATATTAATCAAACGAGACTATTTGTTTATTTTATCTATCAAGGCTACATTTATCACAAACATTATCCATACATAATGTATATACAATTTCATATATCTGTTTAAAAAATAGTGGATTATTCATATATCAAGTTTAAAAATAAAAAATACATTAATCTACCGAGGCTCTTAACTCATCGGATTTCAAACCATCGAGGCTACATCAAACACAAAATTATCTATGGACAATTCATATATCGAGTTCAAAAATAGCGGATCGAGTTAAAAAACAGAAAAGATACTAATCTGCTGAGGCTGTTCGCTACCAGATTTTCATTTATCGAGATTCCGCTGTAGTGAACTAACTAATTCAAACACAAATATCAACCACACATAATCGACACACATATATATACAAAAGCGTAAGGCATACCACCGAAAAATACATACAATCGGAAGATACACTTACAGGCCGAGATGTCGAAAAGCTTTGAAATGCGAGTCTCCGAAACACGAAGGCCTAGGACTACGAGAATCAAACAAGAATTAGATATAACAGAAAACAAATTAAGCAAAGAAATCAACACAAAGGCTATAAAAACGAAGAAACTAGGGCACAAATCTGAGTCTACGCCATAAATTCGGGGGCCTGAAAGCACAAATAAACCATTAGATGTTACGAGTAATTGAGCCCTAATTAGACGACCTAGGGCTTTGGTGTTTGTCTGGGTGTGTGTAGCTTATATTTATCTCCGTCTCTTGTTATGTTTTGGTTGCTCGGTGGTAAAGAGGGGTAGAAGTTGTGTTATTTTAACCAACAGAAAATACCTTTAAAAAAATAAAATGTTGAATTATCATTTTAATTAAATATAGAAATATATAGATAACGAGAGATTAACTCCACTATTTTGTACTACAAGACAAATAAGAAGTCATCACATAACTGATATGACATAAATAATATTATCTTTTTATATATGAGAAAATAAAAAGTATGAAAAATATAATATTTCTAATATTCATTTACATATTTTATATATCTATACTATACTATAATAAGCCAACATGGGTATAATTTGTAGTCTAAGGTTTTAGTTATATTTTTTGGTTTGGTACTCTCCTTTTGGTACTACAAGTCTACAAATGTGGAGTCTATTATTTTTGGTTTGGTACTCTCCTTTTGGTACTACAAGTCTACAAATGTGGAGTCTATTAGTATTATATTGTTAAACAGTTTCAAATACTAAAAACACTCATAACAATTCATTATCATATAATATTTCATTAAAAAATTATAATGATGTTATAAATAAAATTATAAATATATAATTTTAAATATCTTTTTTTAACAAGAACCTTCATATAACTTTAACATGTTTTATTTCAATATAAACACGAACCATTACATAATTCTTTCTAACTCTAATCTCGAAAGTTATTGTTGTCAAAAAAACCAAGATTACAAAATTACGTTGAAATTCGATTGTTTAGATTACTGGATATTTCAAAGGTATTACACGATCGGCTATGTTCGGAAAAGATTTGAATTTTCTAATTTTTTTATTTTTAAATCTACGTGTACTAAATTCAGATTAAATGTACTAAAATCCTGACACACACACATATATATTATGGTTTGTCCATTTTCAAGTAATCAGGAGATATAGTTAGTTGAATAATATAATATAATTAAAATTTAATCCATTAATACTAAAATACTAATAAAATAATGTTAAAATTTAAATTATAAATAATAAATTACGAACTATATACCCGCCCGTGTTTCGCACGGGTTAAAGGCTAGTATATATATATATATAGAGCAGTGTTGTAAAAAACGGGAATCGGACTTAGTCGGTGAAGGCACCGTCCAGCGATTAATCGGATAATCGGAGATCAATCGGAGTGATTAATCGGATCATTAATCGTAATCAATTTAATATTATTTTTTAAATGATATATATATTAATATAATTATATATACTATAAATTTATAGTCATGTAAAATCAAAAGATTAATAATTTTTTATAACACAAAACATGCCTTTATATACATACAAGTTAGTCATCTCATATATAAACTTGAATTTGATTGAATCTGCTGAGGATAGTATTGCAAATTTATGTAATTAGAGTTTAGAGGCTAATATTGAAAGAGTGAAAGGCAATAAAAACAACTTTAATTTCCGTGTTTTGTCATTTCCGTGCCTTTTGATTTATTTAAAATTAAATTAAAAATTTTAAGATTTTTTTACTTTTTTTAATTTTTTTTAAATTCACCGATTTTTGACCGACTTTTTCCGATTAATCCCGATTTTGACCGATTTTCAGAAAAAACGATTTTTTCACCGATTAACGCTTAATCGAGATGGTGGCCGACCGAACAGCGATTAATCGGCCCCGATTAATCGCCGACTTTTAGAACACTGATATAGAGTGAGGTTCTAGAGAAAACCCAACTATCGAAGAAACCGAGAAAACTCCGTATAAATACATAGATGCTACAATCTTCCTTTTTTAATTTCAATCACAATATACCCCAATACAAAGAAATCTTTGGGAGAATATTTTTTTTTTGATAAACAGCATAACATTCATTAATAATCTCGGGGAGTCTTACAAGACTTGACAAACAAAAGCAGGAACCTATCCTGAGAACTAAACCAATGCTAAACATGAAGAAATAGCAGAGGGACTAAGCAAAATCCACGCATGGACCTAGCCAAAAGCAAGATAAACCGAGATTACAACATACAGCAAAAGCCTAAATAATAGCTAATAAAGAGAGCAGAACCCATCCAGAATCTCCCCATCCTGCTAGTTAGACGGCCCCGTAAACTTTTTGGACCCTTTTGAAGGGGGAGTAGAGAATCCCATCGCCTGAAGAACCTCCTCCACCTGCATGAAGCCAGAGAACATACGACTAAAAGAATCCCACTGAGAGGACCTATCAGCCAAGAGAGAGTGGAGAGTGCCTTGGACAACATGGTGGAGCACGTCACGAGCATAAATTCCAGACAGTAAGGGGACATCCATATCAACCACCTCGTGCTTAAAGAAATCATTAAAACCAGCAAGCTTCACCTCTTCCATCATTTTAATTGCTCTGGGACAAACTACTCCATCTTCATTGAAAGCATAGTCTTTGTAAAGCTTTGATTTTCCTTTGTCCCTATTTGCATGCAACGAGGAACCAGGAATGGAGAGCGAAAGAGTAGTAGGCACGAAACTGGGATGAGCAGTGGGAGTAGCGCGATCAAGAGTACTGAATTTTCTTTTGAGCCCTCTAACAGGAGAGGGGGGCTTAGGAGCATCAATGACTTCCCCCTCTCCCATGTTCGAGCCAACTTCCAGGAGAGGAGACATGAGGGCCATACCCATATCACGGTCAAGATGATAGCTAAGGTCTCCAATCACACCTTTGAACTCAGCGAATTCAGACATGTTACGCATCCCATATTCCGCAAGGTATCGAGCGGTCCCATTCATGGATGCAGGAACACAAGAGATGCAACGATCAGTTCTGCCATTCTTGTGGTTGTTTGCGTGGACCGTGTTGAAAAGAGCGTAAGCCTCACGCTGGTCTTCCCTGAGAATGATGTGGTGTTGTGCGATGATTGTGTCGAACACATCCCTATTAGAAGTTTTGATATGAAGCAACTTCCAATCCTTCTTTTTGGCTTCGATGCAAGCAGACTGAATGCCACTCAACAGCGCCTGTTCTTCAGAGAGGTTTGCCATAGTACCCATAGCAGTCCAGATATTTTCTCCACCATCATTTCTAGCAATCACACCCACCCCAAGAGTGTTGCCATTAGGCAAAGGAACCTCAGAAATGATGCAAAACACATTAATCTTAATGAAGTTTCATCAAGAAGCTCCCAAGTGAGATCCATAGCTCAAAGAGAGAAGAAAGGAAGAAGGGAAAAGCAAGAGTGAGGATAAAACCAGGAAGAAAGAAATATATAAAACATGAGAGCAAGTCAAACAGCTGAGCATTGGGACGGAGGAGCCAGGCAATCTGCCAACCTAAGATACTAGAGAAGATTTACTGAAAACTACCGTTAGGGCACTGAAAGCTCCTGTAGCATAGGCCTGGGACTAATGAGAACCTGTGAAGGAGCAGAGACAGCTAAAAAACTGACTGAGCCTCGAAAAGCTAAACAACCTAGTACGCAGCCATTTTTCAAAATAGCAAGAGCCCGGGCAAAACAAGAGAAACAGAAAACTAAAAAGAATCATGACTAAAGCATTAAAAGGGCCATAGATCAGCCCACTTAGAGAATAAATGTGTTCTGTTAAGCCCATCTTTTGCCAGAATGTCAGCCCTGTCATTAATAATGCTAGAGACAAATTGAATACTAAAGGGACCATTGAGAATATCTGTTAGATTGTAGCCCAGACTAATTAGTGGGAAATCTATGTGAAGGCCTTTATAACAAGCATTAATCGCAAATGATGAGTCAGAACAGACAACAATTCTCTTGGACAAGAGATTCTTCTCCCTTAAAGCCTTGATGACGAGCAGAATAGCCAACACCTCCGCTTCATTAGCACCGCTGGCAGAAATTGGACCAGAGAAAATAAATAAAATAGCGCCCGAGGAAAGCATAATTAGTCCTCCTATACCTCCACTGTTAGTATCATGATCCCATGCCCCGTCAACCATACAAACCAGATCATATGCCTTTTTCTTGTAGGTCCAGAAGTGATTCGATAGTTGTAATGTCGAACAGACAGGGCCCCCACTGGATTAATTTTCCAGAGCGGATCGTGGCCACAATTCAAAATATTGGCAGCTTCTCCCCAACTAGCCACCCTATAAAGAATAAGCTGCTTCAGAGTCTCTTGTTTCATACTTTTCTTATTAAATACCCACTCATTTCTAGCTAACCAAACAGTCCATAGAGTCGCTGATACCACAAGCTGCCAGGTTTGCCTAACAAATTTAGGCCACTTCCTGTGAAGTAGGAACTTTAGAGAGAAAACTTTGTTCCTACGAACAAGATCCTTGATACTCCACCATTTACCAATAAACTTCCAGGCCCAATTAGCCCAGATACATTCCCAAAGGATATGATGAACAGACTCTGAGCTAGCTGAACATCGGGTGCAGGAAGAAGAAATAGAATTTATTCTCTGGCTCAATATTAGGTTCGTGGGAAGAATTCCCCACGCCACCTTCCAAAGGAAAAGTTTGATTTTGGGAAGAGCTTTTAAACTCCAAATTGTATGCCAGAAAGTGTTACCAGTAGAAAGGGGCATCTCCGAGAACATGAGAGTATAGGCTTTGGAGACAGAGAAGGGACCATGGGCCGGGTTCCAAATCAGAACATCACTTTCAGTAGAAAGGGAGACCGATTGTAAAAGAGTATCAAAGTTGCCCAAGTTAGACATGACCTGAGCCGAGGGATCCCCTTTCCATAACAGATTCCGAGAAAGTACACTACTCCGGAGGTCCATGAATTCACTAACAGAGACTAGTTTGTGGTTAGAGATTTCATATAATCCAGGGAACTCATATTGCAGAGGTTGCTCCGTCAACCACGAATCTTCCCAGAATAAAGCTGTAGTGCCGCTACGGACACGCCACTTGTAGTTCTTTACTTCAGTGATTATTTTGCACTTAGGATCATGTTTGAGAGACATAATGCTGGAGACAATTGGGGAAAGATGCGAAGCCTTGATCTTGTTAAGGTCGAAAATTCAAGCACCACCATATCTCTGTTTTAGAATGTTATTCCAATAGCTGTCCCTTTCTGAGTAGGCTCTCCACCACCATTTTGATAGAAGAGCGAGGTTGCGCCATTTTATACGAGATAACCCATGACCACCATGTTGTTTCGATGCACAAACTCTATCCCAATGCAAGAGATGAATTTTTTTAGGCTTACCATTAGAATGCCCCCAGAAAAAGTCCCTCCGAAGCCTCTCAATAGAATTGATGACAGCAACCGGAATTTTATAGAGGTTTAGCCAGTATATAGGGATGCTGTCCAAAACTGCTTTTAACAGAACAATTCTCCCTGCTATTGATATGTGTTCCGCTTCAAAAGCCTCAAGCTTCAACCGAATTTTGTCCACCAATGGCTTCCAAAAATTAATTGATCTGGGAGATTTCTTGACCACTGCCCCCAGGTACTTAAAATAAACACTACCCACCTTGCAACCCAAGAGGCCTGCCCCATAATTCATGCAAGAGTCAGACAAATTATAGCCATGCAAGGTGCTTTTAGAGAAATTTATTTTCATGCCTGACAACAATTGGAAGCACTCAAGAACACGTTTGGCCCCCATAAAACAGCTGGTTCCACCATCCAGAAACATGAGAGTATCGTCAGCAAACTGAAGGTGCGTTAATCGGACACTGCAGTTAGGGATCAAGATACCGGAGAAAAGATTGAGATTTGTAGCGATGTTAATAAGTGATGAGAGAATCTCTACAACAAGATTGAAAATCAGAGGCGACAAGGGATCTCCCTGACGGAAACCACGATTAGGGGTAAACTCCTGAGTTGGGGTGCCATTAATAAGGACTGAGATATTTGATGATTCAAAAATGCTACGTATCCAATGGACCCACTTAGGATCGAACTTCATTAGAGTGAACACCTCATACACAAAGTCCCATTGAATTCTATCGAAAGCCTTCTCGAAATCGATCTTTAGAATCACACCTACAGCTTTCTTCGTCTGTAATGCAGATACCACCTCATTAGCAAGAAAAATGCTCTCAGTTATTTGCCTGCCTTTGACAAAAGCAGACTGATTTGGAGCAATTAGCTTAGCCATAAGTTTCTTTAGTCTGGCCGCCAAGACTTTCGATAAGAGTTTTATTAAAGCATTCATAAGGCTAATGAGACGGTAATGAGCAGGCGAAGAGGGGTTAATAACTTTGGGGATAAGTGCAATGAAAGAGGAGTTGTACCCTTGTGGAATTGATCCCGATACATGAAAATCGTTGAAGAACTGCAGAATATCTTCCTTAATAGAGGGCCACAATGCTGTAAGAACACCCGCATTAATGCCGTCAGGGCCGGGAGATTTATATTTATCAGTACTTGCTAGAGCTAACTCAATTTCAGCCATAGAAAAATCTTTTACAAGATCATCTGCCTCACACCTGAGAATTTGCTTTACACACTGCTGAGGCAAGGCAAAAATCGGAACCAAGGGAGCGGGAGCTAAATAACCTTGAAAGTATGCCAGAAAAAGGTCCTTGATCTCTGAAGGTTTCGTGGTAAAACCATCCCCAACTGCGATTCTTCGAATCGTATTGTGAGCTCTTCTTTTGGCTATAGACTTGTGAAAGAGACGAGTATTACGTTCCCCTTGGAGGTGCCAGTTCATACGAGCCTTTTGGCAGAGCATGCTTGATTTTATAGAATATAGATTATCTAGCTCTCCAATACCAGCAGATACTATGGAAGTGGGAGAGGAAGCCTCATTTATAACTAGTTGACGGCATTCCGCCTCTTTAATTTTCAAATCAATGTTGCCTAGTTCAGAGGAATTCCACTTCCTTGCCTGTTCTCGAAACCTCTTAAATCTTACATTAAGATTTTTTGTTTTGCTCTGTTTCCATGAGGCAGTTAATTTAGAGATAAGACCCTGATTTTGCAACCAACATTTGAAGAATTTGAAGGGTTTAGGGCCCCAATCTTGTATCATATTCTTCAAACAGATAGGTTTATGGTCAGAAGTCCGACGATTGAGGGCCAACAACACCCAGTCTCCCTTCCTAAACCATTCTGTAGAGATTAAAATACGATCCAGCCTGCTACGTTTAATAGAAGGACCGTACCAAGTGTAGGAAGAGTTCAAAAGAGGAATATCCTGTAGATGTGAGGCAGAAACAAAATCATTTAGAAGATCAGTGTCCAGAGGATTTACCTTGCAATTTTGTCTCTCAGACTGATGCCTAACTGAGTTGAAATCTCCCATTAGGATTATAGATTCCTCGGTTAATCTGTTCTTGGTTTCGAGAATCTCTGCCCACAATTGTTGTTTGTCCCGAGTAGCCTGTGGAGCGTACACATTGAAATAAGCAAAGGTGGTGTTGTCCATTTTGTTACTGCCACAAATTAAAATCCAATTATGCATACATTTCTGAAAAGTGACTGCAATTAAATCTGGGTTCCAAAACGTTAATAATCCCCCAGATAGGCCTTTCGATGGAGAGAACGTCCATCCTATATTAGTACCAAGGCCAAGGGAGTATATGGAGGATGCACTCCAATTCCCAAATTTAGTTTCCTGTAAACAACAGATAGCAGGCCTCTCCGACTTGATAAGGTTCCTAATGAGGAATCTCTTGGTATTACTCGAAGCTCCCCTGATATTCCAGCTGATATATGGGTGTAAATCCATAAAAAATCAGTAGTAGAGAGAAACTGACATACTAAAAGCTCAGGCTTTTAGATTCAGAGCTATCAGCTCTAAAGACTTCTCCTTCGAATCTAGCGGTAAGAGTCCCATCAAAACCCCAGTTTCAAAAATTGATTCGGCTTCCGATAAGCCCTGATTGAGACAGAAATGTGAGATTTGTTTAAGGCCCTCACCCTTTTTTCTTTTCCTTCTAGGAACTTTGAAGTGCTTATTGAGTTGTTTTGATGCAAAGTTTCTAGGTCGACCCCTCCTGCTTTTGACTTTGAGTTTCTCCATATCCATGATGATTTTTTGTTGTATTTCCCCTAAAGAATCTGCAGCCTCTTCAATCGCATCATCCACAGTAAAATCTTCCTCCACACTACCGCTTTGGATAACAGAGATAGAAGAGTTATTATCCCTAGGCTTCCAATTTGATGTATGAAAGGGAATGGATTGTTCCTCCTCCACCAAAGGAACGGGGGAGGGATTAGCAACAGGGAGACTGGAGGTCATGAAAGCATAGATTCTTGGGGTGACTGGGTTGACCGAAGAGGAAACCGTCTCCTCAACTGAAAGAACATCATGTACCTCACTACCCTCATTACTGACCTGTTCATTGTTTGGACTAGCAGCAAAACAATCTTCTGTAGATGGAGTCGGTCCCTCATCCCCAGGTTTAGTTCGGACAGAGGGCTCATGAAAATTAAGGTCGTCGTCCTCCGCTTCCTCTTCTATGTAGCTAAGAATGCTTTCATCTTTTCCTGTTTCCACCAAACTAACGTTCCAGATTCTATTCTGAAGCTTGAAGGGCTTGTGTAGATCAATATTACTGATCGAAGAAGTTTCAATCTGAAATTTGGGAGTTTGGTAGAAATCCTCATCATCAAGAACACGGCAGTATTGTAGGATTTTTCCTCTACCTTCAATAATTTTTTGAAAGTTTATATCACTCCACCCAAAGATTGGGAGACCTCGAACCTCAACCCACGCTTTCCTCACAGGGATTAAATCCTCCTCCACCACCTGTCTCACTTCTTCGAATCCAATGCTCAGGAAATCTAGATCAACCCCATTGAAATCCTCTAGGTGTTCAAAGAAAGCTAAAAATCTGGTTGATGAGAGACCTCTGATTAATGCTCCATGAACACCCAGTCCCTCAACTATCATCCCCACAGTTTGTACTGTTTCCATTTTAACAGTCTTTAGCAATAGCGAGCTTGAAAGAATTTGTTGCATATCTGGGACCTTATCCAGCAGTGGAGGGTCCTGGATGTTAGTCACTGTATCATTCCTCACTCCTATGTTATCCTCTTTCAAGGGCTTATCTGTAGTTGGTGAAGCAGGTGGGATGTTTCCAGAATTCCTATCCTTATGTGGAGACTTTTTTGAAGGAGTTCTATTATTTGCGCCCGGGGGGGGGGGGGGGAGATTGTCTTCACCTTCCTATCCTTGGGATTGGGCTGAGCACCCTTGGCTAGAGTTAGATATAGAACCCATTATCAAAATGCATCCCATTGAATTGACTGATCATTTTCTCGGCCTCCTGACCATTGGTAGCAATGATAAAACCAATGCGGTTACCAAAACGATCTCTCCTCCTAGGTAGTATGATGTCTTTTATTTTGCCCACTCTTTTGAACAAAACCCAGAGATCCTTCAAATTAGTGGAATTACTAAACCCAGTGAAGAAAACTGTATTTTTGGAAGTTTCCGGAGTGACAGACTTAGGAGATCTGATTGTTGTTGTTCTAGCTGGGGATTTGTTCTCATTAATATTAAGGAGCAACTTTTCTTTAAAAGATGGCTCAGACAGAGAAGGGTGGGCGAGAGATTTATGGTGAATTTGTCCAAGAGCTAGAGACAAAGCCTTATCATTACCACTTAACGCATCATCTAACACCGAGGGCTCAATAATATGTTTGTAACCCAAAAGGAAGGATTTGAGAATCGCGAGATGTGAGTAAGAGTTACCTTGTGACGTATGCTTGGCTGGTGCTTGATGTTGGGAGACAGAACTACTACTGTGGTTGTTCCGCATACCATTTTCTCTACTTTCTCTTATAGACCCATAGTGGATATGGTTAAGAGCCATCCTAAAACCTTCCTGTGAGCCTTGTTTTACCATTAACTGAACATTTGGGTCAACGAACCTCTCATAAGAGCTCATGAAGTTGTTGAGTAATAGATCTGAATGTGCATCTTTTTTGGACCAATTCTTCCGTCCCAGGTCCAGATTTCTGACTCTTTCCCACCATCCATTATTATAGAGAGACTCATGGATGCTCCAAAGTGCTTCTTCTTCCCCTTTTAAACCCTCCTTTAGCAGATCCGGGCAAACCACAATGCACAGTAAGTCCACTCTAGCTAGAGCTGCCGGGATAAGTGAGTGATTACCTTTATTGATTGCATCAACCCAGTCCGATTCAAGAAGAAACCAGTGCTGTAAAACTCGTAGCTTGTCATTCGTTTCCGATGATGCTTCATTCCCTGAGGGAGGTTTGTTTGTAGCTCCATCCTGTTGATTACCGCTCCGAACTCGTGTTGGATTATCTTGACTCCGATGATTTCCTCGATTCCCTAATCGCCCTTTCTCCTGCTTCGAAAAGCTCGCCATCTTCTGTTGCGTCAGCACTCCATTATTAGTGTTAGTTTCTTTGGGAGAATCTGCATGTGATATTTACATATCTTTCATTTAAGATATTTCCAAAATTCAATCTTTCAAGCAATTAATGTGAATTACTACTACAAATATCTTCTTAATATTACAATCTTCTTAAAGACTCGATTTCAAAATTTGAAAATTTATATGATAAGAAGATTCTAATGAGTATATTGATTATTTACGAAATTCCATTATTTTTACTAATTAATAAGATTCTTTTAAAATCATTTAATTTTTCTTGTATAAATTATTCACCGTATAATATTCTTTTAACTCATCTAATAATTTTAATATACAAAATCTGTATATTTAATTTTTATTATTAAAAATAGAAGATTCTCTAAAATATTTTATTATTATTTATACATATAGAAGATTCTCTAAAATATTTTATTATTTCTATTAATAAATATTTGTATCGTGCAAGATTCTTTTAGAATATTTAATTTTTCTTGTATAAATTATTCACCCTATAATATTTAATTGACTCTTCAAATATTTTTAAATTAATATTTTTTTGAAGAATTTCAAACTAATTAATATTAAAGAATTCTAATTTAAAAATTATAATAATATTTAAAAGAACACTTCAAGAATCCTTCAAATGTTAAAAATTACAGGTGAAACACTTAATAGAATCTTAATATTATTGATATACATAGAAGTTTCTCTAAAATATTTATTAATATATATAGAAGATTCTCTAGAATATATATACAAGATTCTCTAAGATATTTTATTATAAATATTATATGTTAAATGTAAAATGTAAAATGTAAAATGTGAAATAGTAGTTTTTAAATCTTTTCAAGGTGAATCTTTAAAATTTGAAATTCAAATTGAATATACATTAAATGATTAAATGATTGATTAAGATAGTGAGAATCTATTTATAGATGGTATTAATGTCTTTGATTTGGTTATATTTATATTACACACTTTATTAATATGATTTTTAGATTTTTAAACAACACTTTGTGGAATCTATAATATTAAACTAATTTATATGAATATTTTAAGGAATCTTAATTTTATACTTCAAATCAATTTTGAGATTAACTATTCACAATTTATTTTAAAATATAATATTCTTCAAGAATCTGCATAAAAATACATACTGGAATCTAGTTATATTTTATTAATATGAATATAAACATTTAAAGGAATCCAATTAAATCTTATACATTTAAAAAATCGAAATCCATTGAGTGATTTTATACATTTAAAAATATAATGAAATTCTATTAAGTGTTTTTTTTAATTTTACTTGTACAATGAATTTGTTAACAAAATATATGTAACTTAAAATAAAACTTAAATGTATGCCCTTGTAATTTATAAAAAAAAAATAAATTTTGTCAATTAAACTTGAAAGGACCAACTCACATCAAGTAACTAAAAAAATATTTTACTCAAAGATTTTTTTAAAATAATCTCTTGAAAACATATTTTTGAATTCAAAAATATTTTAAAGAATTCTTAATGAAATCCAAAACTATGTTGTGTACTGGGGTAAACTTCTTTTTAGGAGGTGGTTGATCATTTTACTAAAATTAAAATAAACAAAAAAATTGAAATCCATGTTAAAAACTAAATCTTAAATTCTGAATTTCTTAATAGAATACGTCGCTGTGTATGTAAAAAAATATTTACTTGTTTTTTATATTTGACCCATGGAAGATTCTTTTAGAATATGTAAATTTTCTTAACAACTAGCAACAATAAAGTGTAATAACACTCCATCATATATTTTAGGCAGAAGATCTCTTTAAATATGGAATTAATATGTAATTAATTTAATGTAGTTTATGTTACAAAAAGATTTCATACATACTGGATTTGATTGATAGCATTAAATATCATAATTTAAAATACTATAAGATAGAATACGTATTGAATACAAGATCAACGGTGATCAAGAGGGTTTCTTGATTTTCTTGATAGTTTGGGTTTTCTTAGGATCTTCCTCATATATATATATATATATATATATATATATATATATATATATATATAGAGAGAGAGAGAGAGAGAGAGAGAGAGAGAGAGAGAGAGAGAGAGAGAGGGGGTGAGGTTCAAATTAGAACCTATACTAGAATTAGAACTTAGGACCGTAGACATCCGTTAGATTTATTCAAAATCTATGGCTATGATCTAAAGGGCATTTATATTAAATCATTTAATATCTTCCCTCATTAAAGCACACATTATGTTTTACATTAGGGATTTTCTATGGTGTGCCCAAGGGCACACAATAGTCCCTACCTCCAATAAAAGTAGTTCCTTCTGATTGGTGGATGAGTAATTAATGATAATGGCCCCCCTACATTCACATCAACTCCACCAATCAGAAATAGGCCATTTTTAATAGAATTTAGTGATTATTGTGTGACCTTGGGCACACATTAGAAAGACCGTTTGCATTATATTAGGTAATAAATTATATATCATATCTCACTATTTCAAGAAATATATCACACATGATATAATTATAGTATACCATTGCAGTATATCTAAGTACTAGATAAAACAATCAACTTAATTCATAAATATGCTATAGTATACCATTGCAGTATATTTAAATTACAGATAAAATAATCAATTCACTAATAATTTCATTTTCGCTTATATCGTATTTCTGAATTGAATATATTATTTTATCTATTACTTACATATACTGCAATGGTATATACCATAGTTATGTTTTTTTGTACTAGTTCGACAATAGTGTAAGAGTATAATTTATGACATACTGCAATAGTATTTTTTTCATTTTAATGAATATATGTCATAAAAAGATATATTTCTTATATATTTTAAATATAAAAAAATGATATATTTGATATTGGTATATTGTAATTTATATGTTCCTCAATAATAGTATGATATAATTAAAAACACATGGGAAATAATTTATTCACAAAATAGAGTATACTGCAACAATATATAATAATTAATATGAAAACTAAAACTAGTTATGGTAAGTAAGTCATTTTATTTAAAGTGATTAGTTAATGGTCTTAAATATGTACATATTTAATGCATATAGTACTTCACAATTAGATGTAATTTCAATCTCAACCATATAATATACTCACATTTAATGGTACTCAGCGAGTTCTAAGTTCTAACAATAACTTGGTTCTATCTCGAACCTGACCCGATATATATATATATATATATATATATATATATATATATATATATATATATAGGGTCAAGTTCCGTGGAGACGCAGCTTATCAAGAGACGAGAGAGACGCATCTACAGCCGTTGATTCCATCAGTACTATAGCAAACAATACAGGGGCACGCTGGGAACAATAAACACTTATACGCTAAACCAATTTGGAAATATACGATCTGTGTACGTCAATAATAAGGAAACGTAAATATGCTGCTGATTTTGGAGCTTCAATCATGGATTTTATAAATTTGGAAGCTATATAAGTCCTATTATATGATAATTATATAACTCAGAATCAAGAACAGAAAAATCGAAAAGATTTTCAGAGGTTTTTGTAACAGCAGTGCCAATGGAAGCTAGTATGGGCGAACTAAGGTCTTGTTCTTGTTTTTGATCTCATTGAATCACAATATTTTCAAGAATTTTTAATAGAACACTCTCTAGAACCCTAACTCTTGATTTTTTTGTCTTGATCAGGAATCAGAACGATAACGAACAGTTGCAGAACACGTCGATGTCAATTCATCCTGAAGTTCATATCTCACGGTTAGTTGTGTTTCTTAAACTATTTTCATAATCCACTAACTATATAATTGTTATTTTTTCTGACAATATGACGTAGAACACCAATAAATTTTTGTTCTTTATGTTTTTGCCTCAGACACGACAAGCCGATTGTTAGAATCAAACCTAGTATGCTTGTTCGTGTGTTGTCATCACTGTCTGATGATCAAAAATCATGGATTTCTTCAACCGGCTTCGATTCTATAATAAGTTTTGAACTAAACGAGTACCCCGTGAAACTTTCTGAATACTTGTTATCATCTTTTGAACCAAATCCTTCGGTTTTAAGGATTAATGAACAAATTTTTGAGATAGGCGAGGAAGATGTACACGAAATAATGGGGTTTCCCCGAGGGCTGGCAGACGTCGAATTTGTTAACAATGTCTGTGTGAAAAAAGCTTGGGCACAAAATTTTGGCCCGGCAAAACAATGTTATCAGGTCACTGCTACCGAACTTTGCAACTTTATTATTTCAAACAAAGCTGCTGATAATCAGTTCAAAGTGAACTTTATGGTTTTGTTTAGCAATGTATTGATAGAGGGCTCATCAACTCCTTACGTGAACACGCACATGGTTGAATTTGCTGGTGATTTCGATAGTTGCAAGAAGTATAATTGGTGCAGGTATCTAATACAATGCTTACAAGAAGAGTTTGTTATCTGGAACCAGAACAGGGAGAAGAGATTCTTCAAGGGTTCACTTGCTTTCCTCATGGTTCGTGTTATTGATCTGTTCATTTTCTAAAAAATTTACTTGTACGGTTTATTACATCCTGGAAATCATTGTTGTCGTGTATTTTTCAGTTTTTTTCCTTTGAAAGGATTCTCGGTAACAACAACAAGCTACCCAAAATTCAACCATCATTCAGAAGATGGCCAAACACTATACTGTCTGGCATTACTTTGGATAGCTACATTCTTCAAGAAACACATGGGGGCAATGATATTGATGCTGTTGTAACAAATGAGAAGGTAAGAAATTTAAAATTTGAATAGATTTTAACATCTCCCCTGTTACTGATAATTAATTAATTTGTTTTTATATTTTCTTTTAGGACAATATTGATGATAATATGGTCAATGGGATAATTCGTGATGTATGTGAAGACATTCAGAAGGAATTCGAGGGTGATCTTGATGCTACACCTCAGGTTACAAACGAATGTTCTTTCCTTGATTCGTACGTATTAAAGTTTAAAACTGTTAAAATTTTAACCTTGAGTGTTTTTTAAAATAGATTCTGATATCAAATCTCAAAGAAGCGTTGGAGGAATATAGTTCAAAACTAGACAACAGCATGAAGAACTTAATCTACATTTATGAACAATACCCAGACAGTGAGATCGTTAAGTTGATGAAAACTAGGTTCATTGAAATCAATGAAAAAGCAACTGGTTTCCTGATCAAGAACATATTCCATGGGGATTCGAATAAAGAAAATTCACTTTCAGAAAAAAACGATGAAAAATATGTTGGTCCGAGGAAGCAGTCCACGTTAATGTGGAGTCTGGTGAATTCTGATAAAGGAGATGACAAGTAAGAACTTTTAGATTACATAATTCTTATATGAGATTTGCTGTATATAACTCAATGACAAATTTTAATTTTTTTTTACAGCATGATTTTTTTTAAATGGAAGTCAGTGTTTGCATGCAAGTTAGATTTCCAGTCTCTAAATCCTGGAGAAATGGTATTGACATCTATTATCGATGTCTGGAGTTGTATATTAAACTTGATGTATGGGAATGCGGAGAACTCTTCAGTGAAGCGGATGTTTTGCTTTACTTACAATACTGTATGATTCTTGTACATTGTGTCTGTATATCGTAGTAATTTCTTTTATAACAGTAAATATGTAATGTTCATTTGCTTACTATCTTTTGTTTATACAGTTTGGAATCCTCAATGCAACCACAAGTATTCCTTTCGAACGGCTAAACCAGGTTTTCATGGAAAACATGGACGATGTACTGAGCCTGTATAATGTTCGTTTAAGTGATCTAAGCATGGTACTATAAACAATCTATTCTACATCTTTTTTGATTTTATAACTATTTTGTTTCAGTAACATTTATGTTCTTGCTGAATCTAGATCTTCTTCCCCATGATTGCGTTAAACCATCACTACATTGTTGCGTATGACTTACGTAATCCGAGTATGGAAATTCTGGATAATAGGAAGTCAGATAAAAGTTTGAATCAGTTATATGGTGATCAGATTCACAATTTGGTAAATACTGAACATGTCCATTGTCAGTTACTAATTTTTTTTTCAGAAGTAATTTATTGTCAGTAAAGCGTTTTTTAATCATAAATTTTCTCTCGTACTATTGTTGGTATTCAGCACAAACACTTCTTGCTCTACCTGAGGTCCAAAAGGAGTATAAACCATATGGGTTATGTTTCTATCTTGCCACAACGTCTTGTTATGGATTGGCAAACTGTTAATAATGATGTGGATTGTGGTGTAAGTAAAGTATTTTTCGGTGTTCTTACGCTTGTTCCTTTTTAAATTCCTTTTTAACATTTGTTTTAAACTGCAGCTTAATCAAACGACCCAGCTGAACGATATCAGACAAGATATACTGCACACTATTCTAACATCTGTCCATAATGAAAAAAATGGTGAACTTCAGAAGATTGGAGATATTTTTCCTGCAGTTGGAATGGGTGAAAATTAGAACAAATCTGTTCTTTTTTTTATTTGTTTTAAACTATGTTTTAAGTTTTTGTGGAATTATCTCGTGTTATTTCATTTATCTCAAAGGTTTGACGTTCTGAACTAAATTATTCTGGATAATATATGTTTTTGATAGTAATCTCGTTGTTTTACTTTTGATTCTTTTTTGGTTCCAATAGAAAGTAATAAAATATGATGGACAAAACCTTCATCATTTTTAAAAAGAGTATGATTGATTCAAACATGTTCCTTTTAAAAAAACTTAGTTCAAAGAATCATTTTCGGTACGCTGAAGATACAAAAACAACATAGGATGTGAGACGCTTTTTGTGAAAAAACATATAAACCTGGTATTATGAATCAATCGTAAGTTATATGAATATACTGTTAAACTGTTCTCGTTTAATTCAATTTGTTTCATAAATGGTATTCGAAAAACTAGAAATTTTTTTGTTTCTAAACACTATGTGGTTACAGGTAATGAAAAATGAAATAGGTACGACATTACTCCTTTTGACCATGAAACTTTACTTGAATTTAATTTTTGTAAACGAAGTCATTAAAACAACCAAACTGTCTATTTCATATAAAATTATAAATATCAATTTTGATGATGCATAGAGTTTGATGATATTTAGAGGTATAGTAAATTTTTTATTGGATTATTGGAAGGATTCTAAGTTTTTCTTACATGAATATATGTGGTATAAATCATTCATTTTATACATAATATAAAAAACACTTTTGTAGAATACAATGATTATTAAGGGTAAAAAAATTAATTAAATTAATACAGACAAGCACAAACAATTATCCAGAAACGAGAACCTTGAACTTTTTATTGATGAACCAATGGCAGCAAACATGATTGATTTTTCTAAAAAACGCAACAGTTTTTTGTTTATGGAACAAAATTAAGATAAAAAAACGAAAAACCGTTGTTCGGTACCAGAACAAAAATTAAATATCTCAAGAGGTCAGTGTTATCATCACTTTTTATTTATTTTCTGGATAGATTGACGAAGAACATCTTCCGGAGGGACTAAGGTCGGATCCTTGATTTCATCCTTGATAATCTCAAACATGCAGTTGCGTTTGCTCGAAATCATTTTGTAAGTATATAGCAGACGCAACCTCCTTATTTGAATTTTCTGTTGATGCTGTATATACAATGTAGAACAAAAAAACAAAAAATAGATAAGATGTAAGTTGGTAAGAATATGAAAAATAATATGAAAAAAATTGCTAGTGTCTTACACTTTCAGGAAAAAATTTGGAATCCCAGTTGCGCACACCTCCTCCAAAATATGTCTCCATATGTCGCATTGCAAAACACCACAGTCAATTCCATTTTCTTTGGTTTGCCATTTCATTTTAAGACGTTGAGGTATCATCTTGGATAATTGAGCCGTTTTTACGTGGTTTTGCTCTTCCATGTATTGGCCAAAATGCTTTTGCTGATAGATAAAAAGAAATTCTGTATGTCTACATTCGTTTCAAAAGATTAAACAAACAAAATAGAAGTTATATTTCTAGAAAACTTACCAGAACCATAAGTTGTTGACCATATAAATTCTTTAATGGTCGATCTGACACTCTGTTGTCAAGGATTTCAACAGATGGATTTCTCATGTTGAAACAAACAACATAGTAATGGTTCACATGATGTATCGGGAAGAAAACCTATAAGAACACATTTTAAAACACAAAAACAGTTCAACTAAAATCATTAACAAAAATTTGTAATCTATAACAGTACAGACACTGAAAATAATTACCAAGTCATAATCACCAATCTTCGACTTATATGTTGCAAAAATATGATCCAGGTTCTCTGCAAATGTGTTGTATTTTTTTCTATAGAAGCTTCAGTGAATGCATTCAGTGTTCCAAGCTGAACCACATGAAGATGTAAAATCAAAAAATTTGGTAGATTTTCACAGCATCAGAAATTCAATAAAAAAAAGATAGAATAAACATTCAAACTAACTGTTGTTTCTGTGTAGCAAAACAATCGATTTGGCGATGTTGGAGATTTCAACTCTTCATTAGAATTAAGATAACATGACCATGCATCGATTGCTGAAGTCATAATCATCTCCCCTTCTTTCATCGACTGGAAATCAGCTTTAAAACACATAATATCTTCCCATTTGAATAATATTCGACTGCATTCAATATAGTTAACAGAAAGTTAATTTCAATAATGAACTTCGCATTATAAATGTTAAAAAATCATCTTACTTTGGATATTCCTCGTTGTTATGTAACCACTTCCATACATCTGTTTCTTCCCTGCTGTAATTCTTTCCATTGATATTTGTTATCCGATCGACATAAGGTGACTTGTGTATATTAGAAATCTTCCTATCTCTCTCTGTTTTCTCCAGTCCCAGCTGATTAACATCTTCCATTGGTGTTATCTCATTATTTAAACCTTGTTCAGGAACATTCAAGTCGCAACCTAAGTCAAATGTTGGTATTGTTGCATCAAGTTGTACTTTAAAAAACCTTCCATCACCAGGAGTCTTCAAATCTGCAGACGAACAATTGTTCTGGATGTTAAGAATTTTGGACTGTGATTCCATGCTTCTGAATAGTTCTTTCCTGGATTCAATACTCCGGTCATTTGTGCAAACGACAGGACCAACAAGTGCACAACTGTTCACATCTGATTTATTGGAATTGCTGTCAATTCCTTTATTCTGATTGCATTCTCCACCGTTGTATGACTCTTTAGATGACAAATCCTTAATTAGGATCTTATAGCTTTGACTTTTTAGCTCCTTATCCACAAACTCACCAGCTCTAACAATTAACTCAACAAATCTTTTCTGTAATGTATCAACAAGGTTGTTTTTTGCGAACAACTCCTTTGAGGACAATAGATACATGATACACTTCCCTTGGATCTTCTCATATCCAATAATTGATGTTTCAAGCTCATTGAGAATAAATTGGGGAATCTGATTAAGAAAAAATTTAGGTACAGGACTAGTTGTTTTCCATATCAAATCGAATTAAGGATTAGAGGATTTTATGTACCTTTTGCCCAGAGATCTCTTGTTTTTCTAACGATTTCAAGAAAGAATCATGTGGTACTTCAACATTGGGATTCTGTCCATTGAGTAAATCATTTAAAAAAAAATATTTTATGACAGACATATAAATACAATTTAAATAGAAAATCATCATTATTCTAATACGGACTGAAACAAATATAAAAAATTGAATATGTAGGCCATCAACCTTGCCCTGTTGTCCTTCCATAATCGAATGTTCATTGGGCAGGCAATGATCTACAATCATGTTTGCTCCAATTTTTTTTTCTTCAATTGAATAATTCCTAACACACTGCACCTCATCTTCATCGGATATTTCTGTAGCAACAATGTTCCATGTATTGTCCTGTGTTGACCAAAAAGAATTCAGTTCAGAATATTTAAACGGTTAAAAAACATATAACAAATTCAACAACTGTAAAGCATAGTTTCAAAAATTTAACCGGATCACCTCGTAACTGCTCTCATCGTCCGAGTCTTTGTTCCTCAGAGGTAACGCTACACGACCGTTAAAAAACGTAGAGAGGCTTCCCGATGCCAGCTCTGAAATCTGTCTATCAAGAATTAAATAGTCTGACCATTCAACAAAGGTTGGTTTTTTTCGCCTTACCTGCCGCTTGCCGTTCACAACTCGATCAACGTACAAGTACTGTGAGAAGAATGTTTCTCATAATCAAAAAAAACATATATATATATAAAGCTAAACTTAGAAACATTTGTAATAATTTTATTAACTTACAACAAGCATGGGAAGTGATCCGGTGAAATACTTGCTATCTGGTTTTTCATTCCATGTCAAAACAGCATCTCTCAACTGAGCCACCAAATAACTACACCAGTTGTAGTTACTACACTGATCTAAGTTTCCCGAGAAGCCTAGAATATTTTGCTTAACGTATGGGTTTGTTGGTCCTTCGATTAGTATATTGTACATCAAAACCATAAAATTAAGCTTAAACAATCTGTCGGCTTGATTGGAATTCTTTATGGCATCACAGACCATATTTGCTGTAACTTTCCAACCATGTTTAATGTATTCCTTAAACTGATCTCTCCATGCATCCTCTATATGCGAACTACGAATCACTTGAACATTACGACCACCAAGTGGAAGGCCAATAACCTCATTTACATCTTCCTCTGTAATTGGTATAGTTACATTGCCAAACACCAGGGCTGACAGATTGACATCGAAACATGATGCTATGTGGTAGCACAATGCTTGAGGATATTGATTCATTCTAAATGATAACAAAGAAGAAAGTCCTGTTGCTTTCACCCATTTCTTTTGGATTGGGGAGAGAGAACGCACAGCATCAGCAAACACTTTTGGTTGATATCTCACTAGTAACCAATGTTCGAAATCTTTTTTGTTTCGTCTTCTCATTCTAGGTTTTGCATGTGCTTTTTCTTTAAGTTGTTTCTCTGTTATCTGAATTTAAATATCACGCAGATAATTTATTCATGCAATGGTATATATAATGCGGAAAGAACTGTTAAAAAAAAGTTAGTGTGTCTTACCTCTATAATTTTTTCGGTCTCCATATCTTCTATTTTTGTATCTTCAATTTGTTGGAGACATCCTTCCTGTAGATCATCATTGAAAAGTTTTTTCTGCTCAGATCATCCAGTTGCGAGATTCGATCCCAAAACTGTAATTTTCCTTAGTTCAACCTCCTCTGGTGGTGTTACGATCCTTACTTTCTTTTTGGATGGAGTTGTATTGTTATTGAAGTTCAACGAAGAAGAATTCTCTTTGTTTTCATCGCTGTGTACAATAACTCTTCCACGTTTGAGAATTGAACCTATGTAAAGGTTGAAGTTCTTTAATTTAACCGAAAATAGTTCAAAAATTAACACTTGCATAACAATAAAATTTTAAAAAACCTGAAAGAGATAATTTGCTGTTAACGTTAGGGGCATCTTTCAAACTCATACGTCCATTAACAGATGTTTCAATTTGTTGATCTCGAATAACATTCGGAACTATACTTGATAATACTTCACGTGTAGCTCTGTAGGAAGTTGCAGGGGAAAACACCATTATTGTTCTGTTATCCTTGATCTCGTTCTCCATTTCGAAAATTCTACACATAACAAGAGATTTATAGAAACACCATGTAAATGCATATCAACGTCGAATATAATTAGACTACTAAAAAAAGTAAATCATACAATAAAATACATGTCTTCGATTTTACCTTTGTCTAACTTAAATTTTCAGAGAGAACACTCCAGATGAAACAATTTCCGAAGTTCTGTAACTATAGACCAACTTGACTGTTCTACAAAAAACAATCACCCGTGATCCTAGCTATAATACGATTTTTTTCAGAAGCGTTCAGTTTGATTATAAAAGGTAATATGTCTTCAATCCTTTCCTGATGTATTAATTTTCAGTAATCAGTGATTCCAAAATTGATTTAATTTAGGAACCTTATCATTCCTAATTAAAACAAATAATATGTATCAGTTATGTATGGTGAAAATTCCATAAAAAAGAATTTTTGTAAATCTCTTCGGTGTAGTCGTTTTTGTTCACAAAAAAGACTAATTATGAATTTAATAAAAATAAATACGATAAAAACAACTGACGAACACATCAATATCATTTAACAATTCGGTTTAAATTCAAATAAAAAATAAAAAGATCTAACGTAATCACACAAATTAATTAATATAATTAATGGTATATCTCATCAGTTAAAATTATGTAACACAATTCGTTGTTACTAGAACCTTTCTTTTTCGGTAAAAATTTGACTTTAGTTTATCTATCAAAACTTTTTCAAGAAATATTTATCTATAATGCTTGTTATTCTGATTCATATACAAAATAAAATTTTGCTAGAGGTTCAAATCACTCTTCTGTGGAACGGTACATTAATTATGCATAAATGTTCATTTAAAAAGCAAAAACAAGATTGTGATTTTAAAATAATATGAAAATTTGTTGAAATTTAATTTATGTAATTTTATTATTTATTTTTTTGGTTTGTATGGCAATTTTGACAACATAAATTATTTATGCTTATGCTAGGTGTTCCGTTAACTTATCATCCCATGTTATCGATTAATTTCTCGTTTTTAGATTCTTTATCATGTAATATTAAAAAGAAGCCTCCATCAATGCATTTCACTGTTTTAAATTAAATATCACTCCTTTTCAGACAGATGATATCAATACCCCTCATTAAAATATGAACAAAAAACAATAACTGCCCCATTAAAACAAAAGTTGCAACACACCAATATTACTTCTTCTATTCCTCCTTTGTTTCTAAAAGAAATATCACCTTCCGCGGAACTCCTAAAAGAACTTTACCAAACTGAAAACAGAACAAAGTTCGGAAGGAATGGCGAGGAACTTGCGTTCGTCCAAGGCCATTGATATAGGTACATTAACTATTGAGCTTTATGTTTTACCCAGTTCAGATTTTTTTGTAGCGTCGCTAATTTGTCTATATTTTATTTCAGCAAGTCCGATTGATCCAGAGAAGCTTAATGACGATCAAGCTGAGCAGTACTTGAGGTAATGAGCATGATGTGTGTTGGTAATTAACTTGTTAAGCTAAAAGATGTTGTCATCATCTTAGTATTTCTTCACCTTATTAGGCGATTGTGGCTATTGCTCGGAACGGAAAAATCAAAACACTGTCTCTATATAGATCCACTCGTCATCAAAGATTACCATGACAACATAAAAGGAAGGGAGAAAGTGTTGAGATGTATGGTGAAAAATAGGTTTTTTGAGAAGAGATATGTGTTTTTCCCCATATGCTTGTGGTAAAGTACTAACTTATATACAAAACTGTAATCGATTATTATGTACTCTTTCTTAATAAGTTAATTGAATTTTTTTTTTCAGGAATCATTGGGTTTTAATGATTTTCTGCAACCCGTGTAATGATCTCGAAGTAGAGATCGAAAAACCGACCCTTATCCTCCTTGATTCTTTAAAGGATTCTCTTACTAGAAATGTTGAAGATTTCATCCATGGGTAGTGTTTTCTTTATATATCAGTACTTTTTCATTTATGTAATTTTACTCCTTTTTGGCATATTAATAGAATAGCATGTTTCTTAAAAAATAGGATGTTGGTATGTCTTTACAAATTTGCAAAGATTAACTGCTCAGCGAAGATTGTGAAGAAGATTCCTGTGTTAATCCCAGAGGTATCTTTAAGTTCTGAATCATACGTTTTTGTCTTTTAAACAAAAAAGAATCAAATTGATTAAACAAAAATCTTTAAGCAGGTCCCGAAACAAAATGATGACAAGAGTTGTGGATTCTACGTGTTGTTTTATGCAACAATGTTCTTAAAAATGTGTCCACCAGTGTTCTCTGCGAAAGATCATTATCCAAGTTTTGTAAGTCTTTTTTGGTGTTTTACTTATGTTTTTGGTCTGATCTATCAATGTTCTTGATAAAATAATTCATGCTATACTATTCCAGATGACAAAGAATTGGTTTCCAAAGAAAAGAATTGAAGAATTCCGCAGATCAGTCATCAGCATTTTCTCAAATATATGTACGTTTTGCCTATGAAGAGTAATAATTCATGCTTTCTGCTGCTTAAAAAATTGTTATTGCTGTTTTTTGACATCTGAATTTCTGTTTTTTCCAAGCTATGTTTGACTCCCCATCAACCCAAGACTATACCATCCAGGTATCTAATGCAGATACACAATTAGACATGCTCATAGAGTCGTTTGGTAGCAATTGTAAGTGATTTTAATTCTTTTTTATCTTCAAGTGTGTTATATGTCATAGTTAAATATATTACAAAAGTATTAACATCAAACTGAAGTTTTTACAATAACACTTTTAATGTAGCTTGTGCTCCTTTTAAACCTTCTGATGAACTTAATAATAAACGGAAGAAGGGGCAAACAGCCAGAGTTCAAGATTTTGAGGTGTGTTTTCTGATATAATTTTCTACATCCATATTTTTTGTTTTATAAACATTTACATAAAATGCAACAAAAACAGGCTACTAGTATTAAGAAGCAGAAGAAAGATTCCATTGAAAGTTCTGGAAGGGAAGAAGTTGAGATACAGGTTGAGAACGAGGCGGTTGAAGGCCATAAGATTTTTACAAAGCTAAGTCCTTCATTGTTCAGCACTGTGGTTGAAAATTTAACTCAATCTCAGAGAGAATGGGTTACTAGTACAGGTTTGGGAAGTATTCTTGATTTCAAACTTACTAGTTATCCAAAGTATCTCGGATACGGTGTCGTTAAGAGCTTCGTTTCAGATGATTGTTGCATTTTGGTTGACAAGAGGATAATAAAAATCACTAAAAATGATGTCCATCATATTCTTGGTCTACCACTTGGAGCAAGTTCTATACCTTTCGTTAACGGCAAATCACTTTCTAAAGAGTGGAGGAAACAGTACAGAGACACTGAGAAATGTTTCAGAGTTAAAGTTATAGATGTAGTCAATGCTCTGGAATCGAAGATGGTTGATACAAACTTCAAAAAGAACTTCATACTTGTTCTGATTTGTTTTTTAATCCATGCACCATCAAACTCTTATGTGAGGCAAAACTTCCTCGGTCTTTGTTTTGATCTGGACAAGTGTTATAAGTACAATTGGTGCGAGCCTGTTGTTAGGTATTTGAAAGTTTCTTCCAGAGTTTGGCTAAGGAACACAGAAACAAGATTCTACACAGGGTCGTTGTCTTTCATGCTGGTATGTTGTTTAAACTCTTCAGTTTTAAATCAGCATTTAACATGTAAAAAAAATAATTTCTGTAAAAAAATGTTTTCTCAGTACTTCTTTCTGGATACCTTTGTCGGACGAAGAGCTTTCCCTGTAAGCACTGGTCCCAGGTATGTATCATGGAACAACTACAATTTGGATACTCTCGAAGCAATCATGATCGAAAAAAGTTTCTTAACAAATGGAGAGCTAATTATACCTGAGATCCATAAATCTGCACTAGAATCCTGCCAGCGAAAGGTTTAATAACATATTTCGTTTATTTTTAAAATCAAAATTATATCTGTTAAACAGAATATCACTCTAAAAATATAACTCTTTAAACTATGCAGAGTTTGTCTGCCTTTTCTGAGGAAAAAGATCATGATCAAACAGTTTTGACTGAGGTGAACGCTTTATACATTCATTTACACTGTAGATAAATTCTTCTTATTTATATGAATGTTTTGTTTTCTAAAATGATTTTTGTTTCTTCTCTAAAGCAAAAAGAAACCACTGTGTCTTCAAAGGAGTATGGGGAGGAGATTATGCGGGACAGTCTCACTAAGGTTCTTTATCATTACATTATAATTTTTTCAAAAGTTTAATGTCTAGTTTTAATTATCATTCCATCAGTATAATTTTCAGAATCCAGCGCGGGGGATGGATTGTATAAGTTCTAAGAACAAAAACCAGGGTTGTTCGAAACAACAATTTGATCAGGTTTGGCATAGTCAAGTCATTTTTTTGTTTTTTAAAAAGTCTTAATACTACGATCATGATCTAATGATTACACTGTTCTCATTTTCTTAAAAAAATTTATTAGAACGTTAATATTACATACTATGGAAATAAGGAATGTAAGACCAATCAATTAAATTTTAAATTGGATGTCTAATTACTTTATTAATACGTAAATACTTTATATGCAGGGGAATTTTGTCGTACTGGAATCTTTGTTACACTCATACCAAACACTTCAACAAACCTTCATCCTGCACATCTCATCAGCGACTAATGAAGGCAGAGAAGACTCAAAAATTGAAAGTATAAGGAAAGCTTTCATCGACATGAATGAAAAGGCAAACAAGTTGATGAGTTAGTTCAACCATTTGTTCAGGAAAAAAAGCTCTGCTCTTCGATGTTTTAATCTGTTTCTTAGAATTATTATATTTTGAAAGTTGATGTTTTAATCTGTATGCTAAAAATTTCACTCGCTCCATCTTTTGAACATTACATATTAACGTTTTTTCTTGCGAATCTATGTGACTAGACGATTCCTTGTTTTCAAATTCAAGATTTCATATTGTGTTCCATTGTGTAAACTAAGAAGGCTATATATCTTTTTACGGTTATAATTATGTAAAAATTTTAATTTTTAAAATTTTATTTAGTGGACAAAAAAATCCCAAGTTCTTTCCCTAAGTCATGTACTAATTTTTAACATAAAAAAGATTCTTCTACTACGAACCACTTAATTTTAAAAAAGTTCTTTATAGTGATCCTATTATACTTTAAGGACAAAAAAAACCGTAAAAATAATTAAATGTTTAAAAGGAGATTAATAATTTTTATGTGAGTTCAACATTTTTTTTTAAAATGTATGTGCATAGAAAGTCCAAATGGACTCCGTTGGAAGTCCAAAAGTACACAAGCGGAACAGTTTTCTGAATACATCTGTTCCCTGCAGTGTTCAATGTTTTTGATACCAAAAAAAATCGTTTAATTTAAAGTAGTATCGAATAATTTTTGGAGGAAAAAAGAAGAACCGTTAAAGTGGAATACAAAACGCTCGGAGGAAAAATATGGAGTATCTGGTAATAAATGAATTCAGTAATTTAGGATTTAATTATAAATCATGTAAACAGTTGAGTGTCTTATCAGCAAGGCGCGTGTGTTGTTCCAATAGACATTTGGGTTTTTTCTATATAAAGGATCAAAACTATCAAAAGCAACCGTATTAAAAACTTCTTTGTTCCTTCAACTATTCTCAATACATCATATATACTCTAAAGCTATGGATTCAGAAGCACACAAAGTTCTTGCTCAACTCGTCGAGCATAACTCTTCAATGCGAGAAGTTCTCAAAGTCCTTGAGGAAGAGAACAAAAAACTCAAGGACAAAATCAAATTAATGGATATATATCGCTCAAACAATGAAAGGATGATAAACATGCTTAAGGAACACAAGGACGAGCAACGAGCCCTCTCTCTTCACATCATCGATCCAAAAACGTTTCAACCACCGAATATTGGTAAGAAGAGGAAGTTAGAGAAGGGTGAAGGAAGCAATGTCTCCACGGATGAAGGAGAAAAGAATAAAAAATAGGTTAAGTAATGTATTTTTATTTTCATGTTTGTTCATTTTGTCAATCGATCAGAATTTATCTATCATTTTCAAGAAATGTAATGTCTATCTTTTGTTGTTCATCAGATTACATATAATATGTGATCTTAAAAACGAATGGTGTTTAATACGTAAAAAAACCAACAATACAAAAGTGATATACTCAAATATGAAATCAAAAATCTTTGCGAGACAATACTGAAAGAATAATTATAATAAAGTTGAAGATCGATATAATTTGTGGATAGTCACAAAGTCATTGTATGTATCTCAAAGATTTTTTACAGTAGTTAAATTCTATATCATTGTATGCAACTTAATTGAATCCAGGTCTATAGATGTTATCATGACTAGAATACATAGGGAAAAGATCGCTTTCTATTCTTACAACGTGTTACCGTAACAGATTCTTTAAGTTGTTCCAAAAACTCGACATCTTTTACTTTGTTTAGTCTTAAATTTTTCGGCTTAAATTTTGCTTTGTGCTTCTGAGATTATGTAATGGGCGCGTCAAAGGATGTGAAATATCAAAATTCTGAAAATGAACCCCAGAAAGTTCGTGGATTGTAAAAACCAACTCTTTTTTTTCATTGATGATTTTAGAGATATTTTTAAATTTATTTATCTTTTTATATAATCGGGTTTTATGTTTAAATAAATTTAGGGATATAAAACATCATTAAAATGTAGTGGAACAGTTTATATTGGAGAGACTCGGAACAAAAAACAAAGAAAAAAAACGAAAAAGAAAGTGTTAAAAATTAAAATTAATATTTTATAATCCAATAAGGTGTTTTTTATCACCGATTTTTTCTTGATGTATATAAAATAAATTTACTATAAATCTGAAATTTACAATTAATTTTTATAAAAAACCTTTTACTTGTATTAGATATCCGGAGAATCTGTTCACGATATGTCAATTAAACAATATTAATACATGCACCTAGTAAATAGGCGTAGGTTTACAGTTCAGTCACAATCGTGGGTTGAAGTCGAAGAGTCAGTTCAGGCAAGTAGTGTATTGCTTTGATTTAATGGTTCCGTAGAGTGTTCTTTGTAGAATTACTTTTTGAGATTAACAAAAGTCATTTCGAAAATTTATTCAAAAATTATGTAAAGCTACAACTATTGTAAAAATTTAAAATTAAAATTTATAATCCAATAAGGTGTTTTTTACCACCGATTTTTTCTTGATATATATAAAATAAATTTACTATAAATCTGAAATTTACAATTAATTTTTATAAAAATCTTTTTACGTATATGAGATATTCGGAGAATTTGTTCACGATATCCATTAAACTAGTAAATAGGCGTTTGTTCACAATCGTGGTTTTGAAGTGGAAAAGTCAGTTCAGGCAAGTGGTGTATTGCTTTGATTTATTGGTTCCGCAGAGTGTTCTTTTTTACTTTAACGTGTTCCTTCCCAAAAAAAATTTAAAAACTCAGTCCAGCGTGCAGATATTGCAATAATTGTAGCTTCCATAATTTTTGAATAAAATTTTCGAAATGACATTTGTTAATCTCAAAAATTAATTCTATACGTCCAACACAGTTAAAATGTTACTGGCTGAGTCTATATACTAATTTTTAAGCTGCGATCCATATACTGCTCACAGTTTAACCATAGTCGAACTATTTGTTCCATATGGTGTTCATGCATGATTTGTTAATATTTTTCAACTACTGTTTCGTAAGGTGTTCATGAATGGATGTTTTTCAAAAAAAAAATTTAATCAAAGTATCACCGATTTTTTCTTGATATATATAAAATAAATTTACTATAAATCTGAAAATTACAATTAAATTTTATAAAAATCT
Source organism: Daucus carota subsp. sativus (assembly GCF_001625215.2). NCBI lineage: Eukaryota > Viridiplantae > Streptophyta > Magnoliopsida > Apiales > Apiaceae > Daucus > Daucus carota. The sequence continues at coordinate 8,262,328 of NC_030381.2, forward strand.
TTTTACGTATATGAGATATTCGGAGAATTTGTTCACGATATCCATTAAACTAGTAAATAGGCGTAGGTTACAGTTCAGTCACAATCGTGGGTTTGAAGTGGAAAAGTCAGTTCAGGCAAGTAGTGTGTTGCTTTGATTTAATGGTTCCGCAGAGTGTTCTTTTTTACTTTAATGTGTTCCTTCCCAAAAAAAATTTAAAAATTCAGTCCAGCGTGCAGATATTGCAATAATTGTAGCTTACATAATTTTTGAATAAATTTTCGAAATGACATTTGTTAATCTCAAAAAGTAATTCTATACGTCCAGCACAGTTAAAATGTTACTGGCTGAGTCTATATACTAATTTTTAAGCTGCGATCCATATACTGCTCACAGTTGAACCATAGTTGAACTATTTGTTCCATATGGTGTTCATGCATGGGTTGTTTATATTTTTCAACTACTGGTTCCGTAAGGTGTTCATGAATGGATGTTTTTCAAAAAAATTTTTTAATTAAAGTATCACTATATATATTTTAACAATGTGGAACAAAAATCATTTGGTAGAAAACCGATTGTAGTATTACAATGACATAATAATTTTTTTTTTTTTTTGTATATTCAAGTATTTTCGTAGATTTTAGGAGGAACATCATGTACACGAACTTGAACACTTACATTAGAAAAATCAGAAAAAAATAAATAAAATAACTCGTAAATGAACACCAAAATAAATTAATATTATAATAAATTAATATTATGTGATTTTCAAGATCGTTACTAAGTTTTAATTTTGTTACTATGCTGTAATTTTGCTCAGTTTTATCATAAATAATGTATAAAATCTTCTAGATTTTTGAAGATACCTAGGAGAATCTTTTAATGAGATTTTCGTGTTTGTCTAAGCCTCTTTTTAGTGTTTGCCCATATGAACACATAAAAGAACACCACAGCAAATCAATCCAGTTTGACTTTTAGACTATTGTAATTTTTCACTATGTAGGTGTTATTATATGTACAATGGCTAGAGCGTCTTAAAAAAAAAATTATTTGCTAGACTTACTGTGATATTTTCTTATCATAGTTAAAATACAAAAACCAAAAAAAAATAAAATACATATAGGATCTAATTAAGTAGATGAATTTATTTTGATTATTGTTATGTAAAAATGCTGTTACATTTCAATTTAACTTTTTTACTTCGTAGGGATTTGTTGAACGGTTTTTTCATGTTAATTACAATCAAACTAAAGAAGAAAACATCTACAAAAAACCAACTACGTATGGATATAAATTAATCTCAAAAATAATAAAAATTGAAAAATCACGTAACCGTTCACTTTTAAAACAATCTTAATTGTAGCGACTATTGGGGAAACATAATGACTATAAACAAAACCCAATGCATGCATTTATTAAACCCGTGGGAACAGTTGTGGCCAGATCGTGGTGTGAAGTCCAGAAATCGGTTTATCTTTTCTCTCTATAAAAGAATCTAAGAACAACCAAAGAAATCACTACTATCCATTCTCACAACATCTACAAAAAACACCAAACAAGTTCCTACTCATTTTTATCATAACAATGGATTCGCAAACAGTCAAAATCAACGAGATCACCAAGGAAAACCATACAATGGAAGAAGCGATCAAAACGCTGGAGGCGGAAAATGCAAAACTTGAACACCAAATTAAACTGATGGAGATACATCAAAAGCACGACGAAGCGGTTATAGATGTGCTGAAGAAGCACATCGAAGAGCGGAGGGCATTCAACCGTTTCAATATGGATGCTTCAAATTTTGAACCACACAAGGTTGCAGAAAGGGAGAGGATAAGGGAAGCTTTCGAGGCGGAAGCAGAAACGCGCAAAGCCGCCAAGGCTTCTGAGGCTGGGCCCAAAAAAGATAAGAATTAAATTGTATTAGGTTTATTCCTTACATGTTCATCCATTCTGTAATCTCTCCAAGGAGAATGAAAAAATTTTAATTGTCTCAGATCAAGATTTCTTAAGGTATTGATGCAAATATTTTTTCTTAAACACAATTTAGATAAAAAAGAAGTTAAAAAACATGATATAATCAATATAGTCAACTTAATCTAATATACGAAAAAGGAAAAACAATTTGCATTTGAAAAATAGATATATTTTTTGTTTTTTGATTTATGAATATAATTCAAAATGGAGTCTACAAAAACAATGACTAAACAAAACTGAACTTCTATGTGTCCTAACAATTCTTTTTGACGATTATCGTATTTCACGTAAATAAAAACATAGTCGAAAACATTACATTACAAGATAGCTATTAGAACACATAGAGGAAACAAGTAGATGTGACTACGAGGAATCTCGTCGGAAAAAGGATTGTATTTAGTGCTAACAAATAGACAAGTGGTTTTTTTTTGAATTTTTATACATACATCACAAAATTTAAATTTACAATTTAGATATCAACGGAAAAAATATGATTTTCCGTTATTTTTTTGTTAACCTGAGGTTGGTTTAGAAAAGAACAAATTAAAAACAAGAATTCGGGAAAACGTGAAAGAACAAGTGTATACAGTTCATGTATCACTTACCAAAAAAACGACTCATGTAATTAATTTAAAATCGACTTTTTAATTCGTTCTCACAGATGAAGACACCTTTTTAAAAAAAAAAACATTAATAGTTGGTGTGTTATTTTTGCGATGCTTTTAGAATTTTTTATTTTTTATAATAGAGTGTTAAATATTATATATTATATTTTATAATAGATTAAACCTTTATAATTATTTTATGGTTTATAATGTGTATTGAAAATAAACAAAAATTTTACAGAAATAATAAAATAAATTTTTAAGATTCACTTTGTTGTTCTTAGACAGTCAAAGATTACAAAAATATAATCTTTTATTTTTTGGTCCTCGAACATTTTTTGTACATGCATTTGTATGCTGTAAGACCACATGACGAGTAAGATTACATCGACAAGATTGAAACCGATATAACTCGTAACTTTTTAGCTTCCTAAAATTATGATATCTTTGACATTTTAACATGTCCATTGTCTTTAATGGTTTCCCGTTTTAAAATTTACGTGTTATTATTGTTTCATGTGTAAGTTATTCTTTATTAATGACTCTTAATTAGTGTGCTGAAAAAATTCTTACCATTAAAAAAATTTACACATCAATGTCTCTTGCCAGTCATCTATATATAGAGTTCTTTTTATTGGTTCATTCATAAATTCTTGTAGGTAAAAAAATGACTCCATGGAATAAACCTCCCGCTGGTATTCTGAAGATCAACGTAAGTGGTCACTCTGATGAACAAATTCGTTTGTCTTTGATTGGTTGCCTCATGCGGAGTACGTCGGGTCATTTTTTTTCTGGATATTACGGTACTAGAGATTTTGCAGATCCGCTATATACTGATTTGTTGGCTATATATTATGGTTTTAAATTAGCCGACGATGAAGAACACGGTATATTGAGGTCGAGTCTGACTCAGCAACAGCAGTTCACCTTGTCAATAATCCGAACCAGAACGCAAATTATAGTGATATTCTATTAAATATACGTAGATTAAAGGACATGGCAGCACCATCTTGTATTCTTCGATACGTTGAAAGATCTTCAAATCTTATGGCTATAAGACTGTCATCGTATTCGATCCAAAAAAGAGTACCAATCACACATTTGAATTCATGTCCAGCAGAACTCTTCGAAGAACTTGCGGCTGATTGGTATTATTCTGCCTAGAAGATATTTTCGAATTTTTCAACCTCGCAACGTTAAAACTGTTGCAGAACACAAAGAGGAATAACATTCGGAAGCCCGTCAGTAAACTATTTTATTTTAAAATTGATTATAGAAAATTTTGTTGATTGAACAAAATCAACAAAATTATTTTGTTGATTGTCAATTAAATCAACAAATTTATTTTGTTGAAATTTATGAAATTATTTTGTTGATTTCTTTTACTGTAAAAGAAATTTATGAAATTTCTGAAGAAGAACTACTTCATTTATTTTTGTGTTTTAGTTTTACTGTTTTTTTAAAAAAATAACAGTAAAGAACCTCATTAAACAAAAACATAGTCAGATAACATACTCTTTAATGTGTCTCTATAAATCTCTATAAATCAGTAAAACACTTAAAAGAATCTCACAAAAAGTATCTAATTTAAATTATTAAATACTCAAGAGAACTTTATAAATTTTTTTTAATTTAAATTAGAATTAAGATAATTTTTAGAAAATATTAAATGTTTTTATAGAGATGCATTAAGGTTTCTACAAAAAATACCAATGTCCTAATGAGAGATTTAACAGCATTTTTTCATATCGTTAATTTTTAGTTTTGTGTATAATATATAAATTGTTCGAAAGAATGTTCTTCGATGCTTTTATAAAGAGAAAAAAGAAACTGACTATGTGACTGCACCACACGATTTTGCCAAACAACTTTTTGCACGCATTTAATACATCTCAATAATACTTACCATATGAAAAACAAAGAAGTTCAAAGGTCAGTTTTAAATTTATCTTTATAAACTGTTAGGTCCTGTTAACTCACTATATAAGATGATATAGTAAGCACAATCTGTATCACAGTATATCAATATGAGAGATTGAAAACAATAAACTCTTATTCACAAAGCTTCAATGGTTACAAAGACTCTCTCAGTGATTTATATTGTATCACTAAGAGCTGCTAGGGTTCTAAACAATGTACTCGATAACTCAACTCATATAGAGTAACCCTAATCTGTGTTTATATAGACACAGTTACAAAATCAATCTCTGATTTGATATCCTATAAATCAGCTAATAAATCTATCAATCAAAGATTGCTACTGTTTTCTGTTTGGTTTCCATAGTCAGCAAATCACTCCTCCGCTTCTATCCTTCCTTGAAGTATATCCGCTTCTGAGCTCTTTCCACGTGTAAACTCTGACGAGTCTTGACTATGTAAACTCTGATCAGACTTTATTAAACTCTGTCAGACTTTACTAAACTCTGATCAGCTTCTAGCTTAAACTCTGATGACTCCTGTTCTAAAACAAACCTTAAGAACATTAGTGATCATCAATTATATCTAACAATCTCCCCCAACTTGTGCATAAATAAGTTATGTGCAAGTTAACAGATAATTGATGATGTCAAAACATTTAAGTCAAATGCAACAGAGTTTAACTATATAACAGAAAACTTTTAAAACTTACAGATACTTTACTCCTTAGCTGCATAGACACCATTTGCTGTCTGTAGATACCCTCTGAGGAGTTCTCTTTCAGCTTCCTCAAGTACTGTAATCATTTGTCTCTTGATCTCTCTCAGCTCTGGATCTGAAACTCCAGTTTGATAAATTGCAGCTCTGAGATCATAAATCTTGTTCTTCTTCAAGTCTCTATCCAGCCTGATATTGTAAGCTTTATCAGACTCTTCATTAAATGCAAGAGTTCTGATTCCACCTATTGTTTCAATCTTTGCTGAATTTTTCTTCATCTCAACCAGCTGTCCTTTATGATTGAGGTATTTAGGAATGAAAGGTCCAGCATTTTTGTTTCCTGTAATACCCATCTTTCTTCTGATTTGATCTTTGAGCAGGTTTGAGATGTGTTGGCATGACTTGTTCTTTATCTGAAATATGTGTGATACATATCTCAATTCTTCCCAGTGTTTAGCATATAGATCTGCTTCAAGTACTCTAAACACTGTTCCATCAGACATGAAGTAGATAAGAACATTATCTCCTCTGTCATTCTTCACCAACTGGACTGAATCTAATTTGTCCATTTTTTCTTGTAAAGCTCCAGTCTTGGGAGCACATAGAGATGAGGGGTCATCTGGTCTTGATCCTATACTCTGATCAAATTTTTCATATTTGGATCCCAGCCCTCCTTTATCTCTTCCTGCTTTACGATGAAAGATTGGTTGAATTGGTCCTTTTTCAAAGCTTATCTCAGTCATCAGACTAGGCTTTGCAAATCCAGCTAGTGGAGTAGTTGTTGGTTTGAACACAGCTTGAGCTTTGTCAGAGGTTGTGTCCTTCTTTGCTTCCTTATTAACTTGAGCTATGTCAGAGGTTAATCTTTCTTTTTGAGGTTCTGCAACATGAGCTTTGTCAGAGATTGCATCCTCTGTCTTCTTTTCCTTTACAACTTGATTCTTGTCAGAGGTTGTAGACTTCTTCTTATCCCAGCCTTTCTCCAGATGTTCATCTACTTTGCTTTTACCCTTGGAAGTGTATTCATCTTCAGAGTATACCTTTTTGACTGGTAAACTCTGATCAGCAATAGTAGGTTCCTTAATCAATATTCCTTTTTCTTTTGGTTTGACAGTTGACTTTGCAGGCTTTTGGATCTTTCCAGAGTTTATGGCTTCAATATGTTCCTTTTTCAGCTCAGCTTCCTCTGCAGCAATCAACTCCAAATCCAATTTGGCTTCTGGATTTTCTTGTTCAAAAACCAATCTAGCAAGCTCTTCATCAGTCAATGGTTTATCTGATCCAGCCACTGGTCTGTGCTTTGATCCAGATGTGACATTATGTGTTGGAGCAGACTTTGTGCTTTGCTTAGATTGTTTTTGACTGTCAGAGTTTGAAACTCTTCCACCAGTCCCTGCTTGAAATCTCTTGTGCTTTGTGAAGTCATCCACATCATCATCATCATCATCCTTCTTCTTTCTCTTCAGAGTTTGAGTAGTAGACTTACATTTGACTTTAGCTACTCTCTCCCCCTTTTTGACATCATCCTCATCAGGAATCAGAATTGATGTGATCAGAGAAAGTGAAGTTTGGATGGCTTCAAGCTGCTTGGACATCTTTTCTTGATTTGATTCAATCATGGTCATCCTTTTGTCCAGAGATTCATTGGCAGTCACCAGCTTCTGTACATTTTCTTTCAGAGGTAGCATGGTCCTTTTCTTTTCCAGTTCATTTGTCTCCTTGATATTTGCCACCTCTGTTCTTAGACTATCTATTGATTTAGATGTCTGGGCATGAGCAGGATGAAATGTCTTCAGATAGAGAATTGTGCCTTTGAGGCTTGACATAACATCAGAGTTTGAAATTTTATTCTCTGCCATAGAGAGAAAATCTTCAGCTTTTGCTGGCTCCAGAGAATGTTGGTGGCTCCACCAGAGTTTATCCCAGACTTCATTTGGTGGATCAACCTGAAGATCCCTGGGAAGTGGCTCAGAGTCTGTATTCAGAGTTTGTAGCCTTGCATTGTACTGGCTAGTAGACTCCCACTTTTGTTGTGTCAGAGGGACTCCATCATCTTCATCCTTGTCAGTATCTGAACTGTCATCATCATCAGTATCAGCATCAGAGTTTGCTTTGTCAGCATCAGGAACAGGATCAGCAACTTTCTCCACAGTATCTTGAGCAGATTTTTCTTGAGCTTCAGACTGTGATTTGATAGGCTCTTCACCAGTCTGAGCAAGAGACTGTAGAGCTTCCATAGCTACTCTGTCAGATTCATCAACTACATCAGACCTGTAGTTTTCTGGAGCTGTATCATGAACTATGGCACCCTCTGGAATTTTCATTGGAGAATTAGGAATTGGAGTGGAGGGTCCATGATCAGATAATGGAGTATGAGGATGAGACATGTTTGCTCCAGCTTCAGTTGTAACTGGTTCATCACACTTTATTTCTTCATCTACTTCATAGGATGAAGTAGATGCTGTAGGAGATGGTAGAGGAACAGCTTGGATAGGAAGCACCATCAGAGCTTGAGAATGTTCAGCAACTGGAGTTGATGGTGTTTGGTCTTCCTCAACTGTGAAGTCTGTGATTTCAGTAACTGGGACTTTTGCTCTTGCAGGCTTTTGAGCCCTTCTTTTGAATCTGGCTGGCTTCTGAGGACTAGCTTGAACAGGTTCAGAGGCTGTTGTAGGAGTAGGTTCAGAGTTTGCATCTTGTGCAGGTTCTAGATCATCGTATTCATATGCTGCAACAAGTCTTCTTCTTTTCTTCTGCTTTTGAGGAGTAGCAGCTTCAGTATTTACTGGAATTTCAGAGTTTGCTTGAGGGTCAGAGTTTAAATGAGCCTCAGAGTTTACTGGCTCATCAGTGTTTGTCTGTTCATCAGTGTTTGGTTTCAGAACATGTGTAGCAACAGAGGTTCTTGTTCTTTTGGCAGTAGAAGGGGCTGCATCAGACTTTGCAGCCCTTTTGGACTTGGATGCAGAAGTTCTGGGTGCTTGAGAAGAGACTGGAGATTGTTGATTTGCTGGAGGCATGTTCAGTCTATCTCTAATTTGAGCTGGAACTTGTAACGGCCTGAGAACTGGCCTCTTTTCATCTTTAGAGATGAGATCTTTGAAAGCCCTTTTATGCAACTTAAAAGGTCTGATCTCATCATCAAATGCTACCTCTCCAACAGATGCATTGAACAATAATTGGCAAAATCGAGAAAAATAGACAACTTTACGATTTTCATTCATTCTTTCACCAATATTTCTAATAACTAATCTACCATAATCGAAATTAGTAGAATAGATCAGAGAATACCCAATTTGTAGCATGTCCATGGGTATTGCATCCCAGTTGGTAGATTTCTTCTGAAAAGCCCTGGTTATGCAATCAAAGAAGAAACTCCACTCCTTCCTTAGTCCAGGACGCTTCAGTTGGCCCAATTTGTCCAGAGAGTCATAGTAGCCCAAGTCAGTCATCATGACTCTTAGATTTGCATCGCCATTTGTGATGTAATTTGAATGTTCAGGTAGGTTAAGAGCTTGACGGACTGTGGCTGGAGTGACAGCATACTCCTCTCCTTCATAAGAGAATACAATGGATGGAGATCCATTTGTACCACCATTATCATAATGACCCGTCCTCCAAAAATTTATAATCTGACTTCCAGAGAGTCTGGCAGGAGCTGTAAGGGCTGTGGCTAGAGCACTCTGTGCCAAGAAGCGCTGGAAGGGATGATAATCCCTTGGGGCTTCAGCAGTGTCAAGGATGGCTGCATAGTTATTGGGGACAAAGTCCACACCTGCATGGGTGAATGTAGTAGTTGCCATTATATCAGAGATTGTGAGTATGGAGAAGTGTTTGAGAAAATGTGTGTGAGAAGATTTGAATTTCAGAGAGAAGAGAGTAAGAGTTTGTTGAGAGTGTGTAAAGATTAAGTGTAAAAGTGAAGAGGAAGCAATAAAATCTGATGATAAACTCTTCAGATTTTGTTTAGCTGTACACGCTTGGCTTCTGTGTTCACTTGGACACCTGTCAGATTTTAACTGGTAGTTGAATGTTAGTGGGATAGAGAAACGAGAGTAATAATCATGAGCGCAGTAAAACATGTGCAGTAGTAACTGCTGATTACACGTTCTCCTATGAAAATGTTTTTCATGCAAACCCACTAATAATACATCCGTTTGGAACACTCTCTTCACATTCTCTGTATATTTGAACTCCTGAAATGTACAAGATTTTAAAAATCAAGATTAAATCTCTCGAATTTTAAACTCTGAGATTTTTATCAAAGAAAATAAATTTCTAAGTACCTCAGAATAAAGACATGATTTTCAGAATATTCATCAATAGATCAGAGTTTGTCATAGAATCCATAGCTCAATAATGTGCTTGTGAAATAATGTGTGTGATTTAACATATGAAATCAGAGACTAGAGAATTTCACAATTTCGTAATTATAAGGTAGACAAGAATAATTTATTTAAACTCTCAAGACATAGACAAAAGATATACTCTGATGGAGAAATATATAAAGTAACCTAACCCTTTTTTTTTTTTTTTTTTTCAAGGACGCTTTTCAGTGTAAATGAATCACGACCTTTAAATATTATTTTGCAACAGTATTTCTCCAGTAATCAGAGATTGTGACTGGTCACCATAGATTATAAAATCTTGGCAATTACTTAATACCAGTAAGTGTTAGGGTCTTCCCAGTCACTGTCATATAGACATCTAAGATCTCAAAGGAGTACCATGCTTATTTGCAGGGGTATGTATATGGCATCAGAGTTTATAATCACTGTCTAATTTACTGAGAGAAAATGCAAATTAGTCAGTCTCACTTATAATTAAGATATGTGAAGTAATAGAGTCTCAATGATATCAACATGCATATAGTGTAAAGTAGTAGCACAAAATTGAGATCAAGATTTAAGGAACTGAACTGAGATTCATGATTACTAATTCATATCATGCTTCATAGTATCTTCACAGGTTTGTTTTCTCAGAGAAATAAAAAAAATGAGATTATTAATCAAGATTCAGAGTTTACAAATATCAGAGAATATCGTCAGAGAATGACGATCAGAGAATATCGTCAGAGTATAGCACACAGAGTATATCAGCAGAGAATGTCATCAGAGTTTAACAATCAGAGTATATTATGGCAAATGTGTAATACATATGGTAATTTGACAATTTAAATTTGAAAGATCTGACCATTTTGTTTACTCAGTTCCTGATATCATTCCTAGCTCATTCACCAGTCTAGTAAAGGTTGCTTCACTTAGTGGTTTGGTGAATATGTCTGCTAGCTGCTGTTCAGTAGGAACAAAGTGAAGTTCAATGGTTCCTTCCTCCACATGCTCCCTTATAAAATGGTATCTTATGCTGATGTGCTTTGTCAGAGAATGTTGAACTGGGTTTCCTGTCATAGCAATAGCACTTTGGTTATCACAATAAATAGGAATTTTAGAAAAGGATAACCCATAGTCCAACAGTTGATTCTTCATCCAAAGAATTTGAGCACAGCAGCTGCCTGCAGCTATATACTCTGATTCTGCTGTTGATGTTGAGATTGACTTTTGTTTCTTGCTATACCAAGAGACAAGTCTTCCACCCAGAAATTGACAACTCCCACTTGTGCTTTTCCTGTCAATTTTGCAACCTGCAAAATCTGCATCAGAGTATCCAATTAGACTAAAATCTGATTCTCTAGGATACCATAATCCCAATGATGTGGTTCCTTTGAGATATCTGAATATCCTCTTTACTGCAATCAGATGAGGTTCTCTTGGATCTGCCTGAAATCTTGCACATAGACATGTGGCATACATGATGTCTGGCCTACTTGCAGTTAGATAAAGCAAGGATCCAATCATTCCTCTATAGTTTGTGATATCTACTGATGCACCAGTGTCTTTGTCTAGTTTGGTTGCTGTTGCCATAGGGGTAGTTGCAGCTGAACTGTCTTGCATACCAAATTTCTTCAAAAGATTTCTGGTATACTTGGCTTGATTTATAAAAATCCCATCTTCAGTCTGTTTAACTTGTAAACCCAGAAAATAGCTGAGTTCCCCCATCATGCTCATTTGGTACCTAGACTGCATGAGCTTGGCAAATCTTTGACAGAGTTTAGCATTAGTGGAGCCAAAAATAATGTCATCAACATAGATTTGAACTAAAAGCAGATCATTACCATGATTCAAATAAAACAGGGTTTTATCTATGGTACCTCTAGTAAATCCACTTTCAAGAAGAAATTGAGCCAGAGTTTCATACCATGCCCTTGGAGCCTGCTTTAGTCCATAAAGTGCTTTGTCCAACCTGTAGACATAGTCTGGATGTTTTGGATCCACAAATCCTGGAGGTTGTTCAACATATACCTCTTCATCCAGTTTTCCATTTAGAAAAGCACTCTTGACATCCATCTGAAATACTTTGAATTTCTTGTGAGCAGCATAGGCCAGAAAGATTCTGATTGCCTCCAATCTTGCAACTGGAGCAAATGTCTCATCATAATCAATACCTTCCTGTTGTGAATACCCTTTTGCTACAAGCCTTGCTTTATTCCTTGTAATGACACCCTCACTGTCAGTTTTGTTTCTGAACACCCATTTTGCACCAACTATGGATCTATCTTTAGGTCTTGGTACTAGGGTCCATACTTTGTTTCTCTCAAACTCATTTAGCTCTTCTTGCATTGCTTGTATCCAGTCAGCATCTTGAAGAGCTTCCTCCACCTTTTTAGGTTCTGTTTGTGACAGAAAACAATGATGTAAACACTCATTAGCTGTAGCTGTCCTTGTTTGCACACCTGCTTCTGGATTGCCAATTATTAAATCAGGTGTGTGAGATTTTGTCCACTTCCTAGCATGTGGAAGTTGACCATTTTCATCATTGGATCCTCCCCCTTGATCCATGCTCTCCTGATTCTGTTGATTATTCTCTGTAGCTCCCCCTAAGTTTGTGCTATCAGAGTTTGAATCAGTATTCTCTGATGAGTTTGAGTCAGCATTCTCTGATGAGTCTTGGGTAGAGTCTGGAACATTCTGATGCTCCCCCTCAGCAATTGCTTCATTATTATGAACTTGTAAAGTTTCACCAGAGTTTGCTGTATTTTGGTCACAGTCAGAGTTTGACTGTTCATCAGAGTTTGTTGAATCAGAGAATATTTCTTCATTTTCAAAATGCAGTTCTTCATGATCATCCATATCTGCTAAGCCCATGATTCTTTTGTCATCAAATGACACATGTATGGATTCCATGATCACCTTGGTTCTGAGGTTATAGACTCTGAAGGCCTTTGTTATCAGAGGATAACCTACAAAAATGCCTTCATCAGCTTTTAAATCAAACTTGGTAAGCTGTTCTGGATGAGTCTTCAATACAAAGCATTTGCACCCAAATATGTGAAAGTACTTCAGATTTGGCTTCTTTTTCTTCACCATCTCATATGGGGTCTTGCCATGCTTATTGATCAAGGTTGCATTTTGAGTGAAGCAAGCTGTTTGAACAGCTTCTGCCCAGAAATAAGTAGGCAATTTAGCCTCATCAAGCATAGTTCTAGCAGCTTCTATAAGAGTCCTGTTTTTCCTCTCAACTACACCATTTTGCTGTGGTGTACCAGGTGCAGAAAATTGTTGCACTACACCTCTTTCTTTGCAGAACTCTTCCATTGTTGAATTTCTGAACTCAGTTCCATTATCACTTCTAATGATCTTTACTTTGTCTTCAGATCCATGATCCAGTTGCTTCACATGATCCATCAGATGCAAGGCTGTTTCATCTTTAGAGTGAAGAAAATATACCCAAGTGTATCTGGTATACTCATCAACAATGACAAGAGCATATTTCTTCCTTGCAATGGATGGTACATTGACTGGTCCAAATAGATCAACATGTAGAAGATGATATGGTTTGTTTATTGAGAATTCAGTCTTACTCTTGAAAGATGTCTTTCTCTGCTTGGCTTTTTGACATGAATCACATAATCCATCAGATGTAAGTAGTGATTCAGGGAGTCCTCTCACAAGCTTTTTCTTTATAAGCTCATTTATGGAGTTGAAATTCAGGTGTGAGAGCTTCTTGTGCCATTTCCAGCTTTCTTCTGCAGAGATCCTTGTAGACAAGCAAATTGCTTTTCCTTCAGAGTTTGTAGGCAAGTGGATTTCATAAATATTCCCATGTCTGTGAGCAGTTACTGCCACTTTGCCTGTTGACTTGCTTACTATCTCACTGTGTTCTTCATAGAAATCAACATGATATCCTCTGTCACAGATCTGACTGACAGAGAGTAAATTGTGTTTCAGCCCTTGAACAAGAGCTACATTTGATATGATGACATTTCCAAGATTGATGTTGCCATATCCCAGAGTCCTTCCTATGTTGCCATCTCCATAAGAAACACTTGGGCCAGCCTTCTTCACAAACTCTGATAGCAGGGCCTTATTTCCAGTCATGTGTCCTGAACATCCACTGTCCAAGACTAGAATGTTCTTCCTGTTGCCCTGCAATCACAAAGACCACTAATTGTTAGTTTTAAGGACCCAGACTTGCTTGGATCCCTTGGCCTTATTAAGTTTGTTAGCTTTTGCAGCGGTATTATTATCAGAGTTTGAGCTAACAGACTTTGCAACAGAGTTTGTACTAGAAACAGAGTTTGTACTTGCAGAGTTTTTATTAACCTTTAAAGAAGGTTTCAATTGATAATAATCATAATACAAACTATGATATTCTTTGCAAGTATAAATAGAATGCCATAAACTACCACAATGAAAACATGGATCTTGTGGTTTATATCTAATACTACTTTTTCTAACTCCAGACTTTGTAGGTAAAGAGTTAATGTCCTTGTTCTTCCTGCAAAAATTAGCAAGATGATTAGTATTACCACAGTTATGGCATGTCTTCCTAGGTGCATTTGGAACAGGCATGTAGTTATTACTCTTGTCTATACCAATCTTGCCATTCCTATTTTTCCTAGGCTCCTTGTTTTTGTCATCAGACTTTACCTCTTTAAGCTTATGTTTAAGCTGTTTCTGAGTCATCAGTCCTATGTTAACCTGTTTGGGCTTATCAGATTTTAAATTTTTGTTAATCTCTGATTTTGGTCTACTCTGTTTAGACTTAGAGGATTCAACAACAAATTTGACAGGTTTAACCTTAGGTTTTTGAGTTTTAGTAAACTCTGTTTTTGATGACTCAGCTTCAGAGTTATCAGTGTAACCTAGTCCCTTCTTCCAGTTTCCACTACCTAAGATATCCTGAGTGGTTTTGCCTGAATTAGTCCATGTCTTAATGATCTCCCTTTCCTTAGCAAGTTCTGATTGAAGAGATGCATACCTTTTTGATAATTCATCTTTGACAATGACAGCATCATCTCTTTCTTTTTGAACTTCCAACATCTGAACTAATTCTTTTTCTAGAAAATCATTCCTTTTCTTTACACTCAGAGTTTCAGATTTTAATCTTTCATTTTCTAAAGTCTGATCTCTAAAGCTGATATGTAAAGTTTTAAGAAACAATCTTAACTCAGTTATATCTTCAGTATCAAAGGCAAGAGTAGAATGAGGTACCTTAGCAGGAGATTCAGAGTTGTTGTCAGTGTTTGCCATCAGAGCATAATTGACTTCTTCTTCTGAATCAGATGTATCTGTCCAGTTTCCTTTCTTGGTGATAAAGGCTTTTTCTTTTTCCTTCTTGGCTTTCTTGCATTCAGATGCAAAGTGTCCCTTTTCACCACAGTTGAAACAGGTATATTTGTCAGCTTTTCCAGCTTTCCCTTCTTTGCCCTCATTCTTCTTAAAGTTCTTCTTGTCATTAACTCTGTCAGAGTTTCTGTCTTTCCTTGAAAAACTTTTGCCTTTGTTGAACTTTTTGTAGGCCAACTTCTTGAAGCTTTTCACCATCAATGCTGCTAACTGCATCATCTCATCATCACTTTCTTCAGAGTCTGAGGGAACATCAGAGTTTGAGTCATCAGAGTTTGATGACTCAATGTCAGACTTTGTGACATGAGCTTTTCCCTTGCTCTTAGCAGCTTCCTCTTGAACTTTCAGAGCAACAGACTTTGATTTTCCTCCATGTCGTTTGCTTCTTTGCTCCATCTCAAGTTCATGAGTCTTCAGTCTCCCATAAACATCATCAAGAGACATTTCTCCAAGATCAAGATTGTCTCTTATTGTAGTGACTTTCAAATCCCATTTTTCAGGAAGAGCTAGAAGGAATTTGAGGTTTGAGTCTTCAAGATCATATTCCTTGTCCACCAGAGATAAGTCATTCAACAATTTGACAAATCTGTCATACAGATCTGTCAGGGACTCACCAGATTTTGAGTCAAAGTGCTCATACTCCTGTGTAAGGATTGTTTTTCTGTTTTTCTTAATGGCCTGAGTTCCTTGACATCTGGTTTCCAGAGCATCCCAGATTTGTTTAGCAGTTTTGCACCCAATCACCCTATTTGACATTGCATTATCAAGGGCACTATGCAACAGATGCTTCACTTTTGCATCTTTACTGATAGATGAGATGTCCTCTGGAGTATAATCTTTCTTTTCTTTTGGAACCATCTTTTGAGGTTCATCTGCAATCCCAACTGAGAGCTTGGTGGGCATGTGTGGTCCATCATAAATCCTGTCAAGGTATTCTGGATCAACAGAGTCTAAGAATATGATCATTCTTTCTTTCCAGACTGGATATTCAGATGCCTTAAGGATTGGAACTCTAAAGGATGAAGCTTGTGATTTTTCAGACATGATTGTGTTTAAGATCTCACTGTAGTAATCTTAACAGAGCTGGCTCTGATACCACTTGTTAGGTCCTGTTAACTCACTATATAAGATGATATAGTAAGCACAATCTGTATCACAGTATATCAATATGAGAGATTGAAAACAATAAACTCTTATTCACAAAGCTTCAATGGTTACAAAGACTCTCTCAGTGATTTATATTGTATCACTAAGAGCTGCTAGGGTTCTAAACAATGTACTCGATAACTCAACTCATATAGAGTAACCCTAATCTGTGTTTATATAGACACAGTTACAAAATCAATCTCTGATTTGATATCCTATAAATCAGCTAATAAATCTATCAATCAAAGATTGCTACTGTTTTCTGTTTGGTTTCCATAGTCAGCAAATCACTCCTCCGCTTCTATCCTTCCTTGAAGTATATCCGCTTCTGAGCTCTTTCCACGTGTAAACTCTGACGAGTCTTGACTATGTAAACTCTGATCAGACTTTATTAAACTCTGTCAGACTTTACTAAACTCTGATCAGCTTCTAGCTTAAACTCTGATGACTCCTGTTCTAAAACAAACCTTAAGAACATTAGTGATCATCAATTATATCTAACATAAACCCTCGACTACAAACCCATTGAACAGTTAACGCAGTTTACAAATTCCAAGCCAAAACCCTTTTAATACAAATGGGCTCACAATCACCATCAAAAACCATTCGAATCATCGCCGATAAGAGTGTTTTGGAAGAAAGAATAAAATGCTTGGTGGAGGAAATTGCCAATCTTCAGGAGAACTTAAGGCTAATGGAAAATCAACTTGCGCACCATCAAATTGTGATAGATTTGATGAAGAAACAAATTGAGGAAAGAAGTGCCAGGGAAGATTTCATTCCAGTTGAAGTCGAAAGCCGGAAAGCCTCGAAGGTTATTGAGGCTGAACGCAAAGAAGATAAGAACTAGATAACAGTAATTACTTTTCTTTACATGTCGATGTAATTTTTCAGCGGATGAACAAAAATGAAAATTCATGTTTTTGATCTAAAGTAACTTTTATTGATATATTGGCACACATTTTTTTTATAGTTGTAAAAATGTTTAAATTCAAAAACGATGTTTAAAATGACGATTCTTAATTTTTTTTCAAACAATCAATATATGTGACACGGGGAAGGCAGTATTAGAAAAAAAATATAAAAAAAGAAATCAGATTAAGAACACTTAATGGAATATATGCATAAGAAACACCTTCCTGAATTAGATACGTGTTTTCATATGTGTTCTATTAGTTAGTTTGTAACATAATTTTTCCAGTGCGTGCGTTGCACATGAAACATTAGGAAATATAAAGAAATAAAATTGTAGTTTTTAAAAATTAATTTTTTTGATCGTAATGAATTTTTTTAAATTAACATTCATTTTTAATTGTAATAATTGGATTATGTAAAAAATTTATTAACTTTTTTGAAATGATTCTTGTTGATGAATCACTTCAAGACGCAGTTCCATATATTGTTCGAGAATGTTTAATCATATACGTTGCATATACGTTTATGCTTGACTACATTGACTGCAACGTTTACTTTTTTTCTTGCAAGTTTTTTAAGACTTTTATCTTTGTAACATTTTTGATATTCTCTTTAGTGTTTTAAAAGTATAAAAGCTTATACATTTATACGATTTTGGGGAGAGTAATAAACAGTTTCCATGTTTAGAACCCATTGGGGAAAAAAAAAATATAAAAAACTGTCGGGAATAAGAATTAAGCTAAATTGTAGTTAATTTTTGAATTCACTGATGCGTTTGATTTGAAAGAAAAATGCTTGCTCACGCCGATTGAGGAAACAAAAAGCAAACAGCAAAAACACAATCAATGCACGTACTAAATGCGCTTGTTCAGGTTTTTGGTTTAACGTGAGGTGAAGTGTCGAGTATCACTTGTTGGGATTGTGTTCAAACAAAGCTTTTATTGTTTTTGTCAACGTGTTCCTTCATGGGTTCTTTTTTATAAGTTTTTTCGTTTTTTGTTGTAGGATAAAAAATCGTGCCATAACGGGAAAAAGCATCGTGATCCATAATTATTTAAAAATGAAAAACACTAGATATTTATTCGTTTGTGGTACTTACCTCGTATAACCTACATATTAAGAACCCATCTAAGATCACTACCCAGAAAGCGAAATTCATCCCATTTTTAATTCTATATAAAATCCACTGGAATCTTGAATATGTTCCAAACACTTTCAAAAACCTAACATCCTATGACTTTTTGACGGAGAGGTACTATAGATCGCAACTAAAACAAAAAAAAACACATCTTATACTTATTATGAAAGCCGAAAGATTAACACATTCCGCAAATTTCTCTCTGAAGAAAACATAACTCTTCAAAAAACGACGTCAACCACATGTAGTTTAACATAAAAAAAAAAGTAACTGTGGATTCATTTACAGACATCTATCAATCTTAACTTTATATCAAAGTTTTCTTTATATATTATATAAACACAAAAAAAAATATCCATAAGATAATGTTATTTTTTAAAAAAATTAAATATAAATAAAAATTGATAAGAATGTACAACTGATATAGTTATTGCTATCAGAATGCACTAAATTCAATTGATAAGTAATGTATTCGCGAAATAAAAAAACGTGGGTGTTTGTTTAAGGTTTATAAGTATCATTTTGTGTAATAAGACAAAAAGCACTTATAAAAAGTTAGGAATGCTATCTTTTTTTTCAAGGATTCTACTTTTTTCCCAAAACAGTTTAATCACTTGTAAGTCTTATCTTACTTCTAACTTCTATTCCATTTATTTATTTTTAAGCAATAATCACTTATTTTAAGCTCACCCATAGTATGATGAAAGCTAGTATAAGACATATCCTTCGAACTTTAAGAGCGTATATTACAGCTGAGATAGTTATTTGCCCTTGTAAGTCTAAATGTAAAGACAACCCTATCTGTTACATAGGGATGATAACTCAACAATAGAACAGGACAAGTAAATAACACTACGCCTGCACCGGAATCGGAAGATACGAAGACAAAGGTTGAAGAAGCCATCTACAGTCTTGAAGGAATAAGCTCACTGGAAGAAGTTCATTAATATGTTCATGCCTCAGTGAAGAATAAAGATTGAAGTATTCAAGATTGTGGAAGCAATGAAGATGTTGTCCAAGTACTTTAAAGATTTCAGTGCAACCCGTGAAGCAAGATATTTCTATATATCTTGGTTGGTTATTTATAATCAACAAACTGAAGCATAAACTAACCCGGAACCGACTGATCAATGTTTGCTGACAAAGACGGTACAATGTTTAACTTCAGTGTTAGTCGCTTGTGAACCAGACCAGTGCACTAAGCGTCAGCACATACGGAGCTTTGCAAAGTATTTATCGATCGAAGAATTGATCCAGTCATATCAAGTCATTTGTTCCAAAGCCAAGTCAAGCCAAATGCCAGCTATGCTAAAGCTTATCGCTCAAATGCCATATGTCAAAGCTTCCACAGAAAGTCATATCAGGAAGTGACATTTTATATATGTGTGCACTTATATATTTGTATATGTACAAATATAATTATATATGTATATATGTATATTTAATTAAATATAATATATATAATATATATGTATATATGTTTTTTTTAAACATATGTATATGTATATTTATATGTATATATATATTTAAATAAATATATATGTATATAGTATATATATTTATATTTTACATAAACATTTATATATTTAAGTGTATATATATATATTATATTATGTGCATAAATATGTGTATATTTATATCTATAGATAATTATATATATATCCCTATATATATTTATATTTATATTTACATATAATTTTATGGATATTATATATATTTAAATATATGAGAATATATTTAAATATATGTATATATATATATTACTATATGTTTATATAATATTATGAATATAATATAAATATATGGATGGAGCAAACTCAAGTCAATCTCAGTCAAAGGAGTGATAACAAGGAAAGTTTTTACTATGTGAGGAGCAACATTTGACCGAAGTCAAAGGCTCTTCCTCACTTTGAAAATACTCTAAGTACCATCTCAAGTGAAGACATGCACTCTTGAGGAGCAAACTTTGACCAAAGTCAAAGTTCGTCCCCAAGTGATGAGAGAGAACAAGGAAGCTATATGAGGAGCAACATTTGACCAAAAGTCAAATGCTCTTCCTCACTTAGAAAATTTTCTAAGTACATCACAATGGAGTATCCACACTCTTGAGGAGCAAACTTTGACCAAGTCAAAGTTCGTCCCCAAGAGATGAGAGAGATCAAGGGAGCATCTTCACTATGGAGCTTGAATTGTACTTAGAATATTTTCTAAGTCACATACATACAACATGGGAGCAACTTCACTTGGAGAGCAAACTTTGACCAAGTCAAAGTTTGCGCCTCCAAGCCATTCCTTCAGTGGTACACTTTGGCTCATCTCTGGAAATTCTACTAAGGCAACATACACTGTACAAGGCGTGGAGCGCAACATTTGACTTTGGTCAAATGTTGCGCCTCCTATCTATCATCCTTGGCGCAAACTCAAAGCTGTACATTTCTGTCTAAGTGGAGTATACAGTGGACACTGTATGGATTGAGTTGGCGCAACTCTTGACTGGTGTGGTCAAAGCGCAAGCTTTGACTCACCTAGTCAAAGCGCTAATTCACTTAGATTTCTTCTAAGTTAAATCACAGTGAACCCCTGTATAGCGCAAGGTTTGACCGCGCAAAGTTTGACTCCCCTCCTGTACACTGGATCAAGCGCAACTTTACAATACATGTATATATATATATATATGTATATGTAACTGGCGCCAATTCATTACACCTGGGAGTTAGTTTATTTCTGATAAATCGAATCCGTCCCGAACGAACTCAAGTCGTCCAGGACGAACTCGTTAACCATGGTTAGTTTATGAAAGCCTATAAATATGTGACTGTGGTTCTCACAATTCACATCATCCTTCGGGATGGATGGCCAAGTGCTATGCACAAACTCTCTCAAATATTCACACACCCTAGCCTAGTTTTGTACCATAAATATTTGTAGTGGATAGGGCTTGTAATATTTAGAGGAGTGGTCATTGTAGCCAACCTTCGGGTTTGGATTTATAGCACCATTCGAGGTATTTATCAATATACAGATATACCTTGGAAAATATTGTGTGTTGGTTTAATATTTTCATATCCTCAAAAACCGACCCAATAAATATCCGGAACATGAAACACATTACAGGACTGCAATTTATTTATCCGCAAGATTCGAAAGAATTTTAAATTGTAGTGAGTACCGTATTCAACCCCCCCTTCTACGATACTTTGGACCTAACAATTGGCATCAGAGCCAGGTTGATTGATATACAAATCAGGATCCTTATCGTACGGAAAATCAAGAACCTAGCTTTTGATATTTGATTAGGGGAAATGTTCTTCCGGTTTGTGTTGCTGAATTTGTCCGTAGGCCTAAGCAAGGATTATCTGTCGGATACTGAACTTTGGACCGGGACTTATAAATTTATACTTTAAATTTTAAAAAGTTTATTTTATAAATTTGACTTAATTTATTTTAAACTTATTAATTGAGTTTATTATGAATTAATTAAATTTATCTTATAAACTTAATTAAATTTACTTTATAAACTTTACTAAATTCATTTAATAAATTTGCTTAAATTTATTTTAGACTTGTAAAGTTTACTCTTAGACTTTATCAAGTTTATCATAAATTTTTATAAATTTATTATTTAAATTTGTATAGTTTATGATTTAAATTTAAGTTAAAATATAAAATATAAATTTAAGAGGATTTAACTGATTATGGATATAAGTTCAAGTTCAAGGGTTCAATTTCGTGTGTTCTGGAAGCTATGATTTAATTGGAGACGAGACGCTTGAATATTTTCAAAAATTTAATTTATCTAATAAATTTTAATATATTTACTAAATGAATTTGAAATAAATTTATTCTAAACTTATTCAGTTTATTATGAATTTATTTGAATTTATTTTTTAAATATAATTAAATTTATTTTATAGATTTGACTAAGTTTATTTTATACTTTATTTTCTTTTATCATTTAAAACTTATTTTTAAATTTATTTTCTTTATAATTTAAACTTAGTTTAAATAATCAAGTGTCCCGTAACCTTTTTAATTATTCTACTCCAAGACAAATCAGATTGACATTTAGTTGAGACAGATCAGGCTGACAGATTACAAGACAAACACCGGGCTTTCAAATACCAGATTCTCAGAACGGGTAATGGAAGTACATTGATGACCCAATCCAATTGATTTCTCAAAGGATTATTAGAAGCAGTTTTTCTATGTTCAACAATGCTGATTGTGATTCGAAGAAGATTTTATATATTGAAGACTGATTGGACACTACTGATAGTGAATTTTGAAGAAGGTACTTCAGGCCTTGATCTGAGTAATTACTCCGACTTGATTATCAGATCACCAGATCAGGATGGGAATTTGCTACATCTACAATGAAGCATCTTTTCAGGGCTCGGAATGTCAACTTTGAATGGCACCACTAGTAGTAGGAAAAGAGAAGTTTTTGCAGAAGAATCTTCAAGGGATTTCAATCTAACTCAGTGATTCATGAATATGCAATTACTCAGTGAATTGTATCAATGCTAAATCCATCCAAAATCAACTGAACCAAAGACAGAGAACTGTGGAGGTTTAAGGATATAATTATCGAGTTACTACCTCACCAAATCAGTTTCGTGCATTTATGCAGAACCTTAGGATTGAACAGAAGAGTTTGTAACTACTGAATTTGACGAAGCTCAAGTCGACGAAAGTTAACACTTTTGAAGAATGTGAGGACAGAACTTCAAGGATTAGCATAACACTGTCTGAGAGGTTTAGTCATGTCAGATTCAGATGGAATCCATTGGTTTCAAGTGGAGACTCTTCGGGGTTCAGTTCGACAGGCTGTTTGAAAACTGAGTTGGTCAGTACACACAATATTGATTGGTATCTTTAGCAAAGAAAGGTTGCTATATATATTGAAGCCTCGACAAACAAGGATGATAAGGTTTGTCTGGAATCTAAGTGGATGCTTTGAGCATCATAACAAGTTCTTATGCTACATAAGGAAAGGTGTGAGATGGATCAGGTGCTGATGAGAAGGATGATTATGGTTATCTGGCTATCCCTAGCATTCTCTGAAGATGACTCAACTCGCACATCTCAGGTACGAATTCTTTCTAACTTTGCAATACTTATTTCATTATATTCAAAGCATGTTATAAATCTCTGAGTAGAATGTTTTAACACACAAGCACAAGCATGATAGCATCACAATAGATAATGTTAAACTAGTATGCTAGATGACCTCTCTAGTAACTAGGTTTGATGATAATCTTGTGCATATGTCTTTAGCAGATTCTTAACATGTGTATGAATATTTAGGAATTGATTATTTGCAATGGTGAGATTAGAAGCTTTCCTTTGGAACACAACTCTTAGTTTTAAGGGTTATGATCCTAGCATGTATAACTTTGTTAAAACACTTTGTTTCAGATTCCCTAGTACAATTAGACTTGCTTATTTATCTGAATTGTTTGTTAAGGAATTTATTTGTTCTATGATGGAATGTCTACCTTGTGTCAATAGAAATTTTAGAACTTCATGTTAGATCTAAAACTGACTTAGGTAATAGAGATAGTATAATGCCATATAACAACAGATTGGAATCAGATCCTTATGCTCTTAGAAGATTATTGAATATATGCAATTCTACTTTATACCTGTTGCACTTGTGTTAATTGGTTTAAGTAGAGAGTACTGAATCTTCTGAATTGCATAACTGCCTGTCTTGCTCTTGTCTTATCTTTGATTGTTTGCCATGTGTATTCAACATCATGTCTGCTTATTTTCATGTCATGAATGCATTTCTTTGTACTTGCATTGAATTTAGAAAAGCATGTTTGAGAATCACAGGCAATGTCTAGATAAGAATTAGCATGTTAAGGTTGCTTCTATTGTTACCACTGTTAAAGAAAAATCTCTAATCCATCCGGACCCAGTTATGATTGGGGACCATAGAACTCTTTCTATTTGTGATTGCAGGTTACATATGATCCATATGATTTTTGGTGCACTCTGTTTCCTGAGTAGCTGAAATCATATGATTCACAAAAAGTACCCTGTTAGCAAATGTGATCATGTGAGCAGTTCCGTCAATAATCTTTGGATGATGACAACAAAGATTCTCTTATGGAACATGCTCCTTTTATGGAATGTCATCATGGAAGCATATCTTTCTTGGAAGAGTCAAAGCACACAAATTCCTAGTATCAGACTGTTCTCTAACAAATGACAGTATGTCAGTTCATGGAATAGTGTTTTATCTCAAATCAGGAAGGATGTGAATTTTGCTCGTAGCTAATATGGAACTTCAACTGAAGATGAAGTGAGCTGTTTTGATAGTGATGCTTCATCGGATGAGTATCAGCTATGGCACTTGAAGCTCTCGCACTTGTATGTCAAAACAAGGAGCTCTTTCTATTCGTAAGAAGAGAATTGGTGAGAGGACTACCTCATCTGGGATTCTATATGGATGAAGCTTATGAGGTATGTCAATAGGGAAGTCGAAGGAGCATCACAAAGAAGCAAAGATATGATCAACATTACTGAGCCGCTTCAGATGATACATATGGATTTCTACGGATCAGTTAATGTTATATCTACAACAAAGCCAGATATCTTTTTGTGATGATCGTTGACTACTCTAGAGTCTTTTGTGTTGTTCATATGTGTTCGAAGGACAAGATGTCACAAATAGAGATTGATCAAGATGAACTCTGATCATTGATAAATCCAGAAAGGCACCATTCTTGTTAGTGGCCAATCAGAAGCAAACACTAACTCTTGGTATGTGTTTGGAGGAAAATGCCTCTTTGCAAGTCTTGCATTTGAAGATCAAAGAATACTTTCCTCGGCTACTCAATGGAGTCTACAGTCTACAGGGTAATTATGATTGATCAATAGAAGGTGATTGTAAGTCTAGACGGGACATTGAACGACACTTTGCTCCAAGCTGTTAAAGGTTATAGTATTGGTTTAATAATGATTCAGATCCAAGCAGAATCTCTTTGCAAGGATAAGGATTAGTAAGGAGATCCCAACAACAGCTTAGGGGGAGCATTTGGTAGATCCACTAGTCAAACTCAACACCACACAAGATAAACAGGACATATCAAGAACGTATCTGCTTAGACAAAGGGTTTGGAGTCAATATCATTCCCGGGTTCTAGTTCTTAAATGTTCCTAACGGTGAAGTGAAGACTGGGAGAGCTATTGTGAAAGGATGTTATTTCTTTGAGTTTCAATCTGAAGTGAAACTCGAGGAAGATTCAGAAGCTCTTAAATGGATCCAGATTGAGTCATTGCACAGCAATATGATCTCAATCAAGTTGTAAAGCAGATTGTGCGGATTCTGATACACTGACTAAAAGACAATTCAGTACTTAGTACTTTTCGGGTATTCAGATTCCAACTGGAGGTTTTTGGCTCTGTTACGAGGGACAAGCCAAATTGGTTGCTTAGAGTTACTTTAAAAGAGAAGGTTATGAAGATGATGGAAATAGAATCTTCAAGTTCAGGACTCTACATCTTAGAGGACTCAACGACCTTCATGATTGAACTAAAGCACCATTGACGAGACTCGGGTTCAGGATATCACAGTGAGCTAGAAGATGAAGCTTTATACAACATTTCAAGGACTTTGCAGTTGCAGATCCAACGGAATTTGTGTTCTCTTTCTTCACCAGCTCTCTATGAGTTGCTATCCAACACCTGATAATCGTCACGGACATGTGAATGCAGATTAGTGATATGATGAGTTTGTTGGAAAGTTGCAATTCTTTATGGCCTACTAGTTAGCCTAAAGAATGATGGCAATAAAAGGAATTCAAGGATCTTTTGAATATGGGCATTTTGGAAGATTCTAGACCTGCCAAGACTTATGCCAACAACCATTGGACTTGATCAGTAAAGAAGGGTACATTAACTGAAATGTCAAGTCTCAGAGGTATTCAACTTATCACTTTACTTAACTGCAAGTAGATCACATACTATATTTTCTATAAGGTATTACTTCTTTCATGAGCATGTCTATCGTATTTCTTGAATGAATTCATGAGTATTAAATTGTCTATACGTAGGACTTGTGAATTTATTTAAAATCCAGTACCTCGTTCTTTTTGCTATTATATGTGATTGCCATGTTTATTTATTTGCATGCTTAGATGGTGATTATGTGTTTTAGCATGAGTATTTGTTATTTCAGATTATTTAAATGTGTTGCATGACAATTAAGTGACTTATTTGTTCATGATTTAAATGATTAGAGATGACATGAAGCATGACTTAATTATGTTAATTTTTCTTGATCTATACCTCTTCAACAATTGGTATCTAGTAGAGAACTTTGTCATAATCTAGTCGTGATATATCTGTATTTGTGAACTTACTTAGGATTATTTTCTAGGTTGAATTCATTTTTATAGGTATAAAATCTGAAGCATGACTTATTTGTTTCTAGACTTGTGACTTGTATCAGTAATTGGTATGTGGTTTGAATCTAGTTAGAATTTAGTCATGATATACTAGTATTTGTGGAGTTACTTAGATTCTCTCTAGGCTAAATCCATTTATATTAGTGTATATACTTGAAGCATAGCTATGTGTGTTAGATATTTGATGAAATATTAATTGGTATTTTATTTCATGTCCAACTACATATAGTTGTGATACTTTTAGTGTTAGTGATATTTTTGCATGCTTATATGTATATCACTAATATTAATTGTCAATATTTTTATGCGAGGAGTTGTGTGAGTCCACTTGTGTTTAATGATTATCTGTATAAGACTCGTGAACTTTTCTTCAACTTTCCCTCGGGCTTGCGAATATCTTTGTATGATTGTCATGATTTTAGTTGTTATATGCTGATCTGATAATTATATGATATTGCATAGGTAATTATTATTTTATCTTAGTTAAATTGTGATCCATGACAATTATATGCCTATTTGTTTCATGATTGACTTTGATAGAATAATAGAAGCATGATTAATTCATCTTTGAAATATTTGATTGGTATCTTTTCTTGATGCTTTAT
Source organism: Daucus carota subsp. sativus (assembly GCF_001625215.2). Taxonomy (NCBI): domain Eukaryota; kingdom Viridiplantae; phylum Streptophyta; class Magnoliopsida; order Apiales; family Apiaceae; genus Daucus; species Daucus carota. Next base: position 8,289,430 of record NC_030381.2, read on the forward strand.
TGATGTTTTATTTGTGAATTGATTGTGATGTATTGGCACTGGTGAAATATTGTTGCATATTTCTTAAAACCACTAGTGCTAATATATTTTAGGTGTTTAATATTCTGAGTACAAGGGAGACAACATAATCTTTATTCTGTCTCGTATTTATGTTCTGGAGTGGTGAGTTTCTTCAAAGAAATTTTCCTATCAATTGATTTCAACAATTGGTATCCACTACTCCATTTCATAAATATTTCTTAGAATATTTTGCATCTATACATGAAGCATCATAGGACGAGACATTGATTATCTAGTATTTGTGTACTTGGTGATCTTTGTCACTTGCAGCGTCTGTTTTGACGATGTGCTAGTATGAGGCTTTTTCACTAATTAGTGTGGCGAGTGCTTTATACACTATAGCGCATAAACTTTTCTTGTTTCCTTTTTAAAATTGTAGTGAGAAACAGGAGTCTGTGTCTTTTTCAAAGACAAGTTCATTTAAACCTTTTATGCATAGATTCAGACTCTCGTACTCAAACCAGTTTTTAATGGAAAACTTTGATTCTTTCATCGGTTGTGATTGTCATTCTTTATGCAAATCATTTTTACAATCACAACTGATTCATTTTTCTCAAAAGATTAAATGCAATTGCTTTCATTTAAAATCATAGATTTTCTAAAATGCATTTATATCTCATTCTGTTCTTCGGAACTTTATCAGCCTCTTGGCTTTCCTAGATAGTCATAAGGTTGAAAACCAACAATCTTTATCCCAGACTATAAAACCAAATTCAGAACACATCCCAACTTTCCCCCTGGAGTGATAAGGAACTTATTAGACTAGAGGTCAATGAGGGAGAAACTGTACTTGTTGCAGCAAATAAGGATGTGAGGGATAGTGTACCCACAGCTCTACCTCTCAAGAAGAAAAGGTGTTTTTGAACTTGAGGTAACTGTTGCTCATCTGTATTCTCTCAAAAGAATATAGAGCTGAAAAGGCAATAAAACAGTCTCTGGAATCATTCTCTCAACAGGATGAGTCCATTGAAATTCGCTCGTCAGCCAGAGCATCTTGTATTGAGTCAAGCACATCATCAGTAATCACTCTGATGAAGAGCCTAAACAGAAAATCTTATGGACACAATACAAGAGAGTGCACAGTATGGTTAAAGGTTTTGTTCCAGAAGCAACTTCTTCATTTACCATTTTACGGTAAATAAGATGGTTGATGCCTTTACAGGTGTAAGGAGGAAACGAGGATCTCAATTGCCAAATCTTCAGGATTCTCGTCTCCCTCCCCAGATAAGAACAGATCTGGATCCAATCGGAATGGATTTCCTATTTATAGGAGATCGGCAACTCTCTGACTATGAGTCAATTTATTGATGAGTCGGTTGAGGATCGGGGATTTACGAAACCCCATTGCACCGCCAGTGACCTCTCTTGAAGGGGCTATGGTGACTTTCTCATGCAGGTACAGAAGACCATACTTTGAGTGCTGAGAGAAACACTATGAGCCAAACACTAAGAGTTAAACACTTGGTGAGATTCTGAGAAGAACCAGTGAGATATCTGAACGAGAAATATGTGAGCATGAGTGAGTGCAAACACATAGGAAATTGAGAAGAGTGAAACACTTGTGAGGTACATATTATAATATTTAGTATCAAAAACTCACATGTTGTTGAAAGAATTGACGGAAGCAACTACGGTTCATTCCATTTCACGGTGTGAACTTGTGGTTGATGATTCTCTTGAATCAAGTGTCTTCACAGACATTGAGGAGGACTTAGGCCTTTGCCATAATTAAGCCTTTGTCTAACCTCCCAGAGCAAACAACTCTGGATCCTTAATTGGATAAGCCACTTAGTGGTTGGCAACTTGTGGACCATGATTCGGATTTATCTGAGGAGTCTACAGGGACTGGGAATTACGAACTCCCATTGCACCACCGGTGACCCCCTTTAAGGGTGGCTAAGGTGATTTTCTTGCAGGTACTCAGCATTTTGGAAGCTCAGCATTTGTGTGGAGGGATACACTTACAGAACTCGTGAGTGACACCCTTACCCAAAAACCGAGAGAAAATTGAGTGTTGAGTGATACACCTGCAGAACATTTTAGTGAGACACCCACTAATTACCAAATTTATACCTAAAGACAAAGTGGATGTTGTTACTGGAATGTCAGTTCTTATTCATTACTTTTCCGTTTGGAACCTATTCTTTCAACATAGGGACCAACCCAATCAAAGAAAACCCTTCTTCTGAACCCTTTCTTCGAACCCTACTTTAGTGTTGTTTAATTCTCTATAAGGAGATTATCTTTTGGTACAGGAAGTATTGCACACATTCCTTGACCATATTTGATACCACATATCCTCGGAGGATTCCACAACTAAGGGGGAGAATATATTTAGGGGGAGAATATATGAAAGGGGGAAGAAAAAGTAAGTTAGCTTTCTTTAGCTGTCTACAACTAAGGAGGATTAAACTACTCTTTAGCTGTATACTACTGAGGAGGAGATTCTTCTTTCAACTAAGGAGGATGATTGATCTTTCATCTAAGGGGAGATTGCTACTTATCACCAAGGGGTACCTGATCAAGGTAACGGGAGGAGAAGTATAAGGTGATACAATTATTCTTCAATAAGTGGTAGACATGAACTTATTCATTACCACTGAAGAATTCAATGAAGCTGCTGATTATTCTTTGCATAATGGAATGTTTTGAATTCTCTTCAAGACAGACTATGAGGATTATCTGGCAGGTAAGCAAAAACCAGAGAAATAAAGGTGATATGCACATCTGTTATTTCTATTCATGAAATCTGGAAATGTATTATATGATCCAGAAACTTTGTAGCATTATTTACTAGTCCAGGACTTTACTTTTTCTAGTGTTAGTTGAGTTATCCTCCAGAGGATTTGCTTGTTATGATTAACAAACAAATAGGGGGAGATTGTAAGTCTAAATGTAAAGACAACCCTATCTGTTACATAGGGATGATAACTCAACAATAGAACAGGACAAGTAAATAACACTACGCCTGCACCGGAATCGGAAGATACGAAGACAAAGGTTGAAGAAGCCATCTACAGTCTTGAAGGAATAAGCTCACTGGAAGAAGTTCATTAATATGTTCATGCCTCAGTGAAGAATAAAGATTGAAGTATTCAAGATTGTGGAAGCAATGAAGATGTTGTCCAAGTACTTTAAAGATTTCAGTGCAACCCGTGAAGCAAGATATTTCTATATATCTTGGTTGGTTATTTATAATCAACAAACTGAAGCATAAACTAACCCGGAACCGACTGATCAATGTTTGCTGACAAAGACGGTACAATGTTTAACTTCAGTGTTAGTCGCTTGTGAACCAGACCAGTGCACTAAGCGTCAGCACGTACGGAGCTTTGCAAAGTATTTATCGATCGAAGAATTGATCCAGTCATATCAAGTCATTTGTTCCAAAGCCAAGTCAAGCCAAATGCCAGCTATGCTAAAGCTTATCGCTCAAATGCCATATGTCAAAGCTTCCACAGAAAGTCATATCAGGAAGTGACATTTTATATATGTGTGCACTTATATATTTGTATATGTACAAATATAATTATATATGTATATATGTATATTTAATTAAATATAATCTATATAATATATATGTATATATGTTTTTTTTAAACATATGTATATGTATATTTATATGTATATATATATTTAAATAAATATATATGTATATAGTATATATATTTATATTTTACATAAACATTTATATATTTAAGTGTATATATATATATATTATATTATGTGCATAAATATGTGTATATTTATATCTATAGATAATTATATATATATATCCCTATATATATTTATATTTATATTTACATATAATTTTATGTATATTATATATATTTAAATATATGAGAATATATTTAAATATATGTATATATATATATTACTATATGTTTATATAATATTATGAATATAATATAAATATATGGATGGAGCAAACTCAAGTCAATCTCAGTCAAAGGAGTGATAACAAGGAAAGCTTTTACTATGTGAGGAGCAACATTTGACCGAAGTCAAAGGCTCTTCCTCACTTTGAAAATACTCTAAGTACCATCTCAAGTGAAGACATGCACTCTTGAGGAGCAAACTTTGACCAAAGTCAAAGTTCGTCCCCAAGTGATGAGAGAGAACAAGGAAGCTATATGAGGAGCAACATTTGACCAAAAGTCAAATGCTCTTCCTCACTTAGAAAATTTTCTAAGTACATCACAATGGAGTATCCACACTCTTGAGGAGCAAACTTTGACCAAGTCAAAGTTCGTCCCCAAGAGATGAGAGAGATCAAGGGAGCATCTTCACTATGGAGCTTGAATTGTACTTAGAATATTTTCTAAGTCACATACATACAACATGGGAGCAACTTCACTTGGAGAGCAAACTTTGACCAAGTCAAAGTTTGCGCCTCCAAGCCATTCCTTCAGTGGTACACTTTGGCTCATCTCTGGAAATTCTACTAAGGCAACATACACTGTACAAGGCGTGGAGCGCAACATTTGACTTTGGTCAAATGTTGCGCCTCCTATCTATCATCCTTGGCGCAAACTCAAAGCTGTACATTTCTGTCTAAGTGGAGTATACAGTGGACACTGTATGGATTAAGTTGGCGCAACTCTTGACTGGTGTGGTCAAAGCGCAAGCTTTGACTCACCTAGTCAAAGCGCTAATTCACTTAGATTTCTTCTAAGTTAAATCACAGTGAACCCCTGTATAGCGCAAGGTTTGACCGCGCAAGGTTTGACTCCCCTCCTGTACACTGGATCAAGCGCAACTTTACAATACATGTATATATATATATGTATATGTAACTAGTGCCAATTCATTACACCTGGGAGTTAGTTTATTTCTGATAAATCGAATCCGTCCCGAACGAACTCAAGTCGTCCAGGACGAACTCGTTAACCATGGTTAGTTTATGAAAGCCTATAAATATGTGACTGTGGTTCTCACAATTCACATCATCCTTCGGGATGGATGGCCAAGTGCTATGCACAAACTCTCTCAAATATTCACACACCCTAGCCTAGTTTTGTACCATAAATATTTGTAGTGGATAGGGCTTGTAATATTTAGAGGAGTGGTCATTGTAGCCAACCTTCGGGTTTGGATTTATAGCACCATTCGAGGTATTTATCAATATACAGATATACCTTGGAAAATATTGTGTGTTGGTTTAATATTTTCATATCCTCAGAAACCGACCCAATAAATATCCGGAACATGAAACACATTACAGGACTGCAATTTATTTATCCGCAAGATTCGAAAGAATTTTAAATTGTAGTGAGTATCGTATTCAACCCCCCCTTCTACGATACTTTGGACCTAACAGCCCTCATACTTTACTAAACTGAATTTCATCTTTCTTCATGTATATTTATATACATAAAAATATATATTTTTATGATTTTTATATACATATATATATTTTTTTATATACATAAAAAAATGATTTTTATATACATATGTATATATTTTTAAAAAGAGGTTTTTTTTAATAATGAATATTTGTTAATTTTATAACTATCCTAACCTATTTTTGAAGATATTATAAATTTTAAACATTTAAACTTTATTACATGAACTTATAGTAAGCTGTTTGACTTTTTGAACAAAATGAATGTTGTTTAATAAGGATGTCTTAATGAATTTTTCAGGGTAATGTATGTAGGGAATCCCTGATTAAGTGCGCTAAACTTTCCAGGAGTTTGATTGAAAAAAATCAAAGCTAACACTCTACACACAACCCAAAATTAGGAAATTCTTAATTGTTTATGCTGTGGTCTTAAATGTTAAATTATAGGTTCTAGAACCTGAGATTTCCACTTCCACATACTTACATCAACTCAATCGAACAAACAGAACTCCAGAAAGAAAGAATGATGAAGAGGGCTAGGTTCTCCGACAGCATCGAATTATGTATTGGAAGAGCAACCCTTTGCTTTTAATTTTAGATTTCATTGCTTCCCAAACATGATTTAATACTTCAAATTACTAATCGAATTTCTTCTCTGTGTTTATTAGCTGATCCAAAAAAGCTAAACGATGACCAGGCGGATCAATATTTAAGGTATCGAGTTTGATTTGTGATTAGAATTCTCTTTTGCATGTAAAGAATTGATAAGAATTACTAAGTTTTGATTTTTTTCTTTAAATGATTATGTAGTTGTTTGTGGACATCACTGGATAATCAGAAAGCTAAAGGATGTCTATATGTTGATTCTCTTCTAATGACGAGTTACTATACTAATGTAGAGGGTAGAGTAAAAGTCTATAAAAAACTGTTGAGGGACAATTTCTTCCAAAGACAATATGTTTTCTTTCCACTATGTCTCTGGTATGTAATACTAAACTTAACAATTAAAGCTACCATTTTTGTTTATAGTTGTGTTATTAAATGTATATACAGTTAAAATTAGTTACAAATTTGTTTAAAGCAGGAATCACTGGATGCTAGTGATTTTATGCAATCCGGGTAACGATCTAAGAGCTGGTAGTGAACGTCCAACAATGTTACTATTGGATTCTCTGAAAGGATCTCTTTCGAGGAAGCCAGAAGAATTTATGAGAGGGTATTTTTCTACATTCCTATTACTGTGTACTATGTTTTGTTATATTTGTATCGACTATAAAAATACATTTTTAAATTAGGTTGCTGAGATCACTTTTCAAATATGCAAAGAGAGATTGTACCCAGAAGAATCTAAAAACTATCCCTTTTTTATTGCCTGAGGTAATTAGACAAATTACTTGTTGAATAATGGAATATTGTTGAATAGTTGAATAGTGTTTGTTAACAAAATACCAGGTACCAAAGCAGAATGATGAGAAAAGCTGTGGATTCTTCGTGTTGTATTACACAACCCTGTTCTTAAAAATGTGTCCGCCAACATTCAATATAATGATTGATTATCCTTCGTTTGTAAGATCTACCCCTATACACATTGACCAGACCTATTTATTTTTATCAAAACATATCACTAGTTTTTCTAACTATTCCTATACAAAAAAACACAGATGTCAAGGAATTGGTTTAGTTGCGAGGAATTTGATAAATTCAGATGCAGATTATTAGGAATCTTTGGAAAAAAGGGTACGTTTTACTACACTCATATAACTTTTTTGGAAGGATCTTTATATGTGTTTTCACACAGGTTGTGCTTCTGGGACAAAAAGATTTCATACGGAGATGATGGCGCTGGTTGTATCGTTTTCATCTGAAGGTGAATTCCTTAACTACTTGATTATAACTACATGATAATTTTTTGGAATGAAGGATGAGAATATACAGTAATCCACATCAGTCTTCTTTATCATAAAGATATATGGTGTGGTTATGTTCTGCTCTTTTTTTTTTGATGAACAATGCAGTGACTGGTATGTCAAGTTGTGATAAGAAAAAGGCTAAGAGACAGCGAGTTGAGGTCAAAAAAAGCAATTTTGTTGATTTGGTAAATGATCAATGTTCTAAACTTCTAAAAAGATATAAACAAATCAATGTTAATTGAATCTTACCATTGGGGACTATGCAGGATGTTGCAGAAACCAGTACGAAGAGCCAAGTCACTGAAAAGCATGCAAAACGGCATAAACTATTTATGAAATTAAATCCAACATTGTTCTGTGATATGATCGAGAGTTTGAGTAGCTCTCAGAAAGACTGGGTTACTAAGACCGGTTTTGGAAGTATCTTGGACTTTAATCTTCATAGTTATCCAAAATATCTGTCTTATATTGTTGTAAAAAATTTTGATTGTGACTCCTGCGGTATCATGGTGGACAATAAGATTCTACAAATTACAGAAAATGATGTTCATCGTGTGCTTGGTTTGCCGATAGGACCAAAGTCTGTACCATTCATTAAGAGTGATTCACTGGCAAGGGAATGGAGAAAGCAGTACAGTGATAACAAAGATCCTTTCAGAGTCGCTGTGAAAGATGTTTAGTCTGTTGTTAAAGATTCAACACTATCAGATGAGAACTTCAAAAAGAACTTTATTTCTTTGATGTTTTGTTTCTTTTTCCAGCCTCCTTCAAATTCGTTCATTAGACAAAAGTTGTTGCGTTTTTGTTGTAACTTAGACAGATGTTTCGATTATAATTGGTGTGAGTTTGTTATTAGTTGTTTGAAAAAGACTACTAGATTTTGGCTTCAAAAGGATGAAACAGAGTACTACACGGGACCTCTACCCCTCCTTCTGGTATGCACTTCTGTTGAAAAAAATTATGTATCTTATAGGTATTAGTGCCAAACAAATATGACAGTAACATCTGAAATACTTCTTCCAGTACTTCTTCCTTGATAGTCACATTGGTAAAAGCTGTTTTCCCGAGAGATACAAACATAGGTTCCTACCGTGGAACAATTATTGTTTGGATAAGGTGGAACAGGTTTTGATACAAAGAGGATGTATAGTCGATGGTTTTTTGCAGAATGTATGTGTCGACTACTTGACCTTAGAAAGCTGCAGGATAAAGGTTAGCAGATAAATAAACAATTTTTCTATTAAGTAATTTGTTTGTATCTAGTTTTGAATTTGCTCCTTTCTAGATTTTTCCAAAATACTTATGTATATTATAATTTTACAGAGTAATGCTGAGACTGCTCCAAATATAGGTAGTTCAGAGACCCCTGATTCTGTTGACGAGCACATGGTAAGTTCTCTTGACTTCTGTGTTGCCTAACACAAATTTAAACGTATTGTACGTTACACAAAAAATCTCATAAGATTAACGTGGAAAAAGCAATTGTGGGTGTTATATTAGCTGATGTTTTAAGTTTCCTCTGTTGTGTTAACCTTTTTAAGGTGCACCATGGCGATGATATGGATTGGGATTTGATACCAAAGGTATAATCAAACATTAACTTAATGTTATACCATTTCAAACTGATTTTGTAGAGAACCTAATTGTTTTTAAAACTTGATTTTCTTACTTAGGGGCACACTAAAGGTCTGGAATGGAACTTTACACAACAAAATAAAAATACCTGTTATGACTCATTCCATGACAAGGTTTGCATGTTATTTTGTGAATTTTTTTATTATGAATAATAATTTTAAAAAACTTATTTAATTCATTTTTGTGAAGGATACAAGTGCTTTTGGAATGGACGCAGAAATCAATCGCACACAGGGCGAACAAAGGGTAATATTTACTGTTTTTATCCTTTGTAACGGGTTTTGAAGAAAAAATTACACACTAAAATCTACTATTGTTTTCAAAATGAATCTTGTAATATTATTGTACAATAAATGGCATTCATTTTTAAGCCACCATCAATTCAGATGCCTTGTTTTGATCAAGAACAACATAAAAGATCAAAGGCACACTATGAACAGGTTTGACAAAATTTTTTATGTCACTTAATCTCGTTAGTGTTTTGGTATAAATTGTTTTATAATGAATTTTATTTATCAGGGAACGACCTCAACGAGTAATGCACAGAAATCTGAAAACGAAGACAATCATGTAAGTTTGTCAATTTGATCATTGTTGTGTCAGTTCTCCTCTTTAGTTAGTTGTTCTTCTTAATATTTTTTTAACATTGCTTTTTAGGGAAAATACACTTTGCTGGAATCTCTTTTAAGTTCTTACAAGTCGATCCAGCAGACGTTGTTGCTGCACATTCTTTATGCAGATGACATTGCTTGCAATGAGAAGATGGATTCCATAAAGAAATCTTTTAAGGAGTTGAATGAAAAGGCAAACTTGTTTGTTGACTAAACTGAAAGTTTTTGAAGCTTTCAAAATGTTTTATAATCTAAAAATCTGGATGAATTGTCTTTTCAATGGTTTGTGGTTCTGTTTCTTTTCAACTTGTTCTATACTTGCTTTTATAATTGAAGGGATGGTAGGACAAGTATCGGTAAGTGGTTCTCTATAATCACTTTTTTGAAGCAGTATAAATGGAAATTCTGGTAGAATTTATTCGTGAAATTAACATAATTAATTTTATATTTATGAATAATAATGTTCTAAAAAACTGATTTGTATCTATCAACGTTACTCTGACATTAACAAAAAATATAAATGACAAATCAAACAAGTCTTGTTTTTTGGTAAGTATTTAAAAGTAACAAGTGTTCTTTATAAAAACACAAATTTATTCCGGATATCATTCTAATCAGATCGAGAAAACTTCATACATGTTTCCTTAAGTGTTCTTTATTGTTATAAAATAGTCAATAGTATCCTTCTGGTATACACGAAAGGATGTTAATTCAGATGTTCCTTAAGATACGTGTGATCACAGAAACAAAAACATAGAATTTATTAAGATTATTCAAACAAAAACATCTAAAGGGATATTAAGAACCGATTTATTATAGATATCTTAATAACAATTACCATAATTGGACTTCAAAAACATAGAATTTAAAAGGAAACAGTATCAACAAATAAAATTATATATAAACACACATAGATCAAGGAACACTTGGAAAAAATAAAAAAATCTTACTAAATACCGTAGAGAATCTAGAACTCAACAGATAAAAGAACATAACAGTACCATTTAATATTATATTACTAGAAAAAGAGTATCTTATAGGGAACGAAACACATAGAACAATATGTAACAAAATTTATTATCTCAAAAAACATTATCAGGAATTCATTTAATTAAGAGAAGAAACACGTGTATTAAATGACGTACTGTACTTTGGTTAAATTGTCTATATTATGTTATTCTAAAAATAGGTTTATTTATAAAACACATCATATAGAAATATTTTTTTAATTCATAGGTATATTTCCATAAAAAAATATTCCCTTGACTGATCAATAAATATATTAGACATACGGTACTAAGATTCCCTTGACTGATCAATAAATATATCAGATATAGTGTACTAAAGCAAAACTAAAAGCAGTCATTTTCTATCTATATTTTTGCTGAACTCTGTCCAACAACCATCACTTACGGAGTGTTTGGATTCTTAAAGAAATCAGGGTTTTAAAAGAAAAGCACGAAAAGGGAGATCGCAACTACGATTCAAGATGATGAGAACAACTCGATTCGCTGGAGAGAGGGACATAGGTATCAATTCTATGAATTGTTCGTTTTCGATCTTTCATAAAAATTCAATCGCAGTTCTGATTATTGAATTTAATTCTTTGTAGTGAATCCATTAGATACAGAAAGCTTGAGTGATGCTCAGGCTGATCAATATATAAGGTACAATTAATTTTTTAATTGAATGTTGCTTTGCATGTTAAAAGATTTGTTGAAATTGTAAAATTTATAAACACGAATCCATTTGATACAGTTTGTTGTGGAAAACGCTTGGTGAGGAAAAAGAAAAAACTTGTCTCTTTGTTGATCCATTGCTAATCAAAAATTACTACGATTCAAATGGTGATGACGAGGGTCTATTTAAGAACTTTGGTAAACAAAAGTTCTTCAGCAGAAGATATGTTTTTTTTCCCGTATGCTTGTGGTTAGTGTTTCGATACTACAAGACTGTGATTTTTTCAATAAACAAACTTGGAGTGGTGAAAACAACTGTAAATAGTTTATTGTCTCAGGAAACATTCGGTGTTGGTGATATTGTGCAATCCAAACTACAAATTAAGAGGAGGGGTTGAACGACCTACAATGCTTCTTCTGGATTCTCTGAAGGGTTCGGACTCAACTACTATTGAGGAATTTCTTCGAGGGTAATCTAATATATTGTACGTTTTGTAAAATTACCTGCCAGATAGATTATATGACAAAATATTTGCGATAAATGTCTTCACATTACAGATTGCTTTCCTCTTTTTACAAATATGCCAAAATGGATTGTTCTGATCTTAAGTACTGTGACAACATACCATTCCTGATTCCAGAGGTAATATGACAACTTCAAATTATTGCAATTTTGATTTACTAAAAACTACTTTCAGTGAAGCAGATTATTGACTTTACAGGTGCCAAAACAAGTAGATAACGAAAGTTGTGGATTTTTCGTGTTATTTTACACGACTTTGTTTGTCAAGATGAGTCCAGACAGATATAGCTTAATGGAGCACTACCCTGGTTTTGTAAGACTATAATTGTTAATCCTTTCAATGATGAAGTTTTTATTTTCATTATTCTGTGTAGTTTTCGAGACATTACTGAATCTTTGTCTTGTAATGTCATTTAGTTTAGTCAGAAATGGTTTACCAGGGGACAATTTGAAGATTTCAAAACTGCTTTGATTAAAGTTTTTAGAGATGAACGTAAGCCAAGTATTTTGCATTATAATTACATTATCATCCTTTAATTTATTATTTAAGGCTTAGTTCTTTATTAATCTTAAAGATGAATACCAAATGGAAGCTAGTGAACACAGCACAGAGGACGAAAGACGTTCTGATTCTTGTATACTTGAGCTGATAAAGCAAATATGTGTTAACTGTGAGTTCTCATGTGAAAGTTGAATATGTTAGATGTCCTCGAATTCAATTATTTTAGAAATTTTACTGTTTGATTATTTGTTTTCAATAAATACAACAGGCAATCTTATTTCATCAGCTGTTGGTAGTAAAGATTCAATGAATGTAGTCAGGGATTTAACGACAACCACTGATTACGCAGTAAGCATAGCTCAAAACTTTCACAGTTCCAATAAAAAGATTTCAATAATAATAAATGTTTATGTTTGATATTTAAACTAATAAAATATATATTCTTTTTTTACATAGTCCTGCACCGATAGGAAAAGAAAGAGCAAAGAAGCTGACAACGAGCATTCTACTGTGGCGCAAGAGGGAGAACATAAGCTGGTTAACTTAGAACACAGAATACATATGAAATTGAGTCCTGCTCTGTTCTGTGACATGATTCAGAACCTAACTCTTTCGCAGAAAGAGTGGGTAAGGAGAACGGTTTTTGGCTGTGTTCTAGACTTCTCATTAAGTGACTATCCAAGATATCTTGGATTCTGTATTGCAAAAAAATTTGATTTTGCTAATTGTTGTATGATGGTTGATGAAGCTACAGTAAAAATCACAGAGAACGACGTTCACCGCGTTCTTGGTTTGCCACTGGGACCAAACTCGATAACCTTCGTGAACAGTAAATCATTGGCTACAGAGTGGAAGAAACAATTAAAGTTTAAAAAGAATTCTTTGAGAGTAGCTGTTACTGATATTATACAGTTGACCAAGAATTCTACTACTGTGGATTTAAATTTTAAGAAAAACTTTGTTTCTGTATTGATAAGTTTCCTGATCCAGGCACCATGTAATTCTTATATCAGAAAGAAATTATTGGGCTTTTGTTGTGATCTAGATAACTGCTCAAACTATAACTGGTGTGAGTTGGTATTGCGAAGCCTGAAGAACTCAGGAAAGTTTTGGTCAAATGATGCTGAGACAAGATACTACACAGGGTCACTTCCTTTCATATTGGTATGTTTCCCTTTTATTAAATGACATGAAACTCATTTAAATAATATGCTAACAACTTTAAACAAAAATCTAGTACTTCTTCCTGGACTTCCACTTTGGACGGCGATTTTTTCCAAATGATATACTTCCAAGATTTATACCGTGGAATAGTTATTGTTTGAAGATGATGGAAGAGTACATGATATCAAATTCTCTCATAGTAAATGGAGAACTCCATCTGTCAAAAGGTCCAGATCTAAATTTAGAAGTCTGTATGATTAAGGTAATTGCATTTTTCATAGTTAATTAATGTAAAATCATGTGAGATAGCATGTGAGATATATATAAGATGTTTCGTTTTGCAGGGTAAGAAAGTTTTGGATGAATGCCCATTATCTGTGGAGATTCCGAATGTGAAAAAGAAAAAAAAGGTTGCATATTTTGACTTATGAAATGTAAATATATTAATATCATACTATTTTCAGTTAAAATAATCTAATTTTTTATGTCAAAGATTATGATCATTTGTATTACCGCAGTACAATGATAGCATAAGAGGTCCTGGAATTTCTGCAAAGAGTAATGCAGATGAATATGATTGGGATACAATTAAAAAGGTATAAATTAAAGATGGTACTGAAAAATTCCTTAGATATTTCTACGTTATTCTTATAACGTTTTGTGAATTTGTTAAAGAATACATTTGCTGGGAAGGAATGGAACACTACTGGCGTGCTCCAAAATCAGGGGAAGGAATGGGACACTGATCAAAATCAGGTATTATTTTTTAAAAAGAACGTAAACAATCACATATCGTCCCTTTTGCTTGTATATTTTTGTGCTGATTTTTATATGAACGAGCAATTGGAATTTACTTTTCTTTTTTGTTATCCAGTGTCAGATAATCTTGTTAATGAGATAAACTTTTTGTTCTTATGCAGGGCAAAATCTCAGATCATGCAACCAAAAATCAACATGTTTTGAGTGGTGAAGAGAATACATTAAAGAATGATATGATTAAAGTAAGTCAACTTTTTAAATTTATACCATATAGTGAGGTTCTTTGAACCAACAATCAATGTTATCTATATTGTTCAGATCTTGACCATTTTAAGAAACTCTTGCAGGATAAGTATTCACTACTTGAATCTCTTTTGGATTCATACCACTCGATCCAGAGTACATTAATGTCCCATATCATATCTGCAGAGAAAGAAAGCAATAAAGATGAAAAGATTGAAGATATAAAATTCGCTTTCGTCGAACTGAATAATGAAGCTAATCACTTCATTTTGAACAGTGGTACAACCAATGGTTGAATTTGACGCTTTTATGTAATTCTGCAACTGTGGTCGATTCTAGATTGATGCAAGTAGCAAAACTTTTGAACAACGGTATAACTGTTTTTGATTCCTCTGAGAAGAAAATTATCTAATGACTGTAGTCAGTATGTTATTAGATAACGATACCCCTTTTAGAGTGTTCGGTAATGTATATTATTAAGTTATTTGTATGTACAGTAATCTGGTTTAACGAATGTAACTTTGTTTTATTTCTCATATCAAAACTTAAACAGAATAATTCAGACTTATGAGAAACATAAGTCGCTATAAAACTGTTCACATAATATAGAATTCATATGAATAGTGTTCCTAAACTTGTTCTTATTGTATATAAACATACAAGTGTAGGAACGTGCGAGTACACAATAGATAAAAGCAAACAAAAACAACCAGCCTATAAACAAAATTTATAAAGAACTTTAACAAATATAGCACTATGTTCTCGGGACAAGTTTAATGTTAAGTCTTCTCAGGACAAGTCCTTGAATCATGATAAGCATACTCTTGGCAAGTTGCACATTTCCTCATTTTCCTCTTGTTGCACCCAATTGATTTCTCTGCTCCTGATATGATTCTTTTCCTGCTGCCCTTGTTGTTACTTTTGTTAGGATTCTGTATTGTAATCTCATTGACAACACGAGAATCTATTAATTCTTCGATCTGCTCTGAGTTTAATCGAGTTTTTGGTTTCTTCATTGTTGTTGTTATGTGTTTCCTCATGCTAGAAAGTCCGTTTTTAATATACTCTAAAACATCAGCATTACCAGATGCGTCGCTTAGGCAGCCTTAGAACTCAAACCAACAATCTTGTGTCTGCACACGCCTAGATAATATTGTTGCATCTCTATCAGATATTTCTCCAAGTTCAAGAGTGCTGAAACGCTCAACTGCGTTCTTCAACCATCTGTTTGAGACATACTGTCGCGGTATTATTCTAATTCCACAAATACCAAGGCAGAAAAAGGCATGGGAACATAGATAGCCAACCCTGGTGAACAGTTTGCACGAACATTCAATAAAATGTGTTTCCATGTTAAGTTCAACCTAAAAACATATGCATGGTGTTAGAAAAATTTAATTACTGTAATCAGTATTATATAATCCTAGCAAGTATTCTTCGAATAAAAATTCTCAATAACAAAGTACAAAACCTCAAAAATCCTGGTTCTCTTCCCTGGTTCTTGGATCTTTATTTTCTTCACATTGTCCAGACAAGTCATGCCCAATAGGATAATATCCATACAACCAGCTCTTATCTCTTCTTGAACCTTGTAAAACAGATCCCTTGTGTAAAGTCTAATCGCATCTTTTTCAATCTCTCTGTCTGTAATTGTTTTTGGTGTGAAGTCATCATAGTGTGTCAGTTTCTTAGCGTTGTTCCTTTGTTTTTCAATTGCACTCTGATAGCATATGTAAAACTCTGAAAGTGTATCACCTCGTTGGACATAATTTCCAAAATAAAAATTAGAACTTTCTGACCTCGATGTTGTACGCATAAGTCCTACCATTGGTTCATCATTAAAGTATGCTGGAATCCACAAAGATCTCATGTCAAACATTTCTTTTAGCCAAACATTCTCGTTCAAGTCAAATTCATCAACAGCATCTATCCATCCTTGTTCAAATTCATCTGGCGTTATGTGATCTGCCCAGATTACTCGTCCAAGTTTGTCCATGAATCCTGATTCAGCACAGAAAACAGTTCCTAGCTGCGGAAAAAAGAGTTGTAGACTAATCAGCATCTTTTTACTAACAACTCAGACATTTTTTATACAGATGCACATGTTTTATTATTCAAATTCTTCTAACAATACATGAGATTAAAAGAACACAATCTAATATGTTATTTACCTTAGAAGGAAATTTTTTCATTATATGCCACATACAAAGCCGATGCTTAACAAGTGGGAAGCAAATCTGAAGAGCAGCTTTCATTGCTAAATCTTGGTCTGTAATAATACATTTAGGATCCTTACCAAACACCTTCTTAAAAGATTCGCATGCCCATCTATAGTTTTCGTTGTCTTCCCGTTCAAGCAAAATCGCCCCAAAAGTCACACTCTTCCAGTGATTGTCAATTCCTACAAGAGGAATGAAAACCATGCCATACTTGTTTGTCCTATACGTTACATCAAAAGAAACAGCATCACCAAATACTTCATAGTTTTTCCTGCCTTCACCATCTGCCCAGAATAATTGAGTGAGATGATTTCCCGAGTCGGTTCTATATTCAAATCTAAAACTCGAGTCTGAAGATTCTTGTATATCCCTGAATTTCTGGACAATCATATCAGCGTCGTGCTTCCCAATGTGTTGTTTAATATCCCTGGCAAAGTTCTTAAAATCAACAACAGTAGCTCCTACATCTTCATATGAACCGATCATTGATTTAAAAATTGTATACGCTCGTGAAGCACCAATGTTTGATTTGGACGCATCAAAGATAAATGTTCTGTGGAACTCGGTTAGAGACCTACTACACCTTAGGAATTGCATTCCTCCCTTTCCTGCAAAAGGGTGATTGTGCGATTCTGTGAACTTTTTCACATAAAAACCACCTAGTTGATGTGAAGCAAGCACAAGGTCTGCATGGCATTCACACTTTGTTGAAACCGTTCTCCTCCTCTTTTGGAGTTTTCCATCAACATTTTTGTCGTCAGGACGTTCGGATCTTGAGCAAACAAAATACTTCTCTATAGTATTACCATCCTTGTCACTCCTTTCAGTGGAACGACGTACATCAAATCCAGATGATCTACCGTATTCTTTGTAGAAAATAAAAGCTTGATCAAGATCACTAAAACGCTGATCAATGTATGGTTTCAATCCCTCGGCACATTCAGGGATCCAATCTTTACCAAGCTCTCGCAAATCAACATCAAAATTTTCATCAATCCTATGGTGATCAAACACAGTATTGCTACAAGCATCTGTAAACAATAAAAGAATGAAACGTAACGGTCTAATCTCGTAGACAAGAATTCAGAAGAAAGTAATATATTATTAAGATACATAGTTCAAAACTTTCGCGAAAATGGAATCAAACCAGAATTCGAATGCACTTCAGTGTTCCTGCTAGTATTCTCCATCGCATAAAGCTCCAGTTCGAGGGCAAGGAAAGAGACGCTTGTACAGATACAACTGTATGGACACAAAAAGGAAACAGATTAATTAGAGGTAAGAATCAATCAAGGAGAGTGTAATTTGGTAAGTTTTGTAATAAATCTTAAATCGATTCAAACAAATATACGTATAGAGATTTTTTTGTTTTAAATTCTTCCGTATACTACCCTTAATCATAATTTAATACGATTTATACAGTACGTATAGTATTTGCTTAGAATACAAGATCAGGACTGATCCAACGGTCAGCATTCACGTCCCTCACGTCTCTCGCTTATGCCCCGTCTCTTTTGAACCTCCCCCTATATATATATATATATATATATATATATATATATATATATATATATATATATAGGAAACCGGTCCACAGCCATCGGTGGATAGGGTCCGGTTTCCAGCCACCAGATCACGTCCCTCCATTTTGTGATCCTACGGCTAAAAAAAAGGCTCCCTGCAATGAAACATTCCAACCCCGCAATGAAACATTGCGGGTATGAAAGACCCCGCAATGAATCATTGCGGGTATACAAGTCCCCGCAATGTTTCATTGCAGGGAGTCTCATTTTATTCCCTGGACCCTTTTACCCCTTCCTTCACATATCATATGCCTTGTAGAGTTTGTTATATTAAATTGTTATCATTTAACATTTTTAGATTAAACTAAAAATATTGTTAAAGTTTGTCAAAAAAAAATATATGTATATTGTTAAGGTTAGAAATAAGAGAAAATATTGATTTTTCTTAGTACAATATATGAATAATTTTCTATCTAATTTCTATATATTTTTATCTTATTAACTATTTTATGTCATTTTGTTATACTAATAATTTTACTTATTTGAATACTACTGCTTGTTTCCTAAATATATCGAACACATGTTTGAACTATGTAGCTCACATGCTCTTTTAAGGTTAATTAACTTTTTGTAGTTAAAGTTGAATTATTTTATTACAAATTATTCACTTTTTCCAATTCTCTTTGGTACTGGTAGTGTTTTCAAATGTACTCGAACATATTCAAATCAAAGATAAATATCGAAATTATGAATAAACATCACTTAAATTGGTTGAATATTAGTAAGAACGCATATAATTAGTATAATTTTTGACAAATTATTAACTTTTTCCAATTCTCGTATGTACAAGTAGTTTTTTCAAATATACTCGAACAAATACAAATCAAAGAAAAATATCTAAATTATTATTATATGTCACTTAAATTATTTAAATATTAATAAGAACACATATATTAATATTCTCTAGCTCAAGTTGAATAACTTCTTACAATTTATTGAACTTTTTCAAATATTTGGAATAAAATAAATAATATTATCTTCCCCGCAATGAAGCATAGCGGGGATAGTTTACCTAAATTTCATACCCGCAATGAAACATTGTGGGGATTATGTACCCCGCAATGAATCATTGTGGGGTTTTATATTTTCATTTGAAAGGTGGCTGAGTGAGTTGGATAGGATATTTATTTTAAAAGGCACCCGCCATGGGTCATTGCGGGTAGTTTACTTTTTAAAAGATACCCCGCAATGAATCATTGCGGGGAGTATGTTATACTCCAAGGCACATAGCTCACGATTCGAACACTGCACTTTCCGGTTCTACGACATTGTGAATGATAAATAATAAATAAATTTTATTGTATATTGAAATTGGTAATTTAACTTAATTTTATTTCTTATTAATTTGACATTATGAATAAGAATGTTATTTTTCTATATATTTATTTAAAAATTATGGTTATAAAAATTCAATTTTATATTAATAACAAAATAATTTAATTTAATTAATAAAATGAATAATAAAATATTTTTTAATTTTAATATTAGCTCAAATGATTTCGAATAAATAAAACAATTTCATAAAAAGAAATTAAATTAATTATATAATATAATTAATAATATACTTTAATTTTAATAATAATTCATATGATTTTGAATAATAATAAAATAATACCAAAAAATTAAAAACTCAATTAAAAACATACTTTAATTAATAATATAATTTATTTTAATAATAAATCAAATGATTTCGAATTATAATAAAATAATTTCAAAACAAAAAACATAAAATTTAATTAATATTTTATTTAAGTTTTTAAAAATTCAAATGATTTCAAATCATAATAAAATAATATCAAACAAAAACATAATGTATTACATTAATAATAAAAAAAATCAAACAACAAATAATAAATTAAATTCAAAAAATGAAATGAGAGAAGGTGATAGAGTAATTTTGTTGTTACTGGCAGGTAAAAACATTAATTACGATCCCCGCAATGTTTCATTGCGGGAAGTAAAAGTTCTGTGCAATGAAACATTGCGGGGTGTATTGGTACCCGCAATGAAACATTGCGGGGAGTATTAGTACCCGCAATGTTTCATTGCGGGGATGGGAGATGGGATAGTCGCAAGTCTACAAATAATTTCGTTGCGGGGTGATATAATATATTAGTATCATAATTAAAATTAAAATTTTAAACAAATATAACATATAAAATAATTAAAATTTTCAAAAAATATTAAGAAAAATAATTTTGTAATTTAAAATTATAAACAATTAAATATTTTAAAATATTTGTGATATACAAATAATTTAATATTATTATACATTCTAGTGATATAATTATTTTGAATAATAATATTTAAATTTTCATTTATATATATATATATATTGAATTAATGAAGATAATCGTATATTTAAAATGAATAAAAATAATTTAAAATTTAAAATGAAAGTAAAAATGTTAACTAAAACTAAAGTAGTGGAAGGATAGTTTAGGGAAGTAAAATGTTTCAGAGTTCCCCGCAATGAAACATTGCAGGGACTGAAGTACCCACAATGTTTCATTGCAGGGACTTAAGTACCCGCAATGAAACATTGCGGGGTCTTGAGTACCCGCAATGAAACATTGCGGGGTCTTGAGTACCCGCAATGTTTCATTGCGGGGAGTCTTTGTCATCCAACGGCCCAGATCTGGTGGTTCCCTATCCAACGGTGGCTGTATAACAGCCCCCATATATATATATATATATATATATATATATATATATATATATATATATATATATATATATATATATATATATTTATACTCCTCCGCCTCACGAGGAAGTTTACATCTTAGGTGGGCATAGAGGACAAAAAAGCATATAATAGCACACATACACCGTAGAATTAGTCACTCCCTTTGTCCCTCTCAGTAGTTTACACATGAGACGGACACAGAGACAAGGCGAATATTCAGGGCCAACCATGGCTAACGGATGAAATGAACCCCTATATCACAACGGAGAATCGAGCAATAGGGAATAATAATGTCGCCTCTCTGATGTGCATAAATAGGCTAGCGTGGGATGAAGAGGTAATAAGGAATATTTTCAATGAACGAGTTCAAAGTTGCATTCTGAGTATTCCGCTGGATGAGCTGCAAAATGAAGACATGTTATATTGGAGAATGGAGAAATATGGAAAATATTCGGTTTGAAGTGCTTATAACCTGTTGCAAACGCGGAAAGGTTGGTGGAATGAGACAAAGAATGATATTATTTGGACGAAGCTGTGGAAAATAAAAGCTCCTTCGAAGGTGCTTAATACTCTTTGGCGTGTTATTTCTCATTGTTTACCAACTTTGACTCAACTCCGGCAAAAGCATGTCTCGGTAAATACAACTTGTCAAGTGTGTTTGTCTAGTGCAGAAATGATTATGCATGCTTTAGTCTCATGCCCAAGTGCAGCCCAGTGTTGGAAGATAAGTATGCCAGATTTGACGTTTGAGGACACGCATGATTATGCAGAATGGTTTCTACAGGTTATGGACAGAAGCCCAAGTGAAAAGCAAGCAGAAATAATTACAATTTGTTGGAATATTTGGAAACACTGTAATGAGTTAGTGTGGAACAAGAAGCGATCTTCAGTTAATAGAATAATTGCATCTGCAAACCAGTACCTTATGCAATGGAATTTTGCCTAGGATAGATCTACAAGTGCTCTTCTTCAATCTTTAAACAGGGAAGATGGAGCTTTTACTTGGGTCAGGCCACCATCGGACACATTTAAGGTAGCAGTATATGCAGCTATTTTTGAAGACAGGAGAGAGTATGGTTTTGGATTGGTAGCTAGAGACTCATACGGTGAGCTGGTGCAGGCTAGAGCAGGTCTACGGCATGGACAGGTAAAGCCAGAATTAGCAGAAGCAATGGTTGTAAAGGAAGCTTTGAGTTGGATAAAAAATATGAATTGGCCAAAGGTGGAAATTGAAACAGATTGCTTGGTTGTTGTCCAGGCATTCAGAAGCAAAGTGAGGCTGAGATCTCCATTTGAAATGGTGATAGATGAGTGTCGAAGACTCACTTAGAGTTTAAACAAGATTGCTTTGTTATTTATTAGACGGACTGCTAATATGTTGGCCCATCAATTTGCTAGGGCAACGTATGTTTACCCAGATCGAGTTTTTGATAGGAGTTCTGTTCTTATTGACTTGAAGAAATGTATTGAGGATGATTTAAAATTCTAATAAAATTTTCTTTCATTTCGTCAAAAAAAGAAATGAAAAGTTAAGAGATCAACAATTACTTGCATATAGATTACTGTAACTTTATGGGGGGAAACAAATTAATATAGCCCGCCTAAATACAAATAAATTTTACCAAATCTGTATACATAGTACATAAACAACTTTACACAACAGCTTTTCACAAACAACTTTACACAGGTGATTCTCAAAATTACAATCAACAATACAATTTTGTCTCACAATCAGCAATGGCAGCAGTATCCAACATTCCAGACTTAAATGAAGATCCAAGCATATATGATTCTGCCATTCCAGATTTAAATGAATATCCAAGCAGCTTTGATTATGGTATTTTTGTTAACTCCTCAGTTGTTGCCTCTATAATGACCACTGAAAAAGGAAAAAGATTGATAGATATAGAGAAGAAAAAAAATTGCTCATCAGCTATCATTGAACTACAACAACATCATGCTAAAGAAAGGAACTATCAGCAAAATTGTCTCTGAATTTGGTGTCAGCCGGATGACAATTTCTAAGATATGGAAAGTTGTTTTACAATCAATCAAAGACGGAGAAGATCCTAATGTGCAGAGGAAATACAAAGGAGGCAACCAAAGATATGTTTTGAATTTACAACAGGTACAATCAATTCCTCTACATTTAAGAAGCAATATTCGGACTCTTGCTTGCCAATTGAATGCATGTAAATCCACTGTCTATAGACTCATTCAAAAGGAAAAAATTAAATCACATTCAAATGCCTTAAAGCCTTATTTGACACCTTTAAATATGGAGTCAAGGGTGAAGTTCATTTTAAATCATATAAAAAACCCAACACTTCACACAAAATCCAACCTATGGAGACATGTTGGATGTAGTTCACATAGACGAGAAGTGGTTCTATATGACACGAACATCACAGAAATACTACCTACTGCCCGGAGAAGCGGAACCACATTGAACATCCAAGTCTATTTATAACTAAGGTCATGTTTATGAGTGCGGTTGCAAGGCCTAGATATGACAAGGATGGAATTTGTACCTTTGATGGAAAAATAAGAATGTTTCCTTTTACTATCGAAGAGCCAGCAGCGAGATCAAGCAAGAATAGAGCAAAGGGTGTTATGAAAGTTAAACCTATCGACAGCATTACCAAAATTGTTGTGAAACAATGTTTGATCATAAAAATCATCCGGGCTATTAAAGCTAAATGGCCATTAGACAGCAACAAACATATAGTCATCCAACAAGACAACGCAAGACCACATATAAATGACAATGACTTGGATTTCATTGATGTTGCCCAATATGATGGATTTCACATTACATTAGCTAATCAGCCGGCTAATAGTCCGGATCTCAATATCAATGATTTGGGTTTTTTTAGAATTATACAAGGACTACAACATGAGAAAGCGCCTAAAATGATTTGTGAGTTGGTTAGTGCAGTGAATACAACATATGAAGAAGTAAGTCGGGGAGGAGAGTCTGCAACATGCCGGTTGGGTCATCGAACTTCAATTTTTTTGCTGAAAAATTGCTTGACTAATGTATTACCATGCGTTTCTTCACCCTCTCCGGAGTATCCTCCACGATTTCAAAGATATCTAGATAATTTTTGATTATATATACGCGTAATTCAGTAACCGGAGATAACAAGGATGGAGAAGATACAATTTCGGAGTCAGAATCGGAAATCTGGGCTGAATCATTTATCATCTGGGATTCCATCGGGTATATTGAATCGATAATATAAAAGGAGAGATGAAGTATGGTTTCTAGGGTTCATGAGGAAAAGTGATGGAGCGAGCTTAAAGAACGTGCGAGAGAGAGTAGAGAGTATACGTGGTCTGGGTTAAGCGTGAATAAAGTAATTGTTTAATTAAGTTAATTAAACTTGATTAACTTGTACTAATGAAAGTATTTGTGGGGATAGAGAAATAAAAACATGATTTTTATAATATTAGAAGGTTGTTGTTTTGGGTAATGTAAAGAAATGAGGGGGACGGACCACAATAGAAACTGTAAACAAATGAGGGGGACAGAGTGAGTAATTACAAAAAGTGCAGGAAGGTACATGTAATTAGCACTGGCGGAAAGTAATTACACAGTCCTGTCTAATTTACATAATTTTATATAGAAAAACTAAGAGTGTGCAAAACCGGATATCAGGTCCGGTCGTTAATAGTTAAAATGGATATTCGATTTTCCGGATCATAAAAAATTAATTTCGGTTGTGGTTTAATCAAATATATGTTTTAACCGGATCGAAAAATCTGATTATCGGGATCGGGATTGTTTACATATAATTAAGTTTAATTTAGATTTTTTCTTCAATTTAATTATTATTTTAATCAATTATAACTAAATATAAAAATTATAAATGATTAGTAGCAACTTAAAAATCAAAATTTTAACTTTTAACATCTATAAACTTATTTTTCTTACATTTATATTAATTTAGTAGAATATCTCAGTCAATTCTTATAATAGTTCTAATAATGATATTTGTGATTATCATATTGATTATAATTTTAATCAATCAAAGCGAATTCTTTTATATATACATTGTATTATCGGTCATAATGATTTATATCATTAATTACTACTTTGTTTATTATATTATGTGTTACATTTTTTATTTTTAATAAGTAAATTAATCATGAAAAAGATAAGAAATCAAATACTGGATCGGATCCAAATATCCAATTTTATCGAAAGTAATGATCCAGATCCGACTCCGAATCTATAGAAAAATTCCAGATCAGATATCCGGTTCGGTATTCTGGATAAAATATCCGAATTTTTGGATTTTTTAACCGGACACCAGACCGAAAATTCGAATAATCCGATTTTCAGATATTCATGCTAACCACTATAAGAAACTACTCAAAAATGACATAGTTAAAAACGACAGCTTCCACAACTCCATATTCAAGATAAGATACATTTTCAAATTCTGGAGAAGATGCAAGAGGTGTTTTTCTTGATACTTTAATTAAAGCCCCTACAAAAGTAAGTCGATTCAAACTCATCACTTAACAAGTAGTAAAACCTTAATTTAATCATCAAACATCAACATGCAAATCAGATTGAAGTTAACAATAAGCTTTAAAACACAAAATCACATAGCTCATAACTTGAAACTATGGTCATGGCTCCCAGCTTAGGTCATTGTCATAACCGATTCTCGTTCTCGAAGGGTCGATTCTTTCGAGTCTCAACTCGATTTAAAATCCCCAACAACCAATTTCTGACAAAAGTCCTTCCTTCATTAATACCGTAGGCATGCAACTACGAAAGCTCAACCCACCACTGCAAAACCACATGTATACAATTATTTATATGCACACACACTTACTTACATTTGAAGAAAGAGCAAAGTTGCGAGAGTAAGAGACCATCGAGAGGTGCAGAGAAGGATGGTTCGAGAATGAAGAGAAAGAGTATGGAGAAGAGAATGAAAAAAAGGCCTAGATCTCAAGAAACACACATATAATGTCTAAAATAACATATTTAAAAAAGATTACCACAAATACCAGTCAGTAACACTGGGTAATCTAGCGTTTTCAATTTTTGTGTGTCTTCAATTTTTATTTTTTTTGTGGGTGAGGTTTGTTGGGGGGGGGGGGGGGGTGTTAGTGTAGGTGCCCTAGAGGCAATACATTATTCTTTCAAACCTTTATGTCAGTTGTTCATTCAATAAATGTATTTATTATGATTTAAATTATTGCGATATTTTGTTAGCATAATAAATGTCCTTAGAATCATGATACACATTATATAGTTTAAGTACATGACTTGAACTTGAGATTATATAATATATCATATTCTTAAAGGTCCCTAGTCGAGTACTATTATATATAGGACGATAATAATACATATAAATAGACTAGTATGTTGTTTGACAAGATAACCACATCTCATTGGTTATAAGTATGGGGATACTAAAGTCAATACATAGGTACATGTAAGAGTACATGATACTGGACAGACCCACAGTGAGATTCTTCATGTTTAATAAAGTCATAAGAAAGACTCACAGTGATAATGGTGTAATGATCCTTTGACTTGACATCATTATATTTCTATGCGAGGATTAATATACTTTGACTACATTAAAAGTTACCTTTGACCGGGTGATGATAAAAGTGGACATCGGGTATATCATGAGTCGTATGAGAAATATGGATGATAGATAAAGGATTTAACCCTTCTTTAAAGAGGAGAGATATTATTGGCCTCTTGATTGAGTAAGACTATAAAAGCATGGCCATGCTCAAATAATGATTTGTCTTGATAGTCTACTCATGGATCAAGTAAACCCGGATTAAATGTTGAAGAGGATGACTAAATACATGCCTCGAGTTTAATCTATAATATATATGGTTAAAGGGATAATGTTACACGAAAAACATTAGTCACGAAAGGTTTTATCTAATCACGATTTAATTATTGTTTAATTGGGTAACAATGATGTATTACTAGATACCGCTCATTGTTTATAATTTTATTAGAGAATAAAATTATTGCCGATTAAACGATAGCCTATAGGGTTACACAAATAGAGCACTTAACGGAATAGTTAATTTAAATTATTGATTTAAATTAACTGATGATTATTTGAATTTTATTATAATTAAGTGAGACTTAATTGAGATAATATAAATTCGAATTAAAGGGAATGCTTTTGTCCATAATAATTAATTATGACTTAGTTATTAATTAAATAATAGAAATTTGTTTTATTATTTAATTCTATACCTACTAGGGTTGAGCTTTGTTGTTACGGGCCTTCCAACCAGTCATTATAAATACATAACGATGGTGAAGGAGGTCATTACGTTTTGTGAAAAAAAACCCGAGCAGCAAAAAGAGGCAAGGCAGTTCCGATCGTCGAGAAGGAGGCTAGTACGTCCATCCGTCGGTGCTCGTGTGGATACCATAGAGGTGTTTTCCGAGAGGTAGACACAAAGCGTGATAGCTAGGATCTCCGTTGAGTTTGTGAAAGTCAAGCTTTTTGAAAGGTATAATTTGTTATCTCCATAATCTGCCCATAATTATACATGGATCCTGTTATTGGGTTTCGAAATTTTTCGTTTATCCGCTGCGTTTTGTGCCTCAGAACCCAACAGGGGGGGGCTAGATCGTAACCCCAATAAAACGCTACACGAAGTATTGTTCCGTTTTTTTAACTCAACAGAATGCTACATCATATATCATTATGTTCTTTTAATCTTAACAGAACGTTACATGAGATAGCAACACTAGACAATATAGCGTTTTTGATAATGATCCAAAACGTTGCATTACGTTAATAAATGATATTCATGGCCATTTTTCAGATCGTGATAGTCTGGGCATTAATAATGGATTTTGTGATAAGGGGTACCAACGCTGAAAGAGAACGGGGTTTTTTTAATTTTATTTTTAAAAGCTTTTGGTTAGTAAATGTCCCCTTTTCATTTTCATGTTTTTTACAGAATATAAAATGTTCCTTAAACTAAATAAATTTATTGATTTTTAATAATATATGAACATCAAGGTCCAAGTTTTATGAAGTCCACAAAATATTAAAATATTTGAGTCTAAAATTGGATAAAACATAATATAATCATTTCTAATTTTAAATTTATTTTGTTTAGCATATTTGTAAACTTCCGGCACCCTGCAAATTATGTATAACAACATAATTGTTGTAATCAAAAGGTAAAGGTTGAACAATTATTTTCATAAATCGGAGACAATATGTTCTACAATATAACTCATAAGTACAAAAATGATCTTAATGATTGTTAAAGTTGAAAAATGTTAGTGATTCATTTGATTATTATGTTTAAGACTATCAATAAATACATTAAATTATATATAAATAAATAATTTAAAATATTATTTATTGATTAAAATAAAAATTTATGACTGGTATTCCTCCAAATAACTTAATACTAAAAATTGATAATATCTAGAATATAAATAAAATTCAATAAATAAAATAGGAATAACAAATCGTTAACAAATATTAAAATGAAGATTACTTAAGCTAGAATTTCATAACATGATCGCACCGATCAAATAAAAGGAAATATTTTGAAAAAACTTTATTTCGTTTAATATTATATATTATATACGTGATTTATAAATCTAGAACTAACTCTTAGAAGGGTCTTTCCCGTGTGTGCCATGACAAATACTTTTTGATGAGGTGAAAGACTTTTACTGATCATGATTTTTGTGCATATGTAGTGACCATGATTATTATAAGATTTTGACCAATAAAAACCATCCATGTCAATAAAAAGTGGTTGTTAGGATGCGCAAATCCGGTCTAACAAATTTTCATTTATTACCGTTTATAGACACACGAAATCAACTAATCCCTCCGATTACAACTTTCTGCTCATTTTTTCCCTCAACTTCCTCAACAAATCGACCATGTTTCGGAGGTACAATTCTATACACACGCACGCACAGATATATAGTGTCAATACATTCAACTTTTCTGAATGCGAATCGAACAATTAGACTTATTAATTCAGTGATGATTAAATTTAGGGTTTGTTTTTGCTTTATATATTTATTTATTGTTCTTTTAGGGCTTTTTGATGAATTATTTATGGTTTTTGAGTTTGAGAGCTTGATTCAGTTGCGTTTTGATGATACCTATTTCATGTGATTTTTTGAAGGTCTGTTTTGGGGATAAAGCAAATTAGCAGGATTCCGACACGAGCTCAAACGCAGGCAAGTGTTCTTTTTACTGAAGTTTGATTGCGGTTTAATTTTGTAATTTTGTCATTGCAAGTGGAAAAGTTATATTAAAAGCTGTGGTGTTTTACGGGATTTGTATATGTCATAATGTGTTGTGTGTTGAAGGCTTGTGATGTTCGGTTTGTGATAATATATAGTGGAGCTTCTAGAGAACAACTTAAAATGTGTAAAAACTTTGTTGAGGAGAAACTTGACAGTTGGTGACATTGTCTTGCTCGTCTGAAAATCATATGCTTATTACCTTTTGATTGGTTGTCACTTGGTTTCTGAATTAATATGAGAGATGTAAATAGCCTTTATGGCATATTAAAGTTAAAGCTTACTTATGTAAATGTGTTGATCGTGGGAAAATTGAGAACCGACTAGGCATTTATCAGTCCTTTCATGGAATACGATATTGTCCACTCTGCTACTTTAGTGCATTGGAATTTGGTTAGCCCTTTTTTAACTAAAATATTCATTTAAGAGTCCTCGCTTTACAAAAACACTCCAGTTGCCTTTTATCATGATATAAAATGACACAATGCTCATAACTTCGATATATGAACTACATTTTTATACTATCAATTTAGTTTAAAACTGCTTCTTCGAGCTTATCAATTAAAAATTTAGCGTGTCTCTTTTTGTGGATGATATAAGTATCTACTAATTAATATGTTATTTCATAAAGGGAAGTGGATAAATGCTGGGTGGTGTTGATGGTTATAGCTTTCTTTAAATTGCAAAAAGAGCAATAGTGACAGGACTAAGTAGGACTGCATAATTAAAAAACAGCATTTCTGCTCTGTGGATGTGAAGACATATATAAGACCGTGTTGTTGTCATAAGTTATAGAGCTTCCCTACAGCCCCAATAGAGGGATGCAAATTTTACGCCTGTCATAGTCTTTTGTGCAATTTTTCATAAAGCAAGACTTCTAATATAAAGCACTACATTGAAGGAAATACCCGTCACTTTCGTGAAACTGCTTAGCACTCCTATTACCGTTAGCAAGTTGTGGAGACTTAAGTATACGGAAAGAAAATGCTATAAAAATTAATATATGTGGTTATAACGCGGTCTAAAATTACAGAGAAACCTAAGCAATGTGCTCACGGCTACGAGGTGAATGATAATTTGGTTGTTATATGATAATGAACCTTTGTCAAACAGCCACAAAATAGTGTTGGTGTAGAAGACTGCGCGGCTGACAATTAGGATTTGCTAATTTCTATTTATTGTCGGTGCTGAATGGGATGTATAAATTGAGAAGGAAAACATAGTAAATCACTTTAGGGGTGCTCTCAGGAATCAATGATTCCTGAGACAGTTTTTGGGGTATTTTTGTGGTTTTTTGTAGGTTAGTGTAAGAACAAGGCAGAAAGAGTAGAATGTCGAGATGGATTCAGGTGCTTAGATGCAGAAACAGAGAAGAACAGATCTGAAAGGTGAAAAGATAACAGAATTCAGTTAGAAACTTGCAGAGAGACAAAGTTTTAGAGAGAGAAACAGTAGAGAGAGAGGGGGAGAGAGTTGCGTGTAAATAAGTCTCCTTTTTATATATTACAATCTTAATTTGAATTGTACAATGCTATCGGTATTTATGCTAGCACAAATATGTAACTAATCCTCCTAATATGACCTACCCTTAGAACTCTACTAATATCACACTACTAATACCTATAGGGTTACTAAGACACACAGATCCTGACAGGTGCAAGTCTGTACAACCATGTTACTGCTGATTAAGAGACAAGGGTATTCTGCCCAGCAAGCCTGAACTTCTGACTTCGAAAATATACTCTGGCAGATCAAAATCGCTTCATGTTTTTAATAGGCAGCCACAGCCTTTTTTCTTTGGAATTTTCTATTTAAAATTCTGAGAAATCTGGTCATTCCATCATATATCAAGTGCTTTGACATTTCCTTGGCTGTATAAATCGCTGCAACATAAATGTTTTAATTTATAGTTATTGTTGGATTTGCTTCTTGTTCAAGAAGGACCGGAAAGTATGACTTTCCTATATGCTTATAATCTCTTTATCATGAAGAGCATGTAATATAAATATAATTAGCTGGCACTAGCTTAGAGCGTTCCCTCTCGATTCACATATGCATTTTGTAGTGTAGTTGGTCATGCTTAGGCTTATTGAGCTCTGCATTTGTTTATATAACTGAGTAGAGGAAGTATTCGTTAATATGATAGCTCAGGAGAAGAATTCATTTGCTACTCTATATGATGTTCAGGCATTTTTTTTCTGTTAGTGTACACCACTGGACCAAAAAAAGTCAATTTTCTGTGACATACCTGTCTTGTTCTAGGCATCTAATGATATGTATCATTTCAATTGATTGCACGGTTGGAGCAGATACCCTCCTATCTTTTTGCGAGGAAAGATTTCTCAGCTGCATCTAAGAATAATGCCTCTGGAGAATCTGGTGCTCCAAGTGATCCATCTGGGTCAGGAAGCAATATGTCAAAAGCTGTCATCGGAAGCCTTGCACTTGGTTTTGCTGGTATAGCAGCTTACCAGACTGGTTACTTGGATAGGTTTCTTGTCAACGAGCAGCATAACACTTATGATGACAAATCTGGCAGCGGTGATCAACATCGTCAAGTTTCAACTGAACAAGGCCAAAACACGGAGACTGCTGAATCCTTGAAAGGTAAAGTACCGTCAGAACACTTTTTGAGATCCAACTTTATAAAGTCTATGTGGAACCTGATCTAAAGCACAGTAATACTATTTCAGATACCATTGACGTTAATACCTCGAGCAAAAGTAAGGATTCCAGTAACTCGCAAGCAGCACTGCCACCAGGATCATCTCAGCCCGATGTTTCTCCAATTTCTGATTATAAGTTGGCTAGCTCTGCTCAAAGCAGTGAGGCAACTGATCCTGGAAGTACCAACAATGTGACTCAAGATGAAAAGAATCACCACTCAAAGAGTCCAGATGTGAATCCTGGTGAACAGCATGAGCCGGTTGATACAACTGTTGTAGTCACTCATGCTAATGAAGTTCCTAAAGAAGTCGAGCTGAACAAGCCAACCCAGCAGACCCATATAACTGCATTAGAGGTACATCTCATCAAGCCTCCTAAACTATGTTAGAATTTTTTTTGTTTAAATTAATGCGAGAGCTTCTTGCTTTCTCAGGATAATAAAGGTAACAGTAAGGAACAATCGATTGCCCTCCTAAACGAATATCATTTGTTAGACAAGACTGAAGAAACCTCTGCTACCTCACATACTGAGCTTAAGGTTTTTGGCCAGAGAGCTTACGTTATTTTCTTTTATGTGCTCTGTACATCTGTATTTTATGCTTAAGGGTGTTTGCTGCATGCATTATGACTTATTTTATTGGATGAAAATGAAGGATTTGGATGGGGAAGTTAAAGATTCAGCTGATGTTCACGTAACCAAGGATGGCCAGTTGATCCTCGATTTCTTACAAGCTATTCATGCAGCTGAGAAGAGACAAGCTGCATTAGATGCTCAAAAGTTTGGTGAAGAAAAGAGGATAATGAAGGTATTAATTACGCTATAACCACACATTAGTATAATGATAACATTTGGTTTATATTATTCAGATTTAACTTCTAAAATTTTCTACGTTAAAAGGTTCAATTAATTATTTCACTTGAACAATGCAGGAAAAGTATGAGAAGGAGCTTAGGGATGCAATTGCTAGGGAACTAATGTATGCTGAAAGAGAAGCAATATTGGACAAGGTTTGATGATTTTGGTTCCTCTTACTTTCTTTTACTTGCAAATTGCAATCATAGCATGTTTAAGGCACTTTTTTTAAGTGTTCAATTTTTGCAAATAAAGTGATATATTTCTACTTGGCATGAAACAGAAAAAAGAGCAAGTAATGCGTTTTTTACTGATTTTGTGTCATCTTTTTTATCTGTTCTTGAGCTACACTAGTCTACCTCTTCCTATTTAACCAAAATTTTGTTTAAAATAATTCTCTACTTCCATTAGGATGTGATAACTACTTTAAAATACTACTACATGCACAAAATGTATTTAACTGGAAAAGTTGAAGGGACCAAAATTTCTTTTCATGCTCTTGTGACGATATAGTGATGCTTGGTACTAGATGTATTGGGTTACTGGGCCTATAGTTGACCTTAAGTTAATAATTTCTTTTTTACTGATTTTATCATTTACATGTACTTTATCAGTTTATCTCTACATTGATTTGATCAAAATATATATATGATTCTTATAGTAAGTCTTGAGTCTTCTAGTCAATATTGTAACTATATATATATA
This sequence comes from Daucus carota subsp. sativus, assembly GCF_001625215.2. Classification (NCBI taxonomy): domain Eukaryota; kingdom Viridiplantae; phylum Streptophyta; class Magnoliopsida; order Apiales; family Apiaceae; genus Daucus; species Daucus carota. Next base: position 8,322,869 of record NC_030381.2, read on the forward strand.
TATATATATATATATATATATATATATATATATATATATATATATATATATATATATATATAGAGTCCTACTCCAATACATACCAAGCTAAAATACAAACTAAAAACTACTCACTCATCTACATATATATACCTTATATCTACACATACAATCTATATATATCATCACAATCATCCAATATATACTACCAAAGCCGCTACAACCATCAAATAACATCAATATATTTGATCATCAAAAATAGGGAATCACCATATTCTGTCCAGATTCTGTTCTCTGTTCTCTTTATTTCACTAATTTCTGAAGTAGTGATCACTAATTTATAAAGCAGTAATCACTAATTTCTGAAGCGAATATCACTAAAATATATAGCAGCGACCAGCGAATTTATTAGCAAATTTGCCGACTAGTGGGGCTGAGTGGAGGGGTGGCAGGGTGGTGTTCGGGACCGAGATAGGTGGTTGGATGATGGGTCATGCAAATGGGGTGCGTAGATAGTGTAAAATAAAAGGTTCTTAGTTTGTATTTTAAGAATGGTTTGTATTTGATCACTAGCCTATATATATATATATATATATATATATATATATATATATATATGTTTTGCTCAGTTTATTTGCTTTGCCGTCGTGGGTGTTAAATTTTTTAACATTTTTGAACTATTTCCTAGTTGTTCTGGTGACGCCCCTCTTGCTTGTTAAAGCAACTATGCTAGTTTCCTGAGTACATTTGTGATTTTGAAATACCTATACCTGCACTACTCTGGAATAATATTCTGGTATTATCTTGTCACTAAATATATTAATTATAAAATGTTTTTAGGAATTGAATAAAGAAAAAGTTAAAGCAGCTGCTGCTCTCAAATCCCTTGAAGAAAAGTTAGAAGAACAACTTAAAAAGGAGCTTGAACAAAAGGTAAATTTTTAGTTTATTATGCACTGCTAGCAGCATCTGACAACTTGCAATATTGAAATAATTTATTGCATTTGCAGGAAGCTGAAGCAGCTCTAGAATTGAAGAAATTTGAAGAGTTAGGAAAAGCAGAATTGGCTTCAGCAATTGCAAGTGAGAAGGCATCTCAGATTGAGAAAATGGCAGAAGCAGATCTCAATGTATGATATCTATTAAAATATCTTTTGCTATATGTAAAGAGTAGAGGCGCCTATAGGTTATAGAGTATAGACTATAATTGCAGTTATACATGTTATCAAAGATCTAACATGGCATATAGTTTGAACCAATTGGAAGTTGCACATAAATTTTCATCTTCAACCTTCAACAAAACTTCATAAAATAGACAAGCTATGTGTAGCTTGTAGACTGTAGTAGGTACTTACTAGAACACGTGTATATTAGATTATTTAGTGTATGTTAGAAAGATCTAACGTGGCATATAGTTTGAACCAATTGAAAGTTGCACATGAATTTTCACCTTCAACCTTCAACAGAACTTCATAAAATAGACAAGCTATGTGTAGCTTGTAGTAGGTACTTACTAGAACACGTGTATATTAGATTATTTAGTGTAATTAATATTTTGCATATTGCTTTGCTTGATCGTGTGCTCAGAGAATCTTATTTACTTGATTTGTAGTGATGGAAATTATTAAAGTTTGCCTTTCCATGTGTAGATCAGTGCCCTGTGCACGGCTTTCTATGCAAGATCTGAAGAGGCCCGTCAAAGTCATTCTATTTATAAGCTGACTGTGGTAAACCTTTACCCTTACATATTCGATGATTGCTTGACTTGGGCTTAAAATTTATTAATGACTCATTCATATTTGTATAATTTTGCATGTGTGTGTATTTATATGTGTGATTGCTAAAGTATGGAAGATATATACGAATTTTTGTTATGAATAAATATCAGTAGACATTTCGTCTGAGTACGTTAATATTTTTGCGGAATTTGATGTAGGGTAATTAGTTCTTTCTCCATCGACTCTTGTTGTTGTATAGTTAATAAGTTTATTTCTGATTGAATGATACCAGTCATAGTTCCTAGACTGAATTCTGAAATTATGCACTCTTTTGTGTTTGCTAGGGTACTCTGGCTATACAAGATGCACTTTCTAAAGGACTACCTATTCAGAACGAGATAAATGCTCTGCACACTTACCTTGAAGGCATTGAAAAAGACTCGCTTTTAGATGTGGTTTTATCATCCTTTCCTGAAGAAACTAGGACCGGTGGAACAGATACTCTATTGCAACTGAATCAAAAGGCAAGATCTCTTACTGACTCTTTCCTGGTGAATTATCTCATATTTTGAACACTTCCATTCCTAATTTCCTTAGATAACATTTGTCATGACTCGTACCAGTAGCTTTATTGCCTTTTACATACATATCCATGTGTCACTGGAAGTGAGCGTGGGTGTGTAACTGTGCTGACCCACAAACAAGTTCAAGGTGCACTCACGCGTGTCACATCACTTGATTACGTGTGTAATATTTATTGAAAGTTCAATCCATTGCTGAGCTATAAGAACTAAAATTACGCAATGCAAATTAATTCAAAGAAGGTTAAAATGCTGAGACATGTCTAAATTATTTAACTAGTGGACTGGACTAGTTTCGCCTTCACATTTTGTTTAGTAGACCAGCACCGTTCATCTAGTAGGCAAATACTCTGATACGAGATATATACACCATAAATTTCTTAGTCTTCTCCAAAATGCATCTTTAAGACAACTAAATTATATAATGTGTAATATATAGTTGACATTTTACCACAAGATCCATGCTTTTTGATTATGAAGCACAATGGTGGAGCAAAAATCAGACTCATAATGGTCAAAATATCTTTTATTATAATACTTGAGTCTACCACATATCAGTTAACCAATCAAAATATTTGAATTATTTTAGGACCAATCAGAGAAGACTCTTAAATTTTAGACCAATCAAATTAAAACAAAGTTTTAATTAGTTAACTCAAGCTAAACTACATATCAGTTAACCAATCAGAAAACTTGAATTATTTTAGGACCAATGAGAGAAGACTCCTAAATTTAGACCAATCAAATTAAAACAAACTTTTATTTAGTCAACTCAAGATAAACTGTACTACAGTTAAATTCATGAAATTATAATCAGAAAATGCTACTGAATTTTAGACCAAATAAATCAAATTAAAATTTAATTAATTACCTCAAATTAAACTGCAGTTGAATGAACTTAAATATCTACTTGACTACTTCTACATCAACCTCTTTATCACGTCAAACCTCCGCATATCAATATATGATCATTCACAATAATCAAGGTGCAATAATTTTAACTTGGACACAAAACATATGTGTGTCCATTTGTAATACACATAAGGTCATTCCTTTGTGTCGTAAATTTTTATTAACAAAGGAGTAATATATCGGAAGAGTTTACGAGAGAATTACATGGTCCACTGTAATACCAAGGAAAAAGAAATCACTATGCTTCCATCACTAAAGTAATTAATTCTTATAAAAAATCTATTAAAAAATTTCCTTTAATATGATTATTATATATTTATTTTTTGATTTATTTTATAAATTATCTTAAGAACATTTAATACGCTTATTCATATACTGTTTCGTAATTCAAATAAATAAGGAAAACGTATAAATTTTAATTTATCGCTACCTTACTACTCACAAGATTATTATAAATATGAAAAGGTGGTGGTAGCACTGTCATAACAAACACAAACTCCAATGAAGAATAAATTATTGTAAACTGTCTGGTTATAATCGTAAAAAGGACTTGCAAGACTTTGTCAAAAAAATTTAAAAATAAATTAATTTTAAATTTATTTAATTTAAAATCTCTGTTATAATTCTATATTAATTTGACAAATATCTATCAATATTAAATTTACAAGAAATTTAATTAGCGTTGCATCTAATAATATTTATTAGACGTCTCAAACAATTATAAATTAAAAAATTAAGTTGTACGAACGATTGAATACCCTCTTGGCCATTTTATATATGTTGATTTGCTTTTTTCCCATCTATTTAGAATAAAAAACAACATAATGATTTTATTAAAATAAAACGTACCATTTGAAAATAAATTCATATCATAACATGTATTCTGAGAACATATTTTTTTTGAAAAATAAATTTAAACATAATTAAATATCAATATGTTAATGCAGAATAAGTTTTGTATCTCAGCAATAATATTTTAAATAAGTATATGAAAAATATTATATTTCCAATATATAATAAACTTAAATAAACAAAATATTATCAGACTAACACTGAAGCAGAATATCTATTGGTTCCACTTCCTGCCATAACTATGAGAATCAAGTATTGAGATTCACGGGTTAAAGTTCGGGAACCAGAAAAAAATTATTTCATACTGAAAATTTTACCCTGGAAGAAAAATATAAATTTATATTTGTTGAAATGGGGTTTAGGATCGGGTGGATTCGTCCCAGATTTCGGACTCTGAAATTAGAAACATAGGTTGTGCTCCCCGATGGCCGATACTAAAATGACATAATAGTGGTCGATTTTGGCACAAAATAAAAATTTATCATATAAATATTTGCTCTGGAAAAATTTATCAAAGATTTTATGGGATTTTTAATAAAATTAGAGTGTAATCGGCAAATGGGTGATTTTTTTTAAAAATTAATCAGGAATTAATTGATAATTTATATTAATAAATCGGAGATTTTTAGAACATCAAGTTGAGCTTATATAGGGCCTTTTGGGTTATTTTAAAATAAGTGCTTCTTACTTAAAATAAATAAGAGTAGAAGTTAGAAGTAAGTTAAGACTTATAAGTGATTAAAGTATTTGGTATATAAGTGTAAGCCCCGAAACAAAACTAGAAACCGGCTTCTAAGTCGTTGCCGAACAGCCCCATGATACTAAAATTATTTTTGTTAAAAAAACAACATTCGATGCGTAGCACAGGTTGAGAAGGAATTATTTTAACACCAATAGGAGGTCATCTCTAAATTTTAAACTACTGATATCCATTCTCCGACTTTCTTTCCATAAAATTTTAACCAATATATTAATTACATACAAGTTACAGTTAACCAATACAATTTTTTTAAAATAAAATATAACTAATATTTCAAATGTTATGAATTTAATTATTCTTTCGAATTCTTATACTTATAAATAATGAAAAAGAGAACTGATTTTCCAAAATATATTGCAATATATAAATTAATCAGTTTTATATTATTTAAGATTTTATCAAATTCTTGCGCGATCTTTATCCCTGTTCAAACGGCAACGGGGATCAAAAAGCACATTAATACTAGATAGGTGTTGGTACAAATTCAGAAATCATGATGAAACTGAATCCAAATTATTCAGATTTTTGGTTTGAAATTGGGTGCAGAAAATTGCATTATATGATGTTTGAACCGATAATCGATTTATATGTAATATTTATTTGAAAAGTAAATATAATTTTCTATTTTTTATTTAACATAATAAGGGGATATTTTATAGTTGATCAAATCTAGAGTATTAAAAAATAATATTTGTTTAAAAAAAAATTATATCTATGTTTATGTAATAAAATTGTGTAAATGATGACAAAATAATATATAATTAAATTTATATATTAACATAATTATTTTTATTTTAAAAAACATTCGGTGCGTAGCACGGGTAAAACCCTAGTAAAGGTAAAATACCTAGACAAGGATAATAAAGATTCTGATCAAACTGATGATCTAATCCCTATATGGACCCAAGACCCACTAGTTTTAAAAGAAAAAGGTTAGCATTTTTTCTTTTTGTGATCAGTTGAGTATTTTTTTATATTGAATTTAAGACCTTAGAATATGATTGGAGCGATGTGCATGAGATTACAAATGAAAACCAAAGTGTAAAGTATTTCTTGTCTCTGCATAATTTTTTTTGGTTAAACAGCTATTAATATCATTGTAGTATAGTGTAGGTACACAAGTAGAAGTTTTTTTTAGCTTTAGAAATGGTAGTCTGGAGTGATCATCAGATATTATGTGTAATTAAAATGGCACATATGTTTATTGAATTGCTTACATATAATTGTGTCAACCTCTTGAACATGTATATTAACCTTCACGGTGTTCAGTTTGATGCATTGAAAGGAACACTTCGTCACTTTAGCCTGATTCCACCAGGTGGTGGCGGCATTTTGGTGCATTCTCTTGCTAGTGTTGCTTCCTTGCTGAAGGTACAAGATGTTTATTATCTTTATCTTGCAATAATGGTTTTACAGTGTTTGTACGGTGAATGGTGACGAATACCGTGCTTTATACTCTTTATTTTGTGTTGACATTCAGGTTAAGGAGGCTGACCGATCAGGTGATGGTATTGAATCTTTAATTAACAGAGTTGAGAGTTTCCTAGCTGACGGGAAACTCTTGGAAGCAGCTGATACTCTAGAGGATGGCCTTAAAGGTAGTGAAGCATCAGGAGTAGTTGCTGATTGGGTTCAAAAAGCAAGAAACAGAGCAATCACAGAGCAGTCATTAACTTTTTTGCACTCTTATGCTACTGCAGCCAGCCTCAGTTAAATCCAATTATGTAGTCTATGGCCCTAACTTGGGATAATAATGAGAATACACTTTGCGCGGCATGTCCAAATCAATTCATTTGTAAGTTGATTGCACTCATTTCTCAAAGTGGGTAGTTTTGTATGATCAATATATGAAAGTTACATCCCAGAAAACTATTGCTTCCAGCTCCGTCATCCTAAAGAGCTGGATCGTCACACTCGAATCTCCAGCATACACGGTCATGCTTGGTTGAGTGGTATGGTATAGGATCCGAATGCTAGGTGAAGGAAATTGCAGCTACAAGGGAAAAGCTTTCTTTTGGCTTCACCTCTGTCTCTTACAACGATTTCACAATCTATTCTTGTAAACTGTCTGTACTCCATTCACTCGGCAACTTGAACTTTAAAAACAGTACCAAGTAAAGACAACACTGCATTATATTAATATACAAAAGTGTTGGCAAGAAGGAACATGCAATACTCGACTAAAAAAACAATTTCTACAGGCACTATTGAAAGGCTTATTAGGTGTATCTTACTGGATATTTGTATTTATTTAAACTGTCAATTTAGAAGCATGTCTTTTACATTCTCTTAAAAGTAACGGTACAGTATTTGGATATTCTCTGCTATTGGTGCTTCACTCAAATTCAACTCTCCTTGGCTTAGTTGGATTTTAAAGTATAAATAATAATTGTGAATAATTGAATATTATTGCCCAGCCATCTATATAACATACGTATAATTGGTTCGTCTCATGGGCCTCACATGCAGATTTTCCTTCACAATCAAATATACCATGTGAAATCCGATGTATAGTCGGTTTATATTTTAAATCTTTAATTAAAGTCCCGTTATTTCCTTTATCACGAAATCATGAATCAGCATAGAAAAAGATCAATAAATTTAATTCATCCCTGTCCTCCCAAAATTTGAAAATTTTAGGTTATTGCTTATTTAATCAAAATGATGTTTTTAAATTGAGATATCAATTAATATAGTATGATAATCAATGTTTAAAAAATTCCCGATTTAACCCATTAATCTCCTGCAATGTTGCTGAGCGTTTCGATTTTTGTAATCTCATTAATCTCTATAAGTTTTTCTTAATCGAAAATATATAATAATTTATTAAAATTATAATACTATCACCTTAAATATGAGAGTAAATATATATTTGTTAATAATTAACTAATATACTAATAAATAAACATTAACTAATATTGTAATATTAAAATATATTCGATTTTCACTCTGATTAATCTTTCCGATTAATTTCTGATTTTCAATTAATCTTAAATTAATAATTTAATTAATTAGGTCCAATTCGCTATTTACGTAGGACAGATGATAATATGTAATATTGTAATTCACAGATCACAATAAACAACATCAGCAAAATTCAACCACCAGCTGGGATTTTTTTTTTGTTGAAGCACCACCTTGAATTAGTAAAAGGTATAGTCCATTAAAAGAAAAGGAAAAGAGTGTGCGAATTAATTTGTAGGCGCTGTCGGTGTTACTCTCACAGCACAGCTTCTAGTAGTTAGCATCTCTCTCTCTCTCTCTCTCTCTCTCTCTCTCTCTCTCTCTCTCTCTCGTGTAGACATACATTATATAGATATACACACTCTACCATCTCTCTCTCTCTCTCTCTCTCTCTCTCTCTCTCTCTCTCTCTCTCTCTCTCTCTCTCTCCGTATATACGCACAACAATATCTCTATATCATCCATATTGTTGTGAGTCTTGAGCTTCAACTATCTTTTCTTCGCTTCTTTCCTACGAAATGCATTGACAAGATCTCCCTCCCTCCCCTTTAGCTCTCTCTCTCTCTCTGCGTTTATACTGTCCCAATTGTCAGCTACCTACTTCATTCAATCTGTTCTCCAGATCTTCCTAGCTTATCTCAATCCTCACTTAACTCATTCATGTGTAATGTTCTCAATTCTGTATAATTTCTCATTTTCAGTTCATATTTACCTGCTCTTCTGAGTATTCCCATTACTTTCTCAATTTGTTGTTACTACTGTTACTTTGATTAATTCACTTGCACTGATCTTCAATTACACAATCTATATGTATTAATGTATGAATTAGAACTAACCTGCCATGATTTAGATGCAGATCACTAGTGATTCGCATTTGAGCACGAGTCGTTACTAATTTGATTGATTGCGATGTGATATGTGCGTTTTTATTTATACCAGTTAATGTGAGTTAGGTTTCTAAAAGTTTTGGTATTGCAGGAAGCTAGCTTCGCTTTGTAACTGTATTTTGGAGGTAGATCTTGAGATCTAATTAGCAAAGCTGGCGGCTACAGTAGCTTGGAGAGGGGTTGCTGCCAGCAATGGCACAGCCCTGTCATCTAATGATCTGGTACGGACTTCATTTATACTTCGATGTTCTGATCTCACATCACTCGTATATTTTGAGTATTAGTTTTGGAAGTTGGATGGCTGGTCAGTTGTGATCACAATGTTATGTTAAGAAATTTGCTATTTGGTTGTGTTTTTAACTTGTTTCTTCAAATGGAGTGATAAGGGTTGTTGTAGATGCTATTATTAGGTGGAGGGTCTATGTAACAACTTGATATATATGCCATTCTAGATATGACGACCAGCCAAATCTTGAAAATGAATATACAATTAAGATGTGTGGATTTTTGTGGTCGGATTCAAACATAATGATGAATTGGGAGATTTGTGAATCTATGTTAAACATCTGAATCAATGTAGTACAAACATCTGTATCAATGTAGGAAGAATTTGCAAATCTAGATCTTGAGAATCCCATAGTTATAGAAGGTTTTTTGCTCTTAGATTCTGAGTTTTTGCTTCCTACATGTCAATATCTTTATGGTTGTACTTTCATCCTACATAATCATTCTTTTGCTGATATATTGTATTGTTTCAGGAAAGAAATGGGGATGCTAAATCTCATGACCAAGAGCCTCCAACACCACATTCACTCTTAAAGATGAGTTCGAGGTTGGTTATACTTGCTATAAACATTGCCAATGCAATGAAATTCGTCATCTGTAACTTTAACCAAATAAGACTTCTTTCCATAAACAAAATGTGCTTGTATTATGGATGATTAAATATAGGGCTAAAAAGCCCCAACTTGGAAGTAATTTGAGCTCGAGAGCGTGTCAATTCTTCTGTTTCCTTAAGACTTCTTTCCATAAACAAAATGTCCTTGTATTATGGATGATTAAATATAGGGCTAAAAGGCCCCAACTTGGAAGTACTTTGAGCTTGAGAGCTGTGTCATTGCTTCTGTTTCCTCATGTTACATATCCGTCCTTGCAGATTTAGTTATATATATATATATAAACTAAATCTAGCTTTGAATCCTTTGGTCGGGTTCCCAATTGCATTTGTGATCCAGATATAAATTGTTTATTAACTCTTCTTGTCAAACTAGAAGATTTTCACGAGACTGATTTTTGTTGGAGTCGCTGCAAGTTTTATTTAATTGCTAAGCTCTTCTCTTATAAAAGTTCTGATGGCCACTTGGTACATGTATCCATAATGTTAAAATACAGGACTTTATCTAGAACCAATAAAAAGCACCACAGATTTTGTAAATCTGCTTTAACAAGGACTTGTCTAGATTTTTTCAACCATTTTTTCCTGCGCAATGACAATTGCAGAATTGCAGGCTATCACTTTTGTTTTCTAAACATTTTCTCTATTTAACACGGATTCAGTTGCTTAATCTGTTTAGGTTATACAATCTCTTATGGGGTATAGTATATTTTATAATTTTATGATTGAGATTTTGGTTATAAATATCTTTCTTTCGAAATTAATTGCAGGGAGCGCAGTAGCATGGAGGATCCAGATGGAACTTTAGCTAGTGTTGCTCAATGCATTGAGCAGTTGCGCCAGAGTTCCTCATCTGCACAAGAAAAAGAGTTCTCCTTAAAGCAACTATTGGAGCTTATTGATACACGTGAAAATGCTTTCAGTGCTGTTGGATCACATTCCCAGGCAGTTCCAGTGTTGGTATCCCTTCTTAGATCAGGATCACTTGGGGTAAAAATACAGGCTGCTACAGTTTTAGGGTCACTGTGCAAGGAGAATGAACTAAGGGTGAAGGTATTGCTGGGGGGTTGCATTCCACCACTTCTTGGTCTACTCAGGTCTAGCTCAGCGGAAGCTCAGATCGCTGCAGCGAAGACGATATATGCTGTTTCTCAAGGTGGTGCTAAGGATCATGTTGGCTCAAAGATATTTTCAACTGAAGGAGTTGTGCCAGTTCTGTGGGGGCAGCTTGAGAAGGGATTGAAGGCTGGAAACGTGGTTGATAACTTACTGACTGGAGCTTTGAAAAACCTTTCAAGCAGCACTGAGGGTTTCTGGTTTGCAACAATACAAGCTGGGGGATTAGATACACTTGTAAAGCTGCTTGCAACTGGACAATCTAACACCCAAGCAAATGTTTGCTTTCTCCTTGCATGCATGATGATGGAGGATGCATCTGTTTGTCCTAAAATTCTGGCCGCTGAGACTACCAAGCAACTCCTAAAGCTACTAGGGCCCGGAAATGAAGCCTCGGTCAGAGCAGAAGCTGCTGGTGCTCTAAAATCTCTATCTGCTCAGTGCAAAGAAGCAAGGCGGGAAATCGCAAGTTCTAATGGTATACCCGCTTTGATAAATGCTACAATTGCTCCTTCAAAAGAGTTTATGCAAGGTGAGTATGCACAGGCTTTGCAGGAGAATGCAATGTGTGCTCTTGCAAATATATCTGGTGGTTTGTCATTTGTCATCTCAAGTCTTGGCCAAAGTCTTGAATCCTGCACGTCGCCTGCACAGGTAGCTGACACGTTAGGGGCATTAGCTTCTGCACTAATGATTTATGACAGCAAAGCAGAAAGTACAAGAGCTTCAGATCCTGACGATGTTGAGAAGACTCTTGTGAAGCAGTTCAAACCTCGCTTGCCATTTCTTGTGCAGGAGCGTACAATAGAAGCTCTTGCCAGTTTGTATGGAAATTCCACACTTTCTGGTAAACTTGCAAATTCTGATGCAAAGCGTTTGCTAGTTGGTTTGATCACAATGGCAAGCGATGAAGTTCAGGATGAGTTGATACGATCACTTCTGGTATTGTGTAACAATGAAGGTACACTATGGCATGCCCTTCAGGGACGTGAGGGAATTCAATTATTGATCTCTCTTCTTGGGCTGTCATCTGAGCAACAACAGGAGTGTGCCGTCGCATTACTTTCCCTTTTATCCGATGAGAATGATGAAAGCAAATGGGCCATCACAGCTGCTGGAGGTATACCTCCACTTGTTCAGATATTAGAGACAGGATCTCCAAAAGCCAAGGAAGATTCTGCAACAATCCTCGGAAACCTCTGTAATCACAGTGAAGATATTAGAGCATGTGTTGAAAGTGCTGATGCTGTTCCTGCTTTGCTGTGGCTATTAAAGAATGGAAGCTCCAATGGCAAAGAAATTGCTGCAAAGACATTGAATCATCTGATCCACAAATCAGATACAGCAACCATTAGTCAGCTCACCGCATTACTTACAAGCGATCTACCCGAATCTAAAGTGTATGTTTTAGATGCACTAAAAAGTTTGCTATCTGTGGCCCCTCTTAGTGATATGTTGCGTGATGGAAGTGCTTCAAACGATGCTATCGAGACAATGATTAAAATATTAAGTTCTACCAGAGATGAGACACAGTCTAAGTCTGCATCAGCTCTTGCTGGAATATTTAATCTTAGAAAGGACTTGCGTGAAAGTCCCATAGCTGTTAAGACTGTTAGGTCGGTCATGAAGCTTTTACATGTAGAATCCGAAAGCATATTGGCGGAGTCTACTCGTTGCCTTGCTGCAATATTTCTGTCAATTAAGGAGAACCGTGACATGGCTATGATTGGGAGAGATTCATTGCCTACACTAGAGGTGCTTGCAACTTCGTCTTCACTGCAAGTTGCAGAGCAGGCCATTTGTGCTTTGGCTAACCTTCTTTTGGATAGTGAAGTTTCAGAAAAAGCCAAGCCTGAAGAAATTATTTTGCCTTCTACTAGGGTATTGCGTGAAAGCACAGTTACTGGAAGGAGCCATGCAGCAGCAGCAATTGCCCGGCTTCTGAGTTCTCGTAAAATTGATGCTGAGATTGCTGACTGTGTGAACCGTACAGGAACAGTGCTTGCATTGGTTTCGTTCCTAGAATCAGAAAATGCCGGGACTGCTGCCATATCAGAGGGGTTAGAGGCACTTGCCATTATATCGAGATCTGGAGGAGATAAAGGACAGAACAAACCTGCATGGGCAGTTCTGGCTGAATTCCCAGATAGCATAATCCCGATCGTTTCATGCATTTCTGATGCAAACCCCTTGTTGCTTGATAAGGCTATAGAAATATTGTCACGGATTTCTTTGGCTCAACCTGTTGTTTTGGGGAACAATATTGTGAGTGCTTCAGGGTGTATCTCGTCAATTGCTAGACGGGTAGTTAGCTCTTCAAAGGAAGCAGTAAAGATTGGAGGCACCACCCTTCTTGTTTGTGCTGCCAAAGTAAATCTTCAGAGAGTTGTAGATGATTTGAATGAATCATATTCTTGCGCATATCTCATTCAGTCCCTTGTAGGAATGCTGACCTACACAAAAAATCCTCTGGTTGGTGACCAGGGAAGTAATGAAGGCGTAAATATTCTTGGGCATGCTGAAGAACTAAAAGCTGGTGAGAATGAGACGAGTAGATATGTCATCTATGGTTCAAATACCGCAATATGGCTTCTCTCTGCTCTTGCTAGTAATAACGAAAAGAGCAAAACTCAGATCATGGAAGCAGGTGCCATTGAAGTTCTAACTGAGAGAATCAATCAGTGTTTATCAGAATATTCTCAGGTATCTGTATCTGGTTTGTTGGTCACCCCTGTCCTCTTCTTCTCTCCGTCTCTCTGTGTATATTATATAATCAGACTAATAATGCTTGCCTTCTCATTTGATCTTTCTTAAACTAGAGATTTAATATATATAATTGCTTTTGATGGGGCTGCTTAGCATTGATAAATCTGTAGACCCTAAAAAACCATAAAATATGGTCATAAATTTAATACAGAATTGGAATCTGTAATCCCTCATACTTTTATCTCAGTATATCCCTTTCATTAAAAAATTTCCAATATATAGGTCTTTTTGTTTTCATATTGGTCCTTGCTGAATTTGACTGTACATTTTTGAACCAGTCCTTACAGTTGTCTTATTATGTTAAACTATGCAGGTCGATTCTAAAGAGGAAAGCAGCATTTGGATATGTGCTTTACTTCTAGCAATTCTATTTCAAGATAGAGATATTATACGTGCGCATGCAACAATGAAATCTGTACCTGTACTGGCTAATTTGTTGAAGTCAGAGGAGGCAGCAAACAGATATTTTGGTGCACAAGCCATTGCCAGTCTAGTATGCAATGGTAGCAGGGGGACTCTTCTATCAGTCGCTAATTCAGGGGCTGCAGGTGGACTCATTTCACTGCTTGGGTGTGCTGATGCTGATATATGTGATATGCTTGACTTGGCAGACGAATTTTCCTTGGTGCGGTATCCTGAACAAGTTGCTCTTGAGAGGTTGTTTAGGGTTGAGGATATCAGAGTTGGTGCTACTTCAAGAAAAGCAATACCTGCACTAGTTGATCTACTTAAACCGATTCCAGATCGTCCAGGGGCACCATTTTTAACCTTAGGGCTTCTGCTTCAGCTTGGTAAAGATTGCCCTTCGAATAAAATTCTTATGGTAGAAGCTGGTGCTCTGGAAGCATTGACCAAATACCTTTCACTTGGCTTACAAGATGCAACTGAAGAAGCAGCTACGGATCTCTTAGGTATGTTATTTAGTACTGCTGAGATACGTAGACATGAAGCAGCATTTGGTGCCGTAAGCCAACTTGTAGCAGTATTGCGATTGGGTGGAAGAGGTGCAAGGTATAGTGCTGCTTTAGCATTGGAAAGCCTTTTTTCTGCAGACCATATTAGGAATGCAGAATCTTCCAGGCAGGCTGTACAGCCTTTAGTGGAAATCCTTAATACAGGTTTGGAGAAAGAGCAGCATGCTGCTATTGCTGCATTAGCTAGGTTACTGAGTGAAAATCCATCAAGAGCCTTGGCAGTTGCTGATGTTGAAATGAATGCGGTAGATGTTCTTTGCAGGATTCTTTCATCAAACTGTTCACTAGAGCTGAAGGGGGATTCGGCTGAGTTGTGCTGTGTACTTTTTGGAAATACAAAGATCAGATCCACCCTGGCTGCAGCGCGCTGTGTGGAACCTCTGGTTTCTTTGCTCGTGGCTGAGTATAGTCCTACTCAGCACTCTGTTGTCCGTGCATTAGATAAACTCGTTGATGACGATCAATTAGCTGAGCTCATTGCTGCACATGGAGCAGTTATACCTCTTGTAGGCCTTCTGTATGGCCACAACTATGTGCTCCATGAGGCTATTTCCAGAGCTCTTGTGAAGTTGGGAAAAGACAGGCCTTCTTGTAAGATGGAGATGGTGAAGGCTGGGGTGATTGAGAGTGTACTTGATATTCTCCATGATGCACCAGATTTTCTGTGTGCTGCTTTTGCAGAATTGCTACGAATATTAACCAATAATGCTACCATTGCCAAGGGTCCATCTGCAGCGAAAGTGGTTGAGCCTTTCTTTGTGTTGTTAACAAGAGCAGAGTTCGGACCTGATGGACAGCATAGTGCTTTACAAGTTCTTGTGAATATCTTAGAACATCCTCAGTGCCGTGCTGATTATACCTTAACATCACATCAAGTGATCGAACCCATCATTCCATTACTTGATTCTCCTGCACCGCCAGTGCAGCAGCTAGCAGCTGAACTTCTTTCTCATTTACTCCTAGAGGAACATCTTCAGAAGGATTCAGTTACACAGCAAGTAATTGGCCCACTTATGCGAGTTCTTGGTTCTGGTATACACATTCTGCAGCAGAGAGCTGTTAAAGCTCTTGTTAATATTGCACTGATTTGGCCCAATGAAATTGCCAAGGAGGGTGGCGTCAGTGAGCTATCCAAAGTGATATTGCTAGCTGATCCCTCTTTGCCTCATGTCTTGTGGGAATCAGCTGCTTCTGTTTTGTCCAGTATTCTTCAGTTCAGTTCTGAGTACTATTTGGAAGTGCCTATTGCGGTTTTGGTGAGATTGCTTCGATCTGGTTCAGAATCTACAGTAGTTGGTGCATTAAATGCTCTTCTAGTTCTGGAAAGTGATGATGCTACAAGTGCTGTAGCAATGGCTGAAAGTGGAGCCATTGAAGCTCTTTTAGAACTTCTTAGATGTCATCAGTGTGAGGAAACTGCTGCAAGACTTCTGGAGGTATTGCTGAACAATATTAAGATCAGAGAAACAAAAGCCACAAAGTCTGCAATAGTACCACTATCACAGTATCTCTTGGATCCACAAAGCCAAGCTCAACAAGCAAGATTACTAGCAACTCTTGCTCTAGGGGATTTATTTCAGAATGAGGTTCTTGCTCGATCTGCTGATGCTGTTTTAGCTTGCCGTGCTTTAGTAAATCTGCTTGAGGATCAACCTTCAGAAGAAATGAAAGTGGTTGCAATATGTGCATTGCAAAACCTTGTAATGTACAGTAGATCAAATAAGAGAGCAGTTGCTGAAGCTGGAGGTGTTCAGGTCGTGCTGGATCTGATTGGTTCAAGTGAACCAGATACATCAGTTCAGGCTGCAATGTTTGTTAAGCTTCTCTTCTCTAACAACACAATTCAAGAGTATGCTTCCAGCGAAACCGTTAGAGCTATAACAGGTATGATTTTATTGTTTGCTAATATACTCCCAGTACCTAACCAAACAGAGCTACTACATATTAATGCTATCATTAAACTACAAAGAAAGATGCTCTATTTTTTCTTTTTTAGTGCTGTAGCAATTTGGTCCCTGTGACCAACCACAAAAAGAGTAATATAATAGATGATGGGATTTTACTTTACCTATTACAGCATGATGTTGGTGGTCGAAAAGTAAAAGCTGTAATAGAATGTCTGCTTGATTTAATCTCAATTTGTTAGAATTGCCTGTCAATTTATGGTATTTAATGCAGCCAAAGGTGAATTTTGAACTTACTTAATTGTTCCGGTATTGCAGCTGCAATTGAAAAAGATTTATGGGCTAATGGTGTAGTGAATGAAGAGTATCTTAAAGCTCTTAATGCACTCCTTGGCAACTTCCCACGTTTAAGAGCCACAGAACCTGCAACCCTGAGCATTCCCCATCTAGTGACAGCCCTCAAGACTGGCTCAGAGACAACTCAAGAAGCAGCATTGGATTCACTGTCTCTTCTCAAGCAAGCTTGGGCAGCATGCCCTGCCGAGGTCTCCAGAGCGCAATCAACAGCTGCTTCTGAGGGGATTCCCCTGTTACAGTACTTAATTATGTCTGCCCCACCTCGAGTTCAAGATAAGGCAGACCATCTTTTGCAGTGTCTGCCGGGAACATTGACAGTGACTATAAAACGTGGAAAGAATATCAAACAGTCAGTTGGAAATCCAAGTGTGTTTTGCAAGCTAACACTTGGCAACACCCCCTCCAGGGAAACCAAGGTACAACCTAAATCTCTATAAAATCTCACAATTATATTTGTTAAATTTTTTAAATAAATTTTTAACATGCGACTTGTGAAGGTAAAAAACTAATTGCTATGGTATCCCATTAGTAACGCTCTTATCTAAACACAACTGTTTCAGTTCAGTGGTATTAAGTGGTCCGAAACTTTGCTATTTAAACAAAATTGTTTTAATTTCAGTAGAATTATCACTTTTTCTGCAAAGCCTGCTTTTCAGAAACATTCATATGCACAATGTGTGTTTGATGTCTGTGTTCTGTCCCGGTCTCTTCATTTTAGTACCTGTGTCCTTGGTTGTCAATTACTCAGTCTTGTTGCAATGTACTTAGTCTGCTGACCATGCAAGAAATATTTAAGGTTGTCATAGCATAAGAAGTAACATTGATTTATCAGGCTATTAAATTCTATTTGTATCAGTTCTAAATAACATCTCACCTTGGTTTCAATTTGATATCCAAATCTGATCAAGATGGTCATCACTGAGTGTCTTAGTTTATGTTTATACTGCTGAAGTCTACTCCAAGAATCCTATCATCACATGTTTTTTCCTCTGGCATCTGTGTTGCAATTAGTAGCTCAGCAAGCATATATTGTTTTTTCCCAATCATCCCTTCACTCACTACATTAACTGTTCTTTTGTTTTTTCTCCCAGATTGTGTCGACCGGACCAAATCCCGAGTGGGATGAGCCCTTCCAGTGGCAATTTGAAAGTCCTCCAAAAGGCCAAAAGCTTCACATTTCTTGCAAGAACAAGAGCAAGATGGGAAAGGTAAGTTACTTCAGATTTAAGTACTTCGGAAAGTGTCCAGTCAGGCACTTCCGAGTGGCTTTTAGGAATAGTTGCCATGAAGTATATAAGTAACCTATATCTACTTCTTGCAGAAATCGTTTGGAAAAGTCACTGTCCAGATTGATCGAGTCGTTACCCAAGGAGCAGCTGCAGGAGAGTACTTCCTGCTACCTGAAAGCAAGAGTGGTAGTAAAAGGAGCCTGGAAATAGAATTTCAATGGACTAATAGCAATAACATGCCTCAGTCTGAAGCTTAAAGAGATTTGCCTGGTGTTAATTTTTTCTTTTTATCGAATATAATTATTGTGCTGGTGTACATAATATCTGGAAGGTTTATTTTTGTAGTTAGTTGCTGCAATCCGGAAAGTCGGAAACTGCAATTCATTGTATTCTTTTGCAAAGTGTGGTAGTTTTAGTCATCTTCTGTTCTTTTTGTTATAGTTGTATTGGAGTTGTATTCTGTGTTTGATATTCAGACTCGAGAGGTTAATAAAATCTTGTGTATTGAATTCATTCTTACCTGTTTTCTCTTCAGGGGTTAAGTAATTCTCACTTCTGATATATGTTTGCAGAAAAATTGCTGCTCCTTCCATCTTGGTGGTTTCTTTACGTACCAGCTGGACACGGAGACAAGACAAACATATAATAATTTTTCTATAAATTTTTATAGTTAGTTAAAGATAAAGAGTACAGGTAATTAATTTTTAGAGGGAACAATTGACACCCCACTTAAAATTTGAATAGTGAGATTTAGAAGATAATAGGATAGTGACTTTTATTTTTATGATATTATTAATTTAATATTTATCGTAAGGAAAATTTTTTAAGATAATTTTTGAAAATAGAAGAACAAATATCTATTTATTATATATATAATAACCCAACACGTTCGTATCCTCATACATATTAAAAAATGTTATTCATGGTACTCGAACCAAGCCCTCTTCATTACAATTACACCACTCAAACCACTTGAGCTACACAGTCAATTAATCTTTTTATTCAAAAGCATTAAACTCATACATTAAAACTGTTGTATTTATATTCTTTTCGATATTTATTTATTTGAGTTAAGTTATTATTTCAGGTAAGTCTCATATGTTTTTTACATGATAGATTAATATCCATAAATTAATTACTTATGTAATAAATTTAAATTTGAAAAAGAATTTGAACAATTGGGCTCGAGCCATGTTTCAGACTTCAAAAAATGGATATAATTCATATTTGAATAAAATTGGACAAATCTAACTTAATACTTTAAACGAGTACCGATACAATATAGAGAAATTTAATTCATGAATGTGAGAAATAAGCACAAAAACTAAGATTTTGGTGAGCATCTTTGAAAGGAAAAATTGATGGACTTTCAACATGGAGTATGTCATATATTTTTTTTAATTATAAAAGGTGACTTATAAAGAGATTACAATATTTTGAAAAACATGAAATAAGATAACTGAAAGAATATTTTTATTTAGATTACATTTTATTTTAAACTTATGAATTCAGAATTCGACGTGTAACCAAATCTTTCTGAATTTTTTTTTATAGATATAAGAATAGTGACAAAGACATCAAATTTGGTGTTAGAAAATATGTCTAAATGATGTGATTTTGGTGATATATGAATTTGAAATATTATAACTTGTGATACAAAGGTGAATTTACGTAAATTCTATGCTGTTAATCAAAAGTCAACCAAATAATAATAAAACGTGTTCACGAGATCTACTAAAAAGAATTGAGTTATAAATTTTACTTGCTTAAAATAAAATAACACAGAGAAATAAGTTATCTATATATATATATATATATATTAAAGTCTTAAAACTATAATTTTAATATGCCATCCATCAATGTATAACATACGAGTTAAATAAAATGATTCAAACTATAATTAAATTAATTAATCATTTACAAATTAAACTAATAAAATATAATTAATTTTGAAATGGATAATCCGACACGATAAGGTGAAAACTAATATCTGATTAAACGGGAATAGAACAAGAATAATTTTTCATAATCCAGAATATCGAACACCTGATTTGATCTTTAACAACTGAACATGATATACTACATTACTCACCCCTAAGAAATAAGAGTATCAAAATATTTAAAAATGCGAGTTTGCACAAAATTAAAAAAGTAACTATACGACTAATTAAACTAAAAATTTCTTATTTTTATGAACTTCATGGTGCCTAACGTCTACTCTATTTTTGCTATTTGAGATCTGGTTTATAACAATTACATGAAAAATCATTAAAAGTCTTAATCAACAAGCTCAGAAAACTAATGATAAAAAATTAATATTTTATAACAAGACAATATTATAACCCGCGGTATCAAAGTAATAATCATCTAATATTTTAAATTAGCAAAAAAATATATAACACATTGAAGTACTATATAATTGATATGAAAATTATAAGGGTAAGCTACATCAAACGTGCCGAAATTTTTCGGGTACAATTATAAGGTTAGTAGTTCAATTGATGCTTTTATGATAAAGGGTAGGGTCCTTTACATACAATATATGTTTCAATTATTATTTATACAAGCTGTGTGCAACATATGATATAAAAGAATGTGTTGATGGTCTGTCTATCATATATCACTTAACTATTACACAAACGTACGCTAAAAAAAGAGAAATAAATATAAAACAACGCGGACCACACATCTTCATCTAATCATGATTTAGGATATCGTAATTCACATATCAAGAACAAGTTTTCATATTGGATGAAATAATTTAATAATTTTTAACAATAAATTACAAATCTTTTTAATGAGGTATAATATATTTAAATTCTAAAAGTTTCAGGATTAATTTCGAATATAATTTTGAACATGTGGATAATATGGTAGTGGCCTCT
Source organism: Daucus carota subsp. sativus (assembly GCF_001625215.2). Taxonomy (NCBI): domain Eukaryota; kingdom Viridiplantae; phylum Streptophyta; class Magnoliopsida; order Apiales; family Apiaceae; genus Daucus; species Daucus carota. Next base: position 8,343,648 of record NC_030381.2, read on the forward strand.
ATATCCTAACGAATTAGAATATAGAAAAATCAGTTCAAATGTTGTTTTTGATCCATAATTTTTTTTTAAATATAGTACATATTATTACTATATATCAATGCTATTAGATTGCAAATGTTACATTTCATATTTACATATTCTGTTAAAAAAAAAGACGTAATAGTTATGCTCGAAATAATATGATGACACACGAATATTATGTAAAACACAACAAAAACTAGAGTCCCGTGCCTCGCATGGGCTTTTATGCTAGTTTTAAGATAATAACCGATTCTAAAAAGAACATACTCCCTCCGTTTATAAATTAATTATTTCAAATGATCATAACAGATAAAATGAGGTTGATCTAGAAAATATATGAAGTAGAATTGATTTTGAAAATATAATTTTGTATTAGAAATTGAAGTGAACTGAAATATTTTTTCTTTTTTTAAAAAAATAGATATATAAATTAAGACTGAGCGGAATTCGAATGGGGTTTTATATCAAAATGCTCACCAACTCGTTAAAATGTATCAAGTACCTACTCAATCTCCACGACGACTCATTTAAGCCCCTTAAATAATAATATATATCATTCCGTTAACTTGACATTAATTTTTTAACGGAAGTGCTGTGCTGGACAATGACGTGTAATTCCTTGATGAGTTGGCACATAACAACTGGTACATTCGACTAGACTGCAGGCATGGTCTCATGTATGTATATATTAGGCGTATATCTTTTCTGGTCATTAGCGTTTATCAGCAAACTTAAGTGCCTCTCCGTAAAGGATGCAGTACCCCTGGCCTGTGTGACGGAGCTCGGAGACACTGTAAATACGACGCTATTATGATGAAAGAACCTTGAACATAATACTGAACCAAGCAAACTCCCTTCTTCAGCTAACATTTCAAAGAATTAGGTGTCGATAACAACCTGCATAGTTGCATATCAAAGACTATGTATGAATTTTCTAACTCTTATGATGAGTCACCGGTCGCAATTGAAAGAGTACAAGAATTATAGATGTTATATGCTAAATTATGAAGTCACTCAATGGGCCAGGCCCACAAAAGGATGTATTTGGGCCATGACAACTGAGGTTGAGGCAACTTCAAGGAAGCCCTGTTAAAAGACAAGGCGCGCCCTATCATTAGGCGCGCCCTCTTGCTAGGGAAAGTTCATTTAACATATTGCAGAAGAGCAGCAGGAGATGCTTTATGTTTAAGGGGACGCCCTTACACCTAAGTAAATCCTATTATTGACATAATGAAGGCCCTACCTTGTAGTCCAAGGAGTTATCCTCCTTGGGAGGTAGAGGATAGAAGAGAAGACATATCCCGGGAGGTCCTATCTCTGTAGTCTGGCGGGTTGTCCCTGTCGGGGAGTAGGGTAGTGTCCGTGCATTTGGGGTAAGCCCAAGGGCTAGGCCTCATCGTATTGGGCCCCTTTCGGGAAGAAGATTCTAGAAGGGGAGGCCCAGCCCATATGAGTCTCTTAGGAGAAAGAACTACGTACCGGCTTGATCCCCTATAAATAGGGGTATGTAGGCAGATTGTAGGCATCGATCATTCTTGAGAGCTATTCCAGTTGGCAATCTAGAACCCTTTGCTTACAATTGCAGCCGCCTCCATAACAAACAACCAACCACTCCCTGCATTCTCGCCAACAAGAATCTTGATCCGCGCCGCGAACCTCATCTTTGTTAACCTACCAGTTTTCTCCGTTAACAAATTGGCGCTAGAAGGAGGGGCTAGTTCAAGATTTTCCATCAAGGAGAAAGATGTCGAATCACGGCGAGACAACGCCCGGCGGGAACCAACCCCCCGATCCTAGATCGGGGATAGGCAATAACACTCCCGTCGACAACACACCGGTCGGGAACACTCCCCAAGACAGGGCGATCATCATAACAGATGGGGAGCCTGTCGTCATGAGACGCCCCATCTCCAACTCGCCGCCGGTATTCATAAGCAACGAGGAGTTACTTAAGGAGTTGCATTACTTGAGAAACGAAGCAAGAGAACAGCAAGCGCTCAGAGAGCGAGTCGCTCAACTTGAGTCTCTTGTTCCCGGAACACATCGTTCCGGGAAGCAGCCCTTTGAAGAAGAGAGTCAGTCAGGCCATCGTGATGATAGAAGGTCTGTGATTGTTCCGCGGAACTTATTCGCGTCAGGCGGTCAGACTATCGTCGGAGGAGAGGGTGCCAAAGACGGAGGGAGACCCCCACAAGAGAGGCGAGCGACCGCACACCTGGAGAAGGCTAGTTGAGATGTCAAGTATGTGTATCTAAAGTATGCTTCATGTGCACTTTGTGTACCTCAAGTAGCAATTGAACACATTGTATACCTAATATATCCAATTTGGTGCAATGTGTGTGTTGATGATGTTTTCCGTTAGCTCCGTTACTGCACCTCCGTTAGTAAAGCCCTGTTGTACTCTTTTGTTCAGTATGTGATTCTAATCCTTAGATTTAAAATTTAAAATATTTATTTGTTTAACAAATCGAAATAAATTAATCCCAATATAGAATAAATTGATCTAAATCCATATATTGGTTTATTTTTATAATTGTTTTAATAAAACCTAATTTAAACTCTTAAATGAATAATGTGTCAAATTTCTTTATTATTATATTTTTAATAAGAAAATACATATACTACTTTTTTTCTCAATTAAAATATATTATTTTATGTGTTCCAAAATAACAATTCTTATTATTATATTTCTCATATAACATTATAATTATTATTATTATATTTCTCACATAAAAGTTAATTTTAATGCTTATTATTTCTCACAATCTTAAATAAATTATTATATCTTATATCAAATATATTATTTAATATCTTGAACGATTTTATATTATGAATTAAATTAATAAGGTCTTCAAATAATTAACCATTTTTTATAAGCAAATGTATGCTACACTATTAAAGCCGAAATATTAAAAGTTAGTCAGTACTCAGGTCGAATTGTGAGCGTATCTATATAATCAATTATCTTCTTTAACTACAACATATTACCTTGTTTAAAATTTTTAAACTAAAAAAACACAACCTTCTAAAAATAACATTGAGCAACATACCAATTACCATTTTTAGCTAAACACATTATCTTTTGTAGATTTTTTAATTAAAAACATGATCTTCTAAAAATAACACCAGCAACATATATATAAAAAATATAATATTATTATACATAATCATTAATAAATAACGAATGATATATTTCAATCAAAATACGTTAATATTATTTATAAATACTTTAATGGTTTCGTTTAATATTATATTACAACTTTTTATACTATTATTTGTTAACGTGGAAAGTACGATTCATTCGAGTTCGGTCAGTTACAGGCATCTTTAACTTCAAACAAATTCTAATAGTTTTTTAATTATATATTTAGTCAAAATAATTAAAAATTTGATTGTATAATTGGTCAGTATTTAGGTTTACGCATCTCTTTAGTTTATAACATGCTTTATATTATATTATTAATGACGAAATGCTAAATATAAAATATATATGAAAAAATAAATATAAAATATATACGGAAAATAGGGGTGCCCGCGGGTCGGGTTGGGCGGGTTATATGTTGAACCCTAACCCGACCCATTTAGTTCGGTTTTTTTAATTTTTAACCCAACTAAAGTTCGGTTTAAATTTCATCGGGTTGGGTCGGTTAGATTTTATTTCGATTTGGGTCGGTTTGGGTTGGGTAGAATAAATTATTAGAAAATGAGTGTGAGGTAAGTTCGCTTAGTTTTGTAATTTCACAATTTTTTCAAGACAAATTGAGCTCATTATCGAATTTGTTTGCCAATAGCTTAGTTCTTATTAAGCTTCACAGTTTTTTCAAGACAAGTTGAGCTCATTATCGAGTTTGTTTGCCAATAGCTTAGTTCTTATTGAGCGGAACTCATGATTCGTTCAAACTAGAAATCGTTTCACGCATTTATTATGAATTTAAGTAATATGTGATATAATATTAGTTTAGATAGAAAGACACCTAAAATTGTTTCAGTAAAAACAAATAAAATATGCGGGTCGGGTTAGAATGGGCGGGTTATGGGAAAAATCCTAACCCAACCCATTTAAATCGGTTTTAATAATTTTCAACCCAATCAAAATTCGGGTTAAATATTTCCGGGTTGGTTTAGAGTCGGGTTGGGTCGGTTAGATCGGTTTGGGCGGGTTTTGATAACCCATGGGCACCCCTAACGGAAAAGTAATAATGTAAACAAGTCAGCCAAATGTCATGGGGTCAGTCACTCCTAAGAACATGGGTAAACTTTGTGGTGAAACTGGGCTGTTGAAAGGATTGCAGGACATCTGATGTTGCCGCTAATTGAAAATTATAATAATAAGAATTATAATTTTATGTGAGAAATATAATAAAAAGAATTGTTATTTTGGAACACATTAAAAAATATATTTTACTTAAAAAAAAGTAGTAACATATTTTCTTTATTAAAAAATATAATAATAAAAATAAATTTGATTCATCATTTATTTAAGAGCTAACATTAAGTTTTACCAAACCAAATATAAAAATAAAATAAATTGACAAATAAGTAAGTTCTACCAATTTATCTTGTTTTAATATTATTCTAATTTTATTTATTAAACAAATAAATATTTTAAATTTAAAATCTAAATTCCAGTGTGGAACCACATACCGACTATATGTTGAAGAAAAGAGAGTACGGCAGGCTTTACTTAACGGAGGTGTAGTGACGAAGACAACGGAAAACAACCTCAACACACATATTGCACCAAATTGTATATATGAGGTACACAATGTGTTCAATTGTTACTTGAAGTACACAAAGTGCATATGAAGCATACTTTATGTACACATATTGCATTTAACTCTTTTAATTAAGTACCCATTTTCAAAACATGTAAAATCAGAGCACGATTGGATAGCTCAGTGGTGGACTTATCCTCTGTTGTCCTCGTACACTCGGGTTCGACTCTGGCTCACTCCGAAAATTATTAGAACAAATACTAATGTAAAAGATTAGCGGAAAGTTAACAAGGTGACACAGGGTGATATATGAAGATCGGACAGATACTTGATATATTTTAATGAGTTTGGTGGGCACTTTGATATAAAACCCAATTGGAATGTGTATGTTTAATTACATAAAGAAAGGACATGCGTCCTATTTTCTTATTCTCCCCTTTTTTTGTCCAGCTGGAATGCAGTCGTGTCAGCACCACACTTCCCCACGCCTCACCATCCCCTCCACGTAGATCTCCTGGCCCACCACACGTGGCGCTTCTTCCCCTCCCCCTCCCCCTCTCCCTCCCCTTTTATACACACACTCTCTTTAATCTCACAAACCCCTAGTCCTTGTCAACAATCATCAATGGCAACAAAGCTCACTCTAATCTCACTCTTCTTCTTTCTCCACTCCGCCGCGTCCGCCATGTATTCTTTTGAGCTACTGCACCGATTCTCCGACGAGCTCAAGGCGTTTGGGCCCGTCAAAAGCGCTGCTCAGTGGCCCAAGAAAGGTACTCTTGCTTATTACAAGATGTTGGCAGCTAATGATGCTTGGAGACGCAACAACATGATGAAGCTCGTCTCCGATTCTTCCGTCGTGTTTCCGGTCGACGGAAGTGATACCCAAAATCTCGGAAATGCCTTCGGATGGTAAATTTTAATTAATTTATATCAGCTGTTATTAAATATTTTCTTTTTGAATTTTTAGTAATTTTGAATTTTGAAAGATATATTTGTATGTAGTTTAGTTGTAAGTAATACTAGTAAGTAAGCATGTGATATAAATTTAGCAAAAAAAAAAAAAAAAAAAGTAAGCATGTGATATAAGTCTTAAACTAATTCAAGTTGATTTTTTTGAAATTTATTAAAATGAAATTTGAATGTATTCAAGGCAGTGATTCAAGTATTTCTGAGAACGGTTGTTCCGCACTTCTCAAAAAGTGCAGAACAATTGTTTTGGAGATTTTTCGCTCTTTGAATGTTGTATTGTTATGCAGCAACGCTCAAAACTGTTCTCCATAGAGCGCGACCCTGTATTCAAATGTTGTTATTTTTTACTCTTTATTTGTTATTTTTTAAGTTGATTTGATGCTAATATATAATATGATGCACAAAAAATATATAGCTTTGGAAAATAAAACGTATAAATAACATTGTGTTTGTAGTACAAATATATATATCTATCAGGATACAAGCTTTCTGTAATTAACACATTTACATTTCATTATGATAAAGCTTTTCTATGATAATTTCTTAAAAAAAACTGAGACATTTCTATTTCTAGTGCATCTGTGTGGTTTTTAGTGAATTTAATGGTTTGTAGCCTAAGATGGTGTATTTGAGCAGTAGGTCTTATATAGAAAACTGTTAAGCTAGAAACTAATTAAGCTAAATTTAAGTTGAAATTCCAAATGCAGTTATGTTCATCTACTAGTGTTTTTATCTGCCAAGTTTGGTTGCTTTCAATGAAGGTGGCCCACATCTTAAAAGGGCACCCTTTAGCACATCCCAGCTGCATTCTTTTTTTATCATCAACAGTGTATTTGTAGGGCCTACCAGATTCCATTGAACTAGCCCTCACAGCCTCTTTAAATTGTTTCTTATCTGTAAATATTAAACCAACCTTCCACTTAATATCTTTTGCTTTTGTTTTAGGATTAAACAATTCACCAACACCCTTCCCCTTTTTAAGAACAGGGGGGGCTGCATAACAAACTTCATCATCTGATTCCTCACTACTAATATCATCTAAATTCCCACTCTCATAAGAACTATCAGAGTCACTATCACTCCCTAAACTCTCTAAATCTTCCTCCATCCTTTGCTCATCCATTTTATCTTTTTCTAATCGACTCATCTTTAAAATTTCCCCATACTCTTCATCACTGTGGCTATGGCAGTCACTATCCTCCCTACCAGAGTCATTATCACCAGCACTAGCATTATTATTTTCATCAACATCACAGTCATTGTCATTTCCATCTAAATCATAGTCATAGTCATTTTCATCTAAATTATCATTACCATCATCCCATTCAGGTATATTAGGGCGGTACTCAAATAATTCACAAACATAATCAGACCTACTAAGCTCTACCATTTCAGCTATAGTCGAATCAGACAAGAGTCGAATACCACATACCCTACGCTTGAAGTACAACGAACCAAAAGTCGGTAGCTGGGTATGTATCTCAGCCTCCAAATCTTCAACACTACAAGCCTCCAAGTCAATGTCAGTGTAGGTTTTGTGTGTGTTGCTGCTGTAGCTAAACACAGGGATGTGTTGGAAGCAGCCGCCATAAAACACTCTCACCGTATATAGCTTCTTCCTGTAGAATTTAGAGAGGAGAACTATTTAATTAAACGATTTAGTTGAACCCTAATCTTGAAAAGGAAATGAATTAATTGAACCCTAACTAAACCCTAATCTTAAAAAGGAAATCGATTACTTACTGTGATTCGGTGGAAGATCTTGTCTTCTTGCCTTTGCCGCCGCGTTTTTTCTTCATTCTCACAGAGTCGCCGGTATGTCTCCCTGAATCGCAGCAGTGGTGTTAATCGATTTTGATATGATGATATGATATAACCCGATATATGTATCGGGTTAGGTTATAGGAATGGATCGGGTTTTGAAAGGCGGGTTATATCGGTGGATCGGGTAATTGGCTTTTCGGGTCATTTTTAACACGTGGCGGTACATGTGGCAGAAATTAACGGGGCTCCGCTAAAAGTCAACCCTACTTAACAGACATGCAATTAATATTGTGTGTAGTCAGTCGATTTCAAGTTATAAAAACTTCTATTAGGCGATCGCAAGCTTTTTCAGTTCAGTGACCCACTTGCAAGTTAGTTATGAGTTCAATTATGTTTAAGCCATTTAACCCAGTTGAAATGTATACAAATAATGCTATTTTATTGTTGCTTTTAGTAGATTTGATTTTATTTTCATTAATATCAAGCAACTAGATAAGTTTCTCTGTTATCACCCCGGTAACATTCAACATCCTTCTCCTATCTTCACCACAAACATGTAGCATGCCGTATCAAGTCGGAAAATTCAAGTACGAAACTTGAAGGGTATGGCGGATTGGCGGATTGGTAGCAGTGTCGGGGCTAAGGTTATATATAGATGATCTTGAAATTCAAGGGCCCTAGGTGCAAGTCTTGTGAGCAGACCACCGGTGGTTGTAAATGCAAATAGTCTGTGCCACCAGACCATTCTCGTTGACAACCTACCAAACACCAATAGCCTTCAACTGATTTACAGAAATCTAGGAATCTGTAGACTACCCTTCCATTCCAAGGCTATGAATATCTCCAGTTTAACACAAACACAACTTTTAAGAGCAAGAAATACAAATTTATATCTCTTAGTATCGGTCTTGTTATGTTTTGGTTTGTGTCCTGCCCAGTGACATGCTGACATATGCAACATTTCTGGGGTGATAATAGGAGACTTTGAAAGTTTTAAAGAATGCAAGAAGATATATATACTTTGGATAGCTTTGAGTTGAAATAGTTTTTTGTTAAAATATTTTAAATTGCAAACTGCCATATGTTGGTCTATATTACTAAATTTTTTGGAACAGATCTTTTCAGCGAGGCAAAAAAATATTCAAAAAGGTGTTAGTTGATTGCGAAACTGCCATAAGACATCCCAGCAACATCATAATATGAATTTTAAATTGTATATTTGTAAGCTCAACCTCTGTTACATGACATCTATGTAAATCTTCCATTTTGTAGGTCTACATAGATGCCACTTATAGTTCCTAGACTATAGTTTTGATAAAATCATTTTTCGCAAATATATCAGTCATGATTATTTAAAGGTAGACATTGCATACCTTTTAGGAAAAGAAGAAATATGTCTGATTGTTATATATAAATGGGTCAATGTGCTAACATTTTCTTTAAAAATTGTGGCTGCTTACCTTCAATGGAAATGAGAGAACTTAAAATTTTGTCAATTTTATAGGAACAGGCAAATGCGGTAGCATTTTCAGCACTAGATTTTTCTTTTTAAATTTTTTCGTTACTTCAATTTAGGAGACTTAAAATTGTGATTTCGCTATTAATATATCCAGGTTACATTACACCTGGATTGATATAGGAATGCCAGCTGTTTCTTTCTTAGTTGCACTGGACACAGGAAGCGATCTATCTTGGGTTCCTTGTGAATGTGTACAATGTGCTCCTCTATCTGCCAGTTTCTATGATCTGGTATGGTAGCATATCTTAATTGTAAATTTTGTCAGCATTACAATTTTTTATGTGAATTTTAGGAAGTTACCTATACAGTAATATATACCTTGGTCTAATACTCTACATGACATAGCTACATATTTATACTTAAAATTTTACATGCACACTAGATTAATAAACAGAAATTCCTCTAACTGTTAGTTTCCGTGTTTGTATCTCTTATTTTCTATCATGAATACTAATATAGTGATTTTAGGTGCATCCTTAGTTGAACACTTGAACTAATCTTTTGGTAGTTGGATGTGAATATATAATACATATCCAAAACCTCCTAATTGAAATAGATATTCATAGTAGTTAGCATTACATTGGTAGCTAGTGAACTGCTTTTCAGTGGAATTTAAAGTCTTCTCATAGGAAATAAAAATCGCTTCTGCAATATTTCTTATATTCATCCTGGAAATTGTTATATAACTTGTTGTTGCCCTGGAATCTATGGGGGCTGTGTGCTTACCTTCTTGAGCAGATGAGGCTGGGCCTTGAGCTCTCGAAGGAAATAACCTAAATTACCTAATTGCTCTAGATCTCTTAGTGAATGTAACATAACAAATACATCCTCAAGGAGGTCAAACAGATACTTTATCAATCATCCTTAGGAGGTCAGACTCAAACTTTATCAATTTACTGATTTCTCCTGGCAGTAGCATCTGTTTGTTTCCTCAATAAGGAAGACCCTGTCGATAGTATGTGATAAATTTGAAGGTATACCAATTGTTACAGGCAAAATTGTTTGGAATGACATAACTTCATACAATATTGTTACCAGGACCCGATTAGTTATTTTACTTACAACTATATTCATGATTATCCACTTTTCATCAGAGTTAACTCTAATAAAATAAATTTACACCAGTTCCACCTTTCATTATTGCGATGACATGATAATGCTATATTTAATATTATATCTAACTATTTTTAACGGTAGAAATTATTTTACAGAAGATATGATTCAGTAGCATTTGATCATCCAGCATTTTTATTTGATTTATCAAACACATTTGTGGCTAAGAAATAGTAAGCTTTCTCTTTTTAGTGTAGTGAAGTAATGATTATATGTACTTGTGAACCCTTTTAACGCAAGGACAATGTCGGTACATTGCTAGGCAGTGGTAGCTTTTAAGCACTTTTCCAATAATTGATATGGCAGGTGCTCCATGGTATTTGGGGCATCTATTGTGCAGGATAGGGATCTTCATATGTACAATCCATCTAGCTCAAGCAGTGGAAAGATATTACCTTGTACTCACAAGTTATGTGAACTGGGTACAAGTTGCGGAAATCCAAAGTCCCAATGCCCCTACAATGTTACGTACCTATCAGAAAACGTATCAAGTTCCGGGTTGCTGGTTGAAGACGTTATACATCTTGTATCACGCAGAGCAGAGGCATTAAACCACTACGTTCGTTCGCCAGTTATTATAGGGTACGGTTTCCTGATTTGATCTGTTATATGAGATTATAATTCTGTGTACATCACATGTTATAAAGTCCAATATAAGTGATATTTTACCCTAGTTGCCATATTAAATTTTAATTTCCACCGGTCTGGTATTACAGATGTGGTAAAAGGCAAGGTGGTGAATTCCTGGATGGGATAGCTCCTGATGGTCTTCTGGGCCTGGGAGTAAGAGAAATTTCAGTTCCTAGTTTTCTTGCGAAAGCGGGGGTTATTAAGAACTCATTCTCTCTATGTTTCAGTGAGCATTATTCAGGCAAAATATATCTTGGGGACCAGGGACCTTCTACCCAGCAAACAACATCGCTTCTCCCCTTAGATGGAAAATTGTATGTTATCATCTCTTGGATTTCGAGTGATTCATTTACTTCTACCTTTTGAAGATTCAACTTTCTTGTGGGGATTTTTGTGGTTAGTTATTTTGATATGTTTTGCGTCACTTAACAGTACAACCTATATCACTGGTGTGGAGGCATGTTGTATTGGGGATTCATGTCTTAATCAAACAAACTTTAAAGCACTAATCGATTGTGGTACATCATTTACACATTTTCCTAGTGATGTGTATGAAATAGTTGTCAAGGAGGTACCAGCTTACTCCTCTGCTGCTGAAATTTTTGATGTAGATATGCTTTCATCATTTCTAATGTGTAATTATTCTTGTAGTTTGATAGGCAAATAAATTCAACCAAAATCAGTAATGATCCTTGGGAGTATTGCTACAACGGCAGGTAGCTACTGGAGGCCAAAGATATAACCTTTTTTTTATTCCCCCTCCCCCTCTTTTAGGGTTGGTAGATTTGCTGATAATACTATAGTATGATTGTTCATTGACGGACTTCACAGTTCTAGTAGGTCGTCGAAGGTCCCGTCTGTGGTACTTAAGTTTGGCAAGAATAACACCTTTGTTGTTCATACTCCCGTTATTGACATATTTGATGATCAGGTTGGTAACCCTATTACTTGATCTTAGGTGTGTTTGATATCATGTATATTACTTTGTATTATTTCCAGTCCATTCTTATCCTCATAATTTGTTGAGCAAAGTGCCATCATGTGTTTTTCTTCACCTTTAGACTTCATATGAAAGACTAAAAGTTTCAAAGAAATTACTTAAACTAGAAAGTGTAATAAGTACATATATATGGCATTTATGAACCTAATATGCATGTGTGCGCTAATTGTCATTAAGGTTCTAGTCTTTCTGCGCAATTATATATATATAATATCACATGTATAATTTACCAACACGTGTCACTTAGACTTTGAGATTGAGCTTAATTTACGGAATAAGATATGGTGAACACTAATAAAAGGATATACTATTTCTATTTTAACATTCTTTTTATTTATTTTTCCTGTATCCGTAATGCTAGAAAGTTCTAATGATGGCAGAAATGTTGACAGATGCGGTAAATTATCTTCTCGTTTTGCAGACTCCTTGGTGTTATTGTTCTCTATAGTCTATACTAAACAATATTCTGTTGCCTCCAGAAATTAAGGCCAAAATTACCTCTAGTAATATCACATGTTTTATTTAACTACTTTTGGATTATGCTTCACATGTCATGTGGCACTTTATATTGGTAGCTTTTGCTGAATGCAACACCCTGCTCCCGAGTTTTAAACAAGGAGGAAAGCAAGTGAAGAGGAAGTAAAGTAAACTAACTTTCACTCCTATTCGTGCTCCCGAGTTCTTTAAAGGGACGAAAGCAAGTGAAAGTGAGTGCAAATATAGCATAATTTCACTCCAAAACTTTCACTCCAAAAGTGGGATGAAAGTGAAAGCACACTTGCTTTCACTTAAATTCACTTGCTTTCTCTCCTAAAAAAACTCGGGAGCAAGGCCTAAACCCATTAGTTTTCAAGCATGGAACTATAAAATTTGGTAGTTTTTAACTTCTCATTAATTAGCGCCATAAGAAAGATTTAATTGTCACATTGTTACTTAAACGTATAAAAATAAAATTAGAACTATAAGGAAATGAGATTACTAGTTTTATTTGAAAGAATCATATCTAAATATTTTTTCTTTGAAAACAAAATGAGTATGCTCGAGTTGAAATCCACTGTCATGTTGATTTATCGGGTTACTTTATCCTGAAGAGAATGAGGCCTTCGACAAATAACTAGGAAAACTTCTATGTATATATTTGCCAATTTGGGAAGTTTCTTTATTGAAGAGGAACACACCAATGATATGCATCACTTTATCCTGAAGAGAACGAGGCCTTCGAAAAATAACTAGGAAAACTTCTATGTATATATTTTGCCAAGTTGGGAAGTTTCTCTACTGAAGAGGAACACACCAATGATATGCATCATGGTCAAATGTTTTGGTCGTGGTTGATGAATAAAAAACGTGGACCTTACTATATTGGGAGTATAGTCCTGACTGAAGGAAGTAGACTAATTGTTATAGAAGGAACGGACATGCAAGAGTCATACTATATGTAGTGTATATGAAGCAAGTGGACCTAATAGGTTAATAGGATGACATTGCCACATTGGGTAGAAGTTAAGTCATATGTTGCCTATATGAAGCAAGTGAAGCCAGATTGCCACATTGGATATAAAATATGTTCTCTTTCCAGAAAGATTAATTTATTGTCCCTACCAGTGCACGGGATGTGAAGCTAGTTATTCTTAATTCGACGACTACAACAAAGTAATGACTGCAGCTACAATCTTCATTATATACTTGACTATTGTATTGTTTATCTACTGGAGCTCTGTTCATGTTCAAAAGTAATTCATTTTATGCATATAATTTAACTTTATTTTGCAGGGAATATCTGGATTTTGTTTAGCCATTCACCCCACAGATTCAAATGTTGCTTTAATTGGACGTAAGCAAGACTTAGCTATTTACATTTGTAGTTTTACCCCTCTACAGGGGGCGGAATTAATTTAGTATACTGCTAATGCATGTAGGACTTTGCTTAAAGAAGAGTTAACAGTGTTGGCTACTCATTATTGATTACTCTGCAACAAAATTCTATATGCAGAAAATTACCTGAGAGGATACCGGATGGTGTTTGACAGAGAGAATCTTAAATTGGGATGGTCTCCATCCGATTGTGAGTAGAGAAGTTCTTATGTTTATATAAGCTTCATTCGTTCTTTTATTTTCAGTTTACTGTATGTCTTTGTAATTTTTTTTTTTTAATATTGATATTAGCTGGAAGCCTTGTTCTTGCTGACAAGAGCCTTGTTCTTAGTGTTCTGCTTAATATATTATTTATATATTGGTGGTGATCGTGTGATCAGTTAATTATCATTATTGGCAGGCGGCGATGATGACAGCAGCGAAAGTTCACCACATTCTCCCCCACAAAATGGTTCTGCCTCGAATCCATTTCCGGATTTGCAGAATGCAATTCACCATGCTAATGCTGGTCCTGATGAATCTATAGCAACGCGGCTCACAGCAGGCAGACTAATTAACATGTCATATCTGGAAAATCTGTTGCTTCTGCTGCTAGCGTTCCATCAACTTGTTTGTATAGCTTGAGTTATTCAGAACATAAGTGCCTGACCAAAATAAAAAAAAAATATTTGAAATTTACATGATTTCAAAGTTCTGATATGAGCTTCTACCAAATATGGAGGAGGATGATTGTAAATAAAAAGAAAAGATAAGAAATAGTTTCCTAGGAAAATAGGGGCAACCTGCGAGATTGGTGAACATTACAGAACTCAGGCCTGTCTGCCAATAGCAGTAGCTTATTTGGAATCGTTTGGCGGGGAGAATGAAATGAAAAATTGTGAACAAGATTAAACGAGAAACAATAGAGGTAGAAGTGTAAAATGTTTAGCAAAATGCATGTAAATAGAGAATAGTAAAACACACAACCCAAATTGAACCCACTACAAATTTAGCAATTGCATGTTATCTGAAGAATACGCAAGGGGAGCAGTTCAAAAGTCATTGTAATCTAAAGATTTCTTAACCAACTCTAATGAATTTAAGGAAAATAATACGACTTTTCTTGAAATAATTGGACAGAAATAACTGGTGTAAATTTCCAAAGTATGTTTAGCCTGTCTCTGCACTGTCGCCGAATATGTTTGATTTAATTTGATGAGATGGAGAGTGAAAAGATTGATTTCATTACTAAGAGCTTCTCATCATCAAGTATTTAGAGTTTGTACTATAGAGAGCCCCATCTGCTGCACTGTCTTTAAAATTTTAGAGATAAAACACAACGTTCCTGATCCCGAATCTTTTAAATGAAATTATTTTTCGATTGTTAGATGTACATGTTATTATAAATATCTTTTTTTCCAACATGTTCAGCACTTTTCAAATTTCAACGGTAGTAAAAATAATCATTTATGAGCTAGATGATCCAAGTGAGTATTTTACTCAGCGAATAAAAGAGTTAAATGTGTTAAAATATATTATAATCCCGATGATAGCTGGGAACAGGACTTAAAACAGAAATCCTATGTGTAGTAGGACTTGGTAAAGTTCTATGACGCAGAAAAATAAAGAAAGTTATAGAAGGCACTCCAAGGGTGTTATGTATACTAGTATTTAAGCCCGCTCTGCTGGGCTTTTTCATTTTAAACTTTGTTTTCTTCTTAATTTTTTATGGAACGAAGGTTGGAGCATTCAGCTTGGTTGTTACTTATATGTTACATTGCTGATAAGAAAGAGTTACATAGTTGAAAATATAGTTACATAGCTTGCTCAGTCAAAATGAACAAAAGCATTTCACAGTTGCTTTAGTTAGACCAAAAGAACATGAGTTCAGAGCTTTTGTTTAGGATAATAGCAAAATGTAGGTTTTCAAACACTGCGTCGCTTGTTTCAGTTGCTGGCTAAGTCGATGTCCGAGAGACCTCCAGCATTGTAGGTTGAAGTTGTTGGCTGTTACAAATGGAAAAATTATGCAAATTAGTAAAGGATAGTGAATAAAATTGATTGTTTTCTGGGCAACAATGCAAGACCTGGGAAGTTTGTGCATCTTTGGCGTTAGCACTCTGATTTGTGGCACCTGGAAGGCCAACAAAGCCTTTGCATATGTTATTGGCCCGGTAAACATTGAAATTGTTTACGACATTCATTTCCCTCACTTGGATTACTAAGCTGTAGTCTTTGTCGACAATACTTAGCAAAGTTTTCGACAATCCTTCCTCAGTGAACATCTGTACATGACTCTCTGTTAAGCACTGACAAATAAACATAAGAAAATATGCTGCCTACTTAGAATACCTCATCAGCCAAATGTAAACATCTTTTTCTAATAATTGTACGTGCCTCCCTATGTCCCAAGACAACTTGAACCTTTCCAGTCATATCCTCTGCAATGACATGAAATCTGAACCTGGAAAGAGTAAATAATTCAGTTCAAATGTTCATATCCAATTAAAGTCGTTGAGGATAGAAAAGTACTTCTGATCTGGATAAGGAACATAGCGATTGCAGCTCTCACAAATTGGACACGGATTTTCCATCTTCGTTTCCTTCTCACAGCTTGTGCATGCATTGTAAAACCATCCAAAGGTTGGGTCAATGCTTTTGATTGTCACGTGTAGCATGAATAATCCCTGCATATATTGTTCTGATTAAAAAAAACTTGAAAAAGACAAATCATGACTGAAAAGTTATGTTTACCTCAATAGCATTTTTTCCAAGTTTCTTCAGCTCATCAACATTGATCTTGTGTATGGTTTTAACATTGTTTTTGCCTAATGCCTTTTTTGCAAACTCCTCATTCGCCAACCTATTTCAGTTAGTTAGTTTTGAACAGAAAGTGTACTGAAAAATGCATTTAACAGGAGATAAATTAGCAAAAAATATGATTTGACTAACAATTTCCGTAGGTGCACTACGCTGTGATGCTTGTAGTTGAGGTAAACTTTGGTTGCGTAATGATAAATCGACCTCGCCTTGAAGCAAAATTTTTTGAATTAGTTTCGCATAAATTGTATATTGCATATGAATATTTTTGTAGCCAAAAAATTACCATTCCATTTCCCGACTTTGCATCTTGATAAAATTATAATAACTGGTTTGTCTAAAGGATTCTTCATTGACTTGTCAAAGGATTCACCAAACTTATCCCAGAAGGTTACGTTAATATTTGAACTACAGCAAAAACAATTCATGGAATAAGTTTTTGGATGCTTCAAAGGATAAGGAGAGAATTCTTTTACTATTACCTCCCATCAGTGATAACCAACTTTGTTTTTTTCTGATCTTGACAATGCTTGTTCTTTAGATCTCTTATCTGATCATAATCTTTTTTGATTCCTACAACATCTGCAGAAGTATTTTCTGTTTGTATAAATGTTTACAGAATGGTTATTAGTATAAAACAACTAAATTGAAAATACCTGCCAGGTAAGTGGTTTGATTTGAAAGTTCTATCAGTTGGCTATGATCGTAGAAATCAAAAGCTTCCTGTGGGATGGTAACACCATCATCTGCTTGCTCTTGGATGATGGTGTCTTTACTGAAAATCAGCTGACTCTCGTTTCTCACCACTCTAAACTTCTCTGTCTGGCTGTATTTCTGCACCATAAATTGCTTGATGCTGAAGACTCTTCCAACAATTATCTGGCTATAAATCTCCTCTACACATTTTGTCGGAACAAAGGCATGAATCCTTTGACCCTGCATTACAAAATGCTGTTCAAGTTGTTGCTTACTATTCTGATCTTACAAAAGAACTAAAACGTGAGATACAAACCTTGTGGTCAAGGAGAATCAAGTTGAAATTTTTGAACTCCTCACCGGTTCTTGTTGAGCCTCTCCATAAGCGAATAACTCGAACTTTGATCTTGTACTCATCAACTCCAGCTTTAAGCTTGTCAAGTGTTTGATACTGTGCAGTGGCCATTGTATGTCCTCTTCTTGAAGAGTAAATTGTATTACAGTGTTTGTTTATATATAGTCGGTAATGTACAGAAAGTGAGTAAATGTTTACAACAAACAATAATAGCATTTAATTAAGGAGTAAATTATCTTATCTAAATAGATAACAAATCAGTCAAGTACAGTGCAGCATATCATAAAGCAAAAAACTGTTTAGTGCAGTTACAAATCTTAATATGCAAGCAGAAAATGAAATGTTCAGAAATATTGTTTCAGCAACAAAGCTTGCAATAATAGTAATAATACAAAAGTCCTTGTCTGAATTAAAATGCTGCAATGCTAGTTGGCAACCGAGTCATTCATTTAGAGACCTGCATTATAAGTTGACAAATGTAAAAAATGATGCCATCTAAAAATGCTGAGCTAAGTTGTAGATCAATTAAGCTTGCCTTTTCAATTTTGATATTTTTCAGTGGAGGGATTGTTGCAGTTGCAGTTTCAGTTTGATTGTACTCCAACGCTTCAGTTATCTTGCGTGCTCTGGACTTCATGTTGGTTGAATATCCGGTGTTCGGTGTTTGATTGGCAGTAGCATCCGTTTCAGTAACCTGGAAGAAAATAATTTTGTCATGCCATTGAATATTTTGTAATGAACTATAGAATAACGGGAAAATAACATACGTTCTGCATTGAAACGTCTTCCACATCAACAACTGTGGCCTTGTTTGGATCAAAGCTGTCACCTTTTTCATGCGTGTCCACAATTTGTTTGGCATTATATACCGTACAACCTTTTTCAATATTCTCCTTGTTCAGATCAAGGCTTATGGTATATTTCTATTTGAGAAGGAAATTGAGTATTTCTGGAAATTTCTCCTCCTCCGCTTCCTGTAGTAAATATCAAAGAGTAGGTTAGGAAGCGAACATATTTTCGTGTCAAGTAAAAAAGCAAGATAACCTACATCAGCACATTCAGCATGCATGTCAATAACAGTTTTGTCAATCATTCTCGTGATTTCGTTGTCTGGGAAGATAATAGTAATTGATCCAGTTTCATCAGAGCATAGAGTGCCTACTCGGAATCTAATTGCAAGTGGATTTGAGTCTGTTTAGCAAAGCAGCTTAGAGATTTCATATACACTAAACTTGTATAATAAATAATGAAACCATGAAACCTCTTCTCAGGATAAGGGTAAATCCTTCCGCAACCACCATCACGTAAGCATTTGAATTTTGCATCTTGAACTTCTAGCTCTAAATCACAACCTGTACATTTCCTGAAGTACCAACTTGATTTGTCCATGAATCTCTTCACTGTGACCTCACAATATATTATACCCTAACAGAAAAAATTCCAAAGTTAAATAAGTCCATTTTAAATTATGTGGTATTTCCACAACAAAATGTGAAACTACCTCTTCAAAATCCTTCGGAAGATTTTTTATCTCTTTCACCTTCAGTAGTTTCTTAGTTAACTCAGCTGGTTTTGGTTGATTTGGCATAAACACGACATCTGGAACTTTTTTTTTCTTCTGTCAAACTAATATTATTTTATAATTGATAGCAAGTTGGTTAGAGAAGGTTACCAAATTTTTACGGAAGAATAACCAAAGTATTTAATAAAAAATTCACCTCTTTTTTAGCCGATCCACATTATAGTGTTCTGGGTTGATAAAAACCCTTGTTGCAGGATAGTTTGATAAATGAGCGACACCTACAAAGAGTTGAGCTATTAGTAGACAGCAAATGTGTAGAAACTATTTGTAAAATATCAACACACGAATTTTCACCTTCGTATCTACCAACTTTTGCACATGAAATTATCACAAAAATACTTGTGCCGTCCAACTTCCCAAACTCTGTTTCCAATTGCTCACCAAAGTAATCAAAGAACGTCACTTGCACACTTGACCTGTAATGTAGCAAACGGAATTATATATGTGCAATGCAAGATATTGTAAATATTACTAATTTAAGTTCCCAACAAAATACCTTCCATTTGTTATTTCAAACTTGAACAACATTTTCTCGTCCTCATTTTTTTTAATCTTGATAAGCTCCTGTACATTTTTCACTTTCCCCACCATGTCTAATAAAGTATAATTGGAATTAGTTCGATATTGTAATTGGTCTGTATAAGAAAATAAAGTAGACTGCATACCAATAAGAAAGCGATTGTCATCTGCCAGTTTATCAATTTCGTCATAGTGAAAAAGGTCGAAAGCATATTTTTCAATGCTAAGTCCAATAGTATCAGCCTGCTGAAACTTAGTGTGAGGTGTAAAAAACAAATGCTTCTTGTTTCGCACAGCCCTAAATTTCTCATCAACCAAATAATCCTTTACTTTAAAGTTACATATCTCGTAAATTTGACCTTCTTTCATATCCTTTAGTAGGTCATCACAGTACTTCGAGTTTGCAAAAGCATGTATCCTTGAATTCTAAAATAAAAAAAAATAAAATATCTTAAATGTTGGAGAATTGAACTATTGCCTTAGGAAGTAGACATAACAAACAAATAGTTAGGCTACCATACCGAATCGTCAATCAATATCATATTAACTCCCCAAAATTCCTGACTTTCTCTGTTCATTCCTTTCCAAAAGGACTGCACCCTTACACAGCATTTCCATTCATAAGTGCTAGTGTCCAAGGTGTTTATAGGGTTGTAGGGATTCAACTCCATGATAACAGACTGCAAATCAATTAAATGTCTCTCCCTTTAGATCGAATTGACGGGTGCAGAAGCAATGAATAAGGAACATTAAGTGAATAAATGAAGTAACAGTGTATATCAGAAGGAACTTACAGAAGATGCAGTCGAGGTTCGGCGCGCCTTCAATTCTAGGTTTGTTGGTGGTTGTAAAGTGTTCGTGAGTTGTATGAATTGTAATAAGGCTGGGATGTGCAAATCTTCCCCTGGAGATATGTGTTCTCTCTCCGACAGCTGACACGTAGTGGAGACAAACGGCTCGGATGAAACTGACCCAATTGTCTCAGCTTACTCCTTTAAGTTTTATTACATCGAAAGAGTATATTATATATTTAATTAATTCTAAAATTGGAAATAATATTTTGTGTAACAATAACCCAACAAAATTAATAATTTTCCTTGTTCAAATATATATTAGTTACCTATGACTTAAACACTAATACTTTCTCCGTCCCGTTTTAGTTATCACATTTGCTTGTGTGCAGGTCAATTGACCAAAGGTTGACTTCAAGTTATAAATATATTATCATTTGAAAAAATAAAAAAACACATGTGACCGGAAATAACTTTTACTCTATGTTAAGAAGTAAATTTTAAATTATAAAAATAATGAAATGGTGACTTCTAAGTTTTGGTCAAAAAATTGTCAATTTGATAAACAAAAAAGAAAATGTGCCAAATAAAATGGGACGGAGGGAGTTCTTGATAACACGACTGTTATGTTATCAATTTTGGTACTCCCTTTCAGTTTTTTATTATAAGGCAGGAAGATTTATTGCACACAATTCTAGGGACTTTGATCACCCACTTAAAATAAATGTTTGGAATTTTTTCTTTTTATAAAAAAAAATATTTGAGAGATATTTAAATTTAGAAATAGAAAATTTTTAAAAAAGAATTTTCAATTCAGTAAACACACATTAGTAGTTGGCTGATTGAAATTTAATTTATATATATGATGACATTTTCAAAGAAATGTAATACTAATTGTACTAATGTTGAAGGGAGCTATATATCCTTTATCAGTTTGGTATTATTTAATATAAGTAAACATAAAATAGTAGCTGGCTGATAAAAGTATGTTATGAAAATTGTTTAAAAAAATATAACTTCGAAGAGAAATGAACTTTAATTAATATAATGACATTTGAGAAAAAATATAATATATGAAGTTAACTTGCTTGACTAATAATAATTATTATGAATTAAATTTTGTTATTTTTAGTTTGCTCAATGGTGTAACACTTCCGTACTAAATTTAATATTATACAGAAAGCAACATAAAATTGAATACAACATTATATTATACATATCTTGAAGGAAGATAAGTCTCCTTTTGAAAAAATAAACATTAGAAAAATTATTAGGTCAATATCTTTCGGCCAACTGTTTTTTGATCAAAAGCATAGAATTTCAATAAATCGAGATTGTTCGAAACTACCAATTATTTTTTTGACCATAATTTAGTGACACGGATTGTAAAAAATCGTTTTGCAAATTTATATTAAATTGCACACGTGTCAGTAAAGGTTAATTTTCTTGTATTGATTTGGTAGAAGGCTTTAATTTTAATTCACATTTTCTTGGAAAACAAAGTTCAGTAAATGAACCATAATTTTTAAAGACTTGTTGACAATAGAGTATTGGATACGTTAGTGTAATATAACTGTTAACAATGCCATATCAATAGCTGATTAGCAGGGCTTAAATATATTTTAACTATGGTAATAGATGTGTGACAGTTAGCAGACTTTAACACACTCATATAAGAAAACTCCTCCTCTTCCTCACAAAAACAGTTTGACGCCATTGTTTGATCTCTACGAAAACCCTTACCATTGTCGTCGATCAGGTCTTTACTTTAACAATTTAAGTTTCCAAATATCATGCATGGTTCAAATCTTTAACTCTTCATCTTGTTATTTCTACAGGATGTCTGCAAGAACAAAAAAAGGTATGCACGAAGGGGTTTTTGATCGGTTTTACTAATTAGCTTATCTTGTGGAACTAATACTTGGTTGTGCTTTTTTGTAAGCAGCCAAGCTCCCGATGAGGAAATCAATGGGTGAGAAGCTGTTTCTATGTCGCATTGTCGAAGGCCAAAATCAGAATGCCGTACTGGTAATAGAGGAATTAAACACACTTCCCTTTTTATAATATTTGTGATGACCTATATTTTGGTTTGTTTACATGCTATTTGCCTTAATTGTCAGAAATTTCCCTCCGAATTTGCTGCGTCATTTGGATCAATGGGTTTGAATAATATTGGTTTGCATTTGCCTATGACAAATTCTTGGCTTGCTCGTTATGTTAGTTCGTCTGAAACAGTAGAAGGTCTTGAAAAGTTATTCAAAACTTACAATGTCAATCCGTGGTATATGTTTGTTTTTAAGTATATTGGTGGTACGGAATTTCAAGTAGAGATTTTTAATGAGTACGCAGTGGAAATAGATTACTCAAAAAAGGTTGCCTGTTCAAATCAAACTGTTAGAGCAACTGATAAAGGAAGAATCAGTAGCAACCCTGTTTTTGATCTTATATTACTGACATCGAGAAAGATAAGCTGTCCTCAACATTTTCATACAACGCTTGCTCAGTGTTTGATTTGGAGTTTGAAATTGACATCAATAATGGGCACTTGGAAGGAAAGAAGTACACAAAGGTAGACAATGTTATCTAATAATAGTTATATGTAAAAAATGTATGGTCAGTGTGCTAATTGGACTAAATTTGGTATAGGTAATGTCAACAGAAGAAGCTATGGATATTGGTCTTGTACCACCAATGGATTCTGTAGAATTGGGTTTTAAAAACTTTCTGTGGAGAGTGAAGATGCAGTGGGAGGACAATGGTCTCTGGCTGGGTAGGGAGTGGAATCATTTTGCTAGAACATCTAATCTGAAAATAGGTGACAAATGCTTGCTGATAAGCACGTCTGAAGAAAGGAAATTTGAAGTAGCAGTGCTTCATAGAGATCAGATGGAAGCAGTTTACGAAAGTGGTAATTCATTGGAACTCTTAAAATCTTTTTATATTAACAGAATTGCTTTTATTTACAATGTTGGAATAACTTGTAATATTCTTTGGGAATTATATTAGGTTCTGTAAAGGGAAAAGCCAATCTGAAATGGTTCAAGAAATTAAACAGGATAAGTGTTTTCACGGGAGAAGTGGTAAAAAATTTTATTAATGAAATGTGTTTTACAGTTCAATGTTAAATACCTAATTTGCATGCTTAAATAATTGATTCTTTTAGGAAGTACCTTATGTGTTTGCGATGAAGTACGGAGGTTTGATCAATAAGACAACTGAAATTATCTTGCCTGATGGAAAAGTTTACAGCTGTTACTTTGCTGGTACTGGTAAATTGTTGTACGTCATAAAAAACTTGATGACCAAATATGGTGTGAAGGAGAATTTCACAATGTTCTTTGATTACCTTGGAAATTCTAAGTTCTATGCTTCAGTATACAATGAAGCTGGCTTGGAAATCTTTAATGGTTTGCAAGAGAGGTTATCTACGTATACAATGGGAAAGGTAATAGTACCTGAGGCGTGTGATCTGTCTGCCGCTGATGAGGATGAAGGTAAAGTTAATTGAAGTTATTTTTTACAAACACTGCTTTAATGAACATGTTAAGAATTTTTTCCTTTAACTCAGATAATGGAATGGTTGACAATTCGGATGCGGAATCTGGGCATCAGCAGGATTTAGCAAATGAAGATGTGCAAGGTATAATTCTCACCATTAGGAAATATCAGCACTCTGGAAAGGAATTTTATCATGGTATCCATCCTCACCATTAGGAAATAAAAGTGGATATTGCAGTGCCATAAACTTCGGATGTATGTACGAAACACGCTGCAGTTTCCCAGACTTGGCCTCAATTATTACATCACGGTCTAGAGTAGTATTCGAGCTAGAACCAACCATTATGCCTGCAACCTCATCAGAGGCAGATATATGGTTCTCCCGCCCGTTTTGTGCACGGCATATTTTGAGCTCCACTTTTAAATCACAAATATCATTGTTCTCCCAACGACCGCGGGCAATGCGGAATTTATCCACCAGCTCATTAGTGTCATCGAGTATCTGCATCAAACCTTGAACAATTTCCACATTCACAGGTTGTTCATCAGAGACCTTGACCCAACGCAAATGGTTGTTAACTTCATTGGCAGTATCATATATATAAAGCTGACAAAATTTTGGAGTGTCCCCATCATCAGGTATTAGGGAGCCAAAAACATGGTGATTTTGACCATTCAAGCGGTATATATATGGACCCCTACCCCTGTTTATAGAATGATCAACATTTCCACGAGCAGAGGTAAACGCAAACATAGCATTGTAAAGCCTTATGCTTCTTCCAAATTTAGAACCTCTAACATCATCCCTATAGAGATTTAGCAAGTAGTTTGGAGTGGCCTCTGGTTCTGGTCACCTCTACGACAGCAAATAGAGAACAGAGGTTTGCCTTTTGTAACACACTTGTTGACACGCTCCTCATGCCACATTTGCGCATTGCAATGACTGCATATCCTTGAAGGAGCACCAAGTGTGGCATATTCTTCTGGTATGACATATCTGGAAGCACGACTTGTTCTCTTTCTACGTTGGGGAAGATTGCAGTTGGAATTTTCTGTGAAAATAGAAAAAACTATATGTCAAGAAAAAATACACCACCCAGTGTATGCTTCAAGTGGTAATGAGAGTTAATGGCATATGAAAGTTACAAACCTATGTCTGATTCGCCGCTACTGCTGTCTTCCGAAATAGGATCGACATAATCATCTAGGACAAAAGAAAAACATTGTATTAAAAAAACAATTACTTAACACAGGGAAACATGCTTATACAAATGGCTTACCATCTGAGTTGTCTGAATCGAAAAGCGGATCACCAGATTCTTGAAAACTAGTTTCCTCTACAATTTTGAAAAATTGACAACAAAGCAGTTATTAGCATTGCACATAATCAACAGACTTATTTAGAAGGCATTGCTGAAAAAAGTTAAATCAATAAAGCATACCACAATTCTCATCATAGACAATGCCAGTTGTGATCCCACCATGAATAAATTCCTCTTCGAATAAGTTTCGAGAACATTCTTTCAGCTCAGCATTCTCTATTCTGGTGTTTTTTGTTCTGGACTTATCTCTATTTCTCTTCCCTTTTTTTTACAGTGCGGTCTTGGTTCGTTATATCAGTAAAGGGCCTTCTCGCAGGAATGTCCTCTTTGATAACCCTTTTCCTATCAGTGCTTCTAACCATCTCAGCTGACATAAATAGGTATTTAACAATTTAAATTATGTCTAATTTACTAAGACAAAATAGGTCTACACAGGATAAATTTATATGTTCTCAAATTCAGTCTAACGTTATCAAGTACAACATAAATCACGTAAGCATTACATAATTTTTTTACTACCTGAAGATTGGTAATCATACATCATACTTTCTTTTATGTATTATATACATAAAAAAAATTTATACAAAGATAAGCACCACATAGGTAAATGAGTTTCGAACATTTACATGTACCAACAGCGGCAGATGACTCTGCTGTGCGCGGTGCATCGGAATTGTCTGAACAGAAGGCCTGTGCAGCTGCAGTACTCCCCCTCTCTTTTTTCTTGACATTCCTAGTTGTCTTTTTGCGCTTAAGTGACTTGTAACCTACCAAAAAAAGGAGAAAAAATCAAGCTCAAGTTCCAAACTGCGTAAAAACCATATAATCTAATCCCCGTACAAAAGTATTAAACCTTCAATCATATCTTCAGAGGTGAATAAACGCCAAGAACGGTCTTCATCACCATCCTGCTGGGAGTACAAAATTTAGAAGGAAATAAACTCAAAAGAAGTATGAATAGAGATTGTTAAAGCTGAGAACATACAGCTGCCATTGCCTATAAAGTGCGAAAGAAGGGAACAATCGCCGGGAACTGGAAAGTGGAAATCGGCGCCAGAAGAAACATATGAGAGAAGCTTTAGCCATTCTTTTTGTTTTGGTGTTTTTGATTTGAACAATAAGCTTCCATGAGAAGCTGTAGACAGCTTCTCATACAGGTGTCGCCGCGGGAGGTTTACACGATAAGCATCAGTGGAGTAAATAGTCAGTGGCATTTTTGAAATAAAGTAGAAGGGCAGGGTCAAGCTTTCAAGGGTATTTACTATAGCGAACAGAGTTCAGAAACTATTATATAAAGAGATTTTTTAGCTGTAATATGGCGTATGGATAATCATCTAAAATTATAGCTAAGAAGTTCTGGTTTCACTCCAATGGTGTTATGTATAATTATATTATCTAAAATTATACATAATAACTTTAGAGGTTTTACAAATGTAACTACCCCAATTTTAGTTATCTATATTTTTTTGCTAAGAGATTATGGCTGGAGTGTTGAATTTTTACATATTATCTAAAATATACCACATAGATAATATGTAGGTGCCACATAAGCAGTTTTACCTAACAATCTAATGCCTTGGAGTTGCTCTACCAAGCTCCCTTTCTGGATATGACATGATTTAAATTGCTTCACACAAATGAATTAACAATTAAGTTCGAAAAACAATACTGCCAACTTTTCAGGGTGAAATGTTCAAATTACACCAGGAGCCATCTTTCTAGGCAGCTACAAACTCTCCGGACCAAACCTTACTCTTTCCACCACAAAAATCGAGCAATTTAACCAATCTAATAAAACCGCTATTCATTTTCAATTAAATTTCGAAATAAAAACTGCATTCGAGCATACTCTCGTCTTTTTTCCCCTGTTTCATATTTTCTGATACGCAGAAGAAGAAAGGCCAAACATGGGCCGTAACAAGCTTCTGATTCAGAAAATTGAAAACGTCACCAACAGACAAGTCACATTCTCCAAACGCAGAAATGGACTTATCAAAAAGGCTTATGAGCTTTCCATTCTTTGCGACATTGATATTGCTCTCCTCATGTTCTCTCCCTCGGGCCGTCTTAGCCATTTCTCTGGCAAAAGAAGGTTGCATTTCCTTTTTCATGCAAATATATGAAAATTTATCAGCCATTTCTCTGACAAAAGAAGGTCACATTTCTTTTTTCATGCAAAAATATGAAAATTTACGAGTCATTTCTCCGACAAAAGGTCACATTTTTTTAATGCAAAGATATGAAAAAAAAAACGACCATCAGGATTATGTACGTGTTATTAGTTTATGAGTCACTTCTTGACAAAAAGAAGGTTACTCATCTTATTTTATGCAAAAATATGAAAAAATACGATCATTACTTATGTATGTGTTATTTATTTATTGAAATTATCATTGTAGGATCGAAGATGTGCTTCACAGATATGTCAGTCTCCCGGATCACGACAGAGGAGGGTATGCTAACTTGCTGTATAGCTATTTCAGATGATTTAGTTTAGTCTCTGGTTAAGATTTTACTAACCGAAATATCTTTTCTTATATTGACTGCAGCATTATGCAACACAGAGAGGTATGTTAAAGACTTATTCTCATCTTCATGCTAATTCAAAATACATTTGATGAAATTATCTGATGGAATATGTATTATGGTTCTCATGCAGTACTTGATCAACACACTCAACAGGCTTAAGACCGAAAATGACATAGCCACCCAAATTTCCAGGTTAGTTTCTCTCACAGACTAACATCTTCTCAACAGTTTTGCTATAAAATAATGCATTGCATAAAATTACCTTTGTTTAATATTTTTTTAAAAATCAACTTAATAATTTCTATTTTGTTTTTTTTTTTCCTGGAAACAGTCCTGTCGCTGTTAATGCAAATGCAGAGGTAAGCAACAATTCTTAAGTATATTTTTGAAAAGGTTTCCGAATTTGTTCTCGAAAGTATAGTGGCCAAATTACATTTATGCCCTAGCTCTCTATTTGAAAAATACATATCATCCAATTATTTGAGTATTGTATTTCGCTTTCAATTCATTGATGTGAAAGTCTTATAAATACATATCCAATCAACTTTTGTCAACTAGGCATCCCGAAATAAATAGGGGTACCTTTACCGGTCCCTACCCTTTATCAATACTTTTTTCTTATGGTCAGGAACTTCAGCAGCAGATCAACGGTTTACAGCAACAGCTCATGATGGTCGAGGAGCAATTGAGGTTCAATCAAAGCCATTCTACAATAACAATTTTTCTTCACTAATCTTTATATTGAACAAATGTATGTAATTTTGCTGATCTCTTTGTGTCTGTTCCTGAAGGATATTCGAGCCTGATCCACTTCGATTTACTTCCATGGATGAACTTGAATCCTGCGAAAAAAATCTTTCCAAGGCATTAAAGCGTGTCTCTGAGCGAAAGGTAGTACGAAAGAATCCTGATTAGTTCTAAAGCTCATTATTAAAAATGCAGAATTTTTGTACTAATTCATCCCGTAAATCTCATTTTTCGTGTTTTCTTCCTGCAGAAATACCTTCTGAGTAACCATCTATCAACTTATGATCCATCAACTCTGCAGGTACTAAAACTAAATGCATCATTCTTTTTATTTAAACTTTTATAAAGAACAAGTGCTTCTATCTTCATGCACATGAGTAAACCATTGGCTATTTACTCTGTCCTGAAGCAAATAAACTCAGCCGTAAAGCTAATGTTCGAGGCCCAAAATGGAACCAATTCATTTGGAAACAACGCGATGAACTGCTGGCAAGAGATGAATGGTAATAATAACGGTGGAGTTAGCGGTCACAATCACGAAAATATTTTAGTATCCCCTGACACTACTTGCATGCCTTTGAGGTACCTTGACTCTGTCAAGTCTGGTTCGATTTATCTCCAATTACAAGCTTAATCTCCACCTGAACAATAATAATTATAGATGTTTGTATTCATATTATAGCAATTCCCCGCCAGGAGTGTATGAATCAACGAGTACTAACAATGGGGAGACACAGAGTGTGGGAGTGCATCACATAAACAATCCAGGTGAAGAAGAATGTCTCCAACAATGGCAGCATCAGTCAAGTCATGATTTCCTCAATGCTCTATTGCCTCCGCATGACTCCTTCTCTCTCGTCAAGGTACAATTTCTTGCAGACTGTCATATATAAGCAGTTTTGATTATGACGTGCTTGAGTTACTAGTGACAAACCTTGGTCAATAGGCTATCCCTGCACAATCGATCTCGTTGCTATAATTGAATTTACGTATGCTTGGCAGGACGAATTGCTACCTAATTCAATGCTGACACCCTTGATTCAGCAGCAGCCAATCGACGAGGCTTCACCAAGTGTACAACTCCCATCCAGCGAGGAAAGTGCAAATTATGAGCACAAGCTAAAGCTACCAAAGATTAACTAGCATGGATTAATATGTAATGTTCCATTTCCTCTAGAAATTGACTTCAAACACATTGTAGGTTGATAATGGTCATTTTGTATGGGTGCTTAAACCACAGATTGTTGTTAGCTATTGTACTAATCGAAACTACAGTTACTACTTATCAATATTTGTATATATATTAATGTATTAATCAGTTGAGTAACTTTGTATCTTTTGTGGGATAATAAATTATTATCTTTGTATCCACCATTTTTGTAGGTGTAGGCAGCTTTTGCCAGCATCTGCAGACTAACAACAAGATGAAGCTTTTTGAATATCACCTATTGCATGCATGAGTGATAACAATATAACTTAAAACCCAAGTGACATAAACTCATGTTTTTGTCACAAGAAATTTCTGGACACATATGAGCACCATACTATGATACCATTTTCATTCATTAAAGCTAAAGTATAGCCTTTCGAAATTTGCTCATCAAACCAACCGAGCCCCCACATAGCCTACAACACTCTTTCACAACAGTTGTAGTGTAGAATTTTGGCCTGTATATAACAGAAAATAATTGAGTTAGTATTATCAAAATGTGAGCCATAAATATAGAGCACTTATAGTAACAAATAATATGTAAATGTGATAATTTTTTTTATTTATTACAAGCCGACAATTTTGAAGAAAATAATATTCATGGTAAGAGAATATATACAAAAGTTTTTCACACTTTTAATATTTGAGGTTTGGTGTAAAAGTGAGTTGATGTGCGTGCGTCAGAGTTGAGAATATTAGATTTGGTGAATTTTGTCACGCGGATGATAGAGGCTAGTTGCGTCTTTATAATTGTTATTTTGTGACAGGTTTTTGGATTTAAAAATTATGTATTTTATTTTTGAATTCAGTATCTTTAATATTCTGAAAAGTTGGGATGTTACCGTTGATATCAGGGTAGTCTTTATTTCACAGGTATTAGGTATGAGACTAGTGCATTTGGTACTATGTGTTTCATGGATCCTGGTTTAATTTTAACTTATTTGTGATTAGTAAACTTTTATGTAAGTCTCCAAATTTTTAAACGGATTTTCTAGTGTGTGGCCATGAGCACACACTAATAACCACTTTTTGAGTAGGTGGAGCATTTCTATTGGTTAAAATTCATTAATAATCATGACCCCTTGCATATGCACAAAAATCATGATCAGTAAAAACCCTCCACCTCAACAAAAAGTAGTTGTTAGTGTGTGCCCATGGGCACACACTAGAAAGACCCATTTTTAAATAGTATTTTGGAGAGTAGACTTGGGAAATTTTCTTTATATTGTTTGTCTTATTGTGAAATTTTCTTTATATTGTTAGATTACTTGTGCTCAAGTCTTTTGTTCTTGTTATCGAAAATATGTGTTTGATATGTGATTAATAAGAAAGGTATTTTCAAATTCCCCAGTTTTAGTCACGAAAAGTGTGTGATCCCGATCGCCAGAAAAGTGCGAGAAGTAGTTTGTGAACGTTCTCAGAACACATCGATACCTTGTCAAACTTCTGTTTCACTTGACGATGGACGTAAACTAGCCCCATCGAATAAGAATAATATCCCGATCACTTGAAAAAGTGTGACGTAAAGTATAAGATCCCGGTCACTTGGAAAAGTGAGACATAAAGTATAAGATCTCGGTCATTTGCGAAAATGTGATATAAAGTATTAAATCCGGGTCACTTAAAAAAATGTGACATAAAAAAATAGATGCTGTCACTGATGATAAAGTGTGACATAAAAAAAATAGATGCGGTCACTGATGATAAAGTGTGACATAAGGTATGACCTAGGATTGTGGGAATAAATCTAAGGATACAATGCTAAGATATTTTTATTGATTAAGAATATTGACTTTGTGAATTATATTTTATATCTTGTAGATCATTCGGATAATTGTTATGGAATATATTTTGGGTATATGTGTTCAAAATATAATCGAGCATGATGTGTGGCTTTATGTGATAAAAATTATGTGTTACATTGTTAAGTTGTGTTTTTGTAATAGATAAAAAATATTATGTTGAGCAGACAATATATAGTTACTTGGTTTCGCAGTTTTTTCGTTTAATATATCAGGTTTTGTGAACGAGTCAGTTGATGTGCATCATAGCTTTTTTTTTTTTTTTGACAGATGATGTGCATCATAGTTGAAAATATTAGAATCTGAGAAATTTGATAGTCGGGTCATAGATGTTAGGTGACACTTTGTAATAGGTATTTTTGTCATATATTTTTGGAGTAATTAAATATATTATATTTTAGTTTTGTATTTAGTATTAATATTCTGAAAAGTGGGGATGTTACAATGAACGTGCTAGCATTGTGAGGAGAGAAAAAATGTTTGTAAGGTGTTATATCAGTCAAACAGGAAAAAAAATGCTTGTAAGGTGTTATATCAGTGAAACGTACAATCTCTTCAGTCAAATTATTCTAATTTTTCAACTGTTACAATTTATAACGTTTAAGCTCCACTGTTACAGATAAATAAAATTCATCGAATATATTAATCAGATATCTGGGATAAGGTTCTGAGCGTATTATATATTCAGCTCAGTTTTGCCTTTACCGCACCCACAGATTGAAAACAAGCCGTTTGAGACATATACTTGAGAGAAGCTGTAGCTGTTTCATAATGGTTATTTTAGGAGAACTAAATTCCTCATCTGACTACCAAAGGTGTACAGATATATATTATTAATGTGCTCAATCGCCTAATTATCTAGCTATACTGATACGGATTGTTCTTGCAGGGTTGAAGGAGGTCAGGCTCAGCCAAGGGCCAGAAAAGTGGGGAGTAATACCCCGATTCCACCAAAATTTATTGTACCAGCTCCAGATCCACCAAAACAATATCCTCAGAAATCAGTTAAACCTATCATCAGTGAGGTGAGCATGAAAATTTTCTACATCAGCTTTCTTATTTTTTTCCAGCTTAATAGGCAAGAAAACCTTACTTATCTGGTTACGATGATTTGCATGACAAGGCACCATCTAAAGCCCACCCAGCCTGGATTAAGAAGATGCAAGATACTCCACAATGGGAATGGGATCATCTATACATGGAATGGGATCTCAGGGAATTGCTGAACATAGGGAAAGTCACTATCATGGAATAGCTTTCTCTTATCATGTGTTATCATATATAGATATCATATATACATATGGAACAAAATCTTGATGATAAATCCTTAATGATAAAATTTTCCAATTAGAATGATGGGGAAGGAGTTTGGAGAATGGAATAAAAATATTTTAAGCGAAGTTATTGGTAAAAAAAATTATGATATTTATAATTATGTTGAGAAAAAATTAGAAGTCGCAGAGAAATGATAAAATGTAATTGTATATCAAATTTTTTCTTATTCATATTCATGAATGACCTCTTTGTTAAGATATCTATCACTAATACAATACAAATGGGTAACAAAAATTAGTGTCACCTCTTCAAATTAAAAATACACAAAACTTATATGAATGGCAAGGAGATTTACTTTAATACTTAAAAAATATTTCCATTCTTAGGAACTAAAATCAAAATGAAAGGCTAAGAAAATCAAATTAGCAAACAAAACATTGCTTGATAGAATGGAATTTCCAATTCCAACTTGAGTTCTTATCAGATACATAATGTATCTACAATTTTGAAAATCTAAGTAGGGCTATAACATTTGTTCATTTTAATAGGATAATTATTAATGTCTAGAGCATGATAAAAAATTTGTGATGAGAGATATAAAGACCTTCATATAATATAAGGATCCAAATAATATATAATATATAATATATACATATATACATATCCCTATATATATAGTTTTATTCTACTAAAAACTTCCTTTATTCTATAAACTACAAACTGAGGAGCAATATCACATATTTCTAAAATGAATTGGATTGAACAGCCCATCTATCTAGCTTCCTTAAATCTATTCCCCTTCTTGGTGCAACACAACTCTGGCAGCCTCCCATACATACCACTAGCTGTTCTTGCAAGGCTTTCTGTGGGGCTACCAACAACAACCACCCTCCATTACTCCGACTCACTCCTCATAACTTCTTTTCCTCTACCGTCCAGCTTCCTTGCCTCAATTCCTCCCTCATACATACCACTAGGAGCTTCTGCCTTGAACTCTCGCTAACAGCTCCGCGACTTCTATATATACCGCCACCAACAACAACAACCCTCTATTACTCTGCCTCACTCTCCTTAATTTCTTTTGTCTCAACACGAGTCTTCTCCTCCCTTTCCTAACCACAACGAGATCATCAATATTTAGAAATCACTATCCTTTTAAAAAGAAAACATCAATTTTCGTAACACAAATCACTATTTCCCTAAATTGTACTGGTTTTTAGTTTGTATTTGATCACTAGAGTATATAATATAATCGTACACCATACAAATAAAATTATTGCACAAACTAAAAACTAGTCCCCACCAGTTTTTAATCACTATTTTTAACTAAAAAATCACCAGTTTGTACATCACAAATCAGTGTCTTATATAAAACATATTTCTCAAATATAAATACATACATACATACAAATATATATAATATATATGATCATCATCTTCACCTGTATTGCAATAATGGACCTCGTTTGAATATTGTCAACACCTTTTTGACTTCCCACCATCACATACCATTACTAATAGCCACCGCCGTTTGCCACCATAACTTACCAGAACGAGCAACTACAAAAGTGACTACAAGATTATTTTAATTGCCAGATTATTTTAACGGTAGATCTTGTAGTCTCTAAAGACTCCAAAGTTTTTGGTCTCCATTGAGCCCGACCACAAATTTTGGAGTCCTTAGAGACTACAAGATCTACCGTTAAGATAATCTCGCAGTTAATGAACATGATTAAATATTCTTGTCCTGCATTTCTTGTAATATTCTTGTCCTGCATTTCTAGTAAACAACAATTGCTGAACATTGTAGTTTGTAGAATAGATTCTTGGGATATCATGGCTTCAGTTGCTGCAAGATCATCGACATGAGTTTTAGTTTTAATTCAAAACTATCTTTATAATTTACACTATTCTTGTCCTGTATTTCTAGTTTAATATTAATAATTTGTCCCGCATAATATATCCAAGTGTTATTTTGTCGTGCAACAAATTCAATTTGTTGCAGGACAATGACGATGAGTTCAGTGTCAATCATATCAATGTCCAACAACATCTTTATTTTATATGCAATTATTATTTTTATTTGTTAGGATTTCGGTGATTGAACACCAACATTATGAAATTATTATTTTATGTTATGCAGGATTTAGAAAAAAAAAATTGGAATCACTAGATTATATATATTTTTTAATTTTGAAGAATGAGGACTCCAAGACTCTGCTGAAATGAGGGCTCCAAGAAACTTAACACTCTCTCTCTCTCACACACACACAGATATATATATATATATATATATATAAATATATAAATATATATATATATATATATATATAAATATATATATATATATATATATATATATGCTCATGATCAAATAGTAACCACTCTTAAAATAAAAACTAGAAACCAGTTTCCTCACCACTATTTATAACTACGGGTATCACTAATTTATACTGCACTAATCACTGTTTTTATACAGTATGTAAACAGCGATTTTTATTATCAAAATTGTGAAAATCTACTTATCTAAATTATTGATAATCGATTATAGATTATTAATTTCATCCGTAGGAAGGTTCTTGGTGGTTGGAAGCCGCAAGAGAAGTTGTATGATGATGGTAAGTAGTCGTTAGTTTTGTAAGTTATGATGGAAAGTGTATGTGAGTATTGATGATGATAGACAATGGTGGCAAGTCATAAAAACGTTTGGTAATGGTGGTAAGAGGTCCATTATTACGATTTGGATGAAGATGATGGTCATATACAATGTATATAGGTGTATATATATATAGGGATAGGATCAAATAAAAACTTTTTTAAGTTACAAACTTACAAATTTTTTTTTTATTCTCCCATCGTGTTAATCCTTAATTATAGAAAATATCCATGTTGAAAATTTTTGAAAAAACATCACAATTTTTAAAAATAACGCATAAATAAATCGCGCATTCAACACATTCATAACTGGGGTTCAACATCAGGTGTAGAACACAAATTATCATTTTGTTGAATATATATATACAGATGCTTAAACTATACCTCTAGGGTTGGGGTAGGGTCTAGAAACATAAATATTAGTTATATAATACGTTTAACTTAGTTTTTACATTGAAAAATTAGTTTATGTACTTCTCCAACACAATTTTAATCGATATTCAACAAAAAATGTTAAAAAAATGTTGAACTTAAA
This sequence comes from Daucus carota subsp. sativus, assembly GCF_001625215.2. Classification (NCBI taxonomy): domain Eukaryota; kingdom Viridiplantae; phylum Streptophyta; class Magnoliopsida; order Apiales; family Apiaceae; genus Daucus; species Daucus carota. The sequence goes on from NC_030381.2 coordinate 8,379,572, forward strand.
TTATATACGTGTTGAACCTATAAAGTTTGTAAGTTTGTACCAGAACCCACCCCTATATATATATTTATATTCGCGAGATATGCTATATATAAATTAGTGATATGTTATGTACAAATTAGTGATTTCTGTAGTTAAAAATAGTGATAAAAAATTGTCCAGAAACTGGTTTTTAGTTTTTAGGCTAATTTGGTTTCTATTGGAGTAGGACTCTCTCTCTCTCTCTCTCTATATATATATATATAAACACACACACACCACTAAATTAAATAGAAACCTGTTATATACAAACTAAATATAAAGGGAATGGGAAGGGGTGTGGCCCGAGCATAGACCCCAAGATGGGCCTTGTTGGGGCATGGATGAGCCAAACAATTGATCAGGTAGGGTCTAGTGGAACTGAGATGGAGCCTGGTGTAGCTCTTGGGCATGTGTGGATCTTGTTTAAGGCATGTTCCTACCATATATGATGCATGACACCGGAGTTAGGTTGGGGTTTGGGGCGGAGTTAAGTTTGGGCACGAGAATGTCATATGAGGGGTGGGTGATGATATTTTAGGAGTTCGATCAATAAATAAGTTATCAATCTATTACATCAGTAGGTATGATTTGAGAAATATGTTAACTCGAGATGAGAATATCATACTTAATATTCTCGAGTTAAGATGACTTTGCTCAAAATACCTCTCGTATACATAGGTGATTTGGTATGGGCGTTACTCTTTGTAACTTCCTTTTTTTTTTCTAGTTGAACCTCATAATAAATGCCTATTAATGCACATATATCTAGTAGATTTTATAAGGTTAGAAAACCGATATAGTATTAAATGCCTTTGGTTGCAATTTGTAGATAACATGGAGAGTCAACAATGTTACTATAATCTTATCTTTTGGTCGAGTATACAATTAAAGAATAGGCTATTAACCATTCTTCATCAAACTTGTGCTTGTACTCTCTGTCTAGCTATGGCTTCTTCCTCACATCTTAAAGAAAAATCGGTGGAAGAAATCCTTCCTCACACTCAACTAGCAATGTTTAAACCACATGAGGTGAATAAATGTGATTCTCTTTTGAATTTATTTCGAGATCTATATTGGCCACATGTATGTGATTACAATACAATACCAAGTTATTATATGAGTTTATAATTTAAATTTTACGTGTGTGCACAATGAACATGATCACAATCATGACCGAGCAATGGACACTCATGATAATGATGCTCATGATCGCAAAGAGAAGATTATGCACAAGTTACTGGATTTGGTTTGTAAAAAAAACATATGCAAATTCATAAAAGCATTATTATTTTATTGGTTTTGGAAAAGCATTTATTAACTGAATGCAACTAGATTAAATTATTAATAGTTCAAAATTTTAATATTTAGATCTGTTTTTTTTGGTATAATTATGTACTTTTGTTTTTATATCCAAGTTTTAAACAATTTTATAGGTCCAATAATATATATAAATATACATATAAATTAATGTATGTATGTATCTCTGTGTGTATTTATATATACTTTTTAATGATGGAACAGGAAGGTGAAACAATTCAAGCTTCAAAAGTACCAACTGAGAAGATCAGCACATCAAAGGGTTATTACAAACTTTCAGCAAACGATGTTAAAGAAATTGAAGAGAGGGATGAGGTGAGTTATCTTGTACATGCTACTGTATAGCTTAGTTTTTCTTATAGATGCATGTATTGATAGGGATGAGGTCACTTATGCAGTAAATTGCAGAGTGTCTTAGTTTTTCTTATACACATCTTTCTACTAATTCTAGTACAAATCCTAATTGGACATAGGTATTCATAGCTTCTCCTGGTTTTGCAAAATATAAGAACACCTGGATCCCAGTTTCATTCAGGTTAAAGGATGGACAATTACGACCCGTAAACGAGCTAGTGGAAGAACAGAGATGGTATATTCCGACCAATACCTTATTTTTACTATATATTTGTGATTAAATGACATCGTTGTCCTTCCACTTTCTCTCTTCAGATAGTATTAGCTATCCAATTAACCCCATCACCTTTCCCCCCAAAATATATGTAATTGCAAGTTTATTGTTGCTTATGTATTCGAATGAGTGGTAAAAACATATGGTTCAATCTCCTTGTTAGTTCTATAAACACCACATCTTCCGAAGGCAGCTTCGTTCAAAGAAGGAGGTCTATCAGTACATTAGATATGGCTTTGTTTCAAAGAATTCCAAGGAACCAAGTTCATCACAGGCCCCTCTCAACATTGTTGTAAGTTACATGCTCTAACATAAACATACTTATATATAGTAGTATATATACATACTGCATAATATATATGATAAACCTTGCACCCAGCCAAATCCGAGAAGGGAAATGAGTCAGAAAGAAGAGGTGGAACCATTTCTTGCTGACTCGTGGGAGAATCTTACCAATTTTGAAGCAGATGCATGAAACCAGAAGTCTATGTCGCCAGCTTCACCAGCAATTTATAATATCAATGTTTTTTTTGGACTTGTAATTTCTTAGTTTTCTTTTGTCTTATAAAACTGATTATAATTAGCTTTATAATTTTCTTTACAAGTTCTTATATTTGTAAAAAGATAAATAATTTTTTTTGACAAGATGTGAACCAAAAAAATGTGATACATAAGTAATACATTTATCCAAGTTAGGGGTGAGCAGAACCGAAGAACAGAACCGAACCGTGCGAATTCGGTTTGGTTCGGTCCTAATTTTCTGAAAATTTGGTCTATTCGGTTCGGTCCGGTCCGTTAAAAAATATTTTAGTCCGGACCGAATATACCCAATAGTCCAAACAATATATAAAATTAATTTTTATCTATATAATATATATTTAATACATATCTTATAAGTTATAATTATAATATCTAATTTATAAATCTAATTATATCTATCTTTGGTGAAGTGGTGGTGATTAATAAATATTATTTTTTAAAAAAATAATGAATTTAATTCTTTTATAATATAAATTTTAGTTTTTAAAATAATTTCGGTTGTTTTGGGCCGGATTCGGCCCTGGAAAAAAAATGAAATTTCCATTTTCGGTCCATTCGGTTTGGTCCAGTTTTGGACTGAACCGACTGAATGCTCACCCCTCATCGAAGCCATTTATTATTACAAAAATAAAATTCCATAGAAATAATTATATACATTCAATATAAAGATTTACATATATATGTGTGTGTACTGATTTACATATATATATATATATGTGTGTGTGTGTTATTATTCTAAAGAGAACCACAGGAGTCCCATAGAGATTCAGTTGATTCTACTTTAAAATTTAAAATTTAATTAATAATTTTAAAATTATTCATAATTTGGTAGACAATTAAATATAACATGCACTAATAATTTAAACTAAAAAGAATTTGATTTTTACATTTTGTTCATGTATAGAAATACTTTGGATGAATGTGCTTTTATTGTAGAACAAGTTTGTCTATTATGATGAGTATTCTATAAAGTGTGACTCCATCTAAGTACGTACAAAATTGGTTTTTTAAATTATATTTACAACCAACTTGAAAGAATATGGTTCTACTTTAGAACTAGTTTGTATATTATGATTAATTTTCAACGTTTTTTGGAAGAAAAATAATTAAACTTTATTTTTCGATTTACTAATTATATATTTGATGAATAATGGAGATTCATATATGAATTGTATATCTATATATAGATGTTCCCTACTAGACTCTCTCTCTCTCTCTATATATATATATATATATATATATATATATGAATGTATGTTTGTATGTATGTACGTATGTATGTATGTATGTAGTACGTATGTACGTAAGTATGTATATCATTTTGTTAATATTTTTGCACTTTTAGGCCCATTTAAAATAATTTGAATATAAATTATAGTCAATTTTGGATTTATTATAAAGAATTTTATAAAAATAGAAGATCTTAAAATTTGTACGAGAGTATAATGTATTGTTGTTAGTTCTTATACTTATTAAAACTAGAAATACTAATTAAAAATATTGAGATATATAAAGGTATTAATCATAATTGTTCATTCCATAAATAAAATATCTTCAGAGATTAAAAAAATATATACGGAAAAGAACATGGTTGTAGTAATAAACACTTATCAACATGATTCAAGAAATTGTCCAACAAAATTAACGACAAAAGGCTAATTTATTATAATTATGGAATTTCCCTTATTTTGATTAGTTTTAGGTGATTTTGATTTTGTCACATTTTTGGTGTAAAAATTGGATTTTGATTAGTGTTGTTCATTTTTTTATTTTGGACCATGATTTTGATTTTGATTTGATCTATGTGTTTATTTTCATCTGAGTCATGTTATGTTGATTTTAAGCCATTGTGTTCATTTTGATTTTGAGCCATGTTATTTATTTTGGATGGATTTGTTAGATTTTAGGGCAAAGTTTTTTAAATATCGTCTCTGCATATATTTTCAACTGAACACGGTCATAATTTATAACTTTTATCCCGCGCCTACGTTCCCCATCATTTTTGTACCCTCCAACGTTTGAGCGGGAGTTTCCGGCCTACGTTCCCAGTCGTAAATAATTTGACGGCCGAAATTTTGCCGCCTTTTGGTTGGGGGAAAAATCTAGCACAAAATTGTTTTTCAACCAAATTAAATATGCTTGATTATATAATTTCGACTGGATGTCATTGCAGTTAATTTTGTCGATTGATCGAGTCGCTATATATATATTCGATTTAATATGGTCGAAGTTGTCGAATACACACACACACACATATTTGACCATCTCAGGCGAAATTAGCCGCCTAATTAATCAAAACATAGGGCGCTCAGTGGCGGATACTTGATTTTATATATGGTGTGTCACAAGCTCGATATATCTCGTGTATTCGACATTTTCATTTCGTCACCACGCAATAAACAAGAATAATAATGAATTTTATCAAATAATTCTCTGCGACATTTTCACAAACACCTCATAAGCTCAACTTTTTCTTTGTCAAATTGCATATTTTTCCAAATTTGAGAAACCCAAAAATTAGCAAGACAAATTCGAAGATGTATGTGTAATGTGTGGAGTTTCAAAGGTGAATAGATAGGTTTCAAATTTAGAAGATGAATGTGTGAAGTTTGGAGAGAAGAGCACTCGAGCCCAACAGAAGCATTGAATGACACAAAACCAGGTTGTCTGCACAGACATGAAACATATACTACATATACATATAAACTTTTTTTTTTAAAAATAATGGCGTGTAATGTGACACACTAGGACACACTGTACATCCGCTCCTGAGCGCGCTTTCCTTTCACACTAGACGTCTCTTTACTTTCTTCTTGTACAAAACCTAGCCTCATTTTCCATATTTTGCTTCTATCACACCCACAAGTTCATACTTTTCAAATGTGATCTTCAAAACTCATCAAGTAACTTTTTATTCGTTATTAATGTATATATAAACTTGTTTGTCTTAATTATTAGAATTGTAGCAATTATTACAATATTTATGATTTACCATGTGTGCATAATTGTGATTCTAGCGTCAGTGTGATTTAAAAAAGCAATTGTTATGCATGTTGATTACGTTGTAAAACATATCTTTCATTAGATTGTCGAATGTTTAAAAATATTTTACAACCAATTTTTTTAAAATAACTAGATTATATTTTTTCCAATTTCGAATAATGAGGACTCCAAGACACTACTAAAATGAGGACTCCAGGAAACTTAACTCTCTCTTTCTCTCATATATATATATACCACTCAATTAAATAGAAACCAATTATATACAAACTAAACATAAAGGGAATGGGAAGGGTAGTGTGGCCCGAGCATAGACCCCAAGATGGGCCTTGTTGCCGCATGGATGGGCCAAACAATTTATTGGGTGGGGGTCCCGTGGAACTGAGATGGAGCCTAGCTGGTGTAGGCTCTTGGGCATGCGTGGATCTTGTTTAAGGCATGTTCATATAATGCATGACGCCGGATTTAGGTTCGGGCTTGGGGAGGAGTTAAGTTTGGGCAGGAGGATGTCATATTAGGGGTGGGTGATGATAATTTAGCAGTTCGGTCGGTAAATAAGTAATCAGTCTATTCCATCACTAGGTATGATTTTGAAGAATATGTTAACTCGAAATGAGAATATGATACTTAATATTCTCGAGTTAAGACAACTTTGCTCAAAATACCTCCCGTATACATAGGTGATTTGGTATGGACGTTACTCCTTTTTAACTCCTTTTTTTTCTAGTTGAACCTCATAATAAATGCCTATTAATGCACATGTCTAGTAGATCTTTAGAGATTGTAAGATTAGAAAGAGATATAGTATTAAATGCCTTTCGGCTGGTTGCAATTTGTAGATAACATGGAGAGTCAACAACTTTTACTATAATCTTATCTTTTGGTCGAGTATATAATTAAAGAATAGGCTATTAACCATTCTTCATCAAACTTGTGCTTGTACTCTCTTTCTAGCTATGGCTTCTTCCTCACATCTTAAAGAAAAATCGGTGGAAGAAATCCTTCCTCACACTCAACTAGCAATGTTTAAACCACATGAGGTGAATAAATGTGATTCTCTTTTGAATTTATTTCGAGATCTATATTGGCCACATGTATGTGATTACAATACAATACCAAGTTATTATATGAGTTTATAATTTAAATTTTACGTGTGTGCACAATGAACATGATCACAATCATGACCGAGCAATGGACACTCATGATAATGATGCTCATGATCGCAAAGAGAAGATTATGCACAAGTTACTGGATTTGGTTTGTAAAAAAAACATATGCAAATTCATAAAAGCATTATTATTTTATTGGTCTTGAAAAAGCATTTATTAACTGAATGCAACTAGATTAAATTATTAATAGTTCATAATTTTAATTTTTAGATCTGTTTTTTTTGGTATAATTATGTACTTTTGTTTTTATATCCAAGTTTTAAACAATTTTATAGGTCCAATAATATATATAAATATACATATAAATTAATGTATGTATGTATCTCTGTGTGTATTTATATATACCTTTTAATGACGGAACAGGAAGGTGAAAAAATTCAAGCTTCAAAAGTACCAACTGAGAAGATCAGCACATCAAAGGGTTATTACAAACTTTCAGCAAATGATGTTAAAGAAATTGAAGAGAGGGATGAGGTGAGTTATCTTGTACATGCTACTGTATAGCTTAGTTTTTCTTATAGATGTATTGATAGGGATGAGGTCACTTATGCAGTAAATTGCAGAGTGTCTTAGTTTTTCTTATACACATCTTTCTACTAATTCTAGTACAAATCCTAATCGGACATAGGTATTCATAGCTTCTCCTGGTTTTGCAAAATATAAGAACACCTGGATCCCAGTTTCATTCAGGTTAAAAGGATGGACAATTACGACCCGTAAACGAGCTAGTGGAAGAACAGAGATGGTATATTCCGACCAATACCTTATTTTTACTATATATTTGTGATTAAATGACATCATTGTCCTTCCACTTTCTCTCTTCAGATAGTATTAGCTATCCAATTAACCCCATCACCTTTCCCCCCAAAATATATGTAATTGCAAGTTTATTGTTGCTTATGTATTCGAATGAGTGGTAAAAACATATGGTTCAATCTCCTTGTTAGTTCTATAAACACCACATCTTCCGAAGGCAGCTTCGTTCAAAGAAGGAGGTCTATCAGTACATTAGATATGGCTTTTGTTAGGAATCAATAATTTTTGATGATAACATAAACATTGTTGTAACATGTCTTACTTAGAATCCTTATCAAATTTCAGTTGTAATTGTTACATTTCTTGTCTTTGGGAAATATCAACGGATGGGTAGAATAGGATGGCTAATTGTAAATATCCAATGCCATGTAATTTTATCTAAGTGAAGGATATTCAACTGATGAGATGTAACTGATTCAACTGATAAAGACTGGATGATGTTTCAACTGATGAAAATCAAGCATTCAACTGAAGACAAAGTATTCAACGGATAATGCTGAGGAATTCAACTGATGAGACTGGAACAGCATTCAACTGATGGAGTTTGTAATTCATTCAACTGATGAGCCAGGCATTCAACTGATAAAGTCAATAGCAGTTGAAAGCAACCAGAACCTTCAACTGATGAAGCAAAGAGCAGTTGAAAGTGACTAGAGCTTAAGTCTGACAAATCACATGGATCGAATTACACTAAAATAGACATGGAAGCCTAATTAGGAAAATAAAGAAGAAGCAGAAACATACTTATCTCATGCAGTGCAATCTGGATCAAATCAAGATGATGGTCAAAGATGAAGACATCTCAGAAAGCATGCATAAGACAAAGTTGTGCAGCATTGTTTTTAGATTAGAGTGCATTTTGTAATCTAGCTAAAAGCTTTGTAAAACTTGGAGTATATAACCAAGTTAGTAGCATCAGTTGAACTTGTTCAAATTACTTGAGAGAAAAATCTGAGAGTTAGAACTTGTTTGAGTGATGAACCAGCAGCTGTGCGAATTGTAAAACAATCCACAGATTCTTCTATATATAAAATCTCACGGGTGGATCATTCAATCCACCCGTATTTTTAATACTTGGTGTTTTTCTATTTATTGTGTTCTTAGTGTATTGTTCTTGAATCTTTTAAATTTGTAAAAGATTGTATTCAACCCCCCCTTCTACAATCTTTCTCATAGTTGGTGCAAAATAACAATTGGTATCAGAGCGAGGTTCCCAACAAACAGGGAAAAAGATCAACACTGCTAGAGAAAGATGGGAAAGAAGGATGCTGGAGTGAAGATTCCTGTTCTTGACAAAGACAACTATTTTCACTGGAAAGTGAGAATGCATCTGCATCTGTTGTCCATTGATGAAAGCTATGTGAACTGCATTGAAAAAGGACCTCATGTCCCCATGAAGGTCTGCACAAGTATGGGAGCTGATGGTGAAGACATGGTAGGTAAGATGATCCCAAAACCTATTCATGAATATTCTCAAGAAGATACTGAAGAAGTGCACAAGGACAAGAAAACCATGAACCTTCTGTTCAATGGTCTGGATCAAGAAATGATTGATAGTGTTATTAGCTGCACAAGTGCCAAAGAAGTTTGGGACACCATCAGGACCATCTGTGAAGGGAATGAGCAAGTGAGAGAGAACAAAATGCAGCTTCTGATTCAACAATATGAGTCATTCCATTTCAAGGCTGGTGAAAGTTTGAGTGATACATTTAACAGATTTCAAAAACTGTTAAATGGCCTAAAGCTCTTTGGAAGAGTATATCAAGTTAAAGATTCAAACTTGAAATTCTTAAGAGCTCTTCCTAAAGAATGGAAGCCCATGACAGTCTCTCTCAGAAATACACAAGAGTTTAAAGACTATACTCTAGAGAGACTGTATGGAACCTTAAAAACTTATGAGCTTGAAATGGAGCAAGATGAAGAAATTGAGAAAAGCCAAAGGAAAGGGCATTCATCTGTGGCTCTAGTTGCATCTCTGGAGGATACTGTCAAGGACAAGGGAAAGTCTCAAGTTGAAGAAACTGAGAAGTTGGTCAAAGAGGAGAGCTCAGAGTCAAGCAAAGGAAGAAGAAAGGAGAAAGAAGTAGCTGATTCTGGTGAAGAAAGTGATGGAATTGATGAACATCTAGCCTTCCTGTCAAGAAGATTCTCCAAACTGAAATTCAAAAAGAATTTTAATTCTGCAAAATCTTTTAAAGGCAATCCCAAGTCTGATAGAAGCATGGTAGACAGATCAAAATTCAAGTGCTTCAACTGTGGGAATGCAGGTCACTTTGCAAATGAGTGCAGAAAGCCTAAAGTTGAGAAGAAGTCAAGTGAAAACATTGACTACAAAAAGAAATATTATGAACTTCTCAAACAAAAGGAAAGAGCATTCATCACAAAGGATGATTGGGCAGCTGGAGATGATTCTGATGAAGAGGAGGAGTTTGTCAATCTAGCTCTAATGGCCAACTCCACAGATCAAGAAGAAAACACTGGAAGCAGTAGTCAGGTATTCACTACAAACCTAGTTGAGTTAACTAAAGATGAATGCAATGCTACCATTAATGAAATGTCTACAGAATTGTATCATTTGCATGTTTCTTTAAAATCTCTCACTAAGGAAAATAGTAGAATTAAGGAAGCTAACACCTTTCTTAGTGATAGAAACAGTGTTTTAGAAGCTCAATTTATTGAGTTTGAGAAGCTGAAAATTGAATGTCAGACAGCCAAGGATGATCTCTTGGTTGTTCTGAAAAGAGAAGAGATCATAAGAAAGCAGCTTGATAAGGAACAAGAGATTATTGCCAAATGGAAATCTGGTAGGGATGTTTCCACCAACATCATCAACATGCAAGGTAGAGAGACCTTTGTAGAGAATGAGTGGAAGAGGAATAAGAAAGTGCTTGAGATATCTGAGAACAGTTCAGGTGATGAGAATACTGATGATGATCATCAGTTGAAAGGCAAAGTCTCAACTGATGAGAGTCATCAGTTGAACAAAAACTCATCAGTTGACAAGAGTGTTCTCAAGAAGCTTAACAAGAAATATGGTCCTGTTAAAAAGAATTTTGTTAAAGGTGAGAATAGTTCTTCTGAGACCAGTGATAGTATTAATAACACTCTTAATTCCAGTAACAAGAACAAGAAGAAGTTGGATACTAGTGAGCATAAATCTGAGGAGACTAAAAAGAAGAAAGGAAATAGAAATGGCAAAATAGGAGTTAACAAGCACACCAATTACACTCCCAATGCTAGTGCTCTTAGGAAAACCTGCAGCAAGTGTGGTAGTGTAAATCATTTATCTGCCAATTGTAAAACTGTGATTGCTCCTAATTTCTCTTTGCCTATTCCTATGACATCTGTTCCTCACATGAATTTATCTGCTATGAATATGATGCCTGGTTTATTGCCTCACAATCCTTATTCTCAGCCTAACATGCCATATATGTTCAATCCTTATTTCAATGCCTTTAACATGCCTCAATTTCATTCAAACTTGCATGGAATGAACAATTTATGCATGTCTCAAAGGCCTGTGTTTGAAAACAGAGTTGATATTCCAGTTTCTCAACCAAAACCAAAGATTGAACCTATTCAATCCAAGGAAAAGGTTGAGAAAGTGGAAAAGGCTGCTAAAACTAACAAATCTGGACCCAAAGCAATTTGGGTACCAAAATCAACTTGATCTGTTTGTGAAATGTGTGCAGGGAAACCACAAGAAGAATTTGTGGTACCTGGATAGTGGATGCTCCAGGCACATGACTGGTGATTCCTCCCTGCTCACAAAGTTTGTGGAGAAAGCTGGCCCTAGCATTACCTTTGGAGATGACAGCAAAGGATATACTATGGGATATGGCTTGATTGCAAAAGAGAATGTCATCATTGATGAAGTTGCATTGGTGTCTGGTCTTAAGCACAACTTGCTTAGCATCAGTCAGCTCTGTGACAAAGGTTACAAAGTCAGTTTCACTCCTGCAGCCTGTGTTGTCACCAAAGGAGATGACAACAATGTGGTTCTGATTGGACAAAGAAAAGGAAATGTGTATGTAGCTGACTTCAATTCTGTCAAGTCTGAATCTATCACTTGCCTTCTCAGCAAAGCAAGCTCAGATGACAGTTGGCTATGGCATAAGAGATTGTCTCATCTAAATTTCAAAACCTTGAATGAGTTAGTAAAGAAGGACTTGGTAAGAGGTCTACCAAAGCTGGAATTCTCAAAAGATGGACTTTGTGGAGCCTGTCAGCTAGGAAAGCAAAAGAGAAGCTCTTTCAAAAGCAAGACTCTTTCATCAATTGTGAAACCTCTTCAGCTCTTGCATATGGATTTGTTTGGACCAGTCAACATCATGTCTATTTCAAAGAAGAAATATTGCCTAGTGATTGTTGATGATTTTTCAAAATTCACTTGGACTTTCTTCCTGCATTCTAAGGATGAAGCTGGGAAAATCATCATCAATCATATCAAGGCATTAAACAACAATCCAGATGTCAAAATTGGAAGGATAAGAAGTGACAATGGGACAGAATTCAAGAACTCTGTGATGAAAGAATTTTGTGAAGAAGAGGGAATTATTCATGAGTTCTCTGCACCAAGAACTCCACAACAAAATGGTGTTGTTGAAAGGAAGAATAGAACTCTTATTGAGGCTGCAAGAACCATGATTAATGAAGCTCAACTTCCAACCTATTTTTGGGCTGAAGCTGTGAACACTGCTTGCTTCACTCAAAACATTTCACTAATTACCAAACCTCATAATCTAACTCCCTTTCAACTCTTCAAAGGAAAGAAGCCAACAATTAGCTTTCTTCATGTGTTTGGATGCAAGTGTTATGTTCTAAGAAATCAAGGTGAAAATCTTGGAAAATTTGAGGCCAAGGCAGATGAAGCTATTTTTGTTGGATACTCTGATGGAAAATCATTTAGAGTATATAATCTGAGAACCAACATTGTTATGGAATCAATCCATGTGGTTTTTGATGATAAGAAGATTCAAGGATTCTCAGATGAAGGATTTCATGATAATCTCAGATTTGAAAATGAAGGTGAAGGTGATCTGTATGACAGTGATGATGATGATGACATTATTCAAAATGTTGGAATTAATCCTGGAATTAATATTCCAACTGATGACTCTCTGGTGCAAGAAACAACTGCAATTGGAAATTCAACTGAAGCATCAGTTGAAACTACATTGGAGGGATCAGTTGAAACACCTCAAGGATCATCAGTTGAAAGAATGTCTCAAAGTTTCAATCAGTCTAGAAATAATGAGATGTCAAATTTAGGGGGAGCTTTCCAACATGGAAACCTGAACTTCAATAATGAAGCCTCATCATCAAGACAATCACTTCCACCACAAAGAAAGTGGACAAGGGATCACCCTTTTGAGCTAATTATTGGAGATGCAAATGCAGCTGTACAAACAAGAAGAGCAACTCAAGATGAGTGTTTGTATAGTGCATTTCTTTCACAGGATGAACCTAAAGTCATAGAAGATGCTCTCAAAGATGCTGATTGGGTTCTTGCTATGCAAGAAGAATTAAATCAATTTGAGAGAAACAATGTATGGAAGCTGGTACCCAAACCTAAAAACAGAACTATTGTAGGAACAAGGTGGGTATTCAGAAACAAGGTGGATGAGAATGGAGTTGTCACCAGAAACAAGGCAAGGCTTGTTGCTAAAGGATATTCTCAATCTGAAGGAATTGATTTTGATGAGACCTTTGCACCAGTTGCAAGACTAGAAGCAATAAGAATCTTCCTGGCCTATGCTGCTCATGCAAACTTTAAAGTTTATCAAATGGATGTCAAGAGTGCTTTTCTAAATGGTGAACTGGAAGAGGAGGTATATGTCAGTCAGCCTCCTGGTTTTGAAGATCCAGAATTTCCAGAGTATGTTTACTTTTTATTAAAAGCACTCTATGGACTAAAGCAAGCACCAAGGGCATGGTATGACACTCTGTCTCAATTTTTGTTAGACAATCATTTTTCCAGAGGAACTGTGGATAAAACACTATTTTACAGAAATGTAAATGGTGCCTTTATTCTGGTTCAAATTTATGTAGATGATATAATCTTTGGTTCTACAGATGAGAAACTTTGCAAAAAGTTTGCTAATCTAATGAAAAGTCAGTATGAAATGAGCATGATGGGAGAGCTCACCTACTTTCTTGGTTTACAAGTTAAACAAGTAAAGGAAGGTATATTCATAAATCAAACTAAGTACATTTATGATCTACTTAAAAAGTTTGATTTATTGGATTGCAAAGAAGCTAAGACTCCCATGCCAACAGCCACTAAATTAGAATTAAGTCCTAATGAGAAATCTGTGGACATCTCTAATTATAGAGGCATGGTTGGTTCTCTTTTATATTTGACAGCTAGTAGACCAGATATTATGTTTTCTACATGTCTCTGTGCTAGATTTCAATCTGATCCTAAAGAATCACATCTTATTGCTATAAAAAGAATATTCAGATATCTTAAGGGAACACCAAATCTTGGTATTTGGTACCCTAAAGACTCTGGATTTGATCTAATTGGATATTCAGATGCTGATTTTGCAGGATGCAAAATTGATAGAAAAAGTACAACAGGCACCTGTCAATTTCTTGGTGACAGATTGATTTCTTGGTTTAGCAAAAAGCAAAATTCTGTATCAACCTCTACAGCTGAGGCTGAGTACATTGCAGCTGGAAGCTGTTGTGCACAATTATTGTGGATGAGAAATCAATTACTTGATTATGGATTAAATCTCTCAAAAATCCCAATATTTTGTGACAACACCAGTGCTATTGCTATAACTGAAAATCCAGTACAACACTCAAGAACCAAGCACATTGACATCAAATACCACTTCATAAGAGAACATGTGATGGCTGGTACTGTTGAAATGCATTTTGTTCCAAGTGAAGAACAGATTGCAGATATTTTCACAAAGCCTCTTGATGAATCCACATTCACAAGGTTGGTAAGTAAATTAGGTATGTTAAATTTCTCTTAATTTAGACTGAATTTTTCTGTAATTTGGCAGCCAGAATTTGATTAATTTTGATTTATTAAAATTGAATTAATTATAATTCTGGATAAAGTCTATAATATTTCAACTGATGAACTAGTGAAATTGTTTCAACTGATGCTTGAAACAATATCCTCTTGCGTTGTTTTTCATTCAACTGATGACACCAGTTGAGGACGCCTTCAACTGATCTTCATCAGTTGAATAGGAAGTTTAAAGAGGCGCTTATTTCATCCGTTGAAAGTATTATCAGATCTGAGCCGTTGAAACTTCTTTTGTCTCTCACCTACTTTATACACACGATCGTGTGTGTAATTTTTGTAGAGATAAATAAGAGTAATTTCTTCTCAACGGTAATTTCTCAGCCAATCACAGCAATTTTCTGAGAAAGTATTTAAGTGTTTTAATTCATTTTTATTTCTTTTCATCTCACTCTTTCGAATTCTCAAAGCTCTCTTCTCTCTCTGTGCAAAAACAAGTTCTAATTTCTCTTCAAGCTTTCTCTGTAACTGCAATGGCACCAATGAAGAAGTATACTGCACCAAGTGAGTTTATTTATGAGAAGAACAACTTTGCGTCATTTGTGGATACCAAGGCTGTGGAGGAGAAGGAGTATCACAGGATGATGGAGTTCATCAAGTCAAGCCAGCTCTCTTATGCTATGACTGAAGCTCCCATCATTTACCATGAAATAGTGGAGGAGATGTGGACCTCTGCAGAGTTTAATAGTGAGAATGAAACTCTAACCTTCTCTATTAAAAATGAAACTCATTCTGTTAATGCTGATATTATGAAAGCATGCTTTAAGATTCCTGAAGATACTGTTTTATCTTTGCCTAGTGATGTTCAGTTGATTAATTTACTTTATGCTATGAATTATGTTTTACCAACTGATGCCTTAGGTAAAATAGAAAGGAGGGGTCTTAGGAGAGAATGGAGCTATTTATGTGATGCTTTTATTAAGGCATTTTCTGGTAAAATCAGTAATTTTAATGCTCTTACTTCTCAGATTTTACAAATGCTTTACATGTACCTGACTAATGAATATTTCAACTTTGGTGGTTTGATGATCCAAGAAATTGGGGAGAAACTAGGTGATAAAACTGATAGACCTAGGAATATTTATTATGTCAGATTTCTTATGATGCTAGCTAATCATCTCAATGATAAGCTAGTTATTACTAACAAGGAAGCCAAGCTTCCCAGTTTTGTGCAGGAAAAGAGAGTCTTTAAAGACCTCTTTAGGATGAATTTATATCCTTCCTTGGAGGTGGTGTACCTGCCAACAATGGAGGCTGGAAAGCACAAAGAGGTACATGGCTTTCCTACTACTCTTTCTCAACCCTCACCTTCTTTGCTTTCTGCCATCAGGGCTGTTGAAGAGGCCCATCAACAGTCCACACAAGTGGCAAAACCTTCTAAGAACAAGTCTTCTAAACCAACCTCAGATGCCTCCCAAAAGACATCTGTTGTAAAATCCAAGAAACACAAACCTGAGGGGAGTGTGATTGGAGGTTGTGAGGGGGAGGGAAAGGGTGAACATAAAAGAAGCCCTAAGAATAAGGATGGAGAGATGTGTGTTAACCAGCCAAGCCACTCTGCAGTCTCCCAAAAGACTGTAGATGTTAATATGGAATTAAACTCATCCCTAGCAGCATCCTCCCAAAAGGATGTTGCTATTGAAAATAGTCCTCAACCAGGGACACAGTCAAAAAGGGGGAGGGACACCACTTCTTCACCAATAAAAGCTTATGGGAGAAAGAAGCTGAGAAGTGAAAAACTGAAGCACTCTGCACACACACAGGCATCCATTCTGGATTTTATGCCTTTAACTTCTCAAAGTCAGATTGATGTGACTCCAATAAATGTGGAGTCACAGCCCCTCTCTTCATCTCAACCAATCACCCATATTTGTGATCTTACCATTTCTACTCCTCAAACACAATCCCCAACCTCTTCTGTGGATGTGGAATTAATTCACACCACACTTGTAAATTCTCCATCTTTGGATTTCATGGAGAAGCCCCCATCTGAGATTGATCATCATCATTTTGATGATTTGTTGGATCTTTCTCTTCCATTTCCTTCTTCTGTGACAGTGTGTTCTGTGGATTTTCCCTTAAAATCAATCACCACAGACTCAACTATCACAGCCTCTAAACCTATTTATTCATTTTCTTCAACTGATCTCCCTCATCAGTTGACAAGTGTTTGTCCTTCAACTGATCTGTTTAACAGCTCTCATCAGTTGAATGCCTCTTCTACTCATGTTTCAACTGATGTCTCTCATCAGTTGACAACTGCTGCTACTTCAATTAATTTACCTCTTTCTACAGCAGTTGATCACATGGTAGCACAAACACTTTTAGGATTGAGTGGAGTGAGCTATGGAGTGGAGAGGCAGCCTAGTGAGCTCGCAAAAGGAGAGGGTGTGGAGAGTCTGGCATTTTCTTCTAGCCAGGAAAAAGGAGAGGATAAGAGTGACCCTTTAGTAAGGGTAAGTGAGGGAGAGGTGAGTTGTGTGGTGAGCCAAGGGGAGCCCTTGATGCAAGAAAAGAGAGAAATTGAGAGAAATGCAGGTGTCAATGAAGGGTTTAGTGAACAAGAGTTTCAAGCTGAATACAGATCCATATTGGATGGTGTTTCACTAGACCCTGAGACTTTTACTCATGGGATGTCCTCCATTCAAGACTTTGCCAGATTGGACAATCAAGCAGCTGAGAGGCACCTCAATCTAATTCACACTACATCTTCAATGCTTAGAGCAAAGGAGGCATTCACAGCTCTGCCTGCCAATGCTGGAGATGATTTTCATTATGATGATAGTGATGAAGACCTCAATGATGCTCTTGAGGAATCCCTTGTTGAACAACCTACAACTTCTCTACCTTCATGGCTCTCCATGCAGTCTGCCAATGCAATTGTTGTTAGCATGGAGCTGGAAAGGCAAGCCTCCACCATTCTTCAATCACAACCTGGAAGCTCATCCTCCTCTCCAGCCATCTCTGCCACCATTGCCAGTCAAGCTCTAGAAAATCTCAAGCTTCACAAGTTTCAATCTCTTCATTTCAGCATGAGATAGAGCATCTCAATTCTCTTATGCCTCTGTTAAGACTGATCTGACCAAGCAAATTGATGAAAAGCTTCCAGCTCAGGTCAAATCAGCTCTTTCTACATCTGAGCAAAAACAACTACAATTGGAGAAGCAAGTGGAAGCTCTGGAAGGAAATGTCTACACCTTAAACTCTAGAATGGATGAGATGTTGCAGCATCAAAGAATTCAGACTGGACTGCTTCAACATCTTCTTCTTGCCTCTGGTGTTTCACTTCCCAATTCATCCCCTACACTTGCTGCTAACAAAAGGGGGAGAAAGAATTACCAACTCCTGCAGAATTGATCAGTCAAATTCCTCCCCCTTTCCACACTGAAAGGGAAAAGCAGAAGATTGCAAGGATGAAAGAATTGGACTCCATTGCAAAGAGAGTGGCTCAACTGGGCAAGAAATCATCTACATCTTCTACAGCCACTACAGCTCAAATCTCTTTTCCAACCACAACCACAATTCTCAGGGTGATCACACCTGAGATTGTTATCCCTTTCAAGACAGAAAAGGGGTGAGCCATCAATTGTGAATGAATTCAAGCCCATTCTGTTTCCAAACAATTGTGGTTACTCCAAGCCTGGGAAAGACTCAAGCTCAATCTACTTTCCACCAGCCAGGCCTGACAAAAATGAATACAAGCTTTTGGGCCAAGAAATCAAAAGTTATAAAGACTGTGCAGATGTGGCCTTAAAGGCTCATTTTGCCATCATCTATAGAGAAGGCCAGAAGCTGTTTATTGGAACTGGCCATCCTCATTACTCATTTGCAAAAGCTGAAGAGGTGGCCAGAGAATGTGAAAAAGAGGAGTTTGAATCCCAACTCTCCTTGAACCAAATAGAGGTGGATGAAAGGTATGCTATTGAGCTGGAAGAGAGTTGGCAGCTGAGCTTTTAAATGAGAAAGGATTGCCTCTTGAATCTTCTCCAAAGAAAAAGAGAGTCAAATCTAAGACTAAGATGCCTGAGGCAGCCAAGAGAAGAGAAGAAGTGCCAGAAAAGCCTATCTCAAAGCCTTCTTCTCCAATCAAGGATACCACAGTAGTACATCCAGATGTCAACTTCCATGATGAGCCAATAATGCCAAAGGAGGAGCCAATTGACTTGGAAGATATCCCAATTCCAGCTTTTCTTGTTCAAGAATCTTCAAGCCAAAGAAGAAAGTCAAGTCTGTGGCTAAGAGGATGGCCAACCCTCCTAAACCTCCAAAAGAACCTGAAAATCCTGATGACTATCTGATCATTGCTAACATTGAAGAAATTTCTGAGTTGGAGCTGGAGCTGGATGATCTTCAAGAAGTGAGAGGAATAGAAGCAACTTCAAAGTTACCTGAAAGATTGGTATTCTCTTACAAAAACAAGGGTGATGTCATCTGGCCTCTTCACAGAGTTCTGGATTCTGAGGGATTCAGTTCTCTAACAAAAATATATGGATCTATGAAGAGGACTGGAGGATTTACACCACCTGCCAAGCAAATGGTACTAAAGAGAATCCTTGAGATCAGGAGGAATGGAACTCAGATGCTAGTCTACAAAGAAGGCTGAAAATTCCCTACACTGGAAAGAAAAAATTCATCATGAACCTACTCCAGTCATGGAATTTAGGGACATCAAGGTGTTAGGAGATTTTTCAGACCTAAAGATCAACTCAAGGTTGCTAGGCTTGAATCCTGAAGACTCTTCAATCCAAGCTCAACAAGACAAGATAGTGATGAAGAATGGTTCTACAGGATCTTTCAGAAGCAGATTATATTCTTGAAGAAAAACTTAAGTCCAGAAGAAGAAGATCTTCTTAGGGAACAAGTAAATGCTCAGTTCTAGCGGAGCATAATCAATCTGTTCTTTTCTAACTCTAGTATTTAAATTCTGCATTTTTATTTTATCAATGTTTTGTATCATCAAGTGTAGAATTTATGTCTGCATCTTCTCCAGTCATAAATTGGGGGAGATTGTTAGGAATCAATAATTTTTGATGATAAACATATAAAATGTTGTAAACATGTCTTACTTAGAATCCTTATCAATTTCAGTGTAATTGTTACCTTTCTTGTCTTTGGGAATTATCAACGGAGGGTAGAATAGGATGGCTAATTTAAATATCCAATGCCATGTAATTTTATCTAAGTGAAGGATATTCAACTGATGGATGTAACTGATTCAACTGAATAAAGACTGGATGATGTTTTCAAATGATGGAAATCAAGCATTCCACTGCAGACAAAGTATTCAACGGATAATGCTGAGGAAATTAACTGATGAGCTGGAACAGCATTCACTGATGGAGTTTGTAATTCATTCAACTGATGAGCCAGGCATTCAACTGATAAGTCAATAGCAGTTGAAAGCAAACAGAACCTTCAACTGATGACGCAAAGAGCAGTTGAAAGTGAATAGAGCTTAAGTCTGACCAACTACATGGATCGAATTAACTAAAATAGACATGGAAGCCTAATTGGAAAATAAAGAGAAGCACAAACATACTTATCTCATGCAGTGCAATCTGGATCATCAAGATGATGGTCAAGTGAAGACATCTCCGGAAAGCTGCATAAGACAAGTTGTGCAGCATTGTTTTTTAGATAGAGTGCATTTTGTAACTAGCTAAAGCTTTGTAAAAACTTGGAGTATATAACCAAGTTAGTAGCATCAGTTGAACTTGTTCATTACTTGAGAGAAAATCTGAGAGTTAGAACTTGTTTGAGTGTGAACCAGCAGCTGTGCGAATTGTAAAACAATCCACAGATTCTTCTATTATAAAAATCTCACGGGTGGATCATTCAATCCACCCGTATTTTTAATACTTGGTGTTTTTCTATTTATTGTGTTCTTATGTATTTCTTGAATCTTTTAAATTTGTAAAAGATTGTATTCACCCCCCCTTCTACAATCTTTCTATAGTTGGTGCAAAATAACAGCTTTGTTTCAAAGAATTCCAAGGAACCAAGTTCATCACAGGCCCCCTCTCAACATTGTTGTAGTACATGCTCTAACCTAAAACATACTTATATAGTAGTATATTACATACTCATAATAATATGATAACCTTGCACCCACGCAAATCCGAGAAGGGAAATGGTCAGAAAAGAAGAGGTGGGAAGCATTTTCTTGCTGACTCGTGGGAGAATCTACCAATTTGACAGCAGATGCTGAAACCAGAAGTATATGTCGCCACAGCTTTCACCAGCAATTTATAATATCAATGTTTTTTTGGACTTGTAATTTATTAGTTTTCTTTTGTCTTATAAAACTGATTATAATTAGCTTTATAATTTCTTTACAAGTTCTTATATTTTAAAAAGATAAATAATTTTTTTTGACAAGATGTGAACAAAAAAATGTGTACATAGTAATTCATTTATCCGAGTTAGGGGGTGAGCAGAACCGAGAACAGAACCGAAAGTGCGAATTCGGTTTGGTTCGGTCCTAATTTTTCTGAAAAATTTGGTCTATTCGGTCCGGACCGAATAGACCCATAAAATTCGTTCGGTCGGTCCGTTAA
Source organism: Daucus carota subsp. sativus (assembly GCF_001625215.2). NCBI lineage: Eukaryota > Viridiplantae > Streptophyta > Magnoliopsida > Apiales > Apiaceae > Daucus > Daucus carota. The sequence continues at coordinate 8,400,662 of NC_030381.2, forward strand.
AAAATATTTTTAGTCCGGGACGGAATATACCCAATAGTCCAAACAATATATAAAATAATTTTTATCTATATAATAATATTATACATATCTTAAAGTTATAATTATATATCTAATTTAAAATCTATATATCTATCTTTGGTGAGTGTGGGATTAATAAATATTATTTTTTAAAAATAATGAATTTAATTCTTTTAATAATATAAATTTTAGTTTTTTAAATAATTTCGGTTGTTTTTGGGCGGATTCGGCCCTGGAAAAAAAATGAAATTTCCATTTTCGGTCCATTCGGTTTGGTCCCATTTTGGACTGAACCGACTAAATGCTCACCCCTCATCGAAGCCATTTTATTACAAAAATAAAAATTCCATAGAAATATTATATACATTCAATATAAGATTTACATATAATTATATGGTGTGTGTACTGATTACATTATATATATATATGTGTGTGGTGTGTTTATTATTCTAAAGAGAACCACATGAGTCCCATAGAGATTCAGTTGATTCTGACTTTAAATTTAAAATGTAATAAATAATTTAAAATTATTCATTATTTGGTAGACAATTAAATATAACATGCACTAATAATTGACTAAAAAAGAATTTGATTTTTACATTTGTTCATGTATAGAATACTCTTGGATGAATTTGCTTTTATTGTTAGAACAAGTTGTCATTTGATGAGTATTCTCTAAAGTGTGACTCCATCTAAGTACGTCAAAATTGATTTTTTAATTATATTTACAACCAACTTGGAAGATATGGTTCTACTTTAGAACTAGTTTGTATATTATGATTAATTTCAACGTTTTTTGGGAAGAAAAATATAAACTTTATTTTTCGATTTACTAATCTATATTTGATGAATAATGGAGTCATATATGAATTGTATATCTATATATAGATGTTCCCTACTACTCTCTCTCTCTCTCTCTCTTCTCTATATATATTATATATTATATATATATCTATATCTATTATATATAATGTATGTATGTATTATGTATGTATGCATGTACGTATGTATGTTATATGAGTACGTTATGTGGACGTATATTTTATAGATTGAATAGTTGTGCACCTTTAGGCCATTTTAAAATTATTGAATA